>NC_060208.1:41194285-41823571 GCF_021130785.1 Homalodisca vitripennis
GTTGGCTACAAATATAAAGAAATGTTATAAAATCAACCTTAGTTGTTTTTTTTTGACAGAAGTATGGTTCTCAAAACTCCGTGTGTACATATTCTCGTCGATCGAGACAACAAAGCAAGCTCAATCGTGGCATCGGAGATATAACTAATTTAATCTAAAATTTATTATAGTAAAAAAAAAAAATTTACTAAGTAATATAAGGACTTCGGTTCTTAAGATTTGCGTGCGAAGCCGTGGGTAACAGCTAGATAGAGGCAGGAATATGGTACATACCTTCATAATAATACGCCCAAGAGGCTCACGATGGAACGACTATCAATTATCTCAGCAAATGTTTTAGAATGTGATAGAAAAAGAATAAGTGAATATAGTGTACTGTTTTCAACGGGAAATTGCGTGCGAAGCCGCTGCGGGCAACTTTTGCAAAAAAATTATTGAAATGCGCAGCAAAGCGCGCCGGGCCCCGCTAGTTAAACATAAAAATCTGTAAGCTCAGTAAAAATATGTTTTTGTTTGGCCAACAAATTTGACAAAAAATTACTTGATAAAGAGTTTTTAATTCTTTCTTTCTGGTATAGTTTGTAATTACATTATATAACACACTATTATCTTTATCCTGTTGATAACTGTATGTTAGAGCACACATTGTTTCTAATATGAGAAAGTGTGGCATTTATCATAGGCTAACACTCATTTTGGCAAGAAAATATAAAAACAATACAATAGATCCAAAACATGTCCTTTTGATCTGTACCATACATGCATGAAGTGATGGCCAAACATTAGCAAGAGATTATCCAGAGACGAATGAGAGAGATCAAAATACAGTTAAAATGTACATGTGTGTTAGGAACGAGTCATTGGAGTCAGAGTTGAGGATACTGCGTAGTCGAGACCACGACGATGCAGCCAGCCTCGAGAACATGGTGCGGCAAGTTGAGGACAACTTATCTCGTGCAGTTGTGAGTATTATGTAGTGTTGGTTCCTTCCATACACTAAATACAAATTGATGACAAAGAAAACAATGGTTGTAGCACAGAAGTAATTTTGCTAAGTAAGGACAAGTGATCAAAAACAGTTATCTGGGAAACTGAATTAAATGTTTCTCTCTTAAGTATTCAAAATGGTTATATGAGGGACTGTGAGAAAACTTAGCTGATCTCCCTTGCTGTTATGGAGTTATTTAAATCATTATCTCAGGCATGTAGTTTTGTAAAACCTTTATTTTAAAAAATTTAATTTTTAACACAGATTTCGTTAAGCAGCTTTTGTTAATTTACCGTAGCCGGCATCTGCTCATTTGAATGCACAAACCGCCAGACTGTCCAGACAAATCCGCCCTTTAAGACCTAAGAGCTCCCCAGTGTGACTAATATCAAAATTTGGACTGCCCAATCAAGAATAAAAGTTAAGATGGTATTTTAATAACAACATTTTTGTATAATTTGAAAGTTAAATACTCAAAACAATACACTTGTACCTCTCCTGTATATACAAACGTGGTCTTAATCAGATCACAAACTTCAGTCATGGAATTTCAAAGTTGCAGTATTAATTGTTAAAAAGCACCAAAAACTGGTAGTCTGTTTTGTTGTTTTGGCATAAAAACTGGAAGTTAAATGTTCGTAAATTCTTTTATTTATACGTCTAAGTGCAGAAAATAAACAAGCAACATTTTTTTAAAGTCCCTTTATTGTACCTCTATTAGTTACTCTGTGGTCAACTTTAAAATTCGGGTATCGGTATTTTTTTATCTAAGAGTAGACATCTGTCTAATATCAAACAATAATTACCTTTTATCCTAAGACCGAAGATTTTTAAATCAAATATAATCAAGTATGCAACAAAGGAAAAAAAATAAAATTTTAGCACGAATACTTGAATGATGTTAATTTTCATAATTCAAACTTCGTTAATATTAAATATTATGATTAGTTGTATAAATTTACACCATGATTTCCACCTTTACTTCTACAGCACAATATTAAATTTCCCACTTTCATTTCATCAAACACAGAATCTAATTATGAGACATGAGTAATGAAGTATATTTTTCTTGATGTATTCATCAAACACAGAATCTAGTTATGAGACATGAGTAATGAAGTATATTTTCTTGATGTATTCATCAAACACAGAATCTAGTTATGAGACATGAGTAATGAAGTATATTTTCTTGATGTATTCATCAAACACAGAATCTAGTTATGAGACATGAGTAATGAAGTATATTTTCTTGATGTATTCATCAAACACAGAATCTAGTTATGAGACATGAGTAATGAAGTATATTTTCTTGATGTATTCATCAAATGTTGCTTAATATTTTTAATTTTTATTAAATACAATTTTTAGGTTTTTTCTAAGTATGTTCTTAATTTGGTCAATTTGCATGAACAACTTATGTTAAGAATCTAGTTTGTTTGGAAACTTTCCAATTCTTAAGTTTATCATATTGTAGTATTTTATTCTTCTTGATTGATTTTAAATAATACATGTGTGATATGGAAATATGTGGTTTCCGAACCTATGAGCAATGCATGGTATCTTTGAGTTTAAAATATTAATGGTTTTCTAAAATTTAGTATTTTATGTGGTGTGTGCTTTTTCTATCTTCCTGTATTCTACTTACAGAAAAGAGCAGAGACTGCAGAAATGAAAGCAGCTAAACTGAAGCAAGAAGTTAAACTTCTTACGGTAAATATGGTATAACCTTATTGTTTGATAGTAGTTTAATTTCTTAAATGCAGGAGGTAACCGTTCACACTGCATCAAAACATTGTTAACACATTTAGTAGTATCTTGAGATAGTTCTGCCTCACTGTGAGCAACCATCTTCAGTCCAAGGTGTTAAACTGAATCTGACATTGAAGCTGACTGTGATGTTTTGACTTTGTGTGAATCGGAACATTTTTCATATTATAAAAAATGTGGAGTTTGAACATATGAATAAGGCCCAGATAGATAAGGACCTATTCCATGAGACCACTGAAAATGAGAGTCACTTCGCTTGTCGTAGAGTAACTTGAATTTCATATTAAACCTGAATTGACTACCAATTAAAATTCAATTATTTTTACCCTCGGGTAATGAATTAATTTTTAATTTTTCAATGGAAATCATTGTGGATGTTTAGGATCAATTAAAACAAATACGACCATATAACATGTTAAAATTGTATTTTATTATCTTATATTTTAAGTATTTAGTAGCCTGGCAACAGTTAAATTTATACCAAATCTACCACTAAAAATAAAATTTATGCGGATTATTAGCTTGCCTTAGCCACTCCCAAGTTTGAAGGTTTCTAAAGGTCACTAAAGATTTCGTCATCAAAATTACCATCACTCACTTATTTTTTACTTTCATAGAGTACGTTCTCCACAAAGTTACTTTTTTTACCACAACATCATTTTACCGTGATGTCATTTCAGACGGAATCTAATCAAAACAAACAATCAAAAGATGAAATGGTAAACAACAATCGATTTTGAAAGAGTTTTACTGGCTTAAGAACATATAATAGAACATGTTATGACTATCGGTAGAATAGTGTAAAAAATGCCAAAATAATTGATATCTGAAATATTTTTCAACTCTAAAATTAGGAACTTACTGCGACAGGCAGCGCCTGTCATCAGTAATAATGCAACGCTAACTGATGGTGGGCAATATACATCATTGGTAGACAATGGGTCAACTACAGCATTAACTCTTACAAATAACACTTTGTTATTGAGTTGTTCAGAATTTATTTCCTGTGGTGTATAATTTTTATAGGTTTCATATCGGATTAAAGCACCAGATCTTGAGTGTGAGTGTGCACTGGACTGATCAACAGATATTGATACATTTCTAATATGTATTTCAATTGACAGATTCTGTGGATTACTACCTCTAGTATTAAATATGCAAGGGATTGAGATTGGTGGTTGAATTTTATGACACTTTTATAGAAATGTTGTCAACCATTGTGAATTGTCTTTACATGTGTAAGTGCCCAATAGAATGTGATTTAAAAGTGTCTTTAACCCTTTGAGTGCCAAGAGCTAATGAGATGGGCTCGCAGGTATTTCCCAAAAGGACTGAAGCTGACTAAATCAGCATTTCGAATATTATTATTAGTTACTAAATGTTTACATATTATGGTGTTGTACTTAGTTACATTTTATACATAAACTAAACATAGATTAGCTATCTTAGTTTGATTTGTTACTGGTTGTAAAAGCTATTTGCCAAATATGAAGAAACAATTTTTATGCGAGTGCAGATTTTCAATATTTTTGTACTAATATATAAGAAAAGTCATGCTCAGTATTACACTTACTTTACTTTTTTTGAAACTTGGTAAGTTATGTTTGTTTCTACTTACATAGAGAACAATAAAAAATTTGCAAACAAATGTATTAAGATCAAAAAATTACAATTTTTTTTATAACCACAAAAAATTACAAAACTAAATTTGTTATATATAACTTTTTTGTTTAAAAATTTTAACAAATTTTTATCATCTTAATAAATAGTACCTGATATCCTACTTTTCTCCTAACACAAGAAAACAAAAACCAATTCCATTATGTTTGTTTTTGCAAAAGTTGTGAATAATTTTGTGGATCTATACGTAAATACAGAATAAGAAAAATATAATATAAAAATATAAACTCAGTTATACAAATATTTACTTATTTAAATGTGGTATGTTTAATCCTTTTGTACATAAAGAACAATAAAAAGGATGCATACAAAAAAAATTAATATCAAATTAGCAATTTTTGATATTCCAAATTTTTAAAAATATTTAAATTTTTGTTTTGTTTTATTTTTTCTCAAAAATGTTAACACATTGTTTTATTGTACTGTCACTAGTATAAATGAATTAATAAAATATTTTCCAATATAACT
This sequence comes from Homalodisca vitripennis, assembly GCF_021130785.1. Taxonomy (NCBI): domain Eukaryota; kingdom Metazoa; phylum Arthropoda; class Insecta; order Hemiptera; family Cicadellidae; genus Homalodisca; species Homalodisca vitripennis. Next base: position 41,199,189 of record NC_060208.1, read on the forward strand.
TTTAAGTGAGCTAAAGCACAAAAATAAAAGTTATATTGGAAAATATTTTATTCATTTATACTAGTGATAGTAAAATAAACCTTTTTTCCAATGCTCAAAGATTCTACATTGCTTTATAATTCAAACTAAATTTTACAAGTTATAGCTTACTTTCCCCCTACATATTAAAATAAAAATCATCTCATAATGTTTATTCTTTTTAAGTTTATGAATTATCTGGCAAAAAACTACACTAACACCAAAAGAGTGCTTGGCACTGAGAGAGGTGACTTGTCATAAATGCTTGGCACTGGCAGTGCCACTCTTTCAAAAGTGCTTGGCACTCAAAGGGTTATAATATATATATATATATATATATATATATATATATATATATATAAATATATTAATTTGTTTATATTTTAAGGCCAAATATTTTTTTAAGAATATTCATTTAAGTAATTTGAATATGTGTACTCATCCCCCCACCCCCCCCCCCCCCCACCCCCCCCCCCCCCCACCCCCCCCCCCCCCCACCCCCCCCCCCCCCCACCCCCCCCCCCCCCCACCCCCCCCCCCCCCACCTGTGGGACTCCTTGGTATATTCTAATACTACTTGATACTGCATTCTGGACCTGAACACATTGACTTCTACTGCTCAAGTATGAGTGGAGCCACTGGTGTGCTGTCCCTCGTACACCACAGCCTTCCAGCTTGTGTAGACAATATACCATGATTAACAGTATCAAACGCTTTTCAGAGATCAAGAAAGACACTGAGCGTTCTTTGATGTGTCTTAAAGCCTTCCACAATAAAGTCTACAAGTTGTGTGATTGCTCCAAAATTTGATTTTCCTGGTCTGAAACCAAATTGTTGATCAGACAAAATTTTGTGTATGTCAAGAAAATTAAGAAGTTGGTCCAGGAAACAGTTTTTTTCAAAAATTTTGCTAAAAAAACAGGTAAAATTGAAAATTGGTCGATAGTTATCCGCTATCTTTGGATCGCCTTTTTTGAAAACAGGTACGACTTTTGCCAATTGGAGGTGCGGATGGGAATGTGCCAGTTTCGAAAGAAACATTTATGATTTTTGTCAATGGGCTTAATATGTGCTGATAACATTGTTTTATAAGCCACATTGATATGCTATTTATGTCATTGGAAGTTTCAGCTGAAAAACTTCTTATAATACGTCCCACTTTGGTCCTCACACACAGGAGCCAGAACCATAGATGAAGCAGGGGTATGTGTGGTGACTGTATCCAGTTCCAATTCACGGTCAGCATCAAGAGAACCAGCCACTGAGGAGAAGAATTTATTAAATTCTAAAGCTATTGCATTTGGATCGGTTAATTTTATCCCATCAGCATCAAGCTGAATGGATTTTGAAGATGCTTAATTGTTGAGTTTTTTATAATGTTCCAGGCTGTCTTAGAAAAGTTAGATGATTGTTGTAGTTTATTGTTTTATTTCGTATGATTTTGCAGCAGTTATTACTTTTTTATAAATTCTTTTGTAATTTTCTATAGAAGGATTTGAATCTATAATCATTAGTGTTCCTGAATATTTCATTATAGAATTTTAGTTTATTTCTAGAAATCAGAATTCCAGGTGTTATCCAATAATTCTCTTGAACTTTACCTTTTGTTTTTATTTTCCTAAGGGGACAGCAAAGATTTAAGTGGAACATGAAACAACTGTTGAAGGAGTCGAATATTGTGTCTGCAGAAGTAAAAGAATTCTTAAAAAAATCCAATTTTTATCTGCCAGACATTATATTTAAAAAGATTTATATTATGTGGATGGACATTTTCTCCTTAAAATAATGTTGTGGGATTCTTGGCTCACTGAACATCCACGGATCACCACCTCCTGTGCGTAATGGTAATGGTCGGGATATAGCAGTGTTCAGCACTGACATAGAACTATTGAGTACGTTTGTTATGACATTATCAATGGCAGTGCTCGATGTCGCTGTCACACGAGTCGGCGAGTTCACAGACCAGCTAAGACTAAAAGATTTGAGCAAGTCTCTAAGCTGTTGAGTTTGCTTATTCATTCATATTTTAAAACATTAATATTGTATCCCCCATTATAACAAAATATTTAAAATTATTGAGGAGATAGTTTAGAAGCCGCTCAAGGCCTCTCGAAAAAAAAAACCACCAAATTGGCCATTTGGTGATCTGTACAAAACCAACTACATCAATTCTCCCAAGAGAACTCAAGCAGACCTCAACTCCAGCCATCTCAAAATCAAATTCAATACCTACATTAGACCTCAGTGGGTTCAGACTTGATTCGATCTCGAACTAAAATTGCTATTCCACCTCCCTTATAAAATTGACGCTGAAAGGATTGGACCAGATCAAAGTTAATAATTTTGAAAAAAAATTATTGTTTTGTTTATAAATCCGTGTTCTGAAACTATGAAGATGTCTTGGTTTTAGTTCCTCACATAGAAGAGAAAGTTCATCTAACTTATTTGTTGCAGTTTGAGCATTTTGGTGGACTATGCTGAACGTAGAGTTTGTTAACAAAGTTTTATGTTCTGTGTTTTACTTTTTGGAAGAGGTTTAAGTTCTGTGTTGCAACTCTGGGGATTTTCAATATAAATCCATCTATACAGAAAAGAATTCATGAACTGAACTAAAATTTAATCTGTACACTCTTATGTTTGATGCAATGTACTGTTTTTCCATGAATGTGTGTGTTTTTCAATAACGTCCTTTGTCTATAGACTATTTATTACAAAGAGTTCTAAAATATTTTGTTCATATTTTTCTCATTAAAATGTTTTATGTGTTTCTTTTTTATATATTGCTGTGCTACGGCAATGCCAGATGATTTTCCATGAATTTATTTAATTACTTTTTTGAAGTTTAAACCATTAAATATAAATATGTGTCAAATCATATTTGTTAAGTTTCTTGAATTCCAAAAAAGCAGCACCATTTTTGAAGTCTGGCAGAGCATGCACATTGTGTACAGATATTTGTCGCCAAGTCACAGCTACTGTTATGGATCCACTCAATGGTGTTTACAGTTGATTACAAGTGCTTAAATGTCTCCTCCGATTAAAAATGCTGTGTGAAATACGCAGTGTGATACGGTAGCTTAACGCTAAAGGCGTGATAGTAGCTGACATTCATCGTTAGATCCGTGAAATATGTGGATAAACCATTATGAGTGATGGGGTGGTATGGAAATGAGACAGAGCTTTTAAAAATGACCGTACGAATGTAAATTATAAGGTACAAAGTGAATGATCTTCACACATTACTGATAACTTGGTGCAAAAAGTTGATCATTGTAAGATCTTAATAAATTTGCACTGAACAATCCAAACCAAAGGTGTGGCATGCTGAGTACAGGTATCGTTTTGTTTAATTAAAATGCCTGTTTTCACATAGCAAATCAAACTCAAGAACTGATTTGATCATTTGGCTGGAAACTAATTGATCATGGAACATACAGCCCAGTGACTTCGACATAATCTAGAACTTTAAGAAGCATCTGGGAGGTTAACGCGGTTTGAAGCTGATGATGTCAAAATGACCGTGCTGCAGTGGTTGTCCAGTTAGGTGACAGATTTCTTTGAGAAAGGTTTTCAAAAGCTGATTATATGGTAGTTTAGTTACGGTAACTGCATATAAAAACAATTTTGTTACTAAAAGTGAACTGATTTAAAAAAATTCTATGGTACTAAATTTTAAAACTAGTCATTAAATAAAACACGACTTATATTGATAATGTTTGGCAAGAAGTTAAACTTACTACGCTTTCGTTAGAGTTGTGGTTACGAGAAAAGGGATAAAAGGCTCCCAACTGGCTCCAGCGTTGACAGAGATAAACTGTAGTGTTGCCACGGTACCCACAGATGTCAGCTCCTGCCATTGGGATACCAAACAAGCTGAAGCTCAGGATATCTGCACATACATACAATAACATTGTAAGTATTGTACCCAGAGCCGACATAGAGTTACTGTAGTGTTTGGCACGGTACCCACAGATGTCAGCTCCTGCCATTGGGATACCAAACAAGCTGAAGCTCAGTATATCTGTACATATATACAATAACATTGTAAGTATTGTGACTGTAAGGTAAGACCTTAATCCTAGAGGTGGGATTGTAAATTCTCTGTAGTGGCACGGTGTTTTTTAGGCCAACTGTTTATGTATTTTTCTAATATATATTACTACCTTAATTAATGCTCCAAACTTAACATATTATACATAATTTTTTTTATAAAAGAACACAGAAAAACATGTTCCAGAGAAAAACAAATATTTTTCTTGTCATAAATTTTTTATGCACCAAAAAGATTTTAAAAAGTAAAAAAATTAAATTTTATCCTCGGATTCCGTTTTGTATTTGACTTCAAGCGTATAAAAAAACAATTCTAATATATACATTTTATCTATAATTTATTGGTGATATCAGAAACATATAGTTTATATGACTTAAAATCCATATTTACACTTTTTATGTTTTTTTACTGAAAATTTACGAAAGCACTTATTTTTATGCACAGGAGTAAGACATAAAGCCGATATATACTTGTTGATATATAATGTATTCAATACCCTAAAACCATTTTTATGAATCATTTTGGTTATAAATCAACTAAAAAATAAATATATAACGCATTGATGTTACATACAAGGGCTGTTTTTTAAGTAAGGGCTGTTTTTTTTTTTTTTAAAATAAACAACAATTATTTTTTTCAAAATACATTTATTTTCAGAATCTACATACTTTTTTTTATTTTTCTACATAGTTGCCTTGTTTGTTAAGGCACTTATCATATCTTAAAACTAAGTTTTGAAATCTCTCTTCAAAGAAATTTGCTGCCTGCTCTGACAACCAGGAATTCACGGCCGTCTTGACTTCTTCGTCGTCATTGTAGCGCTTCCCGCCAAGATGATTTTTCAAGTACCGAAAAAGGTGGAAATCGCTCGGAGAGCAAGGTCGGGGCTGTACGGCGGATGATTCAAAACTTCCCAGCCAAAAGAGTTGATCATTTCCTGTGTCCGAGCAGCGGTGTGAGGCCTTGCATTGTCGTGGAGGAGCAGAATTCCCTTCGTCAGCATGCCGCGTGTTTTGTTCTGAATGGCGCGTCGGAGACTGGCCAGGGTTGCGCAGTAGGCTTCTGAGTTAATTCGTCATTCCTCGCGGCATAAGTCCACTAGCAAAACACTGCGCCTGTCCCAGAACACAGTTGCCATAACTTTGCGCCGCGACAGCGTTTGCTTGGCTTTGACTTTGACTGGAGATGTTGTGTGCCGCCATTCCATGGACTGTTGCTTTGATTCAGGAGTGATATGGGATACCCATGTTTCATCTCCTGTGACAATTCGACTCAACATGTCGTCTCCTTCCTCGTCGTAGCGGGTCAAGAAAGTCAAAAAACTGCTTAATCGCTTTTTTTTTTGTGATCCTCAATGAGTAGTTTGGGTACCCATCTTGAGCACAATTTTTTAAAGTTTAGGTTTTCTGACACAATTTTGTACAGTACTGACCTGGACACTTGAGGAAATTCCATAGAGAGAGTGGTTATTGTGAACCGTCGGTCCTCATGAATTTTTGCGTCAACTGCAGTAACCAAATCTCCCGTAATCACAGATGGCTGGCCTGAGCGATCTTCATCGTGGACATTTTCGCGCCCATCTTTAAATTCTCGGACCCATTTCCGCACTTTACCTTCACTCATTGCCTTGGCACCATACACCTCACAAAGCTGACGGTGAATGTCAGTAGCCGACATGTTTCTTGCAGTCAAAAATCGTATCACTGACCGAATGTCAAACGCGATGGGTGATTCGATAATCTTAAACATTTTAAAGATCCACAGTAATGCATACAGGTTAGCTACAGAGCTGCAACTGACATGAAGTTGTTCGCTAGGAATGCCGGGAGGCGGGGCGCACGCTCGTTACGGCAGGAACGCGAACTACTACCGGGTACGGGAGAACGACCCTTACTTAAAAAACAGCCCTCGTACAATATTTACAAGTGTAGAATTCAGCTCCTCAAGCAGTTCAGAATAGCAGTTCTCTCAAGTCACCTGATCTATCTCTAAAGATTTTCTCTCATTTTATGACAAATTATTTACAAAAATATGTGTAATATACTATTATTTAGCTCATAAGTAACAACTAGCTGAAATAAACTCCAAACTATGGTCTTGGAACAACACAAGAAAGTAAACAAATGTTGTGCGGGCGGGCCAGATGTCTGCTGCACAACTGTTTATATATATCCAACTAGCTGTTTCCCGCGGCTTCGCACGCTTTTCGTAAGAGTTACCCGTGTATGTGCACTACTGGCTCAAGTAAATTATATTTCCAATGCCGATGTAGAGTTTGCTTTGTTGCCATGATCAAGAAAATCTGTATATGTTTATAGCCATTGTATACGTACATGTGTTTTATTATAAAGTGGTCTAACACTCAAGCTTTAAGTTCAACCAGAAATTTATCTTCAAAATATACATCATAACTTAGCGCCTTCAAATAGTGTTTCGCTATTAAATATTCGTAACTGTCTCGTAATTGCAGTTTATAATGTACAGGCGCTTTGAAAACTATTATCTTTGGCAACGACACCTGGAGGCGAGTTACATCAATAGACATAGCATAGAAACCTTCTTCGTGGAAAAATACATATACATACAAATTTTCATAATGATCGGTCAAATAGTTTACAATTCCATAAAGGACAAACACACAAACATTCATTTATATATATTCTATATTGTATATTATATATATTGTATAAATAATACAAAACCTAATAAAATAACGTTATCATTGTAAAGTATGATTCTTTCCAAATATATGATTTTTATCACAATCAGATTATATTTACTCCTTCAAAAATAACGTAATGCGATGGAACGTAATCGGGCCGGAATTCCGGCACTGCCACTTCTAGAGTTAAGTGACCCCAGAGCCAACATAGAGTTACTGTAGTGTTGCCATAGTTCCCACAGATGGATTGTACCCAGTTTGATGTTCCCACAGTGTGATATACTCATATTTGAAGTTCATAATACGAAATTAATGTTTATATTAAAAACTTATATTACAAACTAAATTCTTGAAAGAAAGACCAATTGGTAATAATTTAATTATACTGATTTAATTAAAATATTAACAAAGAAGGTCCGAACTGATTTGAAAAGTTATTGTGGATTAAAATACAAGTATACAAGTAAAATACAGCTGAACGCCTGGTTCACATTTGATCCTTAGAACTATAAGGTATGGTATAAATAAAGCTTTCCTCAGTTTGAATCTATTGGATTATACCGAACGATTGGTCCTAAAATGTTTCTTGAAACATTCATAACACCAAAATCGTATAAGTTTTAGTATTGCAATTCGGAATTACAATACTACAATTTACACTACAGCTTGTTTTGTTTATTCATCTGACTATAACACTGTTAAAATACAAATATATATTCTTAGTCGTTTTCAAAACTGTTAAAATACCAAAATATATTCTTAGTCGTTTCAAAATTGTGTCTGTTCATACTAAATGTAACAAAACCCAATGTAAAAAATATTTGTAAAGTGAGATGAAAGCTAGCTGTAGAGTCAGTTTTCTGTAGACATATTAATTGTATATTATCTCTAGTCACCTCTATATTATATATATATATATATATATATATATATATATATATATATATATATCCACAACTTACCACTGACGGAATATGCCATGTCTTCCCAAGAAGATTCTATGTCCCCTGTCCAGACACCAGCATAGCGACCGAGACCCAGGAAAGAGGATTTAGAGACCACAAATGCTCTCTTATTCCGTATCTGCTGCATTGAACTGAAAAAAAAGAATGACATTTTTGGATTGGTTTTTTCATTTAAATGTTTTTGGTAGATTCAGTGGTCAGACTCTAAGATCTCCTTTAGAGTCTAAGTTTGAGATAGCATGTTCAAATTCTCCTTGGACAAAAGAGCCTTTTATTAGTTCTGTTATTAGTGTTTAACATAATCTGTACCAACTCTTCTATTATTCTACCTGTTTTTTCTCAGACAGATAATGTTTTTTCTCAACCCAAATCATTATTTACATGATAAATTTCAAAAAAACAATAGACAGCTGTTTCCATTCTTTTTTTCTCTTTTTCTCAAAATTTCTCCAGTCTGCAATTTTAATGGAGGTGGCCAGATACAACTAGGCCTATGTAGATACAACAGACAAGTTTGCCCTAGTAGGCCTCCCTGTATTTTATATTATTACATTAGCCTATAGAATATTGTTTATTTTTATCTTAGATTTATTTTACTAAGTATGTATACATTATTATCTGTGGAGTTATAATTAGCCTATCAAAGATTACTTGCAAAGTTGCTGGAATAAATGTTAATAATTCATACGAAAACTTGTATGCAGAAACTAAGCATCCAGACAATTTGTCATGACATTAAAAAACACAATGATTAGTTTTCGGTGACAGTATTCACTATCCATCTGGATTCAATGTTGAATATGGCAAGATTCAGTTGGACCAGAAATGTCCACTTTAACCTTTGATTTCCTGTAGATATGTTGCCCAAATCAAGTTTGGTAGTGTGTGGCCCATATTCCTGGTGGTTTGGATTCAAGTCTGTTCATTTATGGCAGCATTTACAATCTATACACATCAGTCACAAGAACGTTTTTATATATTTACAAAGAAATGCTATTTCAAAGAATTCTAGAAATATCCATTAGTCCAATAAATTTAACAATATCACTTAGGACATTTTTCTGCAGGTGTCAATCATTTCTGGTCAAGGATAACAGAGATCTCACTTCTTATCTTGTACAGAGCAGTATAGTCGTACAAGAAATGCTCAGTAGTCTACAAAAGATATCAATTCCATAGATAACAATGTCCTGTTACCTGTATCAAATGCTGCTTCTCCAACTTCAAGGCAAACATCATTAATAAGCTAAAAAAGTAGTTGAGTAAAAAAAATTAGTTATGGCATGCTTGCTCTTCCTTGAACATTGCCTTTCCCTACCACCTCTCGATTAAATCTGAAGAAGCCACCCACTTTTGTAGTATTTCATTTTTTTGTAACTTGACTAATGTTTTTTACTTAGTATTTGTAGAGTAGAAATAAAACTAACAATTGAATTAAATAAGATTGCGCTGTGAATCTTTCTAGATGTAGAATTCAATGGGATGGAATTAATTTATTTCACAATGGAAATTATACATTTTTTCTGAGCATCCATATAACAACAGCCAATGCATACAATACAATATTTATAATAAGTCCAATTGCTTAATTCAAACAATATAATATTTGTAATAAGTCTAATTGCTTAATTGTAATAATTACAAATAAATTAAACAAGTTTTAATAAAATATAATTCAATCAATCAATCAATCAATCAATCAATCAATCAATCTTTATTCACATATACATTGAGTACAGTGGTGCGTCAACAATTATTAATTAATACATCTAAATTTAATAATTAAAAACATGAGAAGAAAAAAAAAAATACATCTTTATATTGTTTCTTTGTTATCTTGGTGTTTGATTTCTCCAGTCCAGGAATTCTTGAATTGAATATACAGATCTGTCTAAGAGCCAGTTCCTCAGGGAAGTCTTCAATTTTTCTTCTGGCAGTCTCCTCAGTTCTTCAGGCAAAACTGGTTGTAGAAGGCAGCGCCGCTGTATTGAGGGCTTCTTCTTAACGAGACTGAGGTGGTGTGCTTCAAGTAGGAAGTTGCGTCTATGCCTTGTGTTATATAGTTATGCTGGTCTCCCATCCTGGTTTGTCCTGATTTCACTACGTAGAGGATTGCCTCAAGTATGTAGAGGGAGACTATTGTCATTATCTTGAGTTCCTTAAAGGCATCTCTGCAGGTTTCACGCGAGCCTAGTCCATTCAGTGTTCTTTATGGCTCTTTTTTGAATTACAAGTTTACTGTTTGGAGGTTTGTACTACTTGTTCCACCCAGGCCAATAGTCCATATCGTAAGATTTGACTCGAACAAAGAGTAATAGGCAGTTAGGGCTGTTTTTTTATCACTAATCTGTATCATTCTTCTAATAACAAAGAGGTTGGAATTTAACTTCTTGCAGAGCTGTTTTATATGGCCTGTCCATGAAAGGTTGTTGTCCAATGTTATTCCTAAATATGCATTCGAGTCTACCGTTTTAATGTCTGGCAATCCTTGGTGTTGGTTTGGAGTTGGTGTGAAAATAAGTTGATGGGTTTTGTCTTCATTTAAAACTAAGTCATTATGATAACAGTACTGCTTTGCCATGTTGTAAGCTATGTGAGTTTATTTCCATTTGTTCTTTATCTTTGGCTGTAGTGATCAATGCTGTATCGTCAGCAAAACATGACTGTTTCACAAAATTCTTCAAGGTATTGTGGGAAGTCATTTGTTAACAGGATGTAGAGGATAGGGCCAAGAACGGATCCCTGCGGTTACACCTCTATTCAATGGGTAGGATTTCAGATTTAATTTTGCGTAGGACATAATTTTCTTTGTAAGTAATCTCTACCAGTTGTTTCCTGTTTCCAAGGTAGCTTTCAAAACCATTGAGCTTCTTTTCCAGTGACACCAAGAGATTTGAGCTTTTCAATTATCAGTTTGTGATCCAGAGTGTCAAATGCTTTACTGAAGTCAAGCAAGATGGTCGAAGCTATGTGTCCTTGTTCTAGTTTGTCTATGATGCTTTCGATAAGTTGTGTGACTGCACTTGTTGTTGACCTGTTCTCAATAAAGCCATGTTGCCTTTGGGTAAGAAGATTATGATCTCTTAAATGTTTTAAGAGTCTATTCAAAACAGCTCGTTCAAGGATTTTTGAAAAATTTGAGACCAGTGATATTGGACGGTAGCTGGCTGCCTCTGTAATTTGGCCCTTTTTATAGTTAGGGTAGACTTTAGTTGTTTTTAGGCTGCTGGGAAAAATACCTTCATTTAAGGATTTGTTTATTAGGTTCGTAAGTGGGATGGTAAGTTCACTTTTGCAATATTTAATTAGTTTAGAGGTCATATCATCTATGCCGGCTGATGTTTTAGGCTTCATTATGTCAATTATTTTGCTTATTTCCTCTTCAGTGGTATTTGAGAATTGAAAGTTTTGAACTGCGTTGTTGTTTGTGAGATTTATTATTTTACGTTGTTTTTCATTTTTATTTTGTTCAAGTGTTCTTTCTGCAATTGTTGCAAAAAAGCAATTTAGGTAATTGGCAATCTTTTCAGGGTGATTTGCAGAGAGCTCCTTCAACATTCATTTTCTCAAGATATGCGTTTCCACATTTTTCTTTTCTTTCCTGATTTATTACCCTCCACAAAGCCTTTGACTTATTTGGTGCTTGCTCTATGAAATCCGCATTGTGTTTTTTCCTTAGATCTTTTAGCTTAAGATCATAGTCTTTCTTTCTAAGAGCTGGTGATTCTTTATCAATTGCATTTCCAGTAATGTTTTGTCTGTTTAGTGCTTCTAAGTAGGATCTTTTTAGATCTTCGCTTTCAGCGTCCCATAGTCTTTTTGCTTTTGCTTTCTTTTTCTTTATTGTTTTATATGGGCATACAGAGTCTAGTGTAATTTTTATGACACTGTCTAGAGCTGAAAAAGCACTTTCCGTGTTTTCTTTAGATGTGACATCTGACCAATTTTGTGTTGCTAATAGGGCTCTTATCTCTTCCATATTATGTTTTATTTATGACCCTTTCCTTTGACCCCGTTGCTGTATGGTTTTCCATGTCTGTCATTATACTACATACTTGTGCTGTATGATCTGACAGCCCTGTTTTCTATCACACAGTTTGTTATCTGTTCTGTAGTTAAGTTTGTGCATATAGTGTCAATCGAAGTCTGGCTGTGTGTGAAATTCTTGTGGGGGGTAGTTCTAGTCTGTTTATGTTGAACCCTCCTAGAGCTTCTATTACTTTTTGATTTTCATGGCTGTCAATCAAGCTATCACATTTATGTCACCATTATGGACTATCGGGCTATTCAAATTGTGAATGTTGTCCAATTCTGTTGAGATTGTGTCTAACGTATTTTCCAAGTTGGAGTGTGGTGGTCTGTAGACTCCCATCAGGTATAAGTTGCATTTTTTTAGATTTATTTTCAGCAAGATAGATTCACATACCATTTCTGTTTCTGAGTCGGAAATGGAAACTATACTGACCTTGCATTTGAATTCCATGTTCCTGAATATTGCCACCCCTCCCTTCCTGTGTTGTGTTCTAGAGAAGCCTCCAATGAATTTATATTTGGTATTCTGATATTTTCCAAAATTTCACTACTGAGTCCATGTTCCGTTACAATGACAATATCCGGTTTTTTGACTGTGCAGGAAAATGGGTCAATCGTTCAATTTTGTTTTTTAGACCATCTATGTTTTGGTGGATTATTTTGATTTTTTTGCCTATTTTTGTCTCCTTTTTTTTATTGTGGTAGCTTCTAAAAAAAATTATGGGAAAGTGTGTGTTCTGTGAAGGAGCTGGACTCAGTTTGTGATTATTCAATTTTATAAGTGTAGTATAATATTCAATATTGTTGTTAAAAAAATCTTCTAGTTTTTCGTCACTTGCCCTAGGTTTAGCATGCATTGGCGGGTGATCGGCTCAGGTGTTTAGGGCCCATCCTAGGCAAGTCAACAGGCTTTTTAACCAAGTGGATTGGTGCTTGAAGGGCTTGCTGAGGGTTGCTTGTTTACCAGCGGTTTAATCTGTGTGTTCAGCTGATAGTTCTTTTCCTCGGGTTTTTCCTTGAGAGCGTTGGCTTTTGCAATCTGAAGGGACACGCTGAAGTGGTTTGCACTGGTCGTCTTCTTAGTCAGTTTTTTGGTCAGTGTTTGTCTTTCTCTTTCCATTGGGTGATTGGTTGTTATTGTATCAAGGAAAGGGGTATTATCTTGCAGGGGGGTTTTGTTAATAGTTAGGTTATACTTCTCGGTAAAAGTATCTTGTGCATTGGGTAAGTAAGAGTCCTGATGGTGCTGTATGTTAGTTATCAGAGATGTCAGATAAGCCTTTGTTTTCCTTTCTTGCTCATAAAGTTTTTGTGAAAGTTGTGAAAGTTCATCCTGGTTTAGTTTATGGTTAGCAATTAAGTCTATTCTTATCTTTGATTTCATTTTTCTAACTCTTTTTCTTTTTCTTCGAGTTTGGCAATATTTTCTATAAGTGTAATATTACTTGTCCTGATGCTTTAGAAGTTCATGTGTCAGCTCTGCTACTTTACTATCTAAGTGAGGACACTCTTTTGTTTAGAGATAAGTTTTGATTTTTAAAGTATTCTTTTTCAGATTCGCATTGTGTTAGCAATTCTTCTTTGAAAGTGTGCTCACGGGTTAGTTTATCTTTTAAAAATCTGATTTCATCTTCAAATTCTGAACACTTCCCCTTAATATCAAGGAATTTGTTTTCGCTATACATAAGTTTTTCTTCTATTTCAGATTCATATTGTTGATTTAGTTTGCTTTAAGTCATGTATATGTTGCCTTAAAACATGCAACATATACATCATTTAGTATACATCAATTAGTATATACAGGCCTACTAGTACTGTAAGTCGTACTATTATATTTATTAATGTTACTTCAATGTATCAGTAATATTGTTTTATATATATAATTTATTGCATATATGGCTATGTGAATGTATATGTATACATTTCCTATGTATCTCTATAAATATATGCACATGTATATTTCTTAAGTATCTATATAAATTAATTATGAATAAGTAACTTGAGTGGTTAATGGTATAGAGTGTGAATGATGTATTTGTACATACATATTGCATGTTAAGCAGTGAGTACAAAGAATATTCATTATTAAAACAGGTAATAAGAGTATCAAACATTTATTTTGTCATAACTTTGTAAATCTGTCCACATATTTTTACTTTATCTTTAATTGTGTTTAGTTCCATACACAGTAAGTGGTGTGTGGACACATTCTCAGACAAATGTTGTCATGTAGCCAATGTTCAAATATTACGAGAATAAAGATTTTTTCAATATTGAATTTAGCCCAATTTCACCTTGTGGTTAGTGCAGTGTCTGTAATATGAATCACCATGGCTGTGTTATTTGTAACATTGTACTGTACTTGTGGAACATAAAAATTATACTTTTTTTATTTCAGCCACTATATTTTTTCTCTAAAAACCAAAAGGGTGAAATTATCAAACCAAATTTTTGAGAAAATTAGTGATTTACAGAGAACCAAAAGCGTATACCTCTCGATGGGATACCCTCAAAGAATAAATCTGAATAAACTCACAAGCTGGTGACTAGAGCCTCAGCAAGGGCGTAGACGTTGTGAAGGTTATAATGGGCAATTCCTCTCTGGTGTTTGGCTGACATGCAGAGAGTATGTGTGGAAAGGTAGCATCCGGCTATGGCGGGCGTGAATGGGGGGTATTCTAGTGATACATTGGGACAACTCCTCCCGGAATCATTCAGGAAGTTGGTTGGGTCATTCATGTCCTAGGGACCAAGCATGTCAATAGCTAAATATAAAATATCATTTTAAGATTAAGATTATATTATCACCTTGACGTTAAATAAAATAATCTGAATACAACAAACCTACTCTGTTATATTGTTTATTTTTACATTTAGTTAAGAAATTGTGACACAGAAAACTTTTATTAAAAAATTTTTTTCAGGTGAACAAAATATTATATACAATATATTTGACTCTGCTTTTCATAAATCTTATTATTTTATACCTTGATGGGTGTAATTAGAATGCTGAATCCCACAGTTTAATCTTACACTATTGCAATTATAAACAGATCTATGATTTTTTAAATTCAACAAAAAATAAAACGTAATAATATTACTATTGTATTTTAGTACACATAAATGGCTAGCAAATCCTGGAAATAGCTATTAAGAAATTATAAAACTAGACAGTAAAAAAAATAAAAAAAGTCTAGAAGAAATAACTGTCATAAAAAAGAATGCAAAATAAAAACACAGGAGAGTGATAAAAAAATACAGTTACTTTTGTAGAAAAACTTCAGTTTTATTAAATTTAAGAACACAAAATTTAGGGTTATTTCAGATACAACATTTTTATTGTAATACCTCTTATAGTTATGGAACTCTTCATGTGAAAGATTTTATTATATCTTACTGTCTTAATTATAATCAAATATAAATAATTCTTTGCGAAACAAAATTAAAATTTGTTTTTGATAGGAACGTTTATGAAGAAGATAACAGGATGTTTGAAAATTTGCCATTTTGCAGTAATACAAAATTTAGTATCTGCAATCTTATCGATTCCTCAGGTGGATAACTAACTACATTCTGCTTTTAAAATGAACAAATAATATTAATATTGTTCATAATTTTTGTACACTGAAAAAATATGAACAAATATTTGTTTGTATAAAAAAATATATAAATATAGCAAATATAAACAAACTCCTACTACTTTCAAAAGATGTAATAAAAAGTCATTTTTTATCCAATTAACAATAACTATAGAAAACCAGATTTTGTTCATTACAGAGGGAAAAAGCCGGCTTTCAACAAGAGAGTTTTGGTACAATAGGAAGATCAGACTACCAAGTTAGAACGTTATTCCTCTCCTTGACGTGGACACAATAAAATGAACAAAAGTTGAATATTATTTCTCACTGGATACTGTCAACTGAAGAGAGAGTTCTCTGTTGTTTGGTCTTCTGGTCAAGATTGGATAGTTATGTAAGAAAACTATTTAAATTTAGCTTCCACTTACAAGCCCAGTTCCATCAAAAGCAAATATTTCATGTAGACGACGTAACTGTGTTAACCAGTAATCCACAGCAGATCTCTTGAAGAAGTCGACATAAACTGTGTATTTCTTGTTCCACACCTGTACAAACATGGATAAACATAAGAAGTGGTTCTAGACAACAGATGGTTGATGGGACGGGGGTTGAAGAGTATACAGAGAGTGATTTTTTTTTTTGAGAAGGGACCGAGCCAGTATTGATAAACTGACGATATACTGATAAAACAGTGTATCCAAAGTCTGACACTTTAGACTGTGTGGTCATCAGGTTTCAGTCGGGAATATAAATAACTTAAATAGTTTATAGAAATGTAGAAATAATCTGTGCTAAGCTTTTAAAAAATACTTCTTAAAAATTACGGTTACTTTTGATTAAAAGTAACTTCTGTTTTAGTGCCAGACATGAACAACATTACATTATGAGAAGTGCCACATTATTTTTTTTGTTAATGTGTGAGAAATACCACCGATTTTTGGCTAAAAATACAAGAATTTGGGGGAAAATGTATAAAAATATTATTTTTGAATAAGAAATCTAAAACCTGTTTGTCTGGTTTTAAACATTAATACATTATGCATTGGAATATTTATAGAATCTAATACAAAAATATTTTTTAACATAAGGCTTTTCTGACTACATATAATTTTTACCCAGGAAAAACTATAAAAATTGAGTTTGAGTTGAATTAATTGTTTTTCAAAGTAGACTATCTCAGATTAAATTTTGTATGTGGTAGAGCATTAAAAGGCATACCCTAAGTCATATAAAAATGTAGTATTTCGGAAATATAAAGTGAAAAAACTAGCAATTTTTTATTTCCTGTAGAACTTTTAGTAAAATCACAGAGTTTTAGTAAAAGAATTATGATAACTTTACTTATGAAAATGAATAAGTAGTGATTGTCTTATTGTGATCTTTACAAGATGGTGTACATGAAATAACATTAAGAAATAAACATCAATTCAATATATAATTTACTATATGAAAAAATCAAAATTGAACTTTCAACTTAAATAACTATAAGAAAAGACACCTTACTTTAATTTTTAACAATTTCTTATCTATAGAGCAGATCATTACAATCAATATTGACATCAATAATATTTACAAAATGTAAATTCCAAATTTATTTAAAAAATAAAATGTTGGTAAGAGTTTGAGAATAAAGTTTTACAAACCCTCAGATACTACAAGAGCAAACTACGAACCAAAATGGCTAATTAGGACTTTTATTCTAAAAAATATTATTCCAAAAGTCTCGTAGTGCAACTTTGGCACTACTCACGCAAATATACTGAGTCACTTAACATGATCTCGAGTATTCTAGCGCATTTTCACCAGGTTGCATTACGAGGCATAAAAAGGATTAAACATAACAAAACCAAACACAAAATAATAGAACTTTATGAACCTTACAGAATTTGTCTGAAAAAATGGATATTGAATAGTACCAAACCAATATTGAATAGTAAAAATTACACATCTTGAATTCCAGTGATAACAAATGTTCCATGTCAATCAAGGGCATTTTTCAACTTAATGTTCATAGCCAAACAATCATTATAACATAATACCATAACAACGCTAAAAATATAGAAATCCACAAGGATTTAGAATAATAATATTATATAACAACAAAATAAAATAATATTTAAGAACATGTCATTGAGAGATACCAAATCATGAACGGAAAAAGATATAAAGTAGATAAATATAATTTAGACAAAACATTTTATACATAATGAATACAATTTATCTTTTGTTCAAACCAAAGGGCACCTTAGATGTGCCTGTTCTAAATTTTCGAACAAAATT
Source organism: Homalodisca vitripennis (assembly GCF_021130785.1). NCBI lineage: Eukaryota > Metazoa > Arthropoda > Insecta > Hemiptera > Cicadellidae > Homalodisca > Homalodisca vitripennis. The sequence goes on from NC_060208.1 coordinate 41,216,775, forward strand.
TTGTTCAATCTTCAGGTACTTTGGAAATACCTTCCAGTGAATAACATTGCTCAAAATTTTAATGATGGCCTAATGTATATTTTCAATTTTTGTTTTTCTTAGATTATTTGGGTTTACTGCAGCAGATGTGTTATGAAAAACACTCAACAAACGTTTTTAATTTTTTGTTGACGTGACAACGTCTTAAATTAGGTTGCGGCTCGGAGTCACTCATGAAAAAGTGTAACGCCCGGTAACGTTACGATGCCCGTCCAGTGGGTCCGCCGCACGGGATAAAGCAGATAACTATGTTTATTCGTGAAAATGTGGAGTGCTTAGATTCGTCATTTACAACAACTACAACAATAAAGGTAAATAATTGTACACTGATATTTCATTATCGTAAACTATGATTGATTGATTAATTGTTAGATTGACACAAAAGTTGAGAAACTGAGTTTATAGGTTATGTCATACTATTGACAAATGTTGATAGTGTTAAGTAAATTATTAGTTTAAATCACTCTGCAATCAATCGTAATTCAGTCGATTGAGAAGAAACAGCGCGTATTGCTAGTCAAACATTTAAAATAACGAATTATAACCTCTAACCTGTCATAACAGTGCGACCAAACAAACGAACCGACCAATCACCACGCGCGGAGTTAGAATTTAACTGTGTTTAGCAAGAATTTCAAATTCCAATTTTAGTAAATGTTTTATTCAACTTTACCATTTACAATAACAAATTTTAATTAATTTCAAAATTATGTACAATGTTTTAGTAAACAAAATATATTTCTATAGTTAAAATTTGTGCAATTCTTATTTTCATTCAATTCCTTGTTCCTATTGTGCAATTTAATAATATTCATATCAATAAATATTCTACTGAGAAAAACACGTTGTCACGTAAAATCTTCGCCCGTAAAACCGACTTTACAGGCAACCATAATTTTTTCATTTGCTTTTTTATAAACTACACTAAATTTTTTGAGTTTGAGTACTGTAATTTCTGACTATCTCAACCTCGTTTGTCACTAAAAAATTAATACTAGTTTGACTGATTTAAAGGCTGCCGTTAAAGATTTATTTTGATTCAACGTTTATTTACATTGTATTGATTGATTTATTTACTAAACAAAGCACCATTTTCAAACTTCACAAAAAATAGTTTACGATTCTATAATTTCTAAATTCAGTTAATTAAAAAGAAGCCTTATATTCATATATCTTTATTGTTTTTTTATTTATACAGAAATTAATTTAACTATGCATAAAAGTTATTATATTTATAAAATGTGGGAATATTTTCTCATGAACATACTAAGGTACACGATAGATACAAATCTAGTGGAAACGACGAAAACTATTTGAAACTTTTTATTATTTATTTCGCTAGCTCGCATTCGTATTCAAGCGAGAGATTATTCATCACAAAACATTATTGAGAAAACTGTTTAGCACCATAGTGCTTCCCGCATGGATATCGGGATTACTAGTCAAAGGGTTAAGTAAAATTATGAATGTACAAATGCATGAAGTGATGAAACGTTTTTAAAATAACTTAAAATATCTTAAACAAAAAAATATAATAGATATTAAAAAGTTTTGAATTTGAAATAATGTTGGAATAAATACTATTCTAGATTATTTAGTAAACATAACCGTACGCTGTACATTTGTTTATATTATAAGAATACACACAGATACAAAACACTAAATTAACAATGAAATTTTTGGGCAAGTCTATCATATGTTTACTTACCTTTCCCATAAAGGGGCGGTAGCCAGAAATGTCTGAGACGAAGACACGTTGAGCTATTCCCTCATCGTAAGGAAGGTACGTGCCTGGGAGCTCTCCTGTACCTATTCCTGGATCTATCTTCACCATGTAGTGCATCCCTTCCTTCAACAGCAATAAAAAATCAACTTGATTTTCTACAGTTTGAAATGTCACTTTTGCAAAGCTACTGAACGATTTAACAAAAAATGTATATATACTGAAATTTTGAGATCAGTATAAGTAAAATTAGTTTGATAGTCTTCAAAAAAAATTATCTAATAACTAACAATAAGATAAATAATAATTTTATAATTGTAGAGTCTGTAATATTTTTAATTTTAACATTTGTCAAATCAAAATTGCTTTTATACATACGCACGTTCAAAAATGAAGAAAAATACCAAAGTTAAACATAACTCTGCACAAATTAACAAAAAAGAAATTACTGCCTTTGCACTATCAGATACAGTTAATATATATATATATATGTATGTATAATAATATATTTTCTTGATCAGGAGAGAGGCAAAATCAGATTTGGAATGAAAAATATTAAGATCGGAGTAAATGAAATTAGCATAAATAGAGACTTTTTAAGATAGTTTCGTGGCAAAGAAGACAAACTCAATGATGGCGTCGGAAATATAATTCACTTGAACCACAAGTGCTCATACAGGTGCAAAACCTACAAAATTGTGTGCGAAACCGTGGATAACTGCTAGTTTTTTATGTTTTAAAAATTTGTGTAAAACAAAATTAACAAAATAGTTGTAAAAGTCTATTGTTTGTGGTTAAGTACAAAACGTTTTCCCTGAAACAGTATTTATTTTTAATTGTATTTTGTCCTCTAGTTTATTCAAAGAGATTTTTTTATCATTTGATTATTTCTACAGTGTTGAAGACATTTTTTCTTATAAATCATTATAACTTTGGTAAAAACGGATTGGATTTTTTGGCATGGAAAATCTGAGAACCCTTGTTCCTAGGTTAAGGTCCATGACTTGGGTGTGATTTCAAAAGTTACAACTTTAAAATCTCTTTTAAATATTCATAAATCAGATAAACACATTGCTATGAAATTTTAATGCATATAAGAAACAAAAAAACAACTAAAAACTGTTATTACAAACCTTGTGAAGCATATCAACGAAGTCTGGTAGTCCGTTGAAACTTTCATTGTCATAAGTGAAATCATTATTGTTTTTCATGTAATCTCGATCATTCCATTGAGTGTCCTGTAACAGAGTAGTTTCTTCATCATTAAACAATGAGTGCCAGGAAACTTATACAAGTTGTCATAAGAAAAGATGTTGAGGTAAGTTTGCGACAATGTTTTTCCAAATGATGGATTAGTACACCTTTCCAAGTTACTGGTAAGGATGCAATAACTACATTTTTGTGGTATAGCAGTTACTAATTCCACATGTTGAATGTACAATATAACATAGAAGCACAATAGTTTAAAACTAAACTTTATTTGCTCTTCTGTTAGTATGGTATCCTCAGAGACCAATCAAAACCTGTTTTCCAGACATCCAGCAAAGCATGCATGTAACCAAAGCTGATTTTCCCTGATATGTGATCCATATTCAAAGTCCGATATCCAATTTTCATTGAGGAAAGGTTATAGTAAGAAGGAAAAAGGTTTTAGTAAAAAAAAATATTCCTGCCAAATTGCAGCACCATTAAAAAAAACTTAAATTCTTAGTTAAAACTTTTCAAGGAATAATAAAAACATTAAACAAGAGAATAACAAGGCCATTAAGAACATACTGTTCTGAACATACTGAAAATACTATTTCTTATTTTAATCCAATGACAAATATCCTGAATTATAGGATCGTTTAAGGGAGCACCCTGTATATAAATAAATATATATATATATATATATATATATATATATATAAGCTTGCACGTGCGTGAACACACAAACACACACACACACACACACACACACACACACAAAAGCTGTTATCTATCTCTAGTTTGTGAAACCATAGAGCTGTCAATTACACAGCTTTCTACTATTGACTTAACAGAAGAGGATGAAGACTTACAAAAGGTATTTTGGCATCCCTGGTGCGAAGCCACACTTTTTTAGTCTCATTGAGTGTTTTATACCCAGACCTACAAAAAGAAAAATGTATTTCTAAAAGTATAAAAAATATATTTTTATCTCAATTTTAAAGATAATAAGAATAATATTACAAAAATTCATATTTCTTAGATAACAATGTCCATTTTTATGTTTAGTATAAAAGAAAATGTGATAAAAAAAGTATAATTACAGAAAGTATAATTACAGAACACATTTAAGTGATCTTTTCCAAATTCCTTTATAGAAATATGTTGAAAAACAATCAAAAACAAATCTTTTGCATATACAGAGTGTTTTATGTAAGGTGTCTCAAATCGATTGTGTGAAAGCAGATTAATGTAGAATAGTGGAATGAATGGTTCCGTCTAAGGGTTTAATAAGCTGGGATGAACATTTCCTTAGCAAAAATGCTATAAACTCTTCATAATTGTCAGCAAACATACTTGTCCTGTAGCATTTATTATATAGCATTGCTGTTTAGCAGGGATTCAAATAATACATATAGAAAAACAGTCCGAAGTTCTCTAATATTTTAGCCTCCAGAACCAATATTTACATTAATTAAAATACTGCTGATAAAATATTTCGAATCTCAATAATTAAAATATGAGATTTTTGTGACAAAGTTTGATTAAAAACAGTTTAGCAGCAAAGTAACATTTTAAATTATTGTAAAAATTTACATAAAAATGAAAAGTTTTCTCTCAATACAAAATACAAAACAATGAAGTTGTTTGGAGATTTTTCTTTTTACTAAACAAGTTACTGTTAACATCAGTTTATCTTTGGAAAACTAATTAGGCCCTACCTTAAGTTCTGACCTCATTCATAAATAACATAAAAGCACAAATCGTATAGCATGTTTTGTTTTCTTAAACTCCAATGTTTATATCTCATTGAAAAGTATTCTTTTCTATTAGGACCTTCAATACACATCATTAAAAAATTGCTAAAATTCGTTGTACTTAACCTTTTATGAATGTCTGTCATTTCAAATCAAATCTGACTATAACATAACCTTAAAAAATCTTCAGTGTTTGTTACAGCCGTAAAGACACAATTTTCACCAAACGTACAATGTTCGTTTTGGTATGTAAATGGAATGTATGATATAGAACCAAGCATGGCAGTTTGTTGGACACTACTCTTGCATCAAAAGTATAAATAACCGAGTTCGAATGTTAACCATAAACTATTTAGTAGAGGAAAAATTATGGGAGTTACTTTAGCTCGTTTATTTCTGCAACTAGACATAAGGCAAATTGTTTACAAACAATAAATTCAAGTGTGAATTAAAAAGATAAAAGGTACTATTTTGTAGTGATTTTCAACCAAACTTTAACTTTGAACATTCATAACTCAGAACCTAGTAATACTATTAAGACCAAACTTTTATACAAGATAAACACAAGTGTACTGATTTTGAGTATATAATTTTAGAATTACATAGACAAAAGTTGTTGTTAAATAAGCATTTTAACTTTTATTCTCAACCAGGCGTGGTTAAAAAATTCATAATTGGTCACATTATGGAGCTTTTGAAATTTTTATTTTAAAGGCCATTTATTGTAAACATAATTTAAAGTTATAATTTATAATACCGATTTAATTAAACAGATTTTGTTAATTTACCATGACCGGCACCTGCTCGTTGGAATACCCAAACCGCCAGACTGCTGAGGGTGGTGTTGCTACAATCATGCGTGGCCTGCTCGTATCCTTGACTGCAAGAGGAAGTCTACTAAATTAAATTTTGTTTTAATATATTTGACCATTTCCCATCATCTTTTTTATGTGGGCTTTGGACCTCCAATGGCAGATTTAACAATTGATAATTAATTTTCAAAATTGCATATTTGATAGTGCCAAAAACCAGTACTTTTACATGTTTACAGACACAACAATTGGTTACTGATTGTAAAAAGTTTGCTTTATGTGTCTAGATATAGAAATAAACAAGCTCAATTTTAATGTTACTCCCATAATTTTAGCTTATTAGTTAATTTGTAGTTAATGTTCAAGCGTAGACAAGCGCTTTTGAACCAGACAGTTCATTGGTAACGGTTGTGACATCTAATACTTTATATACATTACATTAAAAGTGATGACAAAATATATGATCTTATAGCATCATTGAATAAAAATATTTTTAACATCGTAAGCTTATTTACAAAATACAATATACTTTTTGCGGTTAGTTTTTCTTTCTCGCTTTCTTCTCAACTTTGCAAGAGCTTTTCTAAACAGTGTCGCATTGTCTCAGCTCGTTTCACAAAATGTGACAAATGCAATCACAGCTTAAACTTTGGCTTCTCCACAATTAAATACTAGAGAACAGTCTAAAAATATTTTCATGTAATTTTAAGTTTTGCTACAACGTTTTTGGATAATATTACAAAAAATCTCTTAGCACTTTTAGCTAATACTAAAAATATACCACAGAATAAAAGTGTGACAGTTAAAATTTGTTCCCCAATGTAACGAATGTGTAAAGCACAACATTACCTGGAGAGGTGGAAGCCCAAGCTCCAGTAAGGGGGTAGGAAAGGGCGCCCCACAAGTGAAGTGAACTGTCTGATCACATCTGAAGGTGAAGGGCCCAGAAAGATGTAGAAGTCCAGAAGACCTCCAATAGTACGATACGTGATGCCAGGAGCAGGAGTCAAATCAATATCTGTAACAGAAATTCCTCAAGTCCAAAAAAGTTGGTAACAGTAAGCTAATTTATAAAAGATTTTTCTAATTTATATGATATTCAAAAATTACTGATAAAATTGAAAACAACTGAATATTACTTCTCACTTCTAAGATATATTATTTTTATAACCACATTTTGTAATAGTGCAATTAGAAAATAAAGTAGTGGCTGCGATGGAGTTTAATAACACAAAAAGAAACAGAGCCTGTCATAGTATTTAATGGAACAGTACAAACTAAATCCTTTGATTGAGATGTTTAAAAGGAGTATGGTAGACCTGAATAGTCTGTTCCTATTTAAAGTAGTCCATTCCTAAAAAGGCATCATTAACTGACAGTCTAAAGAACAGGTCAATATTTTACAACATTGGGTGCTTTTATTACCACACATCTCTCAACCAATCAAATTTTATACAAACTGAAATTTCAAATTCTCTTTAGAGAATGGCAATAATATAACCTGATATTGTTTCTAAAGGATTTCAAGGTGATCATCACTCCCTTCCCACATAATAGGGAGGTAAAGGCTTAAAAATACCAAGAGGGAAAATATTTTTAGTGATACAAAAACCTGAAGGTTTAATGAACAAACATATGATAAAAATAAAATGAATTTCTGATCACTAGGCCAAATTAATTACTTAAATTGTATTCCCAACATTTCTTTCCCTATTTTAGGCAAGACGTCATTTTTAAATTAATTAAAACCATTTTCGAAACTTTAACCACTCCCAGAGGAATTTGTACAGTAATTTTAAATTCATACAAATGTAGGAAAGGAGAAATAAAAAAAAATTATATCACCCTAGATTTTGTAGCGGTTAACCATACTCAAAAAAGATAATGTTCGCAATCATAAAGTTCAAAAAACTTGACTAAAAGTTACAGATAATATTGTTGGACATAGAGTTGTGAAATAGGAAGTTTCACACAAATACAGATAGACAATTAATTATATTCCATTATTGCATATCCAATATCAAATTGTAAACCCGCTAAAAACCAAACATGTCATATCATCTACATCTTATACATTGTTTCTAAAAAAATTTTGAACAGCTGTTACTTAAAAAATATTCAATATAAGTAAACAATTAAACACATTCGCTCCCAAAGCTTACACAAGCTGACAATGTTGCACACCTCAGGTCTAGACACTGAGTCACTTGGGAGCCAAAGTGTTAACATTGTATAATGTATACTATAACCAAGAGCTATACAATATAGTGATACTTAATTTATGAACAAACACTCCAATAAATGAGAAATTTTTATTTTTGCGAGGCCTTTCATGTTCAATGAACACATCATCAGACCCACATAACTGAAATAAAAGTAAAGTAATAATACAAACAATTTAGACTTAAATAAATCACATGTCTTTAAAAAATACAAAGAGATAACTATGTACAATACAATATAAATAAACATTTTAACACTTTTTTGTAAACTTTTATTTTTGTTACTATGTACATTTCGAAATCTTTGATTTCATCTTCAGGTACTACTTTGGTACTAGAAGGTGAAATCAAAGATTTCGAAATGTACATAGTAACAAAAATAAAAGTTTACAAAAAAAGTGTTAAAAGGTTTATTTATATTGTATTATACATATTTATAAAACACTTTTCAAGGCTACATCTCTAATAAAGAGATAACATTTTAAAGGTCAGGAAGTATGTCTACTGTATATGTAAAAATTAATATTTAATTAGATTAAAGGCAGTAACGGTGAATTTTGGAGAGGTCCAGGCTCATTACTTACAAAATAATTTTGGTTCTTCTGCATAAAAATAGTTACGTAAGAATCAAGGAATTTTTTGTTTTTGATTTCTTTTAATAATTTTACTTTTGAAAACCAGGGTCCAGTATGAAGTGCATGTTTTGCCATGGCTGATCTTTCCTCTTGTTGATATTTTAGACATGCTTTATGTTCCTTGATTCTCTTTTTTATCTTCCTTTTTGTTTGGCCAATGTATTTTAAATAAATTATAGTTGTCACAATTAATTTTATAGATTCCAGATTTTTCATCATCATCTATTTTATTCTTTAGTTTCCTAATATATTTTTTAGTTTGATTTTGGAATTTGAGGATACATTAATACTGGCATGTGTTTTAAAACTTTTAGTAATTTCTGTAGTTAATTTGCGTTTAGTCTGATAAAGAGTTGTTCTAGAATTTCTTTCAATAATTTTCTTTTTATATTTTATCATGTTGTCAATCATTTCAATTTTGTAACCATTAAAAATAATGCAATTCCTTTAATTTTCTTTACTTCTTTTTTATAATTTTCCATTGACAGAGGGGTATGTAAGAGCCTGTGGATTAAACTGTGAAAAGCTGCTCTTTTTTGTGAATGGGGATGAAATGAATCAAATGGGATAAATCTGTTGTTTTGTGTTGACTTTCTATATCTATATATATAAAAATGAATGTTTGTATGTTTGTCCTTTATGGAATCGTGAACTATTGGACCGATCATGATGAAAATTTGTACGTATATGTATTTTTTCCACGGAGAAGGTTTTATAAGCTATGCCCATCCCTTTCCCGATTCAGGATTCCGCCCCACTGGTTACAGAAATACCCATAAGAAATGCATTGCAGCAAACATATGTTAACGTCTTTTCAAATTTTTAATCAGCTGTTCTTTGTAAACATATATTACACTTATAGTTTTAAAGCATAGAGTAAGCTTAAGAGAAACGACAAATTTTGTTTAAACTGTTTTTGCAATCACTGTTAAACATAGACTTTACTATCCAGATAATACAATTCAAAATTTGACGTAAAAAATTCACCTTTAACTGCAATATTTATTTAATATAAACCATGCTCATGCTTGATCAGAAGAGTAATGCAGATATCATAATTACTATCTTACGTTGGCTACAAATATAAAAGAATGTTATAAAATCAACCTTAGTTGTTTTTTTTGACAGAAGTATGGTTCTCAAAACTCCGTGTGCACATATTCTCTCGATCGAGACAACAAAGCAAGCTCAATCGTGGCATCGGAGATATAACTAATTTAATCTAAAATTTATTATAGTAAAAAAAAAAAATTTACTAAGTAATATAAGGACTTCGGTTCTTAAGATTTGCGTGCGAAGCCGTGGGTAACAGCTAGATAGAGGCAGGAATATGGTACATACCTTCATAATACGCCCAAGAGGCTCACGATGGAACGACTATCAATTATCTCAGCAATGTTTAGAATGTGATAGAAAAAGAATAAGTGAATATAGTGTACTGTTTTCAACGGGGAAATTGCGTGCGAAGCCGCGGGCAACTTTTGCAAAAAATTATTGAAATGCGCAGCAAAGCGCGCCGGGCCCGCTAGTATATATATATATATATCAAATTCAAAGTAGCCAGTTTTATTTTTTGTAATTAATAAATCTAGAAATGGGAGTTGATTTTTATGTTTTACTTCACAAGTAAATTTTATAGAAGGGTAAAATGAGTTGAGAGAAATAATAAAATCTTGAAGATTTTTTTTCTTGTCAAAAACAGCAAATATATCATCTACACATCGCTTCCAGATTCTTGGAAAATAATCCATTGTTTCTTTTGCATGAGTTTCAAATTTACTGAGAAATATGATGGCGATAAAACATTAAATAAATAGTTACGATCTGATTAGATGACTAAAACAACAATGTTCTGTTTAACATATTATCAAAATACCATACTAAATGTTAATAAAAACACTACTTTTTTCCAAAAACTGTTTATTTTTTTGGGACGAGGCCTTTTCGAAACCAAAGGTTTCATCTTCAGGCAACTCCACAAATAAATATTTACACATTGTTTGTTACAATTAATATTAAAATAACATATGGTGTAAAAATGTAAATACAAAAATTTTGGAAATATTTCAGCCAGTATGAAAAATTAGATTTGACTAGAGTTTAATTTTTGAATAAATTGAGAAGAAAGAAGATTGGAATTTTCAATAAGGGCCCTCTTCATTGTTCATGAGTTTTTTCTTTATTTCTGTTTATGTATAGTGTTTCCCAAGCATTCAAGTTCATTGGTTTTGTTATTTTCTTTTATTAATTTTAGGATTTGTAATTGATGTTCTGTGTCCTGATTCAATGCAGTGCTTGGCTACAGCAGATTTGTCAACTCTTCCATACTTTGTGTGTTGATAAATGCTCTTTAAATCGTGTTTTTTATTGTTCTTTTTTGTTTGTCCAATATAAATTTTGTCACAGTCATCGCATCCAATTTCATAAATTCCCGATTTACTATCATTTGAAAATTTTGTCCTTAGGGTTTCCTAAAATTTGGGATAATTTGTTGCTTGTTCTGTGTGAGTGTTTTATTTTGTATGCTTTTTAAAAGTTTTGCATATTTGGTTTGAAAAAGTGCTGTATGTTGTGCAAATAAATTCATGTTTTGTGTCTTGAGGTGGTCTTAATGTTGTCTTATCTTTTCTACTTCTTCTTTTTAAAGCTTTTTTTTTTAGTATATTGGTCAATGAGTTGTGTAGTGTAACCATTGAACATAGCAATTATATTTTGATGTAATTTAGTTCTTTCTTGTAGTTTTCTGTTGAAAGTGGTGTATTTAACAGTCTATAAATCATTGAATTAAATGTTGCTCTTTTTTGTGCAGATGGATGGTTAGATTCATTGATGATGAACCTATCTGTATGAGTTGGTTTCCTGTAGATATCAAATTCAAATTTTGTTTTATTTCTAATAACTAATACCTACGTATAAAAATGGGATACTATTGTTTTGTTCAATTTCATATGTAAATTTAATGGTAGGGTAAAACAAATTTAGAGTTCTGGTAAAAATCTTGTATGTTTTCATTTTTGTTAAATATTGCAAAAAAATATCATTGACGTATCGTATCCATTTTCTTGAGAAAATATGTCATTTTAGATTTGGCTGTGTGTTTCAAAAATAGCTCATAAAAATATTGGCAATAAAACATGAGAGAGGATTTCCATAGCCGTTCCATCAATTTGGGTATAGTAAGATTCTCTATATTGGAATGTGCTCTGATTCATACATAAATTCTCATGAACAATGAAGAGGGCCCTATTGAAAATTCAATCTTCTTTCTTCTCAATTTATTCAAAAATTAAACTCTAGTCAAATCTAATTTTTCATACTGGCTGAAATATTTCCAAAATTTTTGTATTTACATTTTTACCACCATATATTATTTTAACCCTTTGAGTGCCGCAGCGTTCTACATAGTAGATGTTGTTAAATGTGCATAAATTGCCGGCATCTACCCAGTAGACGATTTGTATTTAATTAATATCACATATAATTCATTTTGTTTTGACAAATAACTTATTTCACGGCAATCTACAAGTTTCGAACAATCGATTGTGATTGATTTTTATTGTTCACCGCCCCTTGTAGTTATTTGCCATCAGAAAAAAAAACAGATGACGCAATAGTTGGTCAGCTGCTACTTGTTGCCATTAAACTACACAGTTTCGTTTGTTGTATGTTTACATTGTGCTAGTTTCGTGTGTTTATGCTGAAAACTGTTGTTATTACTATTCTGCCAATTGTGTTCAGTAAAACTTACAATGCCATTTATAAACTTCTTTTTTCGTGTTTAGTGACGTATATTTTATTGTTGGATTGGTGATGAAGTAAAACGCAAGTTCCAATCAAACTATTGATTTTAGGTGAAGTAAGGTTATATTGTAGGCCTGTGTATATTTTTTATATACTTTTTATATAATTAGTATTTTACAGTCGTCTTACTTCATTGAGTGTAAAATAGGATAGTTATAATATTTGTTTCTAAACTTTTGACAAAACTTGAACAAAAATTGCTTTTTGTTGTATTTTGTATATATTGCAGTATCTGGTTAAATATTACTGTAAACACACCATATTATGCATGATTTTTGTTCAGTTTTTCATGCTCTTTCATATGGTATAGCTAGAAAAAAATTAAAAAAATATTGTATAAATAAAATTTTAGTTCAAACTTGAAAATTTATTTTTTTTCATTTTTTAGTTTTTTGTTATAACCTATATTCTTTTTGTGTAAATAAAAATAAAATTATAATATTATATGGAAAAAAATACCTTGTTTTAATAACACACAAACTAAAAAAAAAAATTATTCAAATCGGTTGAATAGTTTTTTTTAATATAGTTTTTTCCACACACGCTTGCAAAACAGAAGGAAATGCTCCGGCAATTTATGCGTATGACTTGGGGAAATATGCCGTGGGCACTCAAAGGGTTAATATTAATTGTAACAAACAATGTGTAAAAATTTATTTGTGGAGTTGCCTGAAGATGAAACCTTTGGTTTCGAAAGGCCTCGTCCAAAAAATAAACAATTTTTGGAAAAAAAAAAGTAGCGTTTTTATTAACATTTAGTAATATTTAAGGAATTTTCCAATTGCTCCAAGAGTCTACAAAATAGATACTGTCAAAATTGTTACCACTGTGCCACTATAAGGGTGAAACCAGTTTAAAAACTCTTCCCTACAACACCACAAGGACATCTAATTATTGTTATGGTTGAGTCAGAATGCTGTCAATGACCAATCCAATTGTCATGGTGATGCAGCATATTGACTAGCTCACAATTAATTTCATCGATTACCCCATCTGATTATGTATATTGCAGAGTCACCCTTTTAACACAGATATCATAGTGTATAACCAAACAAATCAAGCTAGTGATTATCTATACAGTATGGATGTGTTGATTCAAGCTAGTTCACTATTCAGAGATAGCGTCAACACTGCATTGAATCGCTCCAATTACCCCTCCCCTAAAGATGGAACTAGCTAGAAACTACTAGATGGAAGCGCTGACTTGAAACTTTAATCTCTGCTCTGTTAATGTGTTGTCAAATGTTTATAACAATGTATTTGAGACACAGAAATATTGGAAAAGAGCTTGAATAAAACTTTGGCATTACAGACTGACCCATTGCATTACTGTTGAGAAGCATCACTCCACTGCTGTCACCTGATTCTTCCATAGCCAGGTAGAATGGGTGGCTGCCATACAGGTTGGTCTGTAAGACAGATTAGTAAATATCAGTACAGTGTCTATAGCTAACCTGTCCAAAGGGAACTCAAGTCCAGGACAGCAGAATCTGATGTAGCTGCAAAGTTTTAGAAACAAAATTTTAAATTATCCTAGACTATGAGGACGTTTTCACATACTCGTACATCGGCAAAACCAGATTTGGATATGGTTCCAATACCGGTAGCAATGTTATTAAATGCAGTAGTTCTCACTAAATCCGGTCTGGCAAATTTACCAGCGTGGTATCTTGCGATCGAGAATGAAGTCTGTCTTTATCTAAATCTACCGAGAGCCTGGCAAGCATCCGATAGCCAGGGCCAATGCACACACACAGATATATACAGGCTCTGATTCATCGCAAGCAGTGGTGGTGGGGGAAACTTGTTTCCTTCAGTATTGGGAGTGTCTCTGTAGTGGATAGTCATGGAGAAATTAAAATTTTTTGCTGTCGTCTCTTAATTTATCAAAAAGGATAAATAAACTACCCACCTAGTAATGCAAACACAAAAAGGGATGCATCCAGTTAACTCTATGTGTACTCAGTACCTTCTCCTCAAATACAGGAGCAAGGAAAGATAATGCAGGTTAACTCTAGGACACATCCTCACTTCACACAACAAGACTATTTACTGGACTATTCAGAGAGTATAAACTGTTGCAGCTCTGGTTTTGACAGCATGAGGTAAAATTACATGATTCCAGTGCCGGAACAGGGTCCGATTCCATCTTTAGTTTTGCCGGTATGTGTGAAAACACACTAAATCTGACTATGAGAAAACAGTCTGATTAACAACTTTACCAGACACCGCACAATTGTCAGTGTTTTCATTCATCTTGTATGATCAATTTTAAACATGTTAGTAATTTCAAAAAATAGTAAGGTAGTTTCGAAGCAAGAAAACTGTTCTCTTCCAATAAGCTTTTAATTCATAATGTTATTAAACTAGACAATAAATACAACTTATTGTAACACAATTCATTTGGTGACATACATTAAAAACAAAAAAAGAAAAATAAAGCTGGCTTTCTTTGAGAATAAAGTGTTATGAAGGATGTATGACATAAAACAGAGAGGTGGTGAAAAAGAATTAGGTGCAATTTGAAAATAGTTACCTATATAAAGACTGTAACATACTTTGATAAGAATGAGATAGACTGAAAAGAGAGCATAGTTCACTTTCAAAGATAAAATTGGATTTGGAAGGCATGAAAGAGGAAGACCTAAATGTATGGTGGGATAATGACATGAATTTCATTATTAGCCCAAGAGAGCATGTTATAATGTTATAAGACTTGTTGAACAATAAAAAAACCAAAATACTAATATAATCTTACAATAAAATTATACATTTTAAAAATAATTTTAACTATGACACATCATGGAGTAAATATTTACACTATTTCTAACTTCCTGGTGAATCTGGTTTAAAATTATCATATATTTATTTCATTCTCCAGTAAACATTCTTCAATGACTTTTTGAAGGAATTTGATGTTGGAATCTCCTTCCACGCTACTGTTAATTTATTGAAAATTTCTTTAGGCTCGTAATTGGAACTGCGGTGGCCAATCAAGGGTTGGTGATGATATAATGTAGGCTAGGGAAGGGATGGTATTTAAGGCTCTGGCTCACGATTTTTAGGGTTGTTTCTTTAGGCGGATTTGTTTCTTTGTTCCATTGCATTTGTTTGGAGTTATGATTGATAGTAGCTGCCATTGCTGAGATTGGATAGCTTAATTATTTCCTCTTGTTTTTCCACTAACATTCTTTTTTTTCTGGACTAACATTTCCAGATAACTATTGCGTGCTTTGAGTATTTTTTTATTTCATCATTGGCTGCAAGCAAATCTTGTTTAAAGTTTCAACAAGCAAATTGAGTGTTTCTAGAGCTTCCCTTGTAGTTTCATTAACAAATTTATCTATTTCCTCATCAGAATTATTTTGTTCAGTTCTTGGACATCAAAAACATTACTGACATTAGTGTAACACACTCGGCAAATCCAGTTTAATTTTTTTTCTGCAATCATTTTTAACTGAGATGATTCTAGATCCGTACATTGCAGATGGTACCATTGAGAAAATTGCCCAAGACATTATACAGATGGTTTTGACTTTAACAGGGTTTTTTGAACATTTCTCACATTTATAGGATTTCTACTTGTTTTTCATGTTGAAGTTTTATCCAATAATTAATAATTATTGGTTGGTGGTTAAATAATTTAGAGTAATATAAATTAAAAAGTTTAATTATTTATTACTATTGTTTTCTTCCTCACTTAAGTATAAAAAAGTAGCAAAAGGATATGTTCCACAGTGAAATTTGAACCATGATCCTGAGTACGCTATCACTTAACCACCTGAGACAGTCAATAAGACGGTTAAAGGTCATCCACATACAGAATATCCTCCCAAGAATTCATGAGTTTATGTTACTAGTAGTTACATGGGATGTAGTTAACTGATGTTTGTGTTTACATTCGTTATGACAAGTTCAGATAATTTGATATGTTTCAAGTTTATGTGAGTTATTAAATTAGTTTTTTATGTGAGATTAGTTGAGAAATTACTTCATTATCACACTGCTTTACAGGTTAGCTTGATAGTTTTGGTATGTAAGTAATCAATTGATATATTCAAACTGAAAAGATCATACCTAAAGCAATGCACTTACAATGTTATAAGGCATCGATATTTAAATTTTCACTGAAAAACAAACAATAAACCGTAATTTATAACTGTTTAAAGTTCACCACTTCTACATATGCGAACTATTTCTTAGTGATGTATCCAATGGTAAAATTGAGAAAACATATATTAAACAGAAGTAACACTGGAATAGACGGAACACAACGGAAAATGGAGGGAAAATATTGGTGAAGCAGTCTTGGGGCTTGTCATGTGAAGAATTAAATAAATTCAAAATAGAAAAAGAAGATATGACTTATTTAAATAGTTCAATGTAATATTTCTTTGCTAAAATTAAAGTACAATTCACTCACTATTCCTGTACTTGTATTGGATGTATAAAAATAAAAAAGTGAAACAAAACAATTAATATATACATGAGTTTGTGAACATAAGTTTAGAAGAAGCTCGTTGGGGTTGAAATATGGGGGTTTTCATTGAAACAAAGAAAGTATGTATCTCGTGGTCAGACGCTATACATTGCGGACATGTGGTCTGCCTCACCCTGTATATACTTATTTCGAGTTGGCATTTCATGTTGATTAACTCAAGGTATACTTAGCTGGTTTGTACTTCAAGCAAAATATTACTATTAGGATGTTATACAAAAATATAGAACCATTGGAAAATTGTGGTGACTTACTCCAGTTTTTGGATGCTGATCATGGTTGAAAAGAGTGATTTTCTTCCAGTTCATGTCCAGCTTGAAATCATTTCTTTGCTGGCCCAGTCCGTAGATGTGATGTGATGGCAAACGAGCAGATATTTCCAACAGCTGGTCAGAGAAAATAAATCCACCAAAATCTTGAGTATCAAAGCTGTAAAACATCAACATAAATTTGAAATTAAATAACTACTCTGTGTGTAATAAATGAAACACTAAATTAATTATAAATATAAGCATTTAACCATTATATGGAAAACCTGCTAAAATATTTTGCAAAGTTTTCAAGCACAAAACTGTTTTGAATTCTTTTAGAAATATTCTTATAAGTTTGATGTATATGTATATATATATATATATGTTAGTTTGCTTATTTAAACGCATATGTGACAGATACGGCCAAATACAAAATAATTGAATCGGAAAAAGTAAGCGCTCTGTGGTGTAATGGTAGCACATTCACCCGGCAAGTGAGAGATCCGGGTTCGACTCCCGGCGGAGCAAGTACTTTTTGTGATTCAATGTTTATTGAAATTAAATAAGGCTATTGCCATTTATACAATTTAACGTAAATAAAAGTCGTTTGACAGGTGTTTGGTCTTCCGATCATATGTTAGTTTGCTTATTTAAACGCATATGTGACAGATACGGCCAAATACAAAATAATTGAATCGGAAAAAGTAAGCGCTCTGTGGTGTAATGGTAGCACATTCACCCGGCAAGTGAGAGATCCGGGTTCGACTCCCGGCGGAGCAAGTACTTTTTGTGATTCAATGTTTATTGAAATTAAATAAGGCTATTGCCATTTATACAATTTAACGTAAATAAAAGTCGTTTGACAGGTGTTTGGTCTTCCGATCATATGTTAGTTTGCTTATTTAAACGCATATGTGACAGATACGGCCAAATACAAAATAATTGAATCGGAAAAAAGTAAGCGCTCTGTGGTGTAATGGTAGCACATTCACCCGGCAAGTGAGAGATCCGGGTTCGACTCCCGGCGGAGCAAGTACTTTTTGTGATTCAATGTTTATTGAAATTAAATAAGGCTATTGCCATTTATACAATTTAACGTAAATAAAAGTCGTTTGACAGGTGTTTGGTCTTCCGATCATATGTTAGTTTGCTTATTTAAACGCATATGTGACAGATACGGCCAAATACAAAATAATTGAATCGGAAAAAGTAAGCGCTCTGTGGTGTAATGGTAGCACATTCACCCGGCAAGTGAGAGATCCGGGTTCGACTCCCGGCGGAGCAAGTACTTTTTGTGATTCAATGTTTATTGAAATTAAATAAGGCTATTGCCATTTATACAATTTAACGTAAATAAAAGTCGTTTGACAGATGTTTGGTCTTCCGATCATATGTTAGTTTGCTTATTTAAACGCATATGTGACAGATACGGCCAAATACAAAATAATTGAATCGGAAAAAAGTAAGCGCTCTGTGGTGTAATGGTAGCACATTCACCCGGCAAGTGAGAGATCCGGGTTCGACTCCCGGCGGAGCAAGTACTTTTTGTGATTCAATGTTTATTGAAATTAAATAAGGCTATTGCCATTTATACAATTTAACGTAAATAAAAGTCGTTTGACAGGTGTTTGGTCTTCCGATCATATGTTAGTTTGCTTATTTAAACGCATATGTGACAGATACGGCCAAATACAAAATAATTGAATCGGAAAAAAGTAAGCGCTCTGTGGTGTAAATATATATAAAATTTAATTTCAATAAACATTGAATCACAAAAAGTACTTGCTCCGTCGGGACTCGAACCCGGATCTCTCACTTGCCGGGTGAATGTGCTACCATTACACCACAGAGCCCTTACTTTTTACGATTCAATTATTTTGTATTTGGCTTTTTCTTTTACATATGTGTTTAAATAACCAAAAATACCTGTCAAATGACTATTATTTAAATTTATTAAATTTGTATAAGTGGCAATATCCTAATTTAATTTAATACACACACACACACACACATACATACATACATATATATATGTATATGTATATATATATATATATATATATATATATATATATATATATATATATATATATGTATACATTTATACTGTCTTTATACATTTTGTATGAATTTATTTTTAAAATAAACTTGCCACAATACCACTAAATATATAAGATGTAATTTGTGATCCTTTATATTTTAGAGAAAAGGATAGGGATTTATAGACAGTTTTAAATGTAATCATAAAGTTAATTGTTTTGCCGCCGAGGGCCTAAATATAGGCCCATTTATGGTTGGTTGTATATCACGGCTTTAATATAAGCCCTCTACATTTTTGTTAATTAGTTAGGTAGTTAATTAATTCATGGTAGATTTAATAGTTAATTGCATTATATTCAGAAAATATTCACTTTAAGATCATTATTTATTTCATATGTTTATATCACTCTTTATAGTATACACATCATATAAAGTCACGATATTTGACGACAATGGTTACTGAAAAAGTCAAGTGTGGTACTTATATTATGGCGTGAAATACAAACATTATTATGTAAAATTATTCAAATCCTCAGGTATGTTTAATTTAAGATAATTCCAAACATGCAACAAACTAAGGGTACTGGTTTTATGAAAATTAATGTTTCGTAATTGTAAAATAAATAAATTAGTTAAATGGTAGTACTATTTTTATCAAACTTGCTGGTCGTTCTTAGATGGAAGTGAAATTGTATACAATGCAAACAATTTATACTAAAACATATTTTAGGCCACTTATAAATTCCAATGCATCTTTTTTTAAACAAATTTTTGTATTTTTTGAATCTGAAAAGAGAAATACTCTTAAATAAATTATGGTGTATATCTAAACACATAATTTTAGCTTGTTTAATTTTTTGTGATCGGTACCAAATTTACATGATTGTCTTCTCATATCCCCAAGCCACATTGGTTGCCATGGGATATTCTCTGCCTCAGGTACGTCAGGTCGTTAATTTATAACTACGTCCTATCCCTTAGCTCAGCGGGCCAAGCCTAGTGGCCCTCACTGTTTGACCATTGAGCTCACCAGGCCACTAAGTGTAGTCTACTATAATGCGCAGTTATTAAAATCAATCCTTATCCACTGGAAAGTGCTGCAAACTCTTGGCCAAACAAGTAACTAAATTAATACTTCTCTAATTGCAGCACATACCAATCCAACTGCCCATGTTATGTTATGGTGTATCATATCTACTTATTAAAATACTAGTGCATTTGGAGGAGCTCAGTATTTGGAGATGAGACTGTTAGTACAAGTGACCTAATTGAGAAGCATTGTATTTTTATTCTGCAAATAAAAATACTTTTAAACAGATCAACCTAAATTGCATACTACTTGGTTCATTTAAAAGCAAATAATAAATAACCAATTGATATCATTTCAACCTTGAAGCTAATAAACTGTGTAAATTATTTTAAAATTTCATTTAAATCTCAGTCATTTAAACAACCAAAGGTCAAATGCTGGATTTGAATCTGAGTAAAAGTGATGTACACCAAACACAGCCATGTGATGGCACAGAACACAGCCGGCCACTATACATGGCCCGGTGAAATGGGAGAACAACCACCTGAGACTAAATCTGAGCTGACCGAGAAATAAGTTAGGGCTACATTTGGGGCCTCCTGATCGCAAAGGTTAATGACTAAGAAAATGGTACTAAATTTGTTCTGGAGGAAGTGCAAATGTACATGTGTAACTGATGTGGCAATAACACACATGCAGCGTAATGCCTGGTGGTCTACACATTTTCCCATGTCGATTACATTTGGTTGTATGTGGCTTATGGCCTGGTTAAGTTGTATTAAACTAGCTTACACACATAACTAAGAAATAGAAGAAATCACGGTTGGTTAATACTAATTTGGAAAAATTCTATAACAAATCTCAAGGCCATTCAACCTTTTTAATATTAAATTATTGTAATGTAATGGACTAAGCCCATTAATTGAACAAATTCAAGAACAGTGTGACACAGTTTTATAGAGGTTCCTGATAATTACTTTCTGTTTAATAGTAGTATTCTTGATTTTTATAAGCCTTCTACTATCCTAGGCAAATAATTTATTCTTTTTAACACGAGGACCAATGGCAGTTTAAAATAGTTTGACATTGTTTAACACAGTTTATTTTAGTTAGGAATATCAGACTAGACAACTGTTGGTTTAATATCAAATAACTTATAATAGTGTATATCAATACAATTCATCATATATTAATTGAGAGGGAGTTACACTGAAGATAAAGTATAGATCTATAGTATAGAACATATTTTCTTTGTTTCTCTGTTTCATTACTTTATTTAGTAATCTTTTTCTTATGCTATAATTTTGAAATTTTTCAGCATTACAGTTTTCAGACTTGTTTTGGGGGAACTGATTGTTATCATGGCAAAGACAAACAACCAACCCTTTTCCTTCCATTTTGTGCATTGTATTTCTTTTCATTTCTTGTTATGTAACGTAAACACTTTTCAATATTTTCTGATTTCTAAAATTCTACCACACAATTATCAAATAGTTAATTTTAATTATCAAATTACAGTCACCAATATTTTCTAAATTTACTCACATAATCTGATTATTGCTCTTCCGTAAAATCTTAAATCCTGTCTTCTCTGTATCGATTTCCACAACATAATTTGTATTGTTTGCTGCCGTTGGCCCCATAGGTGGAAGTTCAGGAAATGGAGTTTGAAAACGTGTTTTATCAGCATCATATATCTAAAATAAAGAATGAAAATTGTTTCACAATGAGAAACTTGTAATTTTTATAAAGAAAAGCTCAATCCATAGTAAATTTACTGAATAATAAAAATAAACCCTATAGTTAAAAGTGCTATCCAGAGGCCATTATTTTTGGAAGAGTTTTCGTTACTTTCTAAAATAACTACATTATTAAAAATAATAGACTTATTTGACTGTACTGTGAGAAAGTTAAATCTCATTTTGACAATCAGTTCTTGTTTTCTGCTGCCTCCCGATAGGAGAAAGTCACTCGATCCCTATCTACTATTTGTAATTATGCAATATAACAAGGGTTAGATTAGGTTAACATAAATATAATACAGATATAGTATTATACTTAGTAAATCACTTTTGATGTAATATGATGGAGTTCTATGAATTTTTTTAAACGTAAGTGTAATACATCGGGTAGATATTATTTAAGTATTCATGGTTAAGAGTGTTAAAGTTTAACCTGACTCTCATATCATATTTTGCACATGAAGGAGAATTTATGGTTCGGATTATTTATAATTTCCAACATCACAGTTGAATCTGTCTTGTAATCCTAAACATGAAAATAAAATAACAGGTTTCAGTAACCTACTTCGGTCAAAAAGCGTTTACTTCTAGCTCATATATTTCCAGTCTAAGATATTCCCAGTGATCGTAGTAAGAGTTTGCCTTGTTGTCCCAATGAAGAAAGATATATATATACATAAGTAGGACTGAGTCGCCAACTTCAGTGAAAAAGGTGCCTACTTCTGGCCATTTAAATTCACTACCGGAGCCATAGTTTAGTTTGCCTTATTGCCCCTTTCAAAAAACTATAAACATGTACCTATCTCTAGGAAATCTATTCTATGAAAAAGTGTCTACTTCAGGCTCTTGTAATCGACTTTGTCCAAAATATTTCTAGTGCCATACGACTGGCAAACTAAATTGTAGTAACAAAAAACAAAATAGTAAGACACATGATTTTGAATACATTCATAATACCAAATTTAGAATGTTCAAAACAAGGGGTAAAGTATGATAAGCGGACCCAGTTTTTATATGGATTAGTACAATTATTGATAATTAATATTCATTTATCGAATACGTGTTTATAAATCAGATCAACATATCCATAGCCATAATCACAATCATATTTTAAATTAAAATAACTAATAAAACGTACATAGTGATAATCTTATAAATAGTAAATGAGATAAGAACTGGAAATAGCAAAAACTCATAAATAATAATGAAACGATAACAACACAAAAAACATTTATAATAGGAAATACAAAATATGCCTAATTATTTATAATATAAATGTTTTTTCTTGTGTAGCAATGATTAACCGTTTTCAAGAAGTTGTTGAAGCATCTTCTCTAGAAAACCGTGTTTCTCTTCTGCCCAAATACTCACAGAGATGATCTGCAAGCAGATCATCTGAAATGCCAATGCTTTTTAAACTCCATTTCACAGTCCTCCATGACCTTTGGACTGTCTGTTATTATCTATAAAATAAAATATGTGAAAAAAGTGTTTTTAGTTGATACAAATTAGTTATTGTTCAAAAATCAGTATCGGAAGTTATAATTGACTAATATCGTTTGTCAATATTGATATAAAAAACCGGGTCCGCTTATCGTTCCCTACCCAAAAAGTTTTCTCAAGTGTGTTTTTCACAACATTGTGTTTGCTCTGACTTTTCTTGGAGTCAAACGCTATTTGATTTTGGTACTTTGGGATTATACCGACCACACCAGTATGAAGAACACAAAAATGTAAATTTGTAGAAACAAACATGATAGAACGAAAAAACAACTCTTTAATTACAAAATTACATCAATCAACAAGCATTTCCAGGTATTGTGATCGGTATTGTTGTCGCTGTTATCTTATCTTTCTCGAGAATCCCGATTACGGCAGGCCGCGTGGCATCACATGATTATTTAAGTTTTTTGCACGATACATAATTGCCTTTCCATTACAATTCAATTTATATTTTTGATCAGCCCCTCTAGAATTTTATATTTTACTGATAGGTACTATCTCGAGGGATGTTTTTCTGTCGTTGACACCAATAACCTTTGGTGCTGCCGAAGCCCGCGCTGATGGCCGGAGGCACTCGCATTTTGGGTGGCGGAGTGTGATCAAAAGTAAAAACAAGTTTTGTGTGTTTTTTTCAATAAAGAGATTAGTTTTTGTTTGGTAATGTTTGTTTTTGTTGAATTTTTGTGTTTAGAGAAATGTAGGACACTCTGCAATCACGTTATCTACTAGGCCGCTCGACTTTGACCTCTGTCTGAGGATGGGGAGGGGTTTGCGATAAGACAATTCCTGTTTTATATTGACGAAATATTGTTCTACGCTAATCTAGCAATCAGTAGAAGCAAAATGTCAAATAACGATTCTTGTCTGGATGTGGTCGGTATAATCCCAAAGTACCTTGATTTCCACCTTTAATTCTAGTTTTCATCTCTTCACAACAAATTGGACACTTCAGATTTCAACGAGTACGGTCATTGTCTTTTAACCATTTAAAACATTGTTCAATGTTTAAAAATACATTTTGAGACAATAATGCATGTTCATTGCCATTGTCCTTGCCAACGTCCCTATCCTACTCAGTAAGTACATGAAATAAAAACAACGAGCAAAGATTAATTATTATAAATATCTATAGGTCAAATGTTGTATTCAATAGTTTTGAAATTTTAATCGATAATCAAGATTCAATTGTGGTGGTGGCCGCTTATTATACTGCAACTCCCAACTTTTTTATCGAACTAACTTTATTTTAGTGACTTAACTTTAAATAAATTAACCTAATTTATTAATTCAATGTGACCTTTCAACAACATACCTTAACCTGAAGAATATCTTCTGTTCTGTAGACAAAATCAATTTTAACCATAGGAACATTATTAGGATAGAATGTGGAGTTCTTAACGATTTTCATGTAGGCAACAGTCCCAACATCAGTACTTGATACATTTGTAATCTTGTAGGTCCTGTACCTCGCAGGATAATAGCAACGTGGTATTCGGATTGATCCATTTTTTGGTAACGACCAACAACAATCCCTCAACATGCACGCATAGCCAGGGATTTCAAATTCCTGACCAAGACAATCAATTCGGTTCTCGTCTTCAATTACAGCACATTGCTCTGGCATAGGTAAAGTTTCTGCATTTTCCCAAATATTTGTGATATAGGTTTGTTTTTCATTACAGCATATCGTGTTGTTTGTAAATTGAGAGAAGAGTATGCAGTTTACATGTTGAATACAATGGCACAATGGCTCAATGAAAATAAAAGCAGTAGTCAGAAATGCAACTAATACAAATGTGATTAGCAGTGGATGTTTTAACACGGTTTTCAAAGTGTGACATTGATCAGGAGTGACTGGATGTACAAGCTTGAATCTTTTATCAGGTTCAGAAGCAACAGTGCAAGTTGGACCATTTGGCTTAGGTGGAATAAGCTTTTTTATGGCCTGATCAGGGACAAAAACTAGATGGGCTTTAACCATGATTAATGAATTGAAGAGTGACAGATGAGATGTATTACAGCAAAAGGGGTTTTACCTTAACCATCATTCCCTTTCACTAACTGATAATTTAAAAGCAAATTCAAGACTTCTCGTAATCACTAAATAAGTATCACTTAACCACAGTTCTACTTGAAGTCCATGGCTTTGCTTTCACTAGAATGACGGCTGCAACGAGTTAAAAGACTAGATGAACCTGGATTTGTCTAAAAATAGCTCAAAATTGCCTAGCAACACATCTACACCGATCAATCCCTAAGCGCTCGCGCAAATGCTCAAAGAATTATATTAGTTCACTCTTCGGTTGGTAATTTAATTTAAATCATAATCGGTAGCAATTAAATTAACTTTAATTTCATTTCTGAACTTATTAATATAATGTCACTTTCTAATTTGGTTTAATCCCACCAACTGAAGATAGGAACCACAACAAACATTGTTATCTCTGACTTTCTTTAAAGACAGAATCAGCTGATATTTTACTCAGACTCAATCAGCTGATCTAATGAAGTGACAACAAATGGTTAGCTATTTTGTATGTCACAAAAGAGTAACCAATCTACAAGAATATGCCTTTTGATGGCAGTGGAAATGTTAAGAATATTTTGGCTACATGGATCAACTAAACAAATTATTAATGTAGATGTAGATGTAGGTACCCTAGATAAGACAAATTGAAAGACACTCAACGTCGCCATTCAACGAATCAACATAACCTACGGGATTGCAATAGAAATGGAAGTGCAGACAGGTTTGTTGCCTAATTAATTATACTAATTTTCAGTGTCTATAGATTTTAAACTAATATTAGTAAAATTAGTTTAGAATGTTAACATTAACTGTACAAATTGGAAATTAAGATGTACAGTGATGCTGAAAAGAATTTAGTATGTTTATAAAAATAGTATTTAAGTTAATACTGAAAGAATGAAATCATGCACGTATTTATTAAACATAATATATATATTAAAATGTATTTGTTAAAACTCAAGAGTTCAAACTTTTATCACGTTGAATTAAAGCCTGCAGTTGTTATATTTTCCCTTGAAATCAGCATTGACTGTCTCGATGAGATTACCTATAAAATATAAGACATTGAAGTTAATTATAAAAACAAATATACCGTAACATTTTAAAGAACTGATATAAAATGTATTTCATATTCATTTATATAGTAACTTGCATATTAAAAATTAAATACTATTACTCAAGTAATTAAATATTACTTTAAGTACTGGTATATTACAATTAATATACTGGCTGTAGGCTAATTACACAGTTGATGGAGTGGAAACTTTTTGTATCACAAAACGCCCATTTGGCCGAGAAAAATCTTATGAATATCTCTATATACTGAGCAAGTGAAGGAATAATAGCTAAAACTTTTTATCGAACAAAATTTGGAATTATTTAGTTCAATTTTTAACTTTTATATATTGTTTCTTTAGGAAATAAATAATGCACAATGGTAAACATTGAATACACTGTCTATAACTCAAACTTCAAAAATTCTTTTTAACGAATTCTATGAAAAATTTTAAGGTACAGGTATGTTTTTGTTTCAGGCGGAAACTGGTTTTTACTACTTTTTGTCTATAAATGAGAAGAATGAACGCCCAAGTACAGGAAAAATGAACCTATCAATATATAAATTATAATTCTCAATCTTAACCATTCTATAATGTTTGTATGCATATAGCTATATCATAACTTAGTTATGCGAGGGACGAAAACATCCAATTAGACAGTTCTTAACAATATAAATATATAGTTTCTAATTATGAATGTCAGTAAAATGATTTATTACATCATTGAACATTGCTTTTGGCGTTAGTCAAAACATTAAACAATTGTTTTGAATTTATACATATATATATTATGTCTATGGTGTAGTATCGATAAAAACAGCGCAATAACTGTCAAGATCGTTATTAATAATATATTAGATTACACGGCCTCTGTTAACCTGTATAAAGCCCTCTCGGACAGACAGAATCTTATTTGTTTTATAAAATGTCTAAATTAAGGGCATATTTTAATCCAGGTTTAACACTGTTGTAAAACTTATGCCCTTGATAAAAGACCGAGTTAACAGAATGAGAAAGTTTAAATTGTCAGGGGCAAAAGTATTTTTTGTATCTCGTATTAAATTTACGAGTCCGAGTTCCATCATAATTTGGGTACTTGTGAATAAAAATTACTGCATAGCATATTAATAGCAACGAATTATAATAATGGAACGCGCTCTGGGCCGGAGAAACTGAGCCGAAATCCTGGGCTGCGTTCCGAGCCTGCAGGCGCTGGAAATGGGCAAGAACTAACTCCGTCCATATGGCAGGCATTATAGTAATGATCTTACATCATTTTAAAACGCCTTCTAGACTTAATACAATTGTTAAATACTAAAATTTATTTATTATTACAAATGTTAGTAGCTGCTTTTTACCGTGGATTTTTATTTTTAGTTAAAAAAAAACTGATTTTTGTACAATATCAAAATAACTGAGATTTTGACTTTTATTTTTCTTTCAAAGTCGGAAACAAAGATTACAGGCATTAAAATATTTCCCAGGTGAAAAAAAAAACAACTTTTTATTGACAGTATTTTATTTCAAATTAAACTACATAAAATTTACAAGCATGACATACTTAATTTACGTGTTAGAAAATAAAATTATTTTGACCAATTTTTGCCTTATTTCTAAGTTGGATTTTTTTATAATGTCAAAAGTTTTCTGTTTTTTCGATGTAACGAGATATTATTTAAAAAAATAGTTTAGTCCCAGTTTTAATTAAAAATAACTCGTGGCTTCCAGTAAATTCGTCAATTTAGAAGTGGTCGCATTTGTTTGAGATAACTAGAGCAAATAACAATATTTTACAATTTTCAATGCCGTACATCATCACTTGATCTACTTAATTTACCCTTAGATTTAAAATCAATAAACAGTTAATGTGTTCTAAGATCAGCATCAGTTCTTGCCCACTTTAAGCGCCTGCAAATCCATGGATACACCAGTAACGCACAGCTGTGTGCGACCGGAAAACACAACATGTGGCTTATGGGCAGTGCGCGTTCCAGTAGTATAGTTCGTTGATTAATTGTGAAGGTAGCGTCAAGACTCCATCTGTCTGAAAGCGCTCTATACAGCTTTCATTCGACTGCATGCCCCAAACAGTTCTCAATGCCCTTTCTTTGGAGAGCGGAAACCCTTTGGAAATGCTTTTGCGTGGTAAACCCTAAAGTATTAACCCGTAGGCTAGTAAGGCTCGAGGATCCGTGGTAATCGAGTAAAGGGGTATCCTGTAAACCAACCAAAGCTAAACATCACAAGGCATAAATAAATTAGTTTATTGACGTGACAACGTCTTAAATTAGGTTGCGGCTCGAAGTCACTCATGAAAAAGTGTAACGCCCGGTAACGTTACGATGCCCGTCCAGTGGGTCCGCCGCACGGGATCCGCACGGGATAAAGCAGATAACTGTGGGTCCGCCGCACGGGATAAAGCAGATAACTATGTTTATTCGTGAAAATGTGGAGTGCTTAGATTCGTCATTTACAACAACTACAACAATAAAGGTAAATAATTGTACACTGGTATTTCATTATCGTAAACTATGATTGATTGATTAATTGTTAGATTGACACAAAAGTTGAGAAACTGAGTTTATAGGTTATGTCATACTATTGACAAATGTTGATAGTGTTAAGTAAATTATTAGTTTAAATCACTCTGCAATCAATCGTAATTCAGTCGATTGAGAAGAAACAGCGCGTATTGCTAGTCAAACATTTAAAATAACAAATTATAACCTCTAACCTGTCATAACAGTGCGACCAAACAAACGAACTAAACCGACCAATCACCACGCGCGGAGTTAGAATTTAACTGTGTTTAGCAAGAATTTCAAATTCCAATTTTAGTAAATGTTTTATTCAACTTTACCATTTACAATAACAAATTTTAATTAATTTCAAATTATGTACAATGTTTTAGTAAACAAAATATATTTCTATAGTTAAAATTTGTGCAATTCTTATTTTCATTCAATTCCTTGTTCCTATTGTGCAATTTAATAATATTCATATCAATAAATATTCTACCGAGAAAAAGACGTTGTCACGTAAAATCTTCGCCCGTAAAACCGACTTTACAGGCAACCATAATTTTTTTTTACATAGTTAATCTGTGTTGATATCCCATTTCAGATTACTTTGAATATGGATACCCAAAAATTTTACAAGAGATGAAGCGCCGAGTATTTCATTATTCAGATGGAGGTTTAGAGGAAGATTAAAAAGACGGTTAGATGAGAAAATGATCGATTCAGTTTTGAACGTGTTTAGGAGGAGTTTATTCGATGAGAACCAGAAAGTTAGACGTGGTGAAGAATATTCGTCAAACTGAGTTTGCATGGCCCATGAATCATCGCCCTTATTGAAAAGACTAGTAGGCCTATCATCGGCAAACAAAATTATTTTTGGATTGTAAGAGTGGCAGGGTTGTTTACAAAAAGAGGTAAATCTTTAATAGATATTACGAACATGTCCAATATGGAGCCCTGTTTTAATTACACTAAAATCAGACCGACACTCTAGGTTGGGAGATTTCAACGAACTGAATCCTGTTTGTCAGATAGGAAGAAAACCAATGAAAAGCCGGTACTTTGGGATTATATCGACCACACCCAGACAAAAATCGTTATTCGACATTTTGATTTTACTGATTACTAGATTAGCGTAGAACAATATTTCGTCAATATAAAACAGGAATTGTCTTATCGCAAACCCCTCCCCATCCTCAGACAGAGGTCAAAGTCGAGCGGTCTAGTAGATAACGTGATTGCAGAGTCTCGCCGCCCGTTCAGCTGGTGCGTCGCTTTGTTGTACTTCCGTGTTTTACCCCTACATTTCTCCAAACACAAAAATTCAACCAAAACAAACATTACCGAACAAAAACTTAACTCTTTATTGAAAAAAAAAACACTTAAAACTTGTTTTTATTCTTGATCACACTCCGCCACCCAAAATGCGAGTGCCTCCGGCCATCCGAAGGTGCTGCCGAAACCCGCGCTGATGTCAACAAAAGAAAAACATCCCTCGAGATAGTACCTATCAGTAAAATATCAAATTCTAGAGGGGCTGATCAGAAATATAAATTGAATTGTAATGGAAAGGCAATTATGTACAGTGCAAATCATGTGATGCCGCGCGGCCTGCCGTAATCGGGATTCTCGAGAAAGATAAGATAACAGCGACAACAATACCGATCACAATACCTGGAAATGCTTGTAATTTTGTAATGAAAGAGTTTTTTTTTGTTCTATCATGTTTATTTCTATAAATTTATATTTTTGTGTTCTTCATACTGGTGTGGTCGGTATAATTCCAAAGTACCGAAAAGCCTGTCCTCTGTCACCAAATTGGTAGAGCTTATCGAGAAGAATTTGATGGTCAACAACATCAAAGGCCCGGCTAAGATCACAGAAGAGGCCCAATATTAACAATCACCGGACTCAAAAGAAGTGTGAATTTGTTTGATAAAAAGAATATACAGCTGACAATGTATTGGAATTGGGCTGGAATCCAAATTGAAATTCAGACAGAATGTTCTCAGAGATAAGAAATTTAAAAAGTCTGTGGTTGATGATAGATTCAAGGATTGTTGATAATGGGAATAATATAAATTGGCCTACAACAATTTAAAACATGAGGACTGTTCTTTTTATAAACATAGACTGTTCTGGAAGTTTTGAAGACTTTCGGGAGTAACCCTTCAGATAGGGATTTATTAAATACTAGTAGTTGCCCGCGGCCTCGCTCCCAATTTCCTATTAAAAACAGTACACTATATTCACGTATTCTTTTTCTATCACATTCTAAACACTCCTGAGATAATTGATAGTCATTCCTTCGTGAGCCTCTTGGGTGCAATATGAAGTTATGTACCATATTTCCTACCTCTATATTTCATGATTTTTGCTAGGTGTTGCTAAGATATTCAGTACAATGAATGTATGTGGATGAATCTCAACAAACTAATTTGGTTATAAAGAATCAAATTCGGTCTGTTAAAATTAATTTTTCGTCTAAGAAATTATTATTGTGGAGTTTGCCTTGTGCTCAGATCAAGAAAATGTATCAACGAAAATCAATTTCGATCATAAAGCGTCTTCTTTCAACTCTTTTCATTTATCTTTGATCTAACCAAATTCGATTACCTTATGTGCAAACATTCACGGCTTTGTAAAACGAGGTGGTGTTTATAACAGCGTTTAATAGTATTTCATTGCATTAGATAGTTTATTGATCATGGGTGCAATCTAAATTTAAAACTAGGTAATAACTTAGTCTATACAATCTGCATTACACTAGTCTACTGATCAAGCACTTTACAATAATAAATTTCTAAATGTTAAATGTAAACAAATGTTTCTGCCTCTTTGATGAACTTCAGCTGAAAGTTTTACCAGCTGTTAAGTATCAATTCACTTTGCATTATCTGTCGTTGCGCAGTCTACTGGATCGAAAGTAAAACATTCCAAAATCAATAACAATTTGTAAATAAAACATTAATTAAATTAACAATTTAAATTGGACAGTGTTGTAAATCTAAACCATTCTCAAATCTCCTTCAATATACACAGAAACATTTGTCAAAATCGGTCCAGTCGTTTAGGAGGAGTTCAGTGACATACACCCGCACACAATAAATATAGGGGTTTATCAAATATGAAAGACAGGACAGGTGCGAGCTCAATCGAAAACTCTTTTATTAATGAATGAGACAAACCAACAGCCTTGCTGTGTTGTAGATAGATAATAAAGCTTCTGTAGTATGTAAGACAAATGATTTATTGTTGTGTTGAGTCCAAATGTACGTTTTGATTATGGACAGGAACATCCTGGAGCTGAGTCTGTGGGGCTGACATCAAGAACGCTGTGATAATGAAATGATCACTAGACATTAATGCAATTCTTTTTAGATCCAACTCTTTAAACTTACCGTCATGCTTGGCCATCGACTAAAGGCCGGGACACACTTACCCGCACCGCGCCCGACATGTCAGTCGGCCGCGTGTTGGCCGTCATACGGTGAAAGAATTTCAACCTGCAAGTCCACACTAGTCCGCACCGACACCAGACCGTCGTGGCCGCACCGTCACCGATATGTGGAGTTTGAATTTTGCCGGGCACGGTGCGGTCTACGAGCGGCATCATATGTTGTTTATTGTTGCGTTCTTCTTTTTAAAACTATTTAAGTAGTCTAAACTCTAAACGTTCTATTTTATTGAATTATTTAGTATAGCCTACTAACTCTACATCCTGTGTTCGCGTACAAAATCATATTTATTGATAAAAGTATTACATTTTTTTACCTTAGAGTAAACTAGTCATATTTTCTTATTGTGCTAAAATTACAACAAATTTGTAAACCATGTTGTACATTAAGTGATTTTAAACAACTAAATTTGAATTATGTAAAATTTATAAAAAGTTTTCATTATTAATAAATGACAAGCATGTAATTATTTGCGCAAAAATCTGTTTTTCTTTGATGTATTGAAGTTACTTGATAAATTTATTCCGGTATTTTGTATGGATCATATTTAGAATGTTTCTATGACATTTTTATTGTTTTATTCTTTACACTTCAATAAAGTAAAAATAAAAATATTTTATTTACAAAAAGATTTTCAGGCAAGAAAAACCCATGTTCTCCAGTATATATTTTACAAATATTTACTATGTTTTACAAATTATTATAAAAGGGCTTACAACATGGCAAACTCTCTGGCATCACACTTATAAGCTCTTGGGTTTAATACAAAAAACACCTAATATACTGTTTATAGTATATTCACCGAAATTCACTGCAATGAAATACAGTGAACAAGAATTATAGAGATAAAAAATATAACCAAGATAATGATATTTACAAATTTTACATACCAGCTGATTGTACAAAGCTTTATTGTAGCATTGCAATGTTTCATTCACCATAGCGATTAATAAAAATTACAACAATAAAATTAACATTCTTCATCTCAAGCAATACTTAATCTTCTGAATATTTTTTAAGTATCTGTCACTTCGAGTTCAAAAGAAACATGCTCTAGTACAAACAGTGAAATTGTTGCGCTCGGACTGCATACGGACATGTGTAGCCTCACGGTAACCGAGCCGAGCCCGCACCGACACTCGGCCGACTCACGTGTCGGACACGGTGCGGATATGTGTGTCCCGATCTTGACTGTCGCCGAAGCCCACCTCCCCGCCACGTTGAATGGTGTCAGCTGGTTGTTTCGCCTTTGTTTGTTTTATTAATAGCTCATGTTGAACAAGCAAAACTTTATAGTGAGCTTTAGTTTCATGTCCTCCGACCTTTTGTGGTGTGAAAGCTTATTGTAATTTACTATGGGTGGATCTTACGTCGGGGGTGAGCCATTTAAGTTTAGAATTGAACGAGGAAGTTTTGATTTGGAATTTAAAAGAATCATTGAAGTAAAAAATGAACGTATTTAAACAATTTTCAAAGGCGGAATTTCCGTAAGAACCATTATAAACTTTGTTTCAACCCTCAGATTGAAGATATACTATCTCAAAATGGCTCTGTTCGTGGGAGGATGGCGAGTGCTTATACTGAGTGGCACAATCCACGGTCGAGATCGCAGAAGCATGGTTGATCTCGTTGACGCGGGATGCGGACGCTAGAACAGGACTGAAAGATTTCGCCACAAAATCTGGTCCGTGAATTCGAGTAATCACGAATCAGACTGTATTGTGTGGTCTGTCAGCGTTTCCACTTGAATAAAGCTTCTCCTTTAGACGTAATTTTAATGTGCATATTCTTGTAAAGGTGTTAACCCTAGAACTGTTAATCGACATAATTATGTCGGTTAATGCCGCTTTTGTGGTGTTAACCGTCAAAATTTTGTCGATCAAACATTCCCTCCTATAATTACTTTTTATAATATACTCCGGTAACGTATCGATATAATTCATGCACCATTGGATTCGGGAAGAAAAATGCTAAGGAACAGATGAGTTTTATTCCTCTTTGTATTATGGTTATGACGTAGCAAGCTTGTTATTTTGAACGTAAAAGAAAACGCGACGCCGTTTGTTGTGACCGCCATATTGCCGCTGCCGTTCTGTATTACTTTCGTGCCGAGCTGTGGATATTTGTAAGTTTAAATAGTTTTACGCGTGTTTTAGTGTCGTATTTAATGTGTAGTGTGTTGTTTGATGTCGTAGTAGTGTAAAAATATATATTTTAGAATAAATCAATTTCTATTTACTGAAATATGTTTGAGAAATTACCGGTTTTGTGTAGGCTATGGCAAAATGACTTGACACATAGTTTGTTATTGTTTTCACTTACTAAACGTTATTTATAGCACTCTTTTAGCTCTGAATTAACTATTTATTTTTGGTAAATAGATAGTTTTCACAATAAAATATATATTTCCTGTAATTTCTTTGGTTATATATAATAACTGTTTGGGTTATTCTCTATTTTTTTAATATCTTTAGTTATATTTATAGTTTTCTAACTACATAATATTTCATATTACTTATAAACCATAAATTTATAAATTTTGATATAGTACAAGCTTTAGAAAACTATTTTATATTTTGCTGAATGAAAATTTTTCGCAAAATTTTTGAATAATGGCAAAATTTAACTTTTTTTACTTTTCAAAAATAATTTATGGTAATTATTTCATTACTACTGTATATTCTATTTTATTCTAAGTAATAAAATATGCAAAATAACATGTATTCATAGATAAATGTATTTGAAAAACTTGTTTTACCAAAGTTTTACGTGTACACCCGATTTTCAGAATTTATACGCATCGCTGCTTTTTGTTCCATAGCTTTATGATGCTTTCATAAATGTGTATAATGTTTACGTTTTTTCTGAAACTAGATAAAATTTGACACAGAATGGCTATCTCACTTATAAATATTTCTCACTATAACTTCATTTGCTAGGTATGGTCCCCCCTAAATTTAAGAAATATTTTTCGTAAATTTTATATTTGATTAAAAAAAGTGTTTATTAGAAAATTTTTGATGGTTAATTTTACAATATAGTGCAATTCTACGTTTAATTCTGAACACAAAAATATATATACTCTTATTTATATTGCTTTTATTTTATATTTTTAATAATTTTTTTAAAAAAACCTTGCGCGAAGCTCCAAAACAGCCCGCCACTACAGGATGAAATGACCGCCAGTTCTAGGGTTAAGAATGTTGATGAAGCATCAGCAGTTGTGGATATATCGTGTGGCGAGGTGGAAAGGATCGCTAGCAGATTCAGAAGACAGGGCGTGGAGCACACAGGCGTCACGGGAACCGGGAGTCCTGGTGTTATAGTGGGCATGTTGTTAGTTGAAGTTGGTTAGGTACCTTGGGATTATACCGACCACACCAGTATGAAGAATACAAAAATATAAATTTATAGAAACAAACATGATACGAGTAGAACGAAAAACAACTCTTTAATTACAAAATTACGATTATCAATTGTTAATGGGGTCAGATTACGTTATATGCCCCCAACGCTTAAACTTTTTCAACGAACTTAGAACGTTATAAAACGATGTAGTTGAGTAACAGAACTAACATTCCATCAATCAACAAGCATTTCCAGGTATTGTGATCGATATTGTTGTCGCTGTTATCTTATCTTTCTCGAGAATCCCGATTACGGCAGGCCGCGCGGCATCACATGATTTGCACTGTACATAATTGCCTTTCCATTACAATTCAATTTATATTTCTGATCAGCCCCTCTAGAATTTGATATTTTACTGATAGGTACTATCTCGAGGGATGTTTTTCTTTTGTTGACATCAGCGCGGGTTTCGGCAGCACCTTCGGATGGCCGGAGGCACTCGCATTTTGGGTGGCGGAGTGTGATCAAGAATAAAAACAAGTTTTAAGTGTTTTTTTTTCAATAAAGAGTTAAGTTTTTGTTCGGTAATGTTTGTTTTGGTTGAATTTTTGTGTTTGGAGAAATGTAGGGGTAAAACACGGAAGTACAACAAAGCGACGCACCAGCTGAACGGGCGGCGAGACTCTGCAATCACGTTATCTACTAGACCGCTCGACTTTGACCTCTGTCTGAGGATGGGGAGGGGTTTGCGATAAGACAATTCCTGTTTTATATTGACGAAATGTTGTTCTACGATAATCTAGTAATCAGTAGAAGTAAAATGTCAAATAACGATTCATGTCTGGGTGTGGTCGGTATAATCCCAAAGTACCGTTGGTTACATTGCGAGAGACACATGAGCAGAACTGCGATGCGAGGACATAAGAAATCGCGTAGTTGTAGTGTGTTCACCACTGTTTCTCGTTGTACACGGTCAATATGGTTAATAATTCAAAGGTCATAATGTCTATATTTTATATCTTTAAATACAATGCAGGGCTTTCTACTATTACTGGGTTGTTCTAGTTTAAATAGGATATTTTCGTTGGACACATTACGTTATTTTGAGGTTGTGATAAATAAATAATAATACTAAACTAGAGAATAAAAAGACAAATATCAAATACTGCAATACACAGATTCAATACAAATAAATGAATACAATAATACAGTTACTATTTAAAGCAATGATTTAGCAAAAGTGTTAAGCAGCTGTGATAGATTAATTGTCCGTAGATAGAAGAGGGGCTCAGTCGGAATGATACCTGGACTACCGCCGTTATCAGCTGATAATGATAAGACAAATAAATGGCAGAGGTAGCCACTCTATTAAGCAAAATTGCTTTCCGATTGATATAGTTTTGAAATGTTGTCCTCCTGTATGCGCGACAATAGCGACAATAATGCGCACTAAAAATTGCAGTTTATATTAATAGCCATCTTATAATTGGTTAACTGTGTGTTCTTAGTCTAATATTATAAGTTCATAAAATAAGCTAAACATTAGCCAATAATAACATTGTCTTTGTATTAACTATGTGGCCTTGATCTATATGAATTCTTAACAAAATCCGTTCACTAGACTTACGAACTGATTAGTTTACACGAATAACAATTGGACACTGACTAATGAATAATTTAAAAAGTTAAATAGATAAACACACTGTTCGCTAGTGTATGGAAACACTTGGCGTCACTAGGCATCCCTCCCTCAAAACGACTAATTGAATTTTAGTTTGTCACCGAGGTGCGTGGCTTCACCCCCATCGAACCAGTTTAAATGTAGTTTGAGAGGTTTCTTTTATCACAATTCCGTTCCCTACACTGTAAATCTTAAGTTATCTTTCATGCGACTGTAATGTTCGAGCTCTAATCTACTATCAAGTGTGAGACAGTGTGTCGAACGTGTGATGATCCATTCGTGAGGAGGCGAAACTTACTCTTGTTCCATGCTGTCTGGCAGATGAAGACAACCTCGGTGAGTTTTGCATTCCCGAACTAGCCTTTGTAACCTCGTTCCATTTATAATATAGTATCTTCTCCTACCCACAAAATATATTAATACGCTTAGTCTTATACCATTCATTTGACCCATTACTAGCGAGATTTTACTTAGCCTCTATATTCTCTACACAATATATTAATTAATTGGGTTTACTTCGAGTCGGATTCGTTTAAATAATCTCTACACCACACAAATTTAATTCATAGTTACAAGTTATTCCTTAATTTATTATAACATTTAACAGAAGTATGTATATGTTTATTTAATAGATACTATATAATAGGCCGATGACTCTTTTCGTTTATTAAGTGTTGTTTATTGTTTCAGTGACCGTCCCTATTCTGCCCTCTCAGCTTGGTCGCACTTTGACCCATGAGCATATGAACGTGGTCTTTGACAAGTTCTACATCCCGCCGCCAGAGCACCTCAAGGACGCCCTCTCTGGAGATATAACTTTGCAGAATGTTGGACATATCAAGCAGTACCCGTAAGTTGATGCTACTAACCAATGAATAATTTGTCACAAATTCAAATTAAGGGGATGCCAAAATAAGGGCAGGAAAAGTAAATACTGTTGTTTGTTTTGGAGCACATGAAAAAAAAATTAATTACTCACCTGAAAAAATGTTAGGTATAGTAGAAAGAAAGATAGGTTTCATATATGGCAGT
Organism: Homalodisca vitripennis; assembly: GCF_021130785.1. Classification (NCBI taxonomy): domain Eukaryota; kingdom Metazoa; phylum Arthropoda; class Insecta; order Hemiptera; family Cicadellidae; genus Homalodisca; species Homalodisca vitripennis. Next base: position 41,255,141 of record NC_060208.1, read on the forward strand.
TACCTCTAAGTATCAAATTTAATCTTTCTTAGAAAATTCTGGATTAAATCTAGTGGACTCTCACAAATTTTTAGGTATCAAAATTGACAAAAACTTAAATTGGAAATGCCATGTAAACCACCTTGTAAACAAATTGAGTTCGTTCCGATTTGCAATGAAGATTTTAGTAGAATCCGTATCTATAAACACATGTAAAATTGTATACTTTGCATATATTCAGTCAATTCTTAAGTATGGTATAGTAATATGGGGATCATCTCCTGATTTAAAAAAAGTTTTCATGGCACAAAAAGCAGTGGTAAGAGCAATGATGGGAGCAAACTTCAGAGAAAGCTGCCGTCCTATATTTAAAAAAGCAAAAATACTTACACTGCCATGTTTATACATATTGGACATTTTAAATCTGGTCCACAAACATCCAAATATTTATAGTTCATACACAAACCAGCATACCTATAACACCAGACATAAGGATCTTTTGTTGTTTCCAATTCATAAAACTACCTTATTAGAGAAAAGTCCGTTATATATGGGTATTCGTGTGTACAATAGTTTGCCAACACCATTAAAACATCTTGAAGAAGCTCAATTTCATAAATGTATTAAAACAATATTATTGAAAAAAGCCTATTATAGTACAGATGAGATATTAAATGACAAGACAATTATATTTTAAATAAATAAATTTATTTAAACATCCCAGCACATGCACAAGCATAATAAGTGTGTATGTTGAATACTTCTGTCTTACTTTTAGGAAATTCCACTGTTTTACTTTTAAATTTAACATTGTTTATTAAATTATGACAATGCACCTGTTTGTATTACAAATTGTAATAATGTTCAAATGTAATGTGCAATAAAGACTTTGACTTTGACTTGACTTGACTAATTGAAGATGCATTATTATTTTAGAAACACAAACTTAACCAAGACATGTGTAAATATTATCTCAGTACCAAGTTTAACTTGAACTAATTTGCCACTATGTTATTGTATACTTTCAGAAACTTTGTGTAGCCACTATTTAAAAACCCTACTCAATACAGAAATGTTTAAGAACTAACTTTGCTTTAACGGTAACTTTTCTATTAGTAGGTGGTCAAACAGGACTGATCAGGAGCAGAGCTTAAGTAGAAACAGGATAGCAAAACGAATTCCTCCTGGGTACACCTTGAAGTGTATGCTGTCCACATTGGAGCATCCAAGATAATTCCCAGGAGTTACTTGATTCCGCTGATGTTCTCCTTGAAAATGGAATGTAGTCTACATAGTACGCTTGAAAAGTTAATTTAAAACTTTTAAAGCATGTTATACTTTTAGTATTAGTAACATAAATATGGTCATTATACATGAGTGTCCAAGCTTTAATATTTCATTATTTGGGTAGCAATACCGGAAGTTTTTTTATTTCTCAATCGAAGCATTTAATCCAAGAAGATTGAAAAAGTGTATGTTTAACTTGCCACTTGAAAGGTACAGCAGTAAGACCAACGTAGCATTCCACGGTAAGGATGTACACGAGGCAGTGGTTGAGGAAATGAAACTCTACTTGCGGAGTGGAGGTGGAACAATCGTAGAGAACTCCAATATAGGACTTTCTCGTAACATCCCTCTTATGGTGCAAGCTAGCAAGAACTCAGGAGTGAATATCATTGCCGGAACAGGTAAATATTTTCTTACATAGCCGTTTCAAGTAAATTTTACCACATATGAATATGACACTTAATTGATCTAAATAATAATGTGATTTAATGTAACTTGTACATAGTAATTTTACTAAGGAATCGTTCTTCTCAGTATTTATAGTCTGTCTGTTTGTGTGATAATTCATTATAGAAATCTCCTAGAGACTTGAAAATTGTTCTAAGGATGAACTCAATTGATGTTTGGGTAAAACGATCAAAATTCAAAGTAGAAATGAACTTCTAGCATTTCTACATTAGTACTATGTATAAACATGATTGTAATGAGATAATCGCAGAATAAACAAATACTTATTATTATGAACTGTGTCAATGTCTAAAAAGATTTGAGTTTAAACTTATGAATATGAATACATATGTAAGTAATAACCTAAGTCCGGTCACCCTTTGCTTGGTCCCAGGGCAAATAAAAATCTGCCACGTGTGAACAGCTGTTTGCTGAGCAATTTCAACAAACAACGCAATAACCCGCTTATACAGTGGGCCTCAAAACATTTTATGAAACAGAACGGTATTAGCAGAACTATTTTTGTTGATCCAGGTTACTACGTGTCTGCCTGCCAGGCAGCAGGTGAGCTGTCACTTAGTGTAGAAGCCATGTGTAAGGTCATGACCCAGGAGCTAACCGAGGGTTGTGTGGAGCATCCTTCCGTCCGATGTGGTTTCATAGGCGAAGTTGGTAGCACTTGGCCCATCACAGGTAGGTAGACTGTTCTAATCTAGAGCATCATAAACCAGCTCGTAGACAATAAATGGTACTTTTATTATTTAAATATACTGATGGTAATAACTGAGCATAAAGGGTGTGAAATGACTGAATAAAGATGAGAACATGTACAAAAAAGTGAACGTAAAGTGTTAGCAGATGGATTAATATTTTATACAGCATCAGTATTTGAAGAAATTACAATCTGACTATCTGTTTTGATTAGCTCCTCTGGCTTCAATTCAGTCTTTTACTTGTTTGTATCTTCTACTAAACTGTGATACTTATTACATAAATAATGGTAGAATAGTTGAATTTACAATTTAAAGAGCAATAAAGAAATTAATTTGTTACTGAACCTAAAACCATTCAAACCATTAATACAAAAAGTGTTAAAAAACCAATTCCTACTTTGTTAAATTAGAATTTCTTGTGAGAATATGTATCGCTCATAGTATAAATCATGCTTTGCGTTTCTCTTGTAAATTATTTTGTAAGTGCTTTTATCTAAGCATAATAAATATTTCCCCTCTTCTGTTTCTTTGCAAGCTTCTCCTCACGTTATATACACTTCAAACAAAACAGTAAAGAGAAATAAACAATAAAATACTCAATATTGACATCAGCTTTGGTTTGCGCCAGCAAATATGCAGGTATATTGAAGACATATTATTTAGGTAAAGAGATCCTTGTAATGTGATACAAATTTAACTTTGAAACTGCATACATTGAACTGTTTGGTTTTATTTTGCAGACTTTGAACGCCGTGCGATTGTTGCTGCTGCAGAAGTGCAGAGTAGTCTCCACTGCGCGGTCAGCTTCCATCCGGGACGTGACGCTAAAGCACCATTCGAGATCATGCGGATCTATCTTGAAGCAGGCGGAGACAAGAATAGGGCAATCATGTCTCATCTTGATCGTAAGTACCCATGAGAACCAAGATCCGTTGGCAGGAAAACATTTTGGGGGTCTAGATGATTGATATTTTGTTATAGTGGACAGAAAATAAAGAAAGTGCAGTCAACTGCTCATTCCCCTTTTGTTCCTTAAAAAGTTCTTGACCCGTTTCAATGTTGAGAACGTTCTTTCAGCAGTAAGTGTCAGTAATACTGAATTATTTAAACAATTATAATTGTTTGAATTGAAATGAAAATTTGGGGGGTCGGGGCTTCTCGGATGATCCCTTTGCTGGCTACGTCCTTGATGAGATCTTACATTTTCCTTTTCGTCCCCTAATCTCTAAAATAAATGAAGCGATTATTGAAAAACAAGGTTTGTAGATCAAAACAAAAAGTTATAGCAGAATTGGAATGTGTCTTATTGTTTTCAATATGTTATGTAAAAATATATTTTCAAACATAAGAAATAAAAATACAAATAAATATTTTAATATGTAAACGTTAAGCAACTTTATACTTCAAATGTAGACCCCATTATAATGATTTGAATATCACAAAAGCTTCACCAAATTAAGATGCATTGTCATTGCTTTTGATTGAGTTAGGAATAGATGCGATCATAGATTTAAATAATCTTACATAATAATAAAAAAAGTTAATAGAAAATGATGACTTATTCAATCAATTAAAATGTAACAATTTATTAAAATGTGAAATATACACTAGATAATAGTCCATTTTGTCTCTGCATTTCAGTGAGGATAAGCAAGCAAAGTAACATCTGAACTACCCTCTTTCTCTTGGGTAAATGATCTGTGAATTCTCAACCAAAACATAAAAATGCTGCAGAAAATATAATTATATTTATTATTAAGCAACTGGTGTTTATTGTTTAATTTTGAGCAGAAGTATATCAGATTATTAGTGCAAAGATGTGATGTAAATCTTCTTTCACATGCTAGACATCATTCCATTATGTTCGCTTTACCTGAGAGTTCTGTTTGGGGTATGTTATACAGCGGCCTTTGGCATTGACGAAATTTCAATCATCATGGTCAGAGCAGTTAGTCCTTTCTGTATCGGGGCTATCACCCATATCATTAGTCTCTCTCTCTCCTCTGGCCGATTCCCCTCTGGATGGAAAAAAAGCCTGGTCATCCCTCTTCCCAAAAATAGTAATCCTACAAGTGTGTCCGAGCTTAGGCCCATTTCCATTTTACCAGTTCTGTCTAAAGTATTGGAAAGAATTGTGACAAATCAGTTGGTTTCCTTCCTGGAATGCAGCGGTGTTTTGCCCGATAGTCAGTCTGGTTTCAGGAAGGGTTTCAGTACGACATCTGCTCTACTAAGTTTGACAAGCCAACTGTTTTCCGCCAGGGATAAGAATTTCTGTAATAGTTTAGCTGCTCTTGATTTCTCACATGCATTCGATTCAGTGAATTTTGATATGTTTTTGGCTAAGCTGCATTACTACGGTTTTGATCAGGTTTCAACAATGTGGTTTCGCTCTTATCTGATCGACAGAACCCAGGTAACCAGGGTAAATGATCGTCTTTCAGGGATTGCTCTCAAGGAGTCAGGGGTTCCTCAGGGTAGCTGCTTAGGTCCTATTATGTTTCTATTGTATACTGTGGATCTTAATCTTGAGTTATCATTCTGTTCCCTTTACTCCTACGCTGATGACACTCAGCTTGTGTTGTCATATCCTCCATTACAGTCTTCCCTGGCAATGCAGCAGATTAATGCTGATTTGTCGAGGGTCAGGCTCTGGGCTGACGATCACGGGCTTCAGTTGAATCCAAGAAAGTGTTCACTTGTTAATTTTTACCCCTCTTCAAATGCAGTCTTTCTTGGTAATGGACCCTTGGGAGTTACTCCCATAGTGGGTAATAAGTTTAAGGGGTTACTCCAGGAGGAAGTGAAACTTAAGATTGTCAAAGCTGTGGTTTTCCCAGTTATTGTTTATGCTCTTCCTGTATTTGGGGGAAGATTGACCCTTGAGGATACGGTCCTGATTGATAGGTTACAGAACTCTGCTGTAAGATTTGTGTACGGCCTGAGAAAATTTGATCATGTTAGCCAGTATCACCGTACAGCAGGCATCCTTCCGATAAAGTGCATTTTCAAACTTCAGGTGGCTTGTCTTGTTCACAAGGTGTTGCTGACGGGAAAGCCCTCTTACATCAGGGGGATGCTACAGACCCGGGCTGAGATTAGGGACTGTCACACTTGCCAGGACGCCATGCTGGAGGTGCCCAGGGTCAGGCTGGAGGTGGGGAGGAATGGATTTAAATACTTTGGCCCCCAGATATACAACCCTCACAGTCTAAAGGCTTATGGATATTCCTCGTTTAAAAACAATCTCAGACTGGCTTTAGAGGAGGAGTTTTTCACCCCTAAATAGCTGTTTAATGTAATGTATTATCGGTTTGATTAGTTTAATTTTGTATTTCTCGGATGATGATAGATAAATTTGTACGAGCCTTGATTGAAAATGTATGACTTGAGTTATTTTGAAAAACAACAATGTAATGTTGAAAATCGCTTCAAATAAAGACGTTATTATTATTATTATTATGTTAAGAAATCATTTTGAGTCCGATTGTGTGTGTATACACATATACATATGAATATGTATACATATGTACATATATGTATATGTATATAAGGAATCAAAATAGTTTTGTGAAATATAATTTCAATAAGGATGTAAAATATGAAATTTGAAATCATTAATGGGTTATAAAGAAAAGCAATTTAATTGTGTTCCCAAAAGATTTTGAAAAATGTGTGTTTTATTGATCACTAATATTATTTGTTGGGTTCAAGTAATAAAAATAAAGATGAAGATTAAAAATACATTAAAATGAAACACATTATCTGAAAATGTTATAAACCAGTCTTACATGTTGGCACTAAAATGAGACTCTCTGTATGTCCTTTATCACAATTTCAGTTCCAACCTATGTAAAGTTAAAAATCTAAACTTATAAATTTTAGACGAGAATATTTAAATACATGTACCACATTGATGTTTTAGTTGCTAGACACTACGATTAGAGTTTTTGGTATTTGAGATTCTGAAAAGAATATGTATAATGTTAAGAAGGTTGAAAGATGTCAAGACTTCTTTTAAAAGGCTAACAACTTTGGAATCATTTCCACTGGTTATATAAAGGACTGTAAACTCTTGATTTGTTTAGAGGATTTCTTGTTTAGTTTATACCAGTTTAATAGATTTATTTTGTTAGTTTCGATTTGTTTATGTACAATAAACCTTTAAAATAAATGATTCAATATAATAGACTCAAATATTTATCATCATTCTGTTTTGCGCTCTAGGCCATAAGGTTTGTGACATCATTAGAAACCTACTATACTTATACACCAAGATGTCTTGAATGTTCCCTTACACTGAAGAGAATCTTCGTGGAGAATAGTCATTGTAAACTAATCCATTTTGCTACACCAGACTGAAATTTCCAGGCTAACACTGAGAGACACTATTTTGGATTGTCTCTATAATTATGCCTGAAGCCAGTGATTATATTGAAATCACACAATAAGAAATTATAACCTCTATCCTTCTTGTTGTACCAGGTCTGGTAGTTTAGTCTCCAACTGAAATGTTGTTGGAGACACAAAGTATGCCTAAGGAATATGGGATAAGGAATAAGGAATGCCTGAGATCATTTATTGGAAGCCATTGGAAGAAATATATATCTCTGAAATTTTCATCTCATTGCACTAGGCCCTGGGCCTCAGGAACTTCATAGAGATCTCTTACCTGGGTGGTGTGATGTTGACAAAAAGTCCCAAGGTCAGTGATTATGTAGAAATTTCACAAGAAGAAATCATTACCTCTTTCTATCTTAATGCATCAAGATTGTTGGGAGCTTGGCGCCATTTGCGATGTTGTTGGAGATCCTGATTTAGACATGAAATATTAGCAAGCATTTCTGAGATCAGTGACTAGAATTAATTGGGAGAAATCTCATTGCACTGTGCCCTAAAACACAAGGGTACCTATTTTGTGTGATTCTCAAAAATGTCCCAAGTTCAGTGAGATTGTGAGAATCCAATCTATGCCTTTTTCATAGAATTAGTTGGGGGTGTTCAAAACATGCATGTATTCGGAACCCCTACCTAGATCCCGTCGATTATTTCTGAAGTTAGTGAGTCTAATTAGTGATTCAAATTTATATTTCTTTATCTCAATCATTCTATTGGATTATACTTCTGAATTTCAGCGCACTCGTATTTAGATGATAGGATGTTCACAAGCAGCCCAGAAAATGACGATAATTGAGGAAAATTCTAATTTCTACACCTCATCATCTTGCCTCACTTCAACAGTCTTGCAAACCATCATTGACCACTGTGAGCGGATATTAGGTGAACAAATGCATATAAGAGGATTAATTAAATAAACTAATGTCATGTTTCGTCTGAAAATTACTTCATTTAAAAATAATTACCATATCTAATTAAAAATTGTCCTTTTGTTGTTAGATGCAGGGTATTTGGGCATTGTTCATTTTAACATGCATAATTTTGATTGTCTATCTGAGAAGAAATAAGATATCCTACATACTTCGAATGAGGACGCATAATACTATACATTAACATTGGCAAAAATTTTACCAACAGCCAATGGGAGGTTTACATTGAGGATAGATCATAAAACTTATTACTAACGAACATTTTGGAAAGTTTACAAACAAATTTAAGCTTGATCCATGAGCAAATTACCATTGGACCATAAGACTCATATAGTCTATATAACCCAAACACCCTGTTATCAACCTTACAAACAAACTCATTTGTCTTGTCTATTCAGGTACTTTGACATCAGATGAGCAGTTTCTTGAGTTTGCCAGGCTGGGCTGCTTCTGTCAACAGGATCTTTTCGGTACAGAATGTTCGTTCTACCAGCTCAACCCTGCCCAAGACATGCTGAGTGACGCCCAGAGAGTGGACAAGATTATCCGACTGATTGATGATGGAAAATTGGACAAGATTCTTGTATCCCATGACATCCACACCAAACATCGCCTGGTTAGTTACTTTTCACATTAAAATTAAATTAAATTATTTTGTGCTTATATTGATAGGAGATTTCCATTAAGGTAGGCATAAAAATCATCCAACCATGCTATAAAAAGAACCAATAGGTTGACAGGACGACAAAACAAAAATATTTGTGCACTAGACTCGAATAGCAGTAAGTCTGAAACTCTGTTACTCCAACCTGTACCAAACTATAATATATTTTTGTAGGTCCATGAGAAGTAAAAGACAACATTATAACACTATATATATATATATATATATATATATATATATATATATATATATATTTAAACATATTTTAAATATGAAATTATATATTGTATAGAAGCTTGATTTTTTTGTTAGTAAGATATTTTAAATAATACATTCTTATTTAACCTTTTGGCTAAAATTTTCAAAAGGATAGCCAACACAGTCTACAGTCAAATCTTTATAGCAGCAACAATACAATTGTAAATCAAACCTCATGATTCAGTAACTTAAACTAAAATTTGGAATTCCATACAATAATTCTCTAACACAGACATACATTTGTTAATTTCCATTCATTAATTGCCAATTGCTCCCACTTCAATCCGGGATCATTCTTATTATTGTGTTGTCTCCAAGTTAATTGCCAAAAACTCGTCCACATTATGAAAAACGTGTAGGACGCTATAAACAGAGTTTTAAACGCCTTGATGGTTGGAGCATTCTTGGTATTAATAGTTGTAATAAACATATATTATTTTCCTAAGAGTTATAAAAATGTACATTCTTAATATTTTTAATCTTGGAACCTTTCATATCTTTAATCTGAAATTATATGAATAAAATAAAACCATTTCAAATCATATAAGCTGAAAAATTTATCTCAGATAAAATTAATGTATTTTAAAACTTTAAGTATTGAATGTAAATTGGAATAAACCACTTTAAAAATTAACGTAGGACAAATCTAATGCAATGGTTGATATGACATTAATGGTTAAAATATGGTAGTTGATGGTAATTGCTGTACGACTAATTGTTATAAATTTTGGGAAAAGAATATATGTGTGAAATTAAAAAGACCATAAGAAACTATTTCAAAGAATTAAGTGAAAGAAAATAATCTGGTTAGGTAGATACAGTACATGCAAATGTATGCGACAATTTAAGGTTAAACAGCAAAGGAGCAATCTGAAATCTTCAACGAAATTTTTAGGAGAAATGAAGATCTACTAAATGAAATGGTTGTAAGTTGGTAGAACAAATTTCTTTATTGAACAAAAATTGTGCGATATGATTGTAATGTTATAAAAATGTAAACAAAACTGCTTTTAAACTACCACTCAAGAAAGACACTGTATTTTTAGGCCCTGACAAAATTTGGCTGGAAAACCTGAAAGGGATAATTTACAAGGTTTTGTTCAAATTGAATTGATAGTTAATCTAAATATTATTTAAAGAAAGTTAAAAGAAACCTTGTCAAAAATAATAATGTTGTTAAAAAACTATTACATAAAAAACTTTCCTATAGACATGCATACATCCTAATTTCTAAATAGCTCTATAATATTTTCTACCGAGTTCGATGGTGGTGCAAATCGCAACGAGAAAATGTAGAGTAAATAGATTTGCAAATGAACTTAAACAGTGCAATCATTAATGTTTCATGAAATGTATCAATAAATATAATGAGATTACTATGTTTGATTGGTTGGCAAGACTTAAGTTGCATTTTGTCGGGTTATTCATTACTATACTGAATCAATTTATTTGTTTAAAGACAAGATAGAATTTGATGATGGAGCATGTATCCATTGGATGAGGCTGAGCGTCATTAAAGCTTATCACTTACTAGGCTAGCAAAATTTCTTTTCTGTTTGCCTGGGGGTTGTAAAAATGTCCTTTCTGTGTAATAAAATATTTCACAGTTCAATAAAAGAAAGTTAAGAACAGAATATTAACAAAAATTAGTTGTATTTTAACAGTTAGAAACTAGAAGAATTGTTAATGCTTATACACAGACTAGAACCTGATTACGATTTGGTTCTCTGTGTAAACTTATGTTTTTCTTCTTTTGAGTAACAAAGCAGGGAACAAGCATGTGGTGAAGGCTGGTAGTATTTCAACTTGGGTCCAAATCATTTGTCTGACTTAAAAAAATGCGAAACAAAATAATTAAATTTTTTGAACCACATTACGTTTATGTTTCATTAGATTTTGTACATTTACACTGTGTCAGACATTTCTAATACACTTTGCCAGATAAAGGACTTGTGAGCAAGGAATTTACATTTAGTGAGCCTGAACACCTTACTCAGTTGGAATCTATTGCATATATCTCCTATCTCTCTACTTGAGTTTTGAAATGAAGATAAATAAATAAATAAATAAATAAATAATATATATATATATATATATATATATATATATATATATATGTATATATATATATATAGTGTTATAATGTTGTCTTTTACTTCTCATGGACTTATTTCTGTTTTATTTTAGACTTTGATTATATCAATTTTCTCAGAATTAAATTCTCTACAATTAATGTTTGTTGATTTTATGTATTTATTACCAATTTAACAAAGTTATTGTACATCAAACTTAAAAAAACATTGTTTCGTGCCCCAATTTTTTGCATTTAACCCTGAATCCCTCAAAAACTACTACAGGTACAGTTCTGAAACCTATTTTATTAGCTTTATCAGGTAAAAATACATAAGAATCCACGATATTTCTTACTTAATTAACCTTTCCAAAAGTTCAGTATGGCTTTATTTTACTCTTTACCCAGGAATTCAGGCGAAATCTTTCGCTAGCTGTAACTCGCTAACGAAGCGTTTTCGGACCTATGTTTATATAAAATTTTTTCATTATTTTTACTAGTACAATGTGCTGTAGAAGTGGGGGGAGAACTTCATGAATCACCCTGTATATATATATATATATATATATATATATATATATATATGATATTTTAAAAATTAAGTAAAAAATATATTGAAGGTAATTTATTTGGTTTACAAAAGATCTAAAGTACATTGGACATATAATAGGTATCCTTACTCAGTGGCGTATGAAGAAAGTTATGGGGAGGGGAGGACTGACACACTGGGTTGTTTAAGTATAAAATAACCTCTAAAAGTATTCTCAAGAATATTCTCCCAGGAAATTGAGAGGGAAACCTCATACATGTGTTGTAGGTAAAAACAAACTATTGGGTGCAATTTTAATGTTGTATTTAAACATTTTGAGAGTGCTTGAGTTCCATAAGCCCCCCTCTATATATGCCCCCTCTTTCTTCCTTTCTTCAGAAGTCTATTTGAATACTAAAATTGCTTTTACAATGTTCCAGGTTAACTTCGGAGGCCATGGTTATTCTCACATCCTAAACAATGTTGCTCCGAAAATGCTGATAAAAGGAATTGATCAAACAACAATTGATCAGATTTTCATTACAAATCCAGCTACATGGCTTTGTGGACAAGCATGAAATAGGAATACGTTATCTAAAATAGCAATATGTGCATTAATATAATAGGGATTGGTGTTGTGGCAATTTCAAAAGTTTCATTAACTCAATTGTATTGGAATAAAATTATAGTTGTTCTGATGAGAAATAAAGTTTTAAATTGACTCCATGAGTCAATAATGTCAAATAAGATTTTTTCATTAAACATGTTATTACTTATTGTAATGTCTATTATTAGTACAATACATTTATAATTGTGGTAATTGTTTAATTTATTATTCTTATTCATACACGCAGCCTCTCTTTATCTCACCCCCTCTTTCCCTCCCACTCCCTTCACGGTATTCCCATTTCAATTTTTAAAACCTTTAGTGCAGTATTGATAGAACCACACTTCAATTTAATGTGACGTCAATTATTCTAGAAAACAAACTGAAAAGGTGCCTATAATCATTAAAACCTACCTAATAATAGTGAGTAAATTTTAAAGACCCAATTATTCATATTTTCTTTATATTAGTTGGTTAACCAATTGATGGAATTTAGAATTTAATTCACTGATTAAATTTGTTGAATTGAACGCACAATATTTCGGTTAATATGAATTCTGTACTAAAAGCTTTATTACATTTTTGTGTCAATATAACACTTAAAAGGCGGAAAAAGAAAGCTGCACAGAACAGTAATGTGCAAAGACAATCCAAAGATAGAGGCTTCATTAAGGTTACTAACTAGACGCAGTCGACAGAATTTGCTCGTGTTGCACTATGTCTTGTAAACACTAGTTCCTAGATGGATCGCGCTGTGAATTGTGTTCAGTAAGTCTTCTGTGTTTTCTGTTTATGTTGACGTGTGTGCGTTTTCAACTTAAGTGGTAAGTTTTCAACGGCACTGTCACCTGGTACTGGCAGGTTTATTTGACACTGCTCCACAGTCAATTATACATGCAGTGTGTTTCTTGTCCACTATTATCAACTTCAGTAACGTCTCCATTTACCAAACTGCCGCTAGAATCTCCTGATTCATCTCGCAAGATCATGGTTAAGTAATTTATTCCACATCCCAAGCACCATCATTCTCAGAAAAGTTATGTACTGCTGAATGCCTAACTCACAGCAATGCATCTTAATAAATCTAAAATTGATAAAACTTCATTATCATCATTACAAATAATACCTGCGATACTGATTGAACAACAATAAATATAGAAAATTATAAAAATTAAAATATAAACTTCAAAAATGCATTAAAAAATTAGAAAACAGTAACTTTCTGTATCTAACACCCAGGAAAAGACTTAACCATGTGCTTTAATGATAGTACTTTAGTTGGCCGGCAGAGTGTAGTAACAATTAAACAACTTTACTGAGATTTGTAGTAGTTCAAATAAACATTACTAGAGACCAATGTGTATCATCTTACAGCTACCAAACAGCTCAAGATGTGTTTGTAGTTGCCATGTAGGTAAGCAACTGTTTGGCACATAATAACACTGGAATGTCAGTTTAATGCAAAGTGGGATCGCCCGTGTTAACACTGGCGATTAAAGGGATTAAATCATTTCATGTCAATGCTTGTAGATTCTTGTTGTGATGTTTATAGATCACTTTGGCAACAAGTCATAAAACGTAGACATTCTGTAACGAATTATAGTGTGAATTTCTGAGATCCAAGTTGCATCTCTAATATAAACTTAAAAATCTAGTACTATAAGAATTAATACAATTAAAAGTCAATGAGACTTCTGGATTTGATCTAAATCACAAAATTGGTGTTAAAAATCGTCTACGTCTTGTAAGGTCACCAAGGTTTTTCGACTCTTATATTAAATTTTCTATGTGGACCAAAATGATCCCTACATCTGTTCCATTGCAGGTATTGGAGTGGGGTGAATAAAAATATCTCAAAGGTATCAGCGTCCTTTCCATCCTTTTCCATCATTGTTCCATTTCCTTCCTCTATATATTATTATTATTATAATGAAAAGTTAACTAAAACCCTTTAAAAAAATTTTAATTGCCATACACGTGTATCGGTGTTCAACCATCATGAGTGTACATTAACCTCTAAATAAATAATAGACAATTAAATATACACATGTGGACCATTTAAACATATGTTACTAAATTTAAATGACACAGTTATTTTTCTTATTTTCCAGACTACTATTTAAAATGTTATGAAGATCTTTATTATAATTAAGATAGATATGTAATTCTTCTTTTGTGTTTAATTTCTCTCCTTTCCTTTCGATATCTAAAATTTCCATGTTCTTTTCAATATTTGTGTAGTTATAGTCAGTTTCCAATAAGTATTCAGCAAAATTTGATTTTATTGTAGACATGTTATTTGTTTTCAAAGCTTGTATATGTTCTTTAAACCTTTTATTAACATTTCTACCAGTTTGCCCAATATAATAGCTTTCACAGTCACTACAGTAAATTTTGTATACTCCAGAGTGTATTGTATAATTCTTGTTTTTCATCATTTTGGTTCACTTTGTTTTCAATAAGTTTAAATGTATAATTTCTTGTTAGGTAACTGATGGAAAATTTTGAATTTTGAAAGGTTTTTAAAACAGCTTTGTTTAATTTAATATTGAAAGGTATATATGTGTATGTTTTTCTGAATTTCTGTAGTATTAGGATTAGGTAGTATTATGTTAGTTTTATTGATTTTTTGTTTTCTTCTTAATCATTTTGTGTACAATATGGGGTTGATATTATATTCATTTTTGACAGTTAGGTATTTTATTATTCTCATATCTTTAGTTTTATTCTCAACACTCATTGGTATATTTAACATTCTGTTTACCATTGAGTGAAATGCTGCCAATTTGTATTTCCAAGGATGGTTAGAGGATGATGGTATTAGAAGGTCTGTTTGGGTTGTTTTTCAATAAATTTCAAATGAGTGATTTCCATTAAGATTAGAAATGCTTATATCAAGAAAGTTAATTTTGACTTTTTGGTTTTGTTTTGAAACTTAATTGTTGGTGATATAGAATTGAGGAGTGTTAAAAAGTGTTCAGCTTGGTTCTCATCTCCATTGAAAAGACAGATATCATCAACATATCTTAACAAATAAATGATTTTGTCTTTAAATGGATTAGTATCACTCAATACTTTATTCTTTTCTAATGTTGTATATATGTATTTGCAAGAAGGCCTGAAAGAGGAGATCCCATTGCCAACCCATCTTCTTGTTTGTAAAAGTCCTTATTGAATAAATTCACAACATAAATAAATAAAAAGGTATTGAATATATTAAGGAATATAAAAGATATATATGTATATATATATATATATATATATATATATATATATATATATATATATACAGGGTGTTCTGAAAAAAGGTGCCCATAAGTCAGGGCGTGATTCCTCACATCAAAATAAGAAAAAAAGGTCTAATTAACATAGGTCCGAAAATGCTTAGTTACCAAGTTATACAGGGTGAAAGATTTCGTCTGAATTTCAGTTCCCCTGCTGCAACGAAGCCCTACGGGTATTTGTTGGCTGTTAATTAAGATGTACAATTTAGCGTACTTTATGTAAAATGAACTGAAAAATTGAATAAAACCGTTTCCAGACCTGTAGCTACAGTAATTTTTAAGATATGTGACGAAATACGCGAAACTTGGTCCCGAAAAACAAGTTACATTTAGGTTTGAAGCAGATTTACTATGTTAAATGTACAATAAACACAAAATATTTTTTCACGGTACTTGTAGAAAATTTAATTTCGAAGAGAAAGATGTAAAATAAGTCTATAATAGACAAACGCAAACTTTAAAAAAATAATCCTTAATTACATACAAAACGCATGAAAAATAGACAAAATCTGTTAAGCTCTCTACAAATGTAATATTGAAATTAAAACAGCTGTTTTATTAAAATATTTGATTTGAGAAACAAAATAATTTCTATTTAAAACATATGTTTTAACAATGTAACATTGTTTATAATAATTTAAATAAACATTACAAGCAGCTATTTTTCCATTGCTCATTAAGTGCGTGTGTTGATCTGTACTTTAATACAAGTTAGTGCGAGTGCCGTTGAAGTTAATTTTTGATAGCTAATAATATCTTATTCATCATGGCAGGTAATATGAATATTATGTACACTAATGGTGAAATGGCAGACATGCATTTAATGTACGGTCTTGCACATTGCAACAGTCGTCAGGCTAGACGACTCTATCAGGAACATTTTCCTCATAGACAGTTACCGACTCATAAAATGTTTTCTTCCATTCATAGAAGGCTAAGCGAGACGGGAACCTTTAAATCTGGAAAAGTTGGTAGATCAGGACGGCCACGTACAACGTGTACAGCTGAATTGGAGGAGGGCGTGTTGGACGAAATAGAGAATCATCCTGGAAGAAGTACTAGAGAACTAGCCTTGGATTTCGGTGTTAGTAATTCAATTGTCTGGAAGATTTTACACGAGCAGCAGTTGCATTCTTATCACTATCAAAGGGTCCAGGCTCTTTTGCCTCGAGATTACTTTCCTCGTGTTCAGCTATGCCAATGGCTTATCCAAAGGTGCAGAAATCCACATTTTTTAAATTACATTATCTTTACTGATGAAGCAAAATTTTCAAGAATGGCTATTCTTAACACCCACAATACTCACATGTGGGCAATTGAAAATCCACGTGCTATTTCAGAGAACCGTCACCAATATCAGTTTTCTATAAACGTATGGGCTGCTATTCTGGGTGATAAAATTTTTGTTAGTTTTTTACCTGATACGCTCAATGGTGAAAATTATTTACATTTCTTGACGACTAATCTGAATGAGTTACTCGAAGATGTGCCACTATACACACGCAACAACATGTGGTTCATGCAGGATGGAGCTCCAGCTCATTACACATTACAAGTAAGAGAATTTTTAAATGAAGCATATCCAAACAGATGGATTGGTCGAGGAGCCCCAGTAGCATGGCCTGCAAGGTCACCTGACCTCAATCCTCTAGACTTTTTCTTATGGGGACATTTAAAGACGCTTGTCTACGACTCGCCTGTGGATACCATAGAAGAGTTGCGAATAAGGATTGTTAACGGGATTCAAAGGATACGTGAGACACCTGGGATCTTCGAAAGAGTTCGGCAGTCTATGAGAAAACGGCTGGATGCTTGTATTTTGAATGAGGGGAAACATTTTGAACATCTACTGTGACGTGGTTAGTTTTTTAGGACAAGTGTAACTTTTTTGTTGAATGATAATTCAGATAACTTTTTTATGTATGATAATGTATGATTGTTAAAAATATTTACTTGATAAAAAATAATAGTAACTCATTAATTTGTTTTAATAAAACAGCTGTTTTAATTTCAATATTACATTTGTAGAGAGCTTAACAGATTTTGTCTATTTTTCATGCGTTTTGTATGTAATTAAGGATTATTTTTTAAAGTTTGCGTTTGTCTATTATAGACTTATTTTACATCTTTCTCTTCGAAATTAAATTTTCTACAAGTACCGTGAAAAAATATTTTGTGTTTATTGTACATTTAACATAGTAAATCTGCTTCAAACCTAAATGTAACTTGTTTTTCGGGACCAAGTTTCGCGTATTTCGTCACATATCTTAAAAATTACTGTAGCTACAGGTCTGGAAACGGTTTTATTCAATTTTTCAGTTCATTTTACATAAAGTACGCTAAATTGTACATCTTAATTAACAGCCAACAAATACCCGTAGGGCTTCGTTGCAGCAGGGGAACTGAAATTCAGACGAAATCTTTCACCCTGTATAACTTGGTAACTAAGCATTTTCGGACCTATGTTAATTAAACCTTTTTTTCTTATTTTGATGTGAGGAATCACGCCCTGACTTATGGGCACCTTTTTTCAGAACACCCTGTATATATATATATATATATATATATATATATATATATATATATATATATATATATATATTTATCCTAATTTTATTTTATTTTTTCAATTTTCCCTTTCATCTTGCTGGCAAAACATTAAATTCGTATTGAGTGTCTTGAAATAAAATAATTTTTCAAACAGCATACAGGTATGGGTTTTAGATTCCCCAACCTTATATTGTTTTGAAATTCAATTTATTATTTTTGCCAATATTAAGTAGTAAATATTATTTATAGACATTATGATAAACCATCACATGCTCTCTTAAATAAGCCGTGTTAATTTCATAGACTTGATCATACTTTACTTCTTTAGCTAAACTAAAAAATATGTTATAGATATAGATGTTATTCTTGAACGCCATTACGAATAGAGCTGGAGGAATGTAACAGTTTTTTTATAAAATTTAATTTGAATTAGTTTTATTTTTAATTAACTATATTATACAAAGGCATATGAGTCTTACAAATTTTCAATCTAAATTCCACTAAATTGTTTGCAATTATATAATTTTCATCTTAAATGTATACATTACTGAGTTTCTAGTTATTGTGAATGTGCAAGTCCACCAACTGTAAGCACACTGTGATATAAGGAAATTTACAACCAGTTTAAGCTTTGCACTGGCCATCTTGGTTCATGTTAACCTTAAACATCAATACTTTTCACTGTTAATTCAAAATTTGTTGTCAGATAAAATATAAGCACATGTATTCATGTTTATTTATACATTTTTTTTAAACAGACTGCAATTTTTAGTGACATAATTAGAAATATGTACTAACAACCTAAAACTGTCAACGGTTTTTACAAACCTTAGTGGAGGGAATATTCTTCATCTCACCAGACTTCCTCAAGGTAAACGATTAGCCCTAGGTTGGTTGCTGTAATTTGCAGAAATATTCAGTGCCGCTTCTTTACGTCTCACAAATCTAGTCATCTTTATTCAATACCACTCACAGTAGATACAAAAACTGGATGTATATTCTATTAATAGCATCCAAAATCATACTGTATATGAAACATCATAGCTAAATCTCTAGCTTGTTTTGGTTAGAGTGTTTATTAATTGAAGATGAACCAAAGAATATGAAACTGAATATCATTTGAAAAAATAAAACAAAATTGAACTCATGCTACCAAATAAAAATGGACTTTTTATTTTGAAATTACTTTTGGAATCTTGTGTTGTATCACTAGCCATCCTCATAACGATCAATGTACTGTTGAATCTCCGTCAGGAATATTCCTTTAGCAAGAGTGGATTCATTCATGTAAACAATTATATCTTCTCGTCCTTCTTTTGTGTCAAATGTGTACAAAATCTTATCCGAAAAATTAGAGCTCAGGGCAGTTGAAATAGTTTTAATAGCTGTCTTCCAGTATGCAGACCCTTTTAGATCGTTTGGGAATATATCACTGTACCTTATACACGTCAACAGTTCATACCAAGAAAAGGTTTCATCTGACCATATATACTCAGAGAACGTTTGTTTTTTATTTAGTCGCCTTTCTAATGATTTCTTAATAAATATTTCAAATGCGTCATCATCGGTTTTGAACTCTTTGTTTACCTGGACAACTGAGAAATCTTGATACATGTTAACATATGTCAACTTTTTGTAAAGTTCGTTTGATGATATTTCTTGATTTTTCCACGAAGAAGAAGAATTTAAATAGATTATAAGGTCTGGAGTTTCTTCAAATTTACCAGATTGAAACTTATAAGTATAGGAATAACGAGATTTGTTTTTTTGTGACCTCGCTAACTCATATACCAACCAATCCCAGTTTACTTTCCTCCCTTCTCCCCAATTCAACTCTACGTGAGATGTTGCAAAGTCGTTGTAAGCTGCTAATCTCAAGATAGCAATTACGTCCTCTGGACCTTCAATGCTGTACATTTTATAATCATATTTGCACTCAATATACATATCCTTACGGTGTTCGTAAAAGAAAAGAAACTTTTGAGCGATGAGCTCAAATGGCATAACCAAACCAACGGTCAAGTCCTCAGAATCATCTTCAGTCTTGACATCAATCAATCTCTGTATAGCTGTCTCTGTTAATTCAGGATCGTCAGGAAAAGTTTGTTCCATTTGTTTAACTAAACGAGTGGTGCAATCTATTGTTAGAGAGTCATAAAAGCCCCAGATGTTAGTACCATCTGTAATATACCATAAACCTTTCATGTAGAAAAGAACTTTCGTGGCACCAAGATTGATGGGATAGTGCGCCTTATTGTCTGCAATTTCTGAGTCCAATAGCGACCAGTCATAATTATGTGGAACTGCAGCATTTTCAGTGATTCTTTCTCCATCTTTTGATATGTATGTTGTAATCTTCTTAGTCTTAACTTCAGTCATCGTAGCTGTAGTACCTGTCAGTATTTCAGTGGGTCTTATACTTTCCCAATCATCTCTAAAAACTAATCCAGAGGACTTTTTTGCATCTTTTAGTTGCTTTATCATATCTTTGTAATCCAACTCTTCATTATCATAGAGAGTTCTACCATTACAAAATATAATTATTGGCTTAGTATTACCATCATATTTGACATTAAGAACAGTACTATTCGGGTATAATTCTTTGGTGGATTTTAAAATTGGAAGAACAATATCTGAAAATGAAAGGCCTTTTTCATTATTGTTGATATATCTGTACAGTATCACTCTGTAGATGGCTAGTATCATGTCCCAAGAAAATGTATAATCCCTCCACGTATAACTGCTGTAAGTTGTATTTTTATTGATTTTTTCATCAAAGACATCATTCAGAAATGTTTCAAAAGGAACATTTTGTGCATTATATGGATAGTTTATGATATTTTGTGATAAGTCTAATTCTGTATTAAGATTCTGAATGGATGTTAAAGATTCGGTTCTGTCTATCAATACATTTTTATACCTAGAAGTTCCATTTTTGTATACCTGGAGTAAGTTTGTAGAACCGTCAAAATCAGTGATGTTGTATTCTTGTATCTGATTAACAGTCTTTTGAGGTGCTTGCTTAACTCTATCGTAAATAGAATACCAGTTAGTCTCTCCCCACTGATAATCGGATGGCTGTGTTTTATAAGATTTGAAATTAGACAATCTTAGCATAGCAATAATGTCACTGAGGCTTAATGATGTTTTCCCCCACTGATAAATGCTATTTGGCTTCATATATGTACTAGTTCTGAGAACACTTTCCGTAAATATCTCGAATGGCATTTTTTCATAAGTATGGAATGAACTTTCAAACATACCATTATTGATAAGAAGTCGTTTAATTGACTCTTTATTGGCTGATTTGTCCTCAGGAGTGTTAAAAAAAGTGTCACTCATTAACGAACTAGTCTGGTCTTCAAATGGCCAAACATGGGTATTGTCAGTTACAAACCATCTTCCATTCCAATAAAACTGGCGTTTACCACTATTAAGATTGATCACGTGTTGAACTTCTTTTGATTGTTGTACTGAATCTTGCGGTGGTGTCATTTCTTTAACTCTTTCAGACATTTCACTGAATGTTACTCTCTTGTTATCAAACTCCGTTGTTCCATCCTTAAAGATAGTCAGGGGCTTTAATTCCAATCCATAATTTATTTTATAAACTGTTCTGTCAGAATAATTTATTCTTTTGGATCTTCGAAATTGTTCAAGATAGTTTTCCCAACTTAATTGGTTCATAGATGTTTCTATTCTGTTAATGTTTGATAATGTTGAATCTATCATTCGCTGTAGTGCTAATATTTCGTGCCAGTTAAAAATATTATTTTTCCAAACATAACTGTCATATTTTGTTTTAGATTCTGTTTTCTGTTGAAAAGTATTCCTCATAAAAGATTCAAAAGATTCACTATTTGAAATGTAAGGCATTGTAATAACTCTTTTTGAAAAGTCAGTTCGCTCATTTATATTTCGCATGTTTGACAGAGACTCCCTCAGTTCAATGTAAGTATCTTTCCAACTGGAAGAACCGTTTTTGTAAACTATCATTGTACTTGAATGGCCATCATCTTCATCGACTTTGTATTCACATCTGTCAGAGAAACATTTTTTATCTAAGAGATTTAACCTTTTCTGCAAATTATAAATACTGTTCCATTGGAGGTAACCCCAGTTATCTACACTTGAAGGGGGATATGAAGAAATATTTTTACTTGATATTGAATTATAATTGAAAATTGCTACCAAGTCTTCATTTGTCAGACTCATTCCTCCCCATTTTATAGAAAAATTCCCTTCATTTTCGTTTGTTGTTGTTAAAATGCTTTGACTAAACAATTCAAAAGGCATTTGTTCAGATATATCCTTGGTCTGTGGTTTATCCATAAGTTCTTCTATAATTCTTTTATTTTCATTAAAGTTATTTGTAGTTTTATCTTCAGAAGTTCTGAAAAACGATTCGTTCATTGCTTGACTAGTACTATTATCAAAAATCCATATCTGAGATTTATCGGTCACAAACCACTCATTTCCACTATAAAACTGTAGTTTTCCCCCTCCCAGGTCAATTATTCTTTTTACTCTATCTGATTCAGCATAGTTTTCCTCGCTTACATGCGTCTTAGATGTAATTTCTGTTGTTGTTTTGAGCTGAATTAATTTTTCGTCATTCTCTTTTGTTGAGGTTTTTGTTTCTAATGCTTCTGTTATGTGCTCACTTTTGAGCACCTCTTTAAATTTTAGATCTGTAGAGTCAACTACAGAAGTCCTCACCTCAGAAAAGCTTTTTGTACTAAAATTATCTATTATGTATTCATTTTTAAACGTCTTAATGGTTGAAGTAATAGGGTTCACAGTTTTTAATTTATTATTTGAAGTTTCTTCAATTTGATTAGTTGTCTTGTATTGTAGCAATGATTCGTTATTAAAAAGCTCTGAATTTGGTAGAATTTTACTATATTTTGAACTTTCATGATCTTGTGTTAATGAATAAAAAGTATTAGTTGTCATTGAAGAGTGTTCATTTTCAGTCCAATAGAGTTTTTTAAAAGAGGTTTCTGGATATTGGGTTTCATTGTTTGTTGCATTAATTATATTTTCATTTATAGGAGGCGAAGTGTGATTACCTACACTAATAGATTTTTCTAAAATTGGACTTCTAGTTTCTTGATAAATTTCAATAATGTTGGTTTTATCCTGTTTGATTGTAGTTTTCTTGGGATATATGTTTGTTTCCTCATAAATGGAAGTATTTACAGATCTATTAGTAGTTGTAATGTTCTGGAATGTTAGAGGTGTGGATAAATGATCTAGGAAAGGGTGTGTTTCTGTTTTTTTATTTTCAGAGAATTCTTCTACAAATGTATGGATTGAGTGTTGTAACTGAGAAAACCCTAAACTATTTGTTTCCTCTATCATAGAGACCGAATTTACTTCTGAAATTTTTGTATTTAGTGTATTTTTCACTGAATTGGTAAATTTTTCTAATTCCACTGAATTCTTTTTTATATTAGTGACTGAACCACTTACTTCCTCTGAAAAGACTGAATGTCCCATTGATTCTGTAAGCAGCGACTCAGGAAATTCTTTTGTTAAGTAGCTTGATGATTTTATATCTGCTGTTCTCTCTCCAGATCTTTCCATGACAGAAGACATTGGACTATTTACTTTCTCTAAGAAGGATACTGACGATCTCATTGGTTCTGAAAACGGAATTGCTAAAGTTTTTTCTGTTGATGGGATAAAACCTTTTATTTCTGGTGACGGTTTAGTTTCATACTTATTTTTCACAAATGGAGTGAAATCTTGTGTTTCTTTGGTTGAAGATACTAATGATATAAACGTTTCTAAGACAACACCCTCTGAAGTTTTCTCTCTTGTTTGGGTCGATACTCCTGTTAGTGTATATGTCTTGGTTTCAGATTTATTGACCATAGAGGATGCTAATCTATTTGTTTCTTGAGTTGACGTTAGTGCCGACATTACAGTTTCCGATATCAAAGACTTTGAACTTTGTTCTCTTAATGGAGTTGATACATTTATTTCTGCTGATGGATTGGTTTCTGACTCATTCTTCTTAAATGACGTTAAACCGTTTTGTTTTTGAGATGAAAAGGCTGTAGAAACAACAGCCTCAGAACTAAAGGCCTCCGAAGTACCTACTCTTAATAGAGTTGATCCTCCTATGTTTGTTAATACCTTGTCATACTTATTATCCACAGGGGAGGTTAAACGATTTGTTACTTTATTTGAGGGAACTGCAAAGATAGAAAGCTCTGAAGATTCTTCTGTTAACATGGTCGATCCTTCTTTTTCTGATAATGACGTAGTCTTAGACTTATTCTCCAAAAAGGAAGTTGAACCATTTCTACCTCCAGTTAAAGACACTAAAGATACAAATGATTCTGAGAACAAAGTTTCTGAAGTTATTTGTGTTAAGTTAGTTGATACTGCTGTTTCTGCTGATGGTTTAGTTTCAGACTTATAATTCATACTGGGGACTAAAGTATTTATTTCTTCAGTTAAAGATGTAGAAGATTTAAGTGTTTTTGAAAGGAAAATCTCTGCAGTTTCTTCTGTTACGTGAGTCAAATCTAGTTCATTTGGAGGTTTTGTTTCAGACCTATACTCTAGAGACAAAGGTGAAGTATTTAACTTTTCAGTTGAAGATATAAAAGATATATGTGTTTTTGAGGGCAAAATCTCTGGAATGCTATTTGTTATATGAGTTGATATTACTATTTCTTCTGATGGCTTACTTTTTGACTTATTTATTACAGAAGATATTGAACCATTAGTTTCTTCAGTAGAATATAAAGATGTTACAGATGTTTCTGAGAGTAAAGTCTTTAAAATTTCTTTGCTCAAGGGAGTGAATCCTTCTCTTTCTGTTGTAGGCTTAGTTACATTTTTCATGAAAGGGGTTATATTATTTGGGTTTTCTGTAGACGTAATTGCAGACAAATCGACTTCTGAGATCAATGTTTCAAAAGTTTGTTCTGTAACGTGAGTTGATACTCTTTCTTCTGTCGAGTAAGTTTTTGACATATTCTCCATGCTCAATCCGTTTTTTTCTTCAGTAGAAGATATAGCAAATTTTAATGTTTTTAAGAACATAGTCTCTGATGTTTCTTGTGTTAAATTAGCTGAATTAATTCCCAAAGGAGATGCTAATTCATCCGTTTTACCAGTTGAAGAAACTGCAGACACAATATATTCTGAACTCAAAGCCTGTGTATATTCTTCTCTTAATTGGGTCGATCTTTCAATTTCAGCTGATGGCTTGGATTCAAGCTTATTTTTGGTATGGTTTAAACCTTTTGGTTCTTCAGTTGAAAAAGGCGAGGAATTAAATGATACTAAAAGCAAAGCCTCTGACGTATCCTGTTTTAAGTGTGTTGATCCATCTATTTCTGCTGGTGTCGTAGTGTTCGATTTATTTTCTGTCGAGGAAGTTAAACCAGTTATTGTTTCAATTGGGCGTATCATAGACATGTTTGTTTCTGAGGTAAAAGTCTCTAACGTCCCTTGTCTTAATTGGGTTAATTCCCCTACTTCTACTGTGGGCTTGGGTCCAAACTTATTTTCTACAATGGTTTTTGATTCTTCAGTTGAAGTTGCTGACGGTTTGAACAATACTGAGACCAAAGCCTCTGAAATCTCTTGAGTTGAATTGGTTGCTTCTTCTTTATCTGCCGACGTTATTGTTCCATCTTTGTTCTCTATTGAAGGAGTTAAACCATTTTCTGTTACAATGAAACTGACAATAGACTTGCTTTCTTCTGAGTTCAAAATCTCTGTTCCTTTTTCTAACGGGGTCGATACTTTTATATTTGTCGATGGTTTTGATTCAAGCCTATTTTCTATACGCTTTAAACTACTTGATTTTTCAGTGGAAAATACTGAAGATTCAAATAATACTGAAAACAAAGTCTCTTGTGTTAAATTTGTTGATTTTTCTGCGTTTACTGATGTTATTGTTACTGATTTATTTGCCATTGAGGAAGTTAAAACAGTTTTAACATTACTAGAACCAGTCGTGGACACTTTTTCTTCTGAACTCAAATTTTGTGATGTTTCTTCTTGAAACGGGGTCGATACTTCAATTTTTACCGATGGCTTGGTTTCAAACCTATTTTCTATACGCTTTAAACTTTTTGATTCTTCAGTTGAAAATACAGAAGATTTAAGAGATACTGGGGGCAGAGGCTCAGAAGTCTCTTGTATTAAAATTGTTAGTTTTTCCGATTCTGCTGTGGTTAAAGATACGGATTTATTCTCAGTTGAGAAAGTTCCTGCTTCAATTGAACTAACCATAGACATGTATTCTTTTGAGCTTAAAGTCTCTGATGTTTCTTCTTTTAATTGGGTCGACTCTTCTATTTCTGTCGATAGCTTGGATTCAAACTCTTTTCCTTTGGAGTTTATTGTTTCTTTAGTTGAAAATGCTGATGATTTAAATGATTCTGAAACAGAACCCTCTGAAGTCTCTCGTATTAAATTTGTTATTTTATCTGATTCTACTGATTTAATAGCTTCAGATTTATTCTCAATTAAGGGTGTAACATCATTTGATGCTTCGGTGGAACTGACACTAGAAATGTATTCCATAGAGCTTAAAGTCTCTGGTGTTTCTTCTTTTAGTTGGGTCGGCTCTTCTATTTCTGTCGAGGGCTTGGACTCAAACTCTTTTCGTTTGGAGTTTATTGTTTCTTCAGTTGAAGATGCTGATGATTTCAAATGATTCTGAAACTGAACCCTCTGAAGTCTCTTGTGTTAAATTTGTTGATATCTCCGATTCTACTGATGTCTTAGCTTCAGATGTATTCTCCATTATGGGAGTAAAAACTTTTGGCGATTCAGTGGAACTGGCTCTAGAAATTAATTCCCTAGAGCTTAAAGTCTCTGACGTTTCTTCTTTTAATTTCGTTGACACTTCTATTTCTGTTGATGGTTCGGATTTCGACTTGTTTTCTATATAGTTTACTGTTTTTTCAGTTGAAGATGCTGATGATTCAAATGATTCTGAAACCGAACTCTCTGAGTTCTCTGGTGTTAAATTTGTTGATATCTCCGATTCTACTGATGTCATAGCTTCAGATTTATTCTCCAATAAGGGTGTAAAACCATCTGATGATTCAGTGGTACTGGCTCTAGAAATTAATTCCATAAACCTTAAAGTCTCTGATGTTCCTTCTCTGAATTCGGTTGACTCTTCTATTTCTGTTGATGGTTCGGATTCTGACTTGTTTTCTATATAGTTTATTGTTTCTTCAGTTGAAGATGCTGATGATTCAAATGATTCTGAAACCGAACTCTCTGAATTCTCTGGTGTTAAATTTGTTGATATCTCCGATTCTACTGATGCCATAGCTACAGATTTATTCTCCAATAAGGGTGTAAACCCATCTGATGATTCAGTGGAACTGGCTCTAGAAATTAATTCCATAAACCTTAAAGTCTCTGATGTTCCTTCTCTGAATTCGGTTGACTCTTCTATTTCTGTTGATGGTTCGGATTCTGACTTGTTTTCTATATAGTTTATTGTTTCTTCAGTTGAAGGTGCTGATAATTCAAATGATTCTGAAACCGAACTCTCTGAATTCTCTCGTGTTAAATTTGTTGATATCTCCGATTCTACTGATGTCATAGCTTCAGATTTATTCTCCAATAAGGGTGTAAAACCATCTGATGATTCAGTGGTACTGGCTCTAGAAATTAATTCCATAAACCTTAAAGTCTCTGATGTTCCTTCTCTGAATTCGGTTGACTCTTCTATTTCTGTTGATGGTTCGGATTCTGACTTGTTTTTTTTATTGTTTATTGTTTCTTCAGTTGAAGATGCTGACGATTCAAATGATTGTGAGACC
The DNA here is from genome assembly GCF_021130785.1 of Homalodisca vitripennis. Classification (NCBI taxonomy): domain Eukaryota; kingdom Metazoa; phylum Arthropoda; class Insecta; order Hemiptera; family Cicadellidae; genus Homalodisca; species Homalodisca vitripennis. The sequence continues at coordinate 41,282,672 of NC_060208.1, forward strand.
GAACCCTCTGAAGTCTCTTGTTTTAAATTCGTTGTTATCTCTGATTTTAGTTGTGTCATAGCTGTAGATTTAAGAGAGTCTGAAGTTTTTGATGTTTCTTTTCTTAGTTGCGTCGATTGTTCCATTTCGTACGACGGATTGGTTTCAAACTCATTTTCTATATAGGACATTGTCTCTGTAGTCAAACCATTTGACGCTTCAGTGGAACTGTCTCTAGACATATTTTCTTCAGAGCTAAGAGACTCTGGCGTTTCATTTCTTAATTGGGTTATCTCTTCTATATTCGTCGGTGGCTTGGATTTAGATTTGTGTTCTAAATGGTGTTTTGTTTCTTCAGTCGTAGATGGTTGAAATGAACCTGATGCCAAAGACTCTGAAATCTCTTGTGTTAAAGTGTTTGATTCTTCTACTTCTACTGATGTCTTAGTTTCAGTATTCTCCTTTGCAGACGTTAAACCTGTCCCTAATACATTCGAATAGGCTATAGACATGCTCATTGTTGAGATCAAATCCTTTGAAGTTCCTTCTGTTAAAAGTGATAATACATCTATTGTTACTGGTGTTTCATTTCTATATATTCCTTCTATAGGTATCGATAAGTCAAGTTCTTCTTTTGAGGGTGTTTTGTTTTCTAGTTCTGTAAGTGGCTCACTTTCATTCTCTTCTTCCATAGAAGTAAACCCGTTGGTTTCCTCTGACGAAGAAATTGGAAGCTCAACTCCCATTGATATCACAGTACTCAAATATTCGTTTGGTATATCTGTCGATCCCCTCACTTCTAGTGAATGATTGTTATCAAAAATGTTCTTTAGTGATGTAGTTGACTCATCTGTTTCTTCTCTCAAAGAGACAGAGGACTCTTCTTCTAGTGAAGTTATTTGCAAGGGTGGTCCTGTTAAAGGTGTGTATTCTATTTTTCCTGATTGCTCACTTTCAGAGTTTTCTGTAAATACAATTGAGCCTGTCTCTGTGAATTCTTCATTATCATATTTGTTATTACTAATATTTCCTACTGCTGTAAAAATATTAATGGTTTCAGGAGTTGAAGATCCAAAAACTTCTTTATTTTCTGAGCTATCACCAACGTTTTCAGTTTCAGTAAACATTTCACTGTATGATAATGTGTCTTCGGAGGTATCTCCGTTTTCCAATTCTGTAATTTGTGAAGTTTTGCTTCCAGTATTGAAAGGTTCAGTAAACGTTACAATTTCCGATTTAGTGATTTCCTGTGATATTTCTCTTTCCTCTGTGGTACGAAATCTTTCTTTAATTATATTTCCCCCGGCGGGTAGCAGTGGGACCGTTGGCATTTGTTTAATAAAATGAGGTATTATGTTTTTAAAGATATCCTCAGGTGATGTACTTGAAGTGGATTTTAAAGTATTTTCACAATTTAACGGTACAGTATGGGCACGATTACACAGGTTACTAGAGATTTGGCACAAAAATAAAGGCATTTTGGGTTGTCGAGATAATAGAGGGAATCGTGAAACCTTTATTGTGATATCTTTAGGCTGCAAAGGGCGTGGCCCCAGTGCATGGTGATGTGCAGTTTTCAAGTGCTTTGATCCTTTGGTAATAACTTTGTGCTCTGTTCTTTTCTTTTCTTTAATAGTTTTAGTTGATCGTAATGTCTGAAAGCTATTAATTTCAGTGTCGCTTTTATCTGTTATTTCCAAGTGATCACAAGTATACATTTCTTTTCTTTTCTTGGATATTGGAATGTACTGACAGGTCGTCATCTTCTTTGTATTGCTTGTTGACATTGCATTTTGGGATGCCTTTTCAAAAGAAGGAATTGTCTTATGTTTCATAGACGAATCTTGATATTTAAAAGGATTATTTTCGGTCCTCTTCTGCACAGTTTCCTCCTGCAGACAGCTCAGTTGATTAGTATCTAAAGCCACATTCAAACTATTGTCCAAACAGTTTGTCTGCGTTGTTTGAGCGTGTGACTGAACAGTTGATTTCATGCTTAACTGACCTGTTACTTTATGCTCTGTGGGATTGAAAACGCTGAGCTCACTCGTCCCATGGTCATCACAGTTTACATGCAGCATTATATTCAAAACAGCTTGACTACTGACGAAAATAAACGTGTTTGTTACTGTTGTCAAGGCAACAAGTGCAGTTGATAATTCCTCTATTGGTGTTGTAGACGGTGCTTTATTAGATGATGATGTTTGAGTACTGAAATGCAATGGGATGGTTTCAGAAGTTAATTTTGTTTCTAGTGGTGTAGTGCACTCTGTTGTCCTAATTTTAGGAGCCAGTGTTTTACAACAAAGAGGAAATATACTCCTTGGAATGTCTATCTGTTGGTGGAATAAAGCTGCAATATCGTTGGTAAATTTCACCTCTTCTGCACACATTTTTTGTGTTTGCGAATGCTTTATTATTTGTAATGGACTGTTTATTGTGTTTTTTATGTCTATTTCATTTTTTTCAACGAAACCACGCGGTAGTTGTAATTCATCTTCCTCATTTTGAATAAACTCTTCATAGGCATAACTTTTTGTCTGGTAAGATTGTACTTTAAACTCTGGAGTAAAAATGTTGTACTCATAATCTAATACATCTCGACTTCTTCTAAGCTTTCGAGAGCTTTCAAAATATGGATATCCTTTACTGTGTTTTATGTTTTTTGGTATCTGTTTCACCGATCCCTTGCCCTGTGAACACGACCAAAAGATGTAAAAATAATTGCAAAAGTCAACAACACCGCAAAACACTAATAAGTAATCCGAAGAAACATATGTAGTTGGTCTGTACTAATTTATCAGTAAATAACAACAATAAATGAGAGTGACTGAGGCCTTTCATAATGAGAGTATTGATTATGTGTGATTTAAGAGTTGGCAGCAGTGGCGACCGACTTGATTTATCCCTATAAGAACTATATTACTCTCATTCCCATACTATAGAATCATGGTAAAATCTTAAGAGATATCACAAATAGTAAGAATAAACGTATTGCAAAAGATCTATAATCCTAAAACACTTTTTGTACTGTTCAAGTTAATAACTCATTCATTTTATAAATTTTGAACAGCCACTATCTTAGAAACCTTAAAGGAAAAAGATTATAGATCACAAATTAAAAAGAAATTTATAATTGCTAAATGTATCTGCCATTTAGGGTCAATATTGGAAGATTACTGCGTTAAAAGTTTTGCATCGAGATTTAAAAGTTTAGTCTAAATATATAACAATACACTAACTGACTGACTGTGTCACTTTTAGCACATTTCTTATAAATTTTGGGATATTTGTGGGTTTGGGTTCGGGGAACCATGATCGAAGAAAATTCAAAACGTCTCCAAGTAGTTCCGTTATTTGGGTGATGGCAGTAGGAACAATTCTATGAAATCTACCTAAAACCGAATAATTCAGTCCCTTATGAGCATACTGAGTTTGTTTACAAAATTATTCTGTTAATTTCTCGTTGATATCATGATTACCCATAAGACCAATGCAAAAATATATGTTAACGCTCAGCCAAATCCATGGAGTGACGACACCATCATTGAACTCAGTATTTCTCATACATAAATAAAGATTCATACACAATTTCAAGTCTATAGACTTTTCCACATATCGTGCGGAGATACATATAAACAGATAAGCAGACAGAACTTAGTTTATTCAGCTCCTGGAGTGATAAGTTTCACTAACGCTCAGGGAATAAATACAGTGTCCATAAAGTATGGCGTATATGAAAATTCTTAACAGTGACAAATTAATGTTGTTATACAAGTATGTTCATAAATTCAAATTTTACTTTCACTTTGACTGATTTTAAATTTGTTGTCCTTCTGAATACGCTGTTTTTTTCAATTTAGTTTGAGTATTTAAATGCAAATATTGTCATATGATATATAGTTTTTAATTTTAAAAATGATCTGATACTCGGTAATAATAGTGTTTCGGTATTATAATCAGAAAGTTACTGTTAAAAAAAACGTAGTTTTTATAATTTGTAACTTTTGACAGTCACAGCTGAGTGTTTACGGTAATATGTTTTTACAATATAAAATTTGTATTTTTTATTCAAACGAAATCACGTGAAAATGTAATTTTTTATAAATCTTTAAACTACCATATTTATAATGGACAGAAATTAAAATCTGAGCTCTGAGTAAACAACTGTCACTTGACTGGTCGTACTAAAACGTTTGGTATTACTTAATTAGACCATGCGTTTTGCAAAATTGCATGAACCTAATTATATTGAATTTCCTCACAATTTAAAATTGTATTGCAATCATGTCAAAAATAAGCAGCTAATCCACATTCTCATATACACTTAAACTTACATTGCAACTCTCAATCCCACGACAGTCTCTCAAATATAGTATCTTTAAAAAACCACATCAACAGAATAAAGCGCTTTAGACAGCAATATGCGATAGAGATGGATTTCTAATGAATTGTATTATTGGAATTTATAATAGTTTCAGGGAGCTTTATGATCAATCTGACACCAACTTCATGTAACAAGTGTAATAATGACAGTCTGTGATACTGAGTTCTGAGTTTGCCTATGTGTGTTTGCTGGTTTCACAATGGTGGACATCTCTGCCGCGAACCACATTACACGTAGATCGGCAGTACATATACTCGTACAATTCAAAAGCATAAGAAGTAGGACAGAGTCATCTATCCCGGCATTCTGTAATATTTCGTGCACGAATCTCTATAGTTTTAACTTTCCATTAGTTCTTACAGCCTTTTTCTGAAGCCTTGAGAAACACGCTCCATTTTACTATTTTTAAAATCTTCCCAAAGTTTCCATAGTGAAAACGAATCAACTTGGCTTACTCGGGGACTGTCAAGCTGAGCCCGAGATATCTCTTTTTACCACTATATCTCTGATAATACAGGCTACGTATAACTTCTCGAAACTCATCTGATCCTCCTTGACACGCCAAAAATAGCAATGGTAAAGAATCTGACATGTCGAAATTGCCTCCGTGAAGTAAGGAAGCAACGTAAAGATGTCTAAATTTTGGTTGTACTTCTAACAATTCATAAAGAGCCAAACCTCGGCACAATCGCTATAAAGGAATATGCGAGATGTATATCAGTTGCGTTTGTCTCCTGAAGAAGTTGATTTAAAATCTTATGATTATTACCATATTTTAATGTTAATGGCATGATAGTGGATTGGCCTTTGGAGAGTCGAATAAAAGGTTTGGAACTGTTTTGCACAAAACGTGATGTCCAGATTCTCATAAAAGATGAATCTCAGAAGACAAACCCACTGCAAAGGTCACCAAATGTTATGTGTGATCACTGATTACATACAGCAAAGTTAAAGTGTACAGAAGAATTATAAGGATTTTAAATGACCTTCAGCACGAATTTATTAAAACATGATGCAATTTTCCGTTTCATCTATATATATATATATATATATATATATATATATATATATATATATATATATATATAATTTCCATTCTGTCATTGTCACTATTGATACTTCAAAAATTCACCCCAAAGAATCGTGTCAGTTTAAAACTAGGTATGTACCCACAATAGTGCTAGCGTTGTAAAAGTCCACGAAAGACACAGCAAATCAATGCAATCACAGTTCCTGCGGCCATTTCAATGCCCATCCGCCATCATTACTCACATCATTCCTTCCTCAACCTGTCAAGCCCCATCCCTTCATAAGAACTGTTGTAAATAATAAGTCTGTGAGTAATCTACAATTTAGATACTACAATTTAGCTTAGTGACATTGCTAATTTCGCGTCAGTGATGGCAAATGACCGACGACGGCGTGAACACGGAGAATTAATTAATTAAGAAGTAGTTAATATAATCGATAATTTATTTCAATTATAAATCAACTTACCTCTTCAGAATAAATATCCTGAATTGGTATAATATAAGATTCTATACTACAAATAAGTAAAAAATACACGACTTTAAGGTTATAAATAAGAACATTCATTACTTAGTCTATCTAATATAAGTTACTAATTTGAGGAAATGATTTATCTCAGCTGATTTATAATAACACACAATTATACTCGTTAACCAATGAGTTTGTTATAACGCTTCATTAATTCTGTATTTTATTATTATTGTTTGAGAGGATATATCTTTTAATGGATACAAAGTTGAGTAAACCTATCGATATAAAAAAATACACATCTTCTCGGCATTTAGTAGATAATCTTACTTCGTTTTCTTCTAGCTTAGGACTTCTGAGATCAGACTATTGAGTTCTTCTGGCTATTTCCGTATCAGAATGTACCACACTTTATTTGGGCTGGGAAACGACTGTGACGGTTTTGTAACAATTTCTACGCCCACACAGTTTCATTGCATCTGGTCAAAGGCGAGTTCCTGAGCTAATGTGGAACAGTTAGTATAAAATTGCTCAGCATCGCTGGTCTGAAAATGATCAAATAATGTGAGAAAGCCGTAAAGAAAGTTTATGAAACCAAATATGATTGACGCTACGTACGTATAATTAGTAGACCAAATGATAAATTAAACATATATTGAAGCCAGACATCTTTAGCTACCAATAAAGAAGCTATGGCTTAGGAAAAATACATTATAAAATCAAAGAAACCTCACTCAATCAAATTCAGTCACACAATGTCATTAAGATGTAGAAAGATATATAGGAATAAACTATAGGTTATGTTTTTGACGTACAACATGTTTAACACCTTGCGCCACCTAACAAAGTTATGTTCCACTAAAGTTCTAAAAATGGCGTACTATGACCTACTCCACCCACACTTTGCGTATGGAGTGAGACTGGAGATGCTGTGCCAAAAACAAATTTGAGCGAGTCTTCAGACTCCAAGAAAAGGCTGTCAGAATAATTGGAAAGTTAAATTACAGAAAACCGTGCATGGGGTTTTTAGGGAGCTTGAATTTCCAATATTGCTTTGCCTCTACATATTTGAAATGATCATGTATTGCAGATCAAAATGCACTTTGGTCCGTGGCGGGGAAATTTACCGACATGAGACAAGAGGCACGACGCTTACGGAGCATCTGCCACAAGTTGGCCAATAACCTACCGGAAAGTATAAAGAACTCAACAATCAAAACCACTTCAAAACTTGTATACAACGCCTATTGGTGTCTAGTGCGTTCTACTCTGTCGATGAGTTCATGATGAGCCGCTGTGATTTATGGGAGGCATAGGATCTGGGGTCAGTGAGAGTGTGCTTGAGTGAGTGTTTGGAAGTGTAAGTTTGGGTGCGTGTGTAAATGAATAACTATTTACAAATAATGATTTACTGACATTTTCGATGCAATGTAAAATTGTAAAACTGTAATAAAATATGATTTGATTTGTAAATTGGGTTGTTGTATGTTCCTCACTGCTTATGTAATCAGGACAGTTTGAAAAGGAATATTATATAAGCAACATTTGCAAATGTTATTTGTTGTAGTTTTATTCTATGACTTACTAATAGTAGGTTCATTAATTTGATTGTTATTGTAATGTTATAAAAAAAATAAGCTTCGTATTCTGGTAACAAATTAATAGAGTTTAAGATGTGTTTATTTTATTCTATAAACACAGATTAGCAGTTATACTCTTACCATCGATTTATAGATGCGAGCTGTATAAATTAGGTAAGATTGGTCTAGCTACTATTATTATTATTAATAGTCTAGCAATAATATAATTGAGATTGAATACATTTTCACAGAACACACGGTTTTGCCTCATCTATTTAATTGTTCTGAGAACACTCGGTACAGAAAAATAAACGCAACATTTGGTATAAAAATTAAAAAAATTTATAAATAAACCCTTTTTATAGAAAGCTGTGTTTTGTAGAAAGGTATACCTCGTTTCTTAATAATAAAATTATCTGAGTTCATTATCAACTATATATTGTAAATATCAGTTATTATTGGAGAGTTTTTATGATTGATTTCAGAATGTGTTTTAAACTGTTTTAATATTACATAATTTTTAATTACTGGAAATCCTAAAATTTATTAATATGGATGTTTTAGTTATTTCAGAAAAAATTGATTTAAATATTGCTGATAAATTAATACTTATTTACCTTCGTTCATATCAGTTCCTTGTACAGCTTAATTCTTTTATATAAATATTTCAACCCTGACTACGATTAAGTGATTGAAATCAGTTGATTACATTATTTAACTTTTCTGGAACTATAATTTCAGAACTCAAAGATATTGAAAACTTATTCTGTCTAAAAGATAAATACTCTAGAAAAAGTACCTCTCACTGCATTGTATCTGTTGTCTGCTGATTGAGTTGATGCTTCTATTTCCGTTGACGGCTAGTCTGTAGTATTATCTCCCGCAATAGTCAGATCAGTTGTTTCTGTTGATGATTCAATTATTTGCGATATAACAGGGCCCACAGTTTCTTCTATTAAATGAGTTGATATTTCTATTTCTGCTAATTGATTATAATCGGAACTTTCCTCAATTGTTGAAGTTGAACTATCATTTGGCAAAGAGTCCGACAATCCTTCCTCTACCGACAAAACAGGTTCCATGCTTTCTTCAGTTGTGGGACCGTAGTCTTCTACTTCTCCAAACATTCCATTCTGAGATGAGTCTTGTGTTGAGTAATTTGGACTTGTTGTTAATTGATCAATGTCATAATTTATATTGTTAATCGTTTCTGATGTTTGAAAAGTGTTAAGGACCTCTGGAGTCGAAGTTGTAAAATAAGTGGATAATGTGACTTCCAGTTCAGTAAAATTCGTAACGTTTTCTAAAATATTCTCATTTCTAACTTCTGTAGATTGTGAAATATTTTGATCGAGGATTTGTGCCACGGTTAACATTGCAAGTGGAAGTTCAATGCTTTCTTTCTCCATGTCGTCCAATATTATTGCTTGTGTAGTATACATTCTGTCCTTGACTACACCTCCTTTACTAGATATTAGTTTTGCTGTTGGTACTGTTTTCTTAAAATGAGGGATCAACTTTTTAAACATATTTGGTTTATGGGATGTTTGTTCCAGAGTACTTTCACAATTTAAAGGGACTGTAGGAGGTTTACACATATCACTGGAGATTTGACATAAAAACAAAGGCATCTTGGCTTTTTGAGATGTAGTTGGGCGTCCTGTTCCTGAAACACCAGAGGTTTCCAAGTGTTCGCAAGTATTCATTTCTTTTATTTTCTTAGCAGTCGGGACATTCTGACAAGTTACCATCTTCTCTGTGTGTGGTGTTGAAATCATATGCAGCGCATGCTGAACCACATCTATCCCACATGAAGGAACTGTAACATTTTTAGTTGAAGATTCTTGAATACTACAGGGAGCTTTTTCTGTGAGTTTTTCACGATGGTTTTGAGAAATTTCAGTTTGTTCCTGTGCACTATTTAATGGATATTTTGTTTGAAAGAATCCTGCAATCTTCTCTGACGTATCATTCGAACAAATGGTCTGCGTAGCTTGAGCATGGGGCCGTTGGGATGATCTTATGTTTAAATGACTTGTTACTTTTGTCACTGTGGGGTACACAAAGGTGCGCTCACTTACACAATGTTGGTCACATTGGACATGGATCACTATATTCAAAACAGCTCGACTGCTGATGTGAATAAACATGTTTGTCACAGTAGCCAAGGTTTCAAGTGCTGTTGATAATTCCTTTACAGGTGTTGTCGGTGGTTTTATCTTAGACGCCGTTGAAGTTTTCCTTATAAATGGGGTTGACAGACGTTTCCTAGAAGTTGGAATTACAGGAGAGGTAAACACTGGAATAGTTGTATGAGTATTTACGCTTTGTATAGGAATAATACATTCTGTTGTTGCATTTGTAGGAGCCAATGTTTTGCAGCAAAGAGGAAATATAGCCTTGGATATTTCTAACTGCTTATGAAATAGAGCCGCAATGTCATTGGTGAACTGAATCTCTTCTACACACGTCCCATCTGTGTGCGAATCTTGAAAACTATATAACTGACCTTTTGGATCTTGATTTACTACTTTTACCTCCCTACTTGAAATGAAACCCCGTGGCAGTTGTCGTGGCTCATCCTGAACAAGTTCTTCGTAATAATAGTTTTTAGCATTAAATGAAGCCAACAGTTCATGTTCTTGATCTACTAAAACAGGAACTCTCTTAAGTTTTTCAACGTTATCATGATTTGGAGTTTCTTCACTGTGTTTTATGTAATTCTTTTTTGGTATTTGTTTCAATGAACCTTCATCCTGTGAACAGGAACCAATTTTAAAACTTCTATCATTGGAAAGACAATGGGTACGTAAAGTAACCTAATATATCTGTCTCACGCCAACTTATTACTATTTAAACAATATCTGATTAGTTTAAACACAATTACAAATGAACAGTAGATATATTTTTAAATTTACTCTTCAAAAACAAGTATTCTTAGATTTTTTATATACTTAGGAGAAGAGGTTGAGAAAACTCTCATTTAGCCAAAAGGAGTTTAGCGGTAGCATCCCGCATAACAGGATACTCAGGATCGATAAAGTTGGGAGTGAGGCCGGCTCTTGTCGAGATACCATGTGGAGGGATAGCGAGAACTGTATAATATATATATCTCAGGAATGTTACCTTGGAAGAAGGGAAAGCTTGCTCTGTACAAGCCTGTACTGTACCAGCCTCTTCCAGTCAAAGCGGATGTGGGGTTATTACTCCCTTGTGTTTAGGTTAGTAACATACTTCAACTCTAAGATAGCACAAACAACTCTAACAGTCATCCTACGCAGTAAACATACCTATTGATTAATCCTTATACCCGAATATCTCAACATTTGCGGTTAGAGATATGCCGCTCCTGAACATCTACAGGGTTGCCGGATGTAAGTGACACATCGGCTTTTGCTCTACCAAATATAAATTCAAATAGAAGTTACGTATAAACCATCCAGAAGTGAGCCCTCCTTAGACTTCCGAGCGAATTGTTAGACTTCCGTAGCCGGATGTGTCAAGATAAGTGCTTTGGTTGAGACGTATCTTCAGTGTTTTACTACCAATCTACCATTTACGTTAGATCTATTGGCAGAGAAGTTTGTGTAAAACATTCTCTATGATAATTATTCAAATTAAAATAACCATTTTTGTCAACTCTGTAAGTTGACATTGTGTAATGTGTGTTATTGTGTAATGAATACATTTGTAAATTTGATTTAGACGCACGTTTTATTAAAATAACATATTATTAACATAATATTATGTTTTATGTTCAGTAATTGTAATGGAATTTTTTATTCCTAAGGTACTTATCTGCTGTATTTTCCATGTTGTGCAGCAAAGTGTATTTTAATCGGTTTTGTGTAGCGGTAATGAGGAATACAAAATAAAAGGTACTTTGGGATTATACCGACCACACCAGTATGAAGAACACAAAAATATAAATTTATAGAAACAAACATGATAGAACGAAAAAACAACTCTTTAGTTACAAAATTACAACGATTATCAATTGTTAATGGGGTCAGATTCCGTTATATGCCCCCAACGCTTAAACGTTTTTCAATGAACTTAGAACGTTATAAAACGATGTAGTTGAGTAACAGAACTAACATTCCATCAATCAACCAATCAACAAGCATTTCCAGGTATTGTGATCGGTATTGTTGTCGCTGTTATCTTATCTTTCTCGAGAATCCCGATTACGACAGGCCGCGCGGAATCACATGATTATTTAAGTTTTTTGCACGGTACATAATTGCCTTTCCATTACAATTCAATTTATATTTCTGATCAGCCCGTCTAGAATTTGATATTTTACCGATAGGTACTATCTCGAGGGATGTTTTTCTTTAGTTGACATCAGCGCGGGGCAGCACCGAACCTGCCGAAGCCCGTGCTGATGGCCGGAGGCATTCGCATTTTGGGTGGCGGAGTGTGATCAAGACTAAAAACAAGTTTTGTGTGTTTTTTCAATAAAGAGTTTAGTTTTTGTTTGGTAATGTTTGTTTTTGTTGATTTTTTTGTTTGTAGAAATGTAGGGGTAAAACACGGAAGTACAACAAAGCGACGCACCAGCTGAACGGGCGGCGAGACTGCAATCACGTTATCTACTAGACCGCTCGACTTTGACCTCTGTCTGAGGATGGGGAGGGGTTTGCGATAAGACAATTCCTCTTTTATATTGACGAAATATTGTTCTACGCTAATCTAGTAATCAGTAGAAGCAAAATGTCAAATAACGATTTATGTCTGGGTGTGGTCGGTATAATCCCAAAGTACCAAATAAAATAAATTATTTATTTGAATTTAATTTTTAAGTGGTAACTTTACACTTTTGTAACATAATTATATTTACATTTTATTCTTGTTATTATTTTACTGTGCTCAATATTTGTCTTCGACCTTCAAGAGTAGACTCCGTTTCTTTGTCTTGTATATCTAATGCATGCACACTATGTTTGTAAAATAGCGATTTGGTCTTAAGCGTAAGAAAGATCACGTAAGAAAAGTGCTGATAACACCCAAACTTACATAAGAATACTCCTGTACTGGTATAATATAAGATTCTATACTGCACACAAATAAAATACTCATAAATTTAAGGTTATAAACAACACTCATAACGTCCTCTATTTATTGACACCAACTACAAAATTTGATGACATTTTCAGCTGGAGAAAGATTACATCAGCTGAACATATCAAAAGTTACAAAATAACAAACTCACCTGCCGACATAATCACGTGTACGATGGTCATTTCAGGAAACACAGAATATTCCTGGAAGATGGATATTTGTTTACGAGAAAAAGTCTATGAGAAAAGTAAAAGGTAAAGGTTCTTTCAGTATGACGTATTAAGGGATGCAATATCCTAGAGGACGAAATATATCTTATAGCGACACACTGGCCAATGGCGCAGTGCGCAGCGGGTACAACGGTTATTGCAAGATAACCAGATCAAGCGTGGCTGCTGCTTGGATGGGTGACCGCTGAGCGATCCTGTCCTTGCAAGCAGCCGAACAGGCGGATTTCGAGCATTGGTGGTGGCTCGGAAGTCAAATTTTTTTATTTACTTTATAATTATGTGGAACATTGAATATATCTCTCTATCAAATAGGAATGATCCATCAGAAAGTTTCAGATCATGGAGTATTATTCCTCAGGAAGGCACACAAGCCTATTAATGGGAGCATTCAATAACCCTCAAAGAAGTAGGAATGTTCCTTCAGGAAGACGTGTAGTTTCCAAGAATAATGAGTGATTATCTTTCACGGTAGCACACTGTTATCGCAGAATATATAAATTTGTAAACCAACTGAGTACAATCATATGTCGTTTTAAAATTTAACATATTAACACATACAGACGTAAGGTATTTTGAGAAAGATTTTATCTTTAGGCTTTAAATTTTGTATGACACTAATTCTACATAGATTCACTCAGTAAGCTGACAAAATCTGCCCTTGTGTCTAGCTGACCCTCTGCAGGTCATCTCAAGAATGACATGAGCTTATTGACTTTAAATTCTGCACGCAACCTCATCGATGCCTGTTAAACGATACATAGTGCGGCATATTCTTACCTTATTAATAGAAAAATACTAGAAAACAACAATTATAAGTGTAATTAACTTCGCAGTGCACCGTATTTTGTTTGTTATGAGTAAGTCTATTTTGGTGTACTTGCAGTTTTCTCTTCAATGGCTGCCTATTCCACAGAGTAGAGTTATACCAAAAGTAGCTAGCTAAATCTACAGTATAGCTGTTTTTGAAAAAGTGACTAGCTTAAGTTACACAATAGATATTTTCATTTTAACAACATTTAATATCTACTAGACTACTTGGTATTAGTGAAGTTAACGGGTAGAGTTGTCAATCAAAGTTTCAACGTTATTATTGTATTTTGCTCGTCCGTCCTCCTGAAAAAAAAAACTCTATATGGTTTTCCATGCCCTAGGATGGAAGTAACATATAACTATGTTTTATAATGATTAAACTATAAGTGTCATTTGTGGTTATATTTGTGTACTGTGCTCCTTGTTATCTATGATTTTCAGCGTTATCTGTGACCGATATCTTACCTGAGTGTTCTGTTGTCAGACCAGCTTTCTACAGCACAAAAAGCCGTCCCGTGCAATAGCATTGTAACCCCCCCCCCTCAAGGTATATTTTAATTAGCGTTAAACTGAAAGTATACTCGTAGTCGAAAAATGTATCAATAGTTCAATTTTGTTTTAATTTATTTTTATATTTTAAATATAACAGCTGACATATAGCAAAACACAAGACTCATGCTTCGTAATTTTTCGGAATGACGAGTCCGTCTGCGACCCGTGGGGGCTGACAAATTAATCACTTCTCGCACTTCGAGCGAGAGAGACAGCGAGCAACTGCCATGAACCTTGCAGTCATATTCTTGAACGGCTAATTCGTAATAGTCTTAACGTAGTTCTCATCGCTTTCGTTGTTGGCGCTAGGTGCGTATCAATGACTTATGTTATTAATGAGTACCAATAATGGTACTAAAAAAAGAAAAGTACAAAAAAGTCTTAAGATTGCTGATTTGACCTTTTAGAAATATTATAGTTCTTAAAAGTGATTAAATGTTACTTGCTGTTACACTTCTCCGGTATTGTTTCAACCAAAATTGTGTATAATACATATTTAAAACAATCTATCAAAACGTGTTTTATAGTTGACCTACCTATAACAAAAAAATAATGAACTTTCAACAACTCTTTGGTGGTGAACTTATGATATATTTGAGGTTATTGAATAACCCATTTAATTTATCTTACATCATATATTTTAATAAAATGTTCACAAAAACTGTAAGTCCACAATCCAAGTATAGAAATATCGTGGTCATTTAAATAATATCTGGCTTTAAGTTTCGTATTTATGTTTTTATTTGAGAAAATAGAAAATGCTGTTGTTTACATCAATTTCAGGAATAAAATGTAAATAAATATTAATACCAAAACAGAATTTGGTGATAATGTCTTAGATTGCCCTCAAAGGGTTGCCAACGGCAAGCAATTAAGTCCAGGGCGTGATCAAAATTTTACTCTAGCAATAAGTATGTTCAAAAACCTCTTTAATTTATAATAACTTTTAATTCTGGAGGGCCATTGATATGTAAAATATAAGCATCTTAAAGTTCTCATCTGTTAATTTATAATATTTTGTTTAAATAGCACTGGTTATAAAAATATTAATGACTTGATTTTCAATATCTCTTTCATTGAACACTTCCCTCCAATTTTATGTTGGAGTGTTTTTGTGAATTTTCTTATTAAACATTTTCAGTTATAATTTTTTCAGGTTCAGCGTACGTGTTTCTAAGAAACTGCAAAATAAAAGGCTAATTTGTTATGTGAAAGATTAACAAAAATGCTGTCGACACCGTGACATATATTGTTGATGCCTGTAATAGTTTGTCAAAAACTGTAACCCAAAAGAATTTCAATATGGGTAATACAGTATTTGTTATCACTTCTAGGATGACATTAAAAATCGCCAAAATACCAAATAGATTTATTTTTCGCTGATTTATACTTGTGTACGTTACAATAGTTGGAAACCGATCGCTATAATGTGTTTCTGTCACACTATGTGTATAAAAATACAAAATTACACAACCAAAGCAATGAAATATCGTGCTTTGTAAATAATACTTAAAATTAAGTTCATATTTTGTATGCATGTTCCATCGCCTAGCGTCTACTGCGTCTATGCGCAATGCACACAGTGGACGTCAACCGCTCAGTCGCGGTAGAAAAACACAACTACCAATTTCATGTCTCAAAATTTGTGTAGTTGTATATATCCTGTATAAAAATACGGTCTATTTACATCCCAATATTTTTATCAGGGAGGACACAGTTTGAAGCTGAGAAGAAAATTAAGCTTAAACTACAAATTATTTACGTAATACTATACATGCCCAATTTTCAAGTAAAAATATATGTAACATCTCGCATGTAAAAGATATGTATCTTGGAAGCCCATATAAATTCTAGGTAAAAGTTGAAGGAAGTGTCTTGCAGTTCTTAAGATATAGCTATTTTCCCGAGCCTCTGATTTATTCTCTTTAATACAGCGTCAAGTTTTGTAAATTCTTATGCTTATGTTGTAGCAGTTTTTATATAGTATAAAATAATAAATAATAATAATGCTCTCAGACGGCTCAAAACTTATAAATATTTTATATTATCATCATTTAACATACTCCGGGGGGGGGGGGGGGGTACGGAACATTTGTAATGGTAACCCCCCTCTATTAGGTCATCCTAGATACGCCTATGTACGGGACCTAACACAACACTAGCAAATTCTGGTGATTAGTCTTCGTTACTACCCATAGAAAACATCTAGTTTGGATTGCTTTTGGTAATTATGTTTGATTACCTTAACTACTGGTACTTTATTTATCTTACAAAACATTTTAAAGATGTTAAAACACACACAAACATATAAATCAACAATTTGTAAATTTAAATGTTGTATCTAGTCACATATGGATAAATCTGTTTACTTGCTTGTATAAACCTGTTGCCTTAATTCAAACAAGACAAAGTGGAATGCGAGTAAAACCTCTAGGAAATTTTCCAGAACACGTATTATGCATAAACTAACCAAACAAACTATTAAATAAAGGGAACTAATATTGGATTGCTCATAACATAAATGTTAGTTGTTTCCAACCATCAAGTAAGGTCATTGTTGTTTCCCGGTAGGAAAAATCTGTCCACTAAATTTCTCTAGGCACATACAGAAAAAGGAAAAAAAGTGAGACCTATAAGTAAAATATAAATCTATATTAGTCTAAAAATGAAATATTCAATTATATAACAGAACATGAACATGTTTCTGCATTCTCCCCTTAAGAGTTTAACTGTCATGCATCAATACATGATTCCTTAGAGCACTTACTGATGGAGAGTAAGGCTTCTACAAAAAAGAGTTACCTAGCAGCTGAACTTTTTTTTAAAGCCGGATCAGTAACAAATGAAATTACAGCGCTTTATGTCTAGGTAAAATTTCATACATATTTTATTCTCACTTTACACTACAAGTTAGGTGTATTTCACGTTTCCATAATACCAGAGATTTTTGAAAATCCAAAACTGTGGTATTTTTTCAGTTGTAACTAAAATTATTAATAACTTTAGTTACATTTTAAAACGAATACAAGTTCAATAATTAAAAAATATTATTTTATACATGTGCGGCGTGTGCTAATTTATATAATCTATTTGCTGACAATTTATTCAAAAATACTGAAACCATATCAATTTTATTTTCTTAACCATATTAGTTTTTCGGTTTTCAAATTGTTTTAAAATAGAAGATATAAAAAATATAAAGGTGAAGGAAACAGGATTTTTTCGAACATTTGCCATCGTTCAGTGAAACAAAAAATCACTGAATCACTAAATAAATGATGCAAATGTCCGGAAAATCCTGTTTCCTTCACAATCCTTCCATCGTAAAAAATAAACTTCAAACAAAGAACATAAAGGTGTGTAAAATATATTTATTAATTGATAATTTGTTATATATACTTTTGGTATCTGTAAAGACTTTACATTCTAAAGGTATTAAATTATACGTCATATTCAAAACTAAATATGATAAATTCTTTTAGCTTTAAATATAGCATTTTTGAGGTACATTATTTATTCAATATTATGACACCTGTAGCAGGTTTAAATTATATAACTCTGAGCAAAACCACTAGTATTTTATTTTAGAAACATTCGATTTAAAAGAAATGATGTGGGTAAAAAAGTCTCTTAGCCCGAAAAAACATAAACAACTAAACACAAGTACTAACATTTATGTACTAACAAAAACAACACACGCACAAACACAAGTATAGGGTGGCGCAAAAAGAATGGTCGGATTTGAACTGCGTAGTACAAGTGGAAGGTGAGGAGGGGGGACCACTGCCGGCCGTCTGCAAGTCGGCCTTTACACCCAGTTTGCCACGAGATGGCGCAGTGGACGGTCGAGCATCGTTTTTTTGCTGTGGAACAGTTTTTCAGAAATAATGAATCTTTTATTACTGTGCAACGATTGTTTCGACAACGTTTTGGTGTAGCGCGTGATGAACCCATTCCAGATCGCAGATCCATATCACGTTGGGTGACTGCATTCCGGACAACAGGGTCTGTCATGAGTGGTAAATCTACTGGGCGTCCACGTACGGCAGTTACTCCACAGAACATTGAGAATGTTAGAGCGTCAGTGCTTCACAGTCCGCGTCGTTCCACCAGGCGTGAACCGCGCATTTTAAGCCGTGAGTTAAAGTTTCACCCATAGTGATGGAAAATTTCAAGGAAAGACTTGTGGAATGCACCACCGAGGAAGGACACCATCTTCCGGAAGTTATTTTCCGTACATGAATTTTGGAGGTTATTTCTTGTAATTGGGTGCCTGGGAGCATTTAGTTACGTAATTGAATAAAATTAATTTGTAAAATTGATGGAGTTATAGTTATTTAAAATGTGACCATTCAAACTGGGTGTAATGGCCGACTTGCAGACGGCCATTACACCTACTATCACAGTACTATCAATCATTGGTGTAACCCCCATAAGCATGCCCCATACCAACTAGTATTTTCGTAAAATTACCTTTTACTTTAATAGTTCCAAAATCAATATTTTCACTGAAAACTAAAATATGATTTTTCTTTACAATAACTTAAAAAACAAAAAGAAAACACACACACACAAAGGATGAAGCAGTGACATTAGAAATGAACGAATTAGAAAAGAATGAAAGCCATTGATCATGTT
The DNA here is from genome assembly GCF_021130785.1 of Homalodisca vitripennis. NCBI lineage: Eukaryota > Metazoa > Arthropoda > Insecta > Hemiptera > Cicadellidae > Homalodisca > Homalodisca vitripennis. The sequence goes on from NC_060208.1 coordinate 41,301,409, forward strand.
GAATATTTTATTCTCCATACATTACACTTTAATGTGATCACATCGTTCGCGTAGGAACCACGTGACTGGTCAGTCTGGCTATACAAACATTTTACTACAGCTTAGTACAGTGAGAGTGATTGGAGAGCAAAGAGAGGCGTGGCACTTACCAGATGATTTTCGGTCAGGTCAATCACAAGAACACAATTTAGCAAATTAGTGACTGTGCAAAGAGCTGGTGTTGCAATGATCGCTCGAGCACGAAATTGATGACGAGTAAGTTAGGCAGGTTGTTTGGAAGGAGTTGGTTTGGTAGTGGTACGTATTTTACTTATTGTCTCTTGTGTATATGAGTTCTCGGATGGGTTTATGACTACCACGAACTCGCAAAACTAGCAGCAACATTTTAATGCTGTTATGCTATTTTCAGTGACGTTTCAAAAGTTGCTTTATGAGTAGGTTGAAATGCTTTGATTTTCTTACTTTAACGTGAACTTTGCTGCTTCATAGGCACTAAAATCGTAAGTGGAAGCAGGTATAGAGTAATTTCCCTTGGAGTGGTCGAAAACCATGTTTCTGCTTTTCATGCTGCTCTCACGGAAGTTATCCTAATCACGAATTGAAAAACTATCTCAAACAAAATCTGAACGCACCATTAGGGCACCTAATGAGTATTGACGAAGCTTCCGAGGCAATTATGATGTTCTGAACCTCATATCAGGATAAAGGTGGGTTATTAGGTTATGACGATTCCTGCTTAGAGGGATCGTAACTGTGATTCACTGAGACGCTACACGAATTTCATTAGGTGGAATATAAAAACCGTCAAAGCTTCAGGGTTTGTAAGAGCCACCTGGCCCTTTCATACATCTCTAGTATATAGTAAATTAAATAGTGTTCAGGTGTGAATTTTGCAATTCCCGTATTTTTTTTTACTTATTTTCTTTATTCATTTGTTTTCATAGATTTGTTAGTAATTAAAAGAATCTGAGCAATATGTTTTTAGTACCTCTTTGTCCAGGTAAAAAGCTCAGCTCTCTCCTCCCAGATGGTTATTCACAGTCTATAGGCTAATGTTCAGTATGAGATTTGGAGAAACGGGTAATTTCTTTTGATATATTTCACCTTTTAGTAAACGTGTTTCATAAACGTGATGATATAAATGTTAAGAAATAACAATATCTTTTAGGAAGCGATCTAAAATTTAGCATTTGTTAAGGAAAGGATCCGAGGATGCTGTTTTTAGTTTAAACTTTGAATTCAAATTCTTAGTAGGGATGTCGGAACGAACTACGACTGTAGACCATTCACGTAATTGTGCTGTTAAAGGTAGTGTTGGAATTGAAAAGGAGTAAAGATGTAAAAGGGATATGTTTTTTGTGTCCAAACATATCGGATTTTTGTGATTGTAAATGTATGTTGAAGGTCTTTGATAAATGCCTTTCCTTAAACATAAGTTTTAAGTACTGAGAAAAATATAAAGGTCCAATTAGTCGTAATCATATTATTCCAAACTCCAATTTATTAAAATTAAATAATAAAAATCCACGTCTGAACTATACTGTGCGTTGTAAATCACTTGAAGGGCAATGAACAAGAATAATATTAAATCCTTCTAATAGGTAACATTTATAATTACAGGAGCTAACGATCAATAATTTATTGTACCAGTAGCCTTACTAAATTCTAGGAAATGTGTAAAATACCATTTAGTATTTCATTGTCACTAAAATATTATCTATTCAAGACGTTTCTATTGTTTAACATAATATCTTTTCTTAGAGATTGTACTTGAGTTCGACCAAACCAACACACGTGTTAAAACATCTTTAAATGCTACGTAACATGCCACACCTCTCCCTCACATCAAATATAAATAGGCCGTTGATTGTTACAATGAGACAAAATACGCAATAGGATAAACTTTTCAGCCCACCTTTAAATACCAAACTAAATACACAATAAGCTTAGGAATACACTTCTTCACCATTCCACATCACTGTTGATATTTGAGCTATAGTTGAAACATGCATCTTATAAAAATGTTGGATTTATATTGACAGCATTGTTACAAACAAACAAACAAACAAAAACAACTTAATTTATTAAAAACAACTTTAGATTATTTTTATTGTACAATTATTGTTTATAGCAAATTGTTTCTATGTGGTGTAGTTTATTAGTATATTCGATTATGAAACCTTTACGGGAATGAAGATATTAGTAAAATTTAACACACAACAATAAATAAATAATATTTTTTAAACCGTGAAATCAAAAGGTGCAGAGTTGGTGTTTTTTTAAAGGTACATAAAATTCATAAAATACATAAAATTCAGCCAACTTACTGATGCCCAAACTAACCACCCTCAGTTTAAAAGGGACTCTTCTACAGGTTTTTTCACAGATCATTGGGACAAAAAGTACTAAACATACACAAAATAAAGGACCAGGATTGGGTTCAAAATCTAGCCAATTGAATTAACTAGTGTTCCATCTTATGGTGAGCATTTGGATTTTGCCAGAATCAGACGAATCCTCCCGTGCAGAGAACACAGCTAAATTGCGAGTACAAATAATTTTTAAGGTTATAAAAAATTGAACATTGGGCTAAAAATAACTGTTTTATGCAGGAAGAAGAACTGCATTATCAGACTGATGTAGATTTTTGTTAGTCAAGTGAATCCAGATTTCTGTAATTGGTATGTCTATAATATATAGGATCCTTGTGTTTTATATTTCAAGGATATTTCACGGACTGAGCTGGCGACTTCCCCCTCCACTCCACATTACCAGTAGGCTACTGCGCATCGTCGGGCTGAGGACCACATAAAATTTCTCTGTCTGTACAGCGAGTTTTGAAGAGGAATCTTTGCACCAAGAATACACTGTCTTTATAAGATTGGATAACTACCATTTTGATGTAACCCAGATGTATACGCACAAGTACGCATAGTATCTTCACAAATAGACTTGCAGGGTTCTCAAGGCCATTTCTTCAACAACTCTTTAAAATGGGTGAACTGACTAAAACCTTCCTAATTACTACTATTAGGACATAAATAATGTTTTAATATGAATTAAAAAAGGGGAAGTTGGTCAGATATGATGGAACCAAGATATAAGGAAGTTTATATTCTTGAAAATCTCTGAATAGGTTAATTGAAAATGTATAGCCTTTATAAGCTCATGGAGTCGGTTTCGATATACTACTAGAATATCAGTACGTTAAATAATGAGTTGCACAATGTCCTGGATATGTATGGTAATGGATAGCACATTTCTTGAATCAACCATGATTTCTTTTAAAATTGCCTTATTTGAAAGATGAATTTTAATCTATGAAAACAATCCTATCAAATGATTAAAAACAGATACCAAAATAGGAGTACAACTTCTCATCACTCGGCGTTCGGGTAAGAGGCTAAATTCTAGATGTATCACTGTCACATGATACAGTACATCATGTCACATGTAACACCCGATATTGCTTAATGACCTCTGGCTACAGTGGTTAGATATTGGGCATTGTAATCTGGTATTAGTTGACGTGGACTTTGCTTCCACCCAAGCATACGAAAGCAAGACATTTTAGTTAGTTAAAAAGTTAAAAACAAGCATAAAAAATAAAACTTAGTATGGGAAATATGACTTGAGAGCACAATACGTTGTGGAGAAACCTTCAGGTACGGCAAGACCGCCATTCTACCGTGATAAGTATATTACAAATTCAAACACTTGAAGATTTTTTTAAATTGGTATGACCAGTAATAAACAAAACACCACTTTACAAATACAACGATAAGATCTACAGTTGCTAATGGAGTATAAATAATATACGACGACATATTACACTGAGCGCAAGGATTAAACTATGTAAATTATCTATGACGTCATAACAAATAACACAGCCCACAATGATATAGATTGTCAAACAGGTAGAAAAAAATATATTCAGTTCCTTTGTTTAGATAGATACATTTAGTTTAGTACTCGTATTGGAAGATATTTTTAGGTATCGTTCGTGAGTTTTGACGCTTTGTTTTGGGATTTTATAAGTATAGCTTTATGTTTGTTAAAAAAGGCAAAACTTCATTAGGGCAATAATTTTAGAAATGTCACAAATATTTATAAAATTTAATTAATTAATTGAATTAATAATAATTATTAATACAAATTCGTTAATAGAAAACAACTATTCATTTTCTTTGTATAAATAACATAAAAGAACTTGAAATCAAATTACTCAACTAATGATGGAAAGTTTCTAACGTATATACTGTATACTTTAACGAACTTAAATCCCAGCACATTTTACTAAGCATGTGTACCTAAGCTAGTCTACCTATGAGAACCAAAGACATCTTATCAGAACTTAAAAAGGACTTCAAAATATTTTAACTTAAATAAAACAAAAATTTTTAGTAAAAATTTACTTTTTTGTATTATTTTGGGTATATTAATAACAGATTTACTTTCAATAAACTGGTATTTTTCAATAATTATTTGTGGTTAATAAATTATTGTTTTACACAATTGGATCATTGAAGTTTTAAAAGGAATGCACGCTGTTACAATTTTATTTCCTCTTAAATTAATTTTTATTTAATATTTTCATATAAAAATAATAAAATAAAAATATTAATTAAGACAACAAATTAATACATTGAAGACATTAATCTAAATGCCTCCCCGACTTATCAGTTTCTGATAGAATACTCAAATTCTCTATTATCGTCAATAAAATAAGGTACACAGAGCAAAGTTAAACCATTTCAAAAATTTTTTATTTATTTATCAGACCAGTGATGCTTGTCTATAAGTAGAACCTACTACTTAAGTAACCATGATGCTCTTACTTTGTTATTACATTCTAATGATTCCATTTTATTAAATTAAATTAAATCATTTAATGCTAGACAATTTTTCAATTTTCAACAAAGATATTTATGTTTTAGTTGTTTTCAACATCTGATGTGACAGCAGATAACTGATGAAATAAAACTTAACATAATATTTTTATTAGGTGTTAACGAAAAAAATATTATTAACATGTAATATAATACTGGTTTCAAAATTTTCATATGAATATTTTATGTGGTCGTAGCTTTTCTTTCTTATCACTTGTGTTCCAAAAACTTGCACAATGTAACTTGTTATCCCAAAGTATATTCTACAGAATGATTATTATTATTATAGCTTATCCTTTTATTTTTGGTATATCTCCTGATTTTGCAGAGAAACTACAGAAAAGGCTAGTCTACCTATGAGAACTAAAGAAATCTTATCAAAACTTAAAAAGCACTGAGAGAATAATAACCAAGTGACCAGAATTTGACTTGCCTCCAATAAAAAAAAATCATTTAAATCAATTATTAAATAAAAATATTACTCCAAATAGCACTGCGATGAAAAAATTAAATTACTAGGAATCCATAAAATGAAAAGAATAGTTATAGTAGAATCAAAATAAGAAAATTGTCCATGACTTCATAAGTACTGTGATAAAATTTCATCTTTTACTGCAGTTATCTGAAAAATCTGCAACAAGAAAAACTGGCATTTAATTGAAAATATTTAGATGAGTTCACTTCAATACAGAAATGATCCAATTTATATTAAAAACAAATGTGAAAGCTACCAGAAACTTTGTATTCTGGGAAACAAATATTTGAGTTTAAAAAAGACAATAGAATGTAAAACCTGGAAGATCGAAGCTTAAATTATGTTTCAATTAAACATAAACTCAATCCTTCCATGTTCAATTATGTTGGTTCAGAAGTTGCAATAGATTCAGCTGCACAAACATAAAACACATAAACACATATTTAAAATACTCAGAGGATGTTTAAACAAAATATTAAATTAATAATTTTCATGTACAACATTTTTAAAACGTTTCTAATAATTGCTGATTGGATTCTAGGTATGCTCGGCGTTAAGTGACGTAATGAACCATAAAAGTGGTTCAGATTAATTGATATGTTTAGAATTTTTCACATTTTATAAAAAATAGCTAAATTTGAAAAACATTTTGTACGTGACCTAATATCATGTATTTGCTTTACAGTTAAAAACGTTAAAAATAGTAATTTTTCCTCATGACCTCACAATTTATAAAACAGAAATAACAGAAAACTAGCCATTTAAAATAAGTTTTTATTATCTATAAGGTGTAATCTAAAAATATCTTCCAAAGTAGAGATTATAGCGAAAGAATAACAGAGGTAGAAAAGACACACACTACACAAAACAGCAACAACATAAATAACAACAAAACACTTAGTTATTAAATACTATCAGGACTTTAGAAGATTAACTCTTGTATAGAAGATCCGATAAACAATTATACAATGGTCTCATATATATACTATGTACAAATACACACACTGAAGAGTATATATACAAGAGAACATATTCCATACTGTCATTGAGTACTGTAACTTCTAAAGTGTAAATAGTCTAAAGGATAAAACTTATATTTCATTAACAAAACCTAAAAATATGATCTAAAAAGAACTAAACTGTAAACAATTACTTTGCACCTTCAACCCAGACTAGTACTATTTTAGTGATTATTAGTGAGTCTTCTTGGATCTTATATAGTTTCATCAATTAATCTTATAGAATTTAAAGTAGTATCCAAGTGTTACAAACAGCAGAACGATAAAAATGTTGTTTAAATCAATAAATGATTTCCCAACTAATTATACCACAATATTTGGAGGTAACATAAAATTATTTAAAATTAAGTAAATGCAAATATATTTTCTATTTAAAGGCTACATCATTTGACAGATCTTGAACGTATGGGTTTGTTTCTCGAAGTATACGTTAGATTCTCCTTGAGGTTTATGTAATCAGCTTTGGATGGAATAAAGTAGACTAAAAACACTTCTTTATTTATTTTCTTGGTTTTGGATGGAAAAAGTAACCATCAGAGGAGGTCCTGCTTGGACTCTACGGACTCACGCGTATGGAGGTCTAAGGACTAAACAGGGGTCCATTAGTGGATTCATCCCCCATCTTATCCAGCTCTGCTTTTATCCTGTTTTCAATAATATATTTACAAGTAAGGATCGTGTTCGGGAGATTTCTCCCTACAGACTTCATCTCATTGACATTTTATAAAGCTCAGGATAATATGTGATAAAGAATTTCCAAAAATCGCAACTTCAAATATTTTGCTATGAAAAATTAGTTTGTATAGTTTATTGTAAGTCATCGTGTCAAAATCGGGCAATATTTGTATATAACACGAAAAATTAGTATGCAGATTGATTAAGTAACTAATATGCCTTCGAGTAGTTCCCTAATCCTTGCCCATAGAAGGCTCAAAATAGCAAAACCGTTGATGCTTGGCTTCTACGCTTCAACCTCTATTTGATTGGTCTGTATTTAAATACAAGCCACTAACCTTTTGGTTTTGGACATTTGCCAAAACGCGAACTCTTATGTCGTAACAGTATGTTTTAATTTGTATTTCTAATAAATATTAATCGAAATTATGATTTTATAATACCTGATGAAAAATCTTTTAAGGGTCCTCAAGCTAGAACTTGCTGGACTTGTTATTACTCAGAAAGTGATTATTATTCTATTTTAAACGTTAGGAATCGCAGTGACGTAGCAAGGAGAGGTTCCTCTGAGGGGCAGTGGGGGGGGTTCCATGAGATCGAAAGACATCCACACTCTCAATGTGTAAAGCATGCCTATGTAGACACAAAACATTAAGTGCTGATCATAACACCCTCACAACAACGACAACTTGTGGAGGGTAAAATAAAGGGAGCATTAAAAAAATAAAAGATTTAATAAAAAATCAGAAATAAAACCATAATATAAAAATGTATTTTATATCTCTGTGGCAGAGACCAGACTAATTTTGTGTGCTTTCTCCTTCATATATACCATTTCGAAATCAGATACATCGGCAGATTATTAAACTGAAAGTTTTCAAAATCCTCATTTATTTTATTGCGGCTTTAGACACATTTATTGTTGGTTGGTTAATTTTATTGATGATATAAATGTAAGGTATGTTTTTTTACTTGTTTGAGACTACTCTCAAGTAATATAATACACTGCAAGCTAAACGTCAGTTGACTTTTTGAAATGTTCTTTTGCGTTTTATTTAAAAACCAAACTACATTATACTTTTATTTGTAATTTATAATGTGTGTGTTTATTTTCAGACATCCAAATATTTATTTGTCTATAACATTTAACCAAACTTACCAATCTAGAAATGGAAGAAACACAGCTTTTATGTAAAGCATAATATTTTAAAGCTTCATTTACACACAGTCTAAAAAGATTTTTCTTTTAAGGTAATATACAGATATATAAAAATTCTTATGAGTAAATATTAAAGTAGAAACGATAAAAGAAAAAGTGTTTTTTAGGCAATTTTAAGTTGGGCTAAACAACCTTTTGTTGAACAGTTTGAAGTAAATACACATCCTTTTCATCTGGCTTGATAATTACTGTACATATCAATATTTTGTATAATGTTTCTCTTACTATGAGTTGTCAGTGCTATAGAATGTACATACAGTTATCAAGTTCCCAGTTTATAATGGAAGTCCTTCTATTTTATAAACAGCGACTTGCTTTAAAAATTTAGAGCGATTTTATAAGTTAAATATTAAAAAACATTCCCTTGCATTAAAGCAATCATTTCTGAACTTCTTCCGTGTCTGAGTGAATTCGATGTTATAATTCTTGTCAGAGTCCGTAGGGTACTTAAAGTATCAAAAATAAAATCATTAAAGGAAAGTAACTTACTTTAGACAACGCAACATGCTGAAGGTCCATGCAAAGCTAACTATACATTAACCCGTATTAGCCGAACTAGACGAGTGTGGACAGCAACACAGTTATGAGGTAGATCGCTTCAGTATTTGGCTAATACACGTAACAAATTATACACAACCAATTTAAAGCGTATAGTTCTACAACCAATCTCGCGGAGAGCCCGCAAGAATTGTTGCGCATTAAAGCTAAGTCCCAAAGCCGAGTGTTTTTCTTCCCTGACATGTAAGGCCGTGTTAAACAAAACGACAAAAACATACACACAACGTGAACCACAACACAAACAATGACAAAACACTCAAACAACTATACATTTATTCATTTCGATGGGTTACCAGTTATATGTATAAATCATAAAATTTACAAACATGATATGTCAAAGGTTTCACGTTATTGTTTCAAAATAAGAACTTGCTAAATCTCAGTGAGATTTATAATTATAAGTTTATTATATGAAAAAACGACTTGAAACCTTGATTTCAAGATCATGGACTTCAACTTAAACGAAGTGTTTTGTGTTTTAGTTTTCTGTATCGCTTCAGTATCGGGCAAGGCAAAAGTCAGTTAACAGGTGCAATCGGTCATCGCTTATCTCGAAGTGTCTTTGCTGATCTAATCTAAGGTTTAGTTTGGAATTTTTTTGTCGTTATATTTCGGGTCTTTCAATAGTCCAGAAATTGCAGTTTGAGCCGTCATCATCATTTGGAATTGTGGTATTTCAAGAGCTACATTTATAGCTTACTTTTGTCATACTCTGTAGTCAACTAAAGATAAAGAGAGCTATAAACACAATTTTCAAAATTATGATACTAAATATTTTTATTGGTGTAAATGCTGTCAAATTTCACGTATTTTAGTGTTGTTATTTATGTTTATCAAACTACAGTTAAATCTGAAATAGCATAAAGAGTTTTCTTTCAAAGTATACATTTTGTGTTTTAGGTAATTGGGCGTCCCCTTCCTCAAAGTCTTTTGTTTCTTGTTAATTTTTAAAAATATATGCAATTAAAACCAGAAACCTTGGAGTAATTAAATTACTACTAAAACATTAATATCTCCAAAACACAAAACACTTGTGTGTAGATATGATATTTACATAATTATAACGAATCAAAGAGAGTATGGCCGATCTCATGACACAAGAACATGTACAAAACATCATCGAATCTATATATTTCTTGTTTCAATTTAGTATAATTTCACTCTCGAAACTGGTTTGCTTAAAAGGAAAACGGTTGAAGGTTACAAAGTTGTGCTTGGACCTTCATAGGATTTGAACCTTAGACCTCTTGCTCAGTCACTAAACACGAAACATAAGACTATAATAGTCAAACCATATAAAGCTGAGTCATCGTCATATATCATATAAACTGTAGGTTTAATATAGAATGAAGATGATATCTTATGCAAGAATCGTTATCACTGTTATTATAAGCTTCTTTGAATACATAATCACAATTCCATTCGCGAAATAAACATTGAAATATGTAAGAAAAATGAGTCAATGGCGCAGTGTAGTGGGTACGACGGTTATCGCAAGATAACCAGATCAAGCACCATCGAGCGTGGCTGCTGTTTGGATGGGTGACCGCTGAGCGATCCTATCCTTGCAAGCAGCCCACCTGCCCTGCTATTGGTGGTGGTTCGGAGGCCACCTTTAAGCCGTTGGTCCCCAGGTTGTGTTAGGAGGACTTCTTAGCCCTAACTTTGCCTGTTAAATAAAGTATTACTTTACTTGTACTTTTAAGTGAAAGAGAAATCTAGGCGTTAAGATTGGGAGCTTATAATCCATGTAGTTGTAATTCTCACAGATAACGCTAGTTACATGTAAACTGGGTCATATGAATTTGTTTAATATTACGGAATTTGCTATTCAATTTAACAACAATCTAAATAAATTGACTCTACGTTTTTGGTGGATGGATTTCCCCCATTTCTTACGCAGTTTTAAGAAGCCGCCTCTATTCTTCCTGAATGCTATGCTAAGAAATAATGTTTTCTTGTTGGCTTATTGGGTTAAAATCTGTCAAATGACTTGGTTAACAAGAAATTTTAATCTATAATAGAAAAGGAAAATTACTTATTCTATATATTTTAACTTAATATCTGTTGTAATACAATTGGTCAATGACCGCTAAAAGAACTTTGATAAAAAATTAAATGCGAGAAATAAAAACTTTTTTGAAGTACAAATTTTATTGTGTGTTTTCCATGAAATGAATCAATAAACAATAAAATGAATATATATGTAATACATAATTAATATGAATCTAAAATAGATCTTATATAGAAATATGTAACTTCTATTTTAAGCTAGATAAAAAAAACTGGAACAACAGACAAGACAACAAGGAAATTTACCCACCCATTGTATCCTCTATTTCCTAAAATTGAGTGACAAGTCTTCCAGCCGCATTCTTTCCCCAATGTACATTCATATAATTTGCAATTTAGCACAATTAGCAAGTTCTATGGCAAAAGGTATTTCCATTATGAACAGTAGCTATAGGCGGATGAGGTTTGAGCGTGCAATGGGCTGGAAAACAGTAATACTGAATAAATATCATATTGAAAAAGGGTAAATAAACCAAGGGTGTAGGATATACTCAACATTTCGAATAAAGGTAGGTCCAAACTCCTTTTTTGAGATTTTATTTTTTACTGCTGTTGGACTGTTTGTCCTTACAGAGAGCCTTTAATTAAAAAAAGACATCCAAGTCCCTACTAAATTTTATGTGGATTCTGAACAGCTAAGGTACGAGGTATTTGATCGATTATGCTGGTTAATTGATATGGAAAATCTCAAGTTTTACACTCTCTGTGTAAATTATTGTGTATACCCAAATAATCTCTCCTAGACTCCTTGAAAAATTCATACTTCTCTGATTACGTACAATCTTGTTGAGGAAAATATGAAGAGGAGAAGCCAGTTTGGAATGTCTTTGCCTCAAATATCCTAAATGTCCGGTCTTAAAAACTATATTACAATAGTTTGCGACAAGTACAGAGAGATTTTGCCTAAATATTCACCTACCTGGTGAGAAATTAATTATGACGAAGAAGTTTGTAAAATATTTTAATTTGGTTTTTGGAGGCAGCGCAGACCCATAAAGCATTCTTACCCCGGGAGTCTCTTTTTATCACGCAGCCTTTTTATAAGTTGGCATCAATTTTCATCAGTACACAAATGACCAAGTTCATGGAACTTTATACAGACTCGAGTAGAGGTAATGATTTACAAATGTTCTCTTGTCTGTTGTTCCGCTGTAATAACTAGATCCCTGCTAAGACATTCATAATTCTAAAGTCTTCTCCATAGTGATAACGAAAAGATCTCAAAAATAAAATGCTAAACGAACTGGGCAGTTTAAAAAAAACCACATATTATGGAAAAGCCCTATTAGCAAAACGTTTCCTTACAAAAATACAGAGAATAGAATCGGCGGTTTACAATTACGTTTTTAACTGACCTAACGTTTGGATGGATCATTTTAGTTTCATAAATAAGGAAAATCTACTGAGTATGTGCGTAGCATTGTCAAGTTTACGTCGTCTAGTAGTTTTGGTCATGGAGAACAAGATTACTGAGTATGAGTAAAGAATAATGGAAATTGATAAGCATTCAGTAACCTTAAACCTTTAGTTGGTGCCCATTAACGTCCAGACACGTACCATTTGTACAGTTCTGGATTTCAGCATCAGCTGCTGTAGTTGAACATTGTTACCAAAGGTTAATTGAATGTTTATCATAAAGCCTACCACGAAATTTGGAATACTCTTAGAGAAAGTTCATGGCACGGATTACATTACAAGAGAAAACTATGAAGTGACCCAGACTGTTGTATTTCCTACCATTTGTGCCTACTATCATTGATTGTATTCGTTACAATCAAAGGTATTCTGTTACATGTTGTATGATGAAATAAAGCATTATAATAGGCTCGCAGGCCATATGATAATTTGCTACAGTGGTGTCATAGTCTATGGTAAAATCTCGTGGCACAATCATGTTTTCTGTGATAACAAGGTCCTCTGATTGTATAATACTCTCTGTTCTTATTACCCTTCGATAGTGATTAACCTCTCGAACCCTCTTATTGTTGTGTAGAATCATAGAAACACACATGTTATGTTTGTTCCTTCTGGAAACTTATCACTCTGTAATATTACTGTAAAAGCTATCTTATTGGTGTTTTAAAATAAAAAAAATTACCAAACGGCTACAAAATATGTTCTTAGATTTTAAAATATGTGACTAAAATGTCATGTATCTATATATGGATATGTTGGAGTGCTTATAATATGTACAATAGTTGGCTATTTAGGGGAATTTAGAATGCTGATTATGGTACTGATTTCATTGACACTCTTATATACAAATGTACACATATAATATACACTACGACCTCAAATACAGATCTTGGAACTTAGAAGGAAGAATACATAAATAAAATACCAAATATACACATTTTTAGCTTGTTAATAACCTCGTGACACAAACATATTTGCAGATTATATCAAACGATAATATGAGTAATATCTCAAGAACTGCAGGTAACAATACTAGAAATCCGTGTTTATGGATCTTACTGCATGAGGTCTTATCCATCGCAGTAGGAGTGTTTAATTTGTGAAAATAACTATTGGATGGAACATAAATTAACTGAATATTTAATAAACCCTAAGAAAAATTAGATGATTCAATGCAAAATTGATATTTTAACTGGAATTGTGTTAACTTAATCAGTTATTGGAATGGGCCAGATCAAAGACCATCGATTTACTAGCTGGATGTTATGCTTGTTTCAATAAACAAATTTCTAGTAAAACAAAATTTAAAGTCATTACATAGTGATTAAAAAGATACACATTTTATTGGTTTTGAAAATGCTCGTACTGGATATGATTGTGTTCGGTCTTCGATTTATCAATCAGTAATTGAACTGCATGTTCTTCGTACATCTGATAAATACCAATAACATTTATGTTTTGAAATTGGGAAAGAAAAAGTTAAACAAACGTTACAAAGAGAGTTTTGATTAAAGCTATTTGATTATTTGATTAAAGGCTCTGTTTAATATTGTTATTGGTGTGTTTTACGTAAAATACCATATGGGTACTAGTGGGAATACATTTTTAAAGCGAACTAAGCTCAATTACTAGTCAACGTATGATATTAGTGTGATATTACTCCTTAGAGTATATCACACTGCGTGTCATAACAGGTTTTGAGGTTGCATGCATAATTTCAATCCTATAGCTAAGTTCACTCTTGAGATGTCCTGTATAGGGGAAGATGCGCAGTCGACTACTGCGCACACCGCGGACCTGCCGTCATAGCGTGAGATCGGAGGTTGAAAAAAAAACCACCGTATATTGTCCATTTCCCTTGGTGTTCTTTACAGTATATCAAATACATATCAAGTATTAAAATTACAAAAAAGAAATAATGTTAACTATAAATTGATACGAAGCCATCTAGACGTGATTGGAACGGGCTGACATGTGTTTGCTTGTGCTGTGCTGGATATGAAGTAACACATTTTGTAATCAGATCTAACATTTTTCTTCCGGATTTAAACTTATTTTCTTTCGGATTCGTGCAAATAATGTTGACGTTTAAGAATACCATAGAAGATTAAAGTCAAAAAAATGTGTAATACTCTTTTAATGATGAAAAATACATGTTCTATGTAAAAACACATTATTTAACATTTTATTAAAAAAAACTAAGCGTTTTTAATAAAATTGTTGATTTTAATGGTTGATTTTTTAATGATTCAATAAAAAAGATGCACAACATCAAATCAAACATTTTTGATACGATGCCAACAAATTATAAATATAGATAAATAGATTGACTAAAACGTTTAGTGATGATTAATTTAATTAGATGACACAACCTAAATGTACAGGGATATTGTACATTAGTGTAGTTAAAAAGCCAATGTTTACCAAGTATAACATTGAATAGCAACTGTTCTGCGAAAAACTATGAAATCTTTTAACAAATTATTCCAGCCCATTCCAAATTTCTGTAAAGTACTATTAGTTTCAGTATTGTACCTGATGATATTTCTGTTGCATACGGTAACTAATACTGTAGACAATGATGTTACTAAATAAAGTAATCAATGTTTGCGCTGTCTCGGAGCTCAGTGACGGGAGGGGAAAGACGGGTCACGGGGAATCGTTGGAGTCGGAGCCCAGAGTTTGGATGGGGAACAGTGGATACCAGCCGAGAGTCAACTGAGTCAGTTTGATCTGGTTGAAGGCGATCTCTGCGCCTCCAAGCCCTACGTTGTGCTCGAAGCCCTTCTGCTTTTCCCACAGCATCACAACTAAAACAGAGAACTTACAAGTGAGTCGCTGTATAAATCACAAGCAGAAATACTCGAGTCTTTAAGGGAGCAAAACAATAGGTCGTGCGTTTTTCATCGTCTATTAAAAGTACAACACTGCTGCGTAGTATATAATCAAACATAATATCGAGTACTACTTTCACACAATTAAAAGTTTTGTTAATAGTAGTATCAAATTCGAAAATTGCCCAAAGTCTTGAAATTAAAAGGTAATAAATAAAGAGAGAATAATTTTAAGTGGAATAAGATTAACATTTTTATTTCCCAAATTATTGACACGGCTGGGATGTGTTCTATGGTTAAAAATGAAAACTTCTAAGTTTAAACTTTTAATTGATTTGGCAATGAATGAGCAATGTTTTTATTTATCTTTATCACTTAAATACAGCTGATAAAATAATTAATTATTAGGATGGAATTTTATATAATTATTATTTATCTGTCAGATTCTTGTTTAAGATTGGATTGTTTTAAACAAGCGTACGAGTTTCTTGGATGTTTACTTGATCGCCTTTGTTATGCATAATTCTTAAAGCTAATATACATCTTTATCTTTTTTATTTGTACATTACAAAAGATTAACGTTATTACCAAAAATACGTTTATAATAAAACAGTATATGTACTGTCCTGGAGTATCAATTTTGTTACAAACGTACGGATAAATTTAGCTCATTTGCGTTACTGGACGAGCCACAGACTTTGGAATATTTATACCGTTGTTGAAACCTGAAATATATTTAATAATATACGTGTAAATGAATCACATTATTACTTTAGCCATACTGAGGGATTTGCTAACGCTCAGTCAATTTAAGGATCGAATTATTTGTGTCTCGAAAATAAGCTCAAGAAACTTTAGCAATTAATGAATTTTATTTACTTGTTTTACACAAACTTGAAACTTTCAAGAATAAGTTGCTTCAAATTGACAAGTTATCTATCTTATCACCTGAAATCTTATAATAAAGATGGAGTATTTTTGTTATTATATGAGATTACAGATATGATTATTTATTCCTCTGAGCTAGTGTAAAATGTGTTAAAAACATTACACATACACCCACATTAAACTTTGCTAGTATTGTTAATTAAATTGTATTTTTACCCACGGTTTATTTTTGCTAGATATATATATATAGGATGCATTGTCATAAATAGATGTAATCATAAACCCCTTATCTTTCAATCTAGAGTTTGCTGCTGAAGATAATTCATTTTATGTTAAATATAACTACCATATCACGTAGACTGTGCTTTCGTGAGAAGCAGTAGCGTCAAATTTTGAGCTCTCAGTTCTATTGTAAACAAGTTACCTAGAGAGCGGCCCAGGACGTCGCATGCAGAGTATCTCAGAGTCTGGTTGAACTGAGGGTCAAGGGAGTGTCGCACGACTCTGGTCTTGCGTTTCTGCAGCCACCGCTCCCCGTCCCGTAGGTACGTCTTTACGTACGTGTCTGGCAGAAACATACACCGAGATCATTTAGTTAATTAATTTTATCAGATAACTACTATAGTATTACAACATTTTTACATAGAAAAGTACACTTCAAGTTCAATATTCTGAAAAAGTAGCATTTTTGTGTTATATAATCACTAGTATAATGTTATTTCCAAACTAAAAAGCTTATATCTGTGGAAACTGTGCTCTAACCTGGAGGTTCACCTTCGATACCCGTAGTATTCTATGTTATACCATCACTGGTATAATGTTATTTCCAAATAAAAAAAGCGTTTATCTATGGAAACTGTGGTCTAACCTGGAGGTTCACCTTGGATACCTCTGGCGCACAGGACTTCAACCTCCAGCTGTCCCTTGGTCATCAGTAGACTCAACTTCACCTCAGCTTGACCCCCTGCAATCACAATTCATCTGGTAGGAAAATATCGATAAAAAGTGAAAATCATTAAGATCTATATCAAGCAGTTTTTACAATACAACAAAAACATATTTGCTTAAAACATTCATGTTATTAAAAATGTCTGTTAACTAAAATCACAATATAATTTTATACATATTAACAAGGGTGTTAATATATGTAATATCCATAATTATATTTTATAGTAAAATGAATATTTTTCATGTCTTTTTAAACAATTGATGGGATTTAATGTACCAAAATAATCTTTGGTGCGTGGAAATAGAAAAATGTTCACAATTTTCACATTAAGCTCCAAAAGATTTTCAAATTTCAAATCTGCAGCAAATATGAAGGGCTCAATCCAATTACTAAACTTTTTAAGAATCAAAAACTGATTTTAAACTAATACATTTGGCTACCTCTGTTACGTATTATTCATGTTATTTTTGCTCCAAGTGTAACGATTTATCATATCGGGAAGTACTCAATATTTTATGCAAAAGAGTAAATATTGAAGCAATAAAATTAAACTCAAATAAAAGTTATGATAAGGAAAAACGCTTCTTAAGTATCTTTTATTTTTGAATTCTTCTTTTAGGATGTTATTGAGACTTTTAGATAGTCCTGAGTTTAGAGATGAATTAGAGTTCCTTTACTTAAAGTAGGCTACTTGTATTTTGGCACTTTTAATAAAAAAACAATTTTTACCATTTGGAGATAAGAAGGTGAAGAAATTGTACTGAGTTCTAAAAGGCTTTGCTCTTGCATCCGAAGTGAAAGGATTTTGAGGATGGTTAAGTTTGGTAGTAGGGACCCCCTCCTGTCATGAGGAGGGATAGCGGGCTCTATATCTGCCATCTCACCTTGGAAGAAGGGGAACTAACTCTGTTATAGCTTCTTCCAGTTCAAAAGGGTAGGGGAATGTACTCCTTCAAGTTTACCTTAGCAGTACTCTTTAACATTAGACTAGACCTCCGCAGTAGTTTAGACCTATCGATCCACTCTTCCACCCTCCTGGGTATACTTACCTAATTATATATTATTATTAAGTATAAAGAACCTGAAAGTATGTTGATGTACTTATATAAAGTAATTTATGGATGGATATTGGACCCACTACACAGTTGTGAACTTCAAACCATAGCCAGAGTTCTCAAACGATTCCTGAACGTAAACCCACCTGAAGTTCTGTGCCCTCGGGGCTGAATCTGTCCTGGACCGAGAGGCTTGGCATCAGATTTGGTACTGAAACATATATAAAACATATAGCATTAATAAAGAACTAATTAATTTTATATGTTCATAAGAACACATAAAAGAATTAAAAATTCCATCATCACTCTAGTACGAGGTTTGGAAGTTTAGGCTTGGACATTGCTTGAGTTCCTATTGTTTCCTCACAGAAACTTTAAGTTTTAAGCTTTAAGTTTTTAAGCTTAGTCTCTTTAGGCCTAAGTACCTTAAACAAGTACTTTTAAGTTTTAAGATAAAATATTAGTAAATGCCTTCCTTATAAAACGGGCGCTGTTTGAAACAATTCCATGACACAGAATGTAACTTTTTAATCATTGCATCAATATTTACTATTTTAAATACAAAAATAATAAAACCTATTTTAATCGACTTTTAATGTCGTTTTTATATTCTTTTCATATAACTGTGTTAAAAACTGGACATAACCACTAAACATTTGAAATTGAAAAAAAAATTAACACAAACTTCATATTAATAAATATATTCCAAGGGTTTTTTTATTATTTTGTTTTAGTCTGTCTAGCAGCCAGCATAAATTGAAAGAAGCAATATCTTTATTTGAATTACAAAATGTAAAGAAACGTTCAATCGGCGGTTGCTTCGTTTAGAAACGACACAACATGAATTTGTAAGCGGGAATTGGGTCTTGCATTTGGATCGTTAAGGAGATGGTAACTTTTATTTGAAATTAATGAGTTTTCCACAAACATTTCACCCATTCAAGGAAAGCGTGTGGAAAACGTTAAGCGAACAAGTGAAGTTCTAAATCTTCTGAATTTATTTATATACATATAAAAGAGATGTTATGTTATACGTAATCGACATATATGCTAAGGTATGACAGAGAAAGTTTTTAATTTTTAAAATATTTAAAATTCTTAACGTACGGTACATTTTTCTTTTATTTAATGATACAAATTACGTAAACAAGCTTTAATTTTTCGAAGAGTTTTACTCTGCTGTTGTCATTGATGAAAATTCAAGTGTCACTCGGCGTTAAGTTAGGTTTATTACACTACTAGTTTTGTAATGACTGTCATCATCACTAGTATGGTAATTATTGTGATCACGTGACTGACGTGATATTATCTTTTACTACGTTTCGTTTGGAAAGATACGTTCATATTATTATTAATACGTTTCGGATTGAACATATGTGTATCAACCGGAAATATCAGTAGTACAGTAAACTTATAGATAGTAATTACCTTAACTTATCCTCTTCGTCCGAAGGGCTGCTGCAACTGACCAAGGGCTCTGTCCTCTCCCCTGCCACCATCATCGACCCCTTTCTCCCCCGACCGTCCTTCCCCGCTCCACCTCCTACACATACAGCCCTGTTACCCTCATGGTAAGTTAACCTTTGATAGACGTGATATAAATTATTGATATAATTCTATATTACATAGAATTTAGGTTTTGTTAGTATATAACTGCCATTTATCATACATGTTTAAGATGGGATAAATTATTTTCATATTAAGTAGCAAATAAACTGATATAATTCGATAGTAATTTCCAATAAAGATTGAATCACAAAAAGTATTTGCTCCGGCGGAACTCGAACTCCACTTGCCCGAAGGAAGTAATTTTTGTGATTCAATCTTTATTGGATATTAAAACAGGCTATTGCGACTTATACACGCTTAGTATATGCGAATATTTTACTTGTAATGTTGTTGAACCAATAAAAATGTGGAAAGTACTATCTCAAATATTTCCAAGATATGTTGTAGAGCAATAACAAGCTGCACAGTAGTGTAAAATTTTGTTTTTTTAACTCAAGAATTTATCTTTATTTAATAAAGGTGTTAAGATCCATTTCGTTATGGCCTGCAGGCTGAAAGGGATTTATATTTGTTGCCCATTCGCTAACTAAATAAGCAGTAGGTAAACAATTGTACCCTGTTTATGCCGCTCTTATTATAAAAACAAACGTCTTTCAACTTATTTTCAATGACCTTTTCAAGTCTCACCTGCCTTGAACTGTTTGAACATACTAAGAGCTAACCAGTAAGGATAAAGTATAAATGCTAATATGCATTATCCATACCAAAGAAACTTAAATTTTCTTTCCTGAAACCACTTCCGCAAAAAATGGTGTGTTATTAAGTATTTAACTGAAAGATATTTAATTTATCCAGGCAAAACTTTATACATTTCATAGTGTAGACGAACTAAGACATGCAATTTTGAAAGTGAAGTACAACCCAACCCTGGTTAAGGTTGTAACTTTCGATTATATTTAACGGGTTCTGGTATAAAATTTGACCAATGAAGTGTACTGTACTTATTAAACAGCATGCAATGATTATGAAAATTTTGATTTTATTTCCCATCCCCCACTTTACACCAAAAGCGGTGGACCCCAACACGTTTCTCTAAAAACCGTGAAATTGCCTCACTGTCTAGTCTTCTGCGCGGTAAGCTTTAGACAGAAAGAGCATAATCCTAGAAGCATAAAACATGGATGGTCCAAGGAAGAACTTTAGTGACTTTTGGTCAAAAATCAAAGGATAGCAAAGTTAAATAGGTCACTAACCCGGAAAACGTTGTAGTCAATACGGTTACGTTAGATTTTCGTCACTTCCTGTTGGATCCTTCTTTATGTTGGTTTATAAAATAATTAATTTAAAAAACTTCACTTTTTATATACGCAGTTTTTCATAATACTCCTTATAAATCCACGTTCCCCCCATCCAAGCTCTATAGTTTTATGAAAATTAATAACACACTTTGGTTGCAGATTTTGGGCATACAACGTGTTACAAATCTTTACAAATTTTAACTCTATAGAGGTAAAACTTACTCATAAAGATTTTCGAATTTCATTGTAATTAGCAATTAAACTGGACCTCTTTAATGTTTTATATTGTTACTTTGTCTAAAATGTCTTCAAAAATACGATTTAACAATTGATTAACATTTTAAATTCATTATGTAATTCTTTTGAAGAAAATTAAAATTTGTATTAAGGAGACTTTTGACAACGAATACTATTTAAAGCACAACAATGCATTTTAAAGTAAGCTTGGACTAACATATAGAGTATACCTACTTAAAGTACATATCACTATATATTTGTTGATTTCTTTCTACGTACTACTCCAATATTACAGTAATGCTTTGATCATATATCTAAATTTTCCACGTACATTTCTCTAAACAGCATAGTCGGTTTTAAAATATAGGTTTTACTTCACTATAAAACGGCAAAGGCTGAAACTAGACTATGAATAAAGCTATTTACGTGTACACCACTTCATTACTTTTACCTCTAAGGGGACAATACAAGGTTCTAGTTCCTAAACCACTCATTATTACAGGCATCTAACTACTAATTTAGTAGTCCATCCTAATTTAATGCTATACTACTCTAAAAGGGGTCTCTAAACATTGTTTAATACCATAGGTTGCCTTACTAACAAACAGTCATCTGCACATTTAAGAAGCACATTTAACATGCTGGCCAGCATTTTAAAGCAACAATTATCTTTCCAACGTCCACCATTTCGTTTAGCCCAGTGTTTAATGTTATGTATGAATTAATTGACAAGCTTACGAAATTCAATATTCTTTTCAAAAAATAATATTAACAAAATATAATAATACAGTTATAAAGTAATATAATGAAATAAGAAAATTACACTGTGATAATCTTATTTAAAACTTAAAAGTATAATTAATTTTAATTAATATGACGATGAATTTTAGTGAAAGCAATGGATTTGCCGGAAATTAACTCTATCTAATTAATTATTAGTCACATTGTGAATAATTCATGTTTAGCAATTAGAGACAGTGTTTTCGTTTTCGGTAAGGCTAAAGAAAATTTTATGCTTTACAAATATGAATTATGAGTTTAAAGTCTATCTGACTTAATGGTAAATTTATATTTTTCTTAAACAACTAAATATGTTCCTTATTTAATACTGCACAAAGAAGGCAGATTCAATGTAGTCCACTTATTATTACTTTTATTTCTGATTTAATTTTGCTTTTTCAATCTAATTTTTGAGACGAAATAACGAAGTATATTAGATTTTAAAAGTTTATATTTAATTTACAATGAGCAAAATTACTCATTAAGTAAAATTACATTTACCAAGAAAGAACACCAGAATTAATTACATACTATTTGTAAAATGTGTTCTTCGTTGGTTTGTAAAAAAATGTTTTGTTTATTCTGTTTTATGCCACGTTTTAAGTGGTTTTAATTGAAAACAATTTATTAAAATATGAAGATTTTTTAGTAATGTTATACAAAATTGTTATGTGAAAGTTTGTAGTGGACTTTAAAGGCACATAGAGGGCGACGAGAAGCTAACTTGTAACATTAGTAGGCAAAACACAGACAAAGTTTTAACAAGAAAGATGGTGTGAGTACATAAAGAGGCAACTTACTCAATGTTCGTGTTAGTGCACGGAGAAAACTTAGGCCATTATGTACCTATCACATGAGAGTCCAGATTCACATAAATCTGTTAAATTTTCTAGACATCGAGTGTTTTCCTGCGATTTATATTATTCTTATTTAATCGAAATTGGTTTAGACCCTTTAGGAGGTTTTCATTTTTCATAAACAGAAATTAAGTCGGTATGAACTAAAATCCCTCCTATTAATCAAACTCATAGAGAATCTTATTGGTTTGTACATTGAGAACATGTAAGTTATTATGGATAAATCAATATTAAGCTTACTTTTGAAATATACAATTCAGTTTTGGTTTGAGTTTGAATTTATATCGAGAAAATACAATAAGAATTTTAAGTTTCTTGAAAAATAATTTGGAACTGATAGTTTGGAGTTTTTTTTTTTGACAACCTAGTGGTGTCTACCTCATTATACCTGGTTGTAGCAGGAAGGGTTGAGCTTATAGAGCTATCGGAATAAAACTATTGAACCTGCCATGCTGTTGCAAGCTTTATCAAGCTCTCAAAATTTTTTGTTTTCCCCTACCCAATATCTCAAAATTAAAAATGTGGTTGGTTGAAATGTTATAACATTTGGTTTTGTGAACGTATTTCAGTGCTTCCAACAGTTTTTCCCAATATCATAGAGCGTCTATAAACCAGAACGTAAAGTTGTTCAGTATCTTACTGTAAAAGATAGATCATGGATATGCTCTGAAAGACATGTAGCAGGCATTGCTGCTTGAAGTAAAGCTTTTTGTTTGAAGAACTACAACTCATGATTTTTCTCATTTATTACTGTAGAATTTATCATACAGTCATGGAGTATCATTCTTTCTTCCAAGTGACAAACTTGAAGACTTGTCATTATTTCTTAAATCCGATAACCAATATTACTGGCTACAGTGCTTTGTTTAAACATTACTAACTCGGGTATTTTGTAAAACCTAGTAGATGTTTATGGATTTGGACCAGGTTTAAGTCTGAATGAGGTTAATTGCCCCATACAACTAAAACCATCAGATCGTTTAGCTTGTCAGGGCTTAACATAGTGAATGTAGTTCAGTTGGAAGAGAGAAACCAAGCAAAGCTTTCAAATAAAAGCTCGTGCAGTTGTAATACATATGGGTAAACAAGTTATCTGAGAGATATTTTGGTGAGCATTAAAACACTTTTCAGTTTTTAAATGGTATACCGGCGTAGAGATGGCCATTACTCTATAGTAGTTAATTATCCAAAATAGAATTTTCCCTGTTGGATTAGTTTAAAAATTCACTATAAAGCCAATTAAAGCGTTTTTAATTGGCTTTTAAAGCGTTTTTAATATCAACTAAAACTTTGATATTGAAGTTTTTATAGCTTAATTTCTCTCCAAAATAACATTGACATTCCAGCTCTTTTTAATTGAACATTGTATTATCAATTCAACCTTTTACAAAATTAAGTAAGTTGCCTCAGAGCCTATATACAGATGTGTGGTGTATGGGTGTGACTTACCTGTGTGACTACTACTTTTTGTCAGCGGCTAAAGAGAGAGAGAGATAGAAGAGATTAGGGTGGGGGTGAGAAGAGAAGACGGGCGTGTCAGTGTTGTGTACAGATAGAAAATCTCACAAGTTTATTATACTACTATATGTATCTGACATAATAATATTCACTATCTATGCAGCTAAGTAAAGGATAACAAGAACTTCTAACTGGAATGAAACATTTATTGTGTTGCACTTCTACGTATTCCTTTCTAATCGTTAACACATTTGTCAAATGTTTACATCACGAGAATGTTTATATTGTTCGTATTGATAGTGTAGGAAACATCAAACTCTCTGTTAATGTTCATAAATATTATAGCCATATAACACACAATAATAATCTTATAGAGATCCATACATTTTAAGGTTCTAAATCTTAACAGATAGTCATTACCTATTAAGACATTCACATTCAATTTATATTATATCAGTATATTAGTGTTACTGTTAAAAGGACACACTTCCATCATGTTTTTTTAAATCTTTTAAACTGGTTTTTCATGCTTTGTATTGCAAAATATTTAATTCAAATCCACGAGCATAAGCGTGATGAGATGGGCTTAGATATGTAACTTAAATAACTCGATAAACGGAGCTTGTTTTCGCCTATATGGTTATGTAGCACGTATGAAAGTATTTTTAAGTTGCAATACATAAAAAATAACTACCAAAAGCAGTTTGATATTATTTTATTATCTTAGGTTTGAGCCTAAGATCCTAGGACTGAGTACGTCTGTGCGTCCCAAAAATGTCCACCTTCATACTTTACTCAAATCTGAAGCTTCTGCATAAACTTTTGTGATTTGTCGGCTTCTATTTTCTTATCTCCTTTGGGCTTAGGATATAAGCCCCTAGGTATCTATTCCTTGATTTTAAAATAGTAGCAAAGTTCAGCCAGATGTTCCGCTGATTCTTTTGCTTTTTTCCAGAGTGTCTGCATTCATCAGTACCATCTTCATAAGATGTTTCAGATGTTTCTGAAGATAGCCATGTTCTATTAGCATGAAAAGCAGCTGTCCTATATAGTACTGAACCAGTAAAAACTGGTTCAGTATTAGGAATTTAAATAGTCCGACTGATAGGATAAGTAGAAACAAACCTTTCTTCACAGCTCGGATCTGACCCTGTTCTTCCAGGAAGAGAGGAATATCCTTAGATTATATATTTCTTCTGTATGAAAAAGAAAGGGAACTCCATAGCATGGCCTTAGCCATATCCAAAAATCGAATAACTCTGTAAGTATTCAGTTATATTAATTAATATAGCTATCTGAAAAGATACCTCACTAATGTTACCTGCAAAACTTCAATTTTCTTTTCTGCCAGTATTCATCGAAGGGTTGAAACAAATACGACATCTCTATAAAAAGTACTTTTATGAAAGATAATTGACATTAAAATTTTAATAACATTTTCAACGATAAAGTACAGTAAAATATTCACGACTAAAATATTTCTCTAAAAGTTTGAAATAATTTAAAACTTACGGCGAGGGCCACCAGAGATGCTCATGCTGCGTCCTAGAAGCTCACCCTGTAACCAAAACTAACACTTAGCTCTTTATTTAACTCATAAAACTTACCTTAGGAAGACACAATCCTTAATAAACTCATGGCTAATGTCTGTCTGATCATACCTGTTAACTCTATTTACTAATAGGCTGATATTGCACAGAATCTTGGCTCGAGTCCTTCAGACGAGAGTCTACAAAAACTGGCATTTAATTGCAGTATTGTAGCGATTGGTTCGAAATCATTCCCATAATCTGATTTGGTACGAAAGAAAATTCAACTTTCAAAAGTGATTTTGAGGTTGGTAGAGAGAATGTTAGAACCAAAAAAATGGTTTCCCAGATTTCCGTGCTCCCAGATTTTCATCATCCTCAATCTCACAGAACTTCTGCTTTCGAGTAACTTCCATCTTATGTTAGTGTCAAAGTTCATCAATAAACTCCTGGAGTGCATTAAAGAATTGGTAAATAAGGATCATTTTAATCATGTATTAAGGAATCTTGTTGTGTCAATAGCCTTTTATTCTATTGTTGAGTTCATAAAAAACCACTGGGATTAGTAAACTGAACTCTAACTCTGTTGCTTAGGAATTGTAATATTGGAGAATGGTAATATTATAGCACTAATTTTATTCGATTATTGATTGTACATACTGACTTTACCTCAATTTTTAAAATTGCCAAACTGCAGTAAAGGACATTTGAATTTGAATCATTCCTAGTTTAATGCTTGGAAGGCTACAAACTATAGCGTGATCCTTGGTCGTATAATGGCGTTTCGTCCGGGTAGATCGTGAGATAGATTGCCTCGATTTGAAATTCTGTTACTACTAAGAGTGAAGTACAACTAATTGCTACGATAGAAAAGGGAAGCTGGCGAGATTTACAATTTGACGGACGGTCTAGCGTAAAGAAGAATCCAAATGTGACTGCCTCAATTAAACTTCAATTTAAAGATTTTTCTTCACTTAGAATTCTGAGTTTGGTTAATGTTCAGTTCGCCCTCTAACAACAATGATAATACTATTTTAACCGTGCTCTTTGTATGTCCAGTGCCGATAATTTGTCAAGTACCACTCACGATAAAGAGTTGATACCGAGCCCATGGCCATATAAACCACTTCAATGATACAATTTAATTTCAATAACAACCAATTACATTATTAAATGCCCTAGTAATAAATTAGGAGTAGATTAGCATGTTCTAACCGAACTTTTACACATTTACTGTCTCTATGATATGCACATTTAAATCATATATATATTAAAAAAAAATTATATATATGTATATACATATATAAATATATAAATATTTGTATGTATAATTTTAATAAACATTGAATCACAAAAAGTACTTGCTCCGCCGGGACTCGAACCCGGATCTCTCACTCGCCGGGTGAATGTGCTACCATTACACCGCAGAGCCCTTACTTTTTACGATTCAATTATTTTGTATTTGCCCGTATCTGTCACATATGCGTTTAAAAAACCAAACTAACAGAAGACCAAATACCTGTCAAACGACTTTTATTTCTATTAATTAAATTAGTATAAATGACAATAGCCGAATTTAATTTCAATAAACATTGAAGTATATATTATACCTAAATATATATATATATATATAATAATAATTTAGATCTCTGGAAAAATATGTTTGATAGTATGGAACGTTTCTTTGATATTTGGTAGATGGTTTATTAAAATAAAGCTGATTTACAGTCATGTAACTGAGGAGATTGTATACTTGAGATTCACCATTATCGATGTGTTATGTAATAATGGAAAATGAACAAAATATTACCTACAAAAGGAGCATATATATATATATATATATATATACAGGGTGATTCATGAAGTTCTCCCCCCACTTCTACAGCACATTGTACTAGTAAAAATAATGAAAAAATGTTATATAAACATAGGTCCGAAAACGCTTCGTTAGCGAGTTACAGCTAGCGAAAGATTTTCGCCTGAATTCCTGGGTAAAGAGTAAAATAAAGCCATACTGAACTTTTGGAAAGGTTAATTAAGTAAGAAATATCGTGGATTGTTATGTATTTTTACCTGATAAAGCTAATAAAATAGGTTTCAGAACTGTACCTGTAGTAGTAGTTTTGAGGGATTCAGGTTTAAATGCAAAAAATTGGGGCACGAAACAATGCTTTTTTAAGTTTGATGCACAATAACTTTGTATAAATTGGTAATAAATACATAAAATCAACAAACATTAATTGTAGAGAATTTAATTCTGAGAAAATTGATATAATCAAAGTCTGAAATAAAACAGAAATAAGTACCAAAAAAATCGATTTTTATTCAGTATAATACATTACTAGCTGTAAAGAAATACAGTACGGTATTTAGTTTAAAATAAAACAAAAACAAAATGTTTGTTTCCTTAATGATGAAATAAATTGAGAAAACAAGATTAACTGTTAAATAAATTTGTTTATAAATAACAATATCATGTTTTATTACGTTGTATTTTTTTTTTTAATAAAAATTTACATCTAATGTTCGAAAAATAAATGAAGCAAACATTTTCCCATTATTGTTTACTAATCATCGAAATGCAGTTTTTTGTTTTATTAATTTCTAAGTTGGTAAACGCACGAATAACAGCTGATCAACAATGGTATTCTGTACTGTTACGTTAGAACTGTGTATTAGTGGTGTTTTTGCAAGCTACAGCAGGAGATCGGGTTCTGTGAATCGTGTTATTAAATGCAATTTTTCTGTGAGTTATAATTCGATTGTTTATTCAGCGAAACAATGCCTTACTTATTTACATCAGAGGAATACGCTGATATGGTTTTTATTTTGGTTACTGTAATGGTAATGCTAGAGCTGCTGTAGAAGAATATGAATTACGTTACCCTAATAGGAGGATTCCAGATACCAAAACAATTCCAGGAACTTTTCGTACTCTTCGGGAAACAGGATCACTACCAAGTACTAGAACCAATTATGAACGAGCTGTCCAACTTGATGATGATATTGTTATTAATGCTGTTCATCGCAGTCCCCAGGTGTAAGTACAACGACGTATTTCTAGACGGATAGGAGTTTTCGCAGTCAACAGTGTGGAGGTCACTTAATCGAAACAAATTTTATCCGTTTTCATAAACAAAAGGTTCAACATCTACAGCTAGGGATGGTCCGCTTCGCTTGGAGTTTTGCAACTTTTTGAATATTAATAATGAACTCTACAAGCGTATCTTGGTTTACGGATGAGGCACAATTCACTCACTCGGGATGGGGTCAATAACTTGCACAATGAACACTCATGGGCAGAAGAAAATCCACATGAGGTAGTGCAACAGAACTTCAACACTGAATTAGCGTCAATGTCTGGTGTGGCCTTTTGCACAATCGGCTGATTGGACCTTTTCATATTACCTGGACGCCTAAAATGCTGAGTTCTATTTGCATTTCCTTCAAGAAGAGTTGCCGCAGCTGTTAGAGAATGTTCCTTTACATCTCAGACAAAATTTGTACTTCCAGCATGACGGAGCACCTCCCCACTTTTCACGTGCCGTTTCTGCTTACTTAAATCATCAATTTCCTGGACACTGGATTGGTCGTGGAGGGCCTCACCCTTGGCCACCAAGATCACCAATCTATCTCCATTGGATTATTGCATCTGGGGATGGATGAAAGACATTGTATACAAGACAAAAGTGAATTCTCGGGATGAATTAATTGCCCGTATTATGGATTCGGCTGTGCAGATACAGGGAAGTCCTGAAAAATTAAGAAACGCAACAAAAGCAATACACAAAAGTGCTGCAAAATGTATTGATAATGATGGCCTCATTTTCGAACAATCTATTATAAAAAGGTGCGTACGGTTGGCCCAACCTGATTAATTTTGCTTAAAACTAGTAATGTATTATACTGAATAAAATCGATTTTTTGGTACTTATTTCTGTTTTATTTTAGACTTTGATTATATCAATTTTCTCAGAATTAAATTCTCTACAATTAATGTTTGTTGATTTTATGTATTTATTACCAATTTAACAAAGTTATTGTACATCAAACTTAAAAAAACATTGTTTCGAGCCCCAAATTTTTTTTGCATTTAACCCTGAATCCCTCAAAAACTACTACAGGTACAGTTCTGAAACCTATTTTATTAGCTTTATCAGGTAAAAGTACATAACAATCCACGATATGTCTTACTTAATTAACCTTTTCCAAAAGTTCAGTATGGCTTTATTTACTCTTTATACCCAGGAATTCAGGCGAAATCTTTCGCTAGCTGTAACTCGCTAACGAAGCGTTTTTCGGACCTATGTTTATATAACAATTTTTTCATTATTTTTACTAGTACAATGTGCTGTAGAAGTAGGGGGAGAACTTGAATCACCCTGTATATATATATATATATATATATATATATATATATATATATATATATATATATATATTATTACAATCAACTTATCTGGAAACATTTCTAATCGAAATGAAAACTACAAGTACAAGGATAAAATGGTAAAGGAAAGATAACAGTATGGTCAATACTTATAAAATGGCCCATTTAGTAAGCCCGACGTGATGTAGGATACGCGGGTGAACTAAACAACACCGTACAGCTTTTGTGGCTCTGCGGTTACGTAATACCATTAAACTCATGTGATGGCCTAAATATTATACATGCTGTGCGGTTATGTAATACCACTTATTAATTAACTCATGTGAGCGGCTACGTAATACCACTTATTAATTAACTCATGTGATGGCCTAAATTATACATGCTGTGCGGTTATGTAATACCACTTATTAATTAACTCATATTGTGAGCGGCTACGTAATACCACTTATTAATTAACTCATGTGATGGCCTAAATTATACATGCTGTGCGGTTATGTAATACCACTTATTAATTAACTCATGTGAGCGGCTACATAATACCACTTATTAATTAACTCATGTGATGGCCTAAATTATACATGCTGTGCGGTTATGTAATACCACTTATTAATTAACTCATATTGTGAGCGGCTACGTAATACCACTTATTAATTAACTCATGTGATGGCCTAAATTGTACAAGCTGTGCGGTTATGTAATACCACTTATTAATTAACTCATGTGATGACATAAATTGTACAATTTTATAGCTAGCAACATCGCTTTATTGCAAGGCACATCTACTTGACTTAATCGAGACAAAATATCGGGGATTTTGCCACGTTTCTTGACTGTACGTCTCAAGTGTTTAGGGGAATTACGAATTTATATCCAAGCCATATGGTTGTCATTTTGTCGTATTGGTAGATACGACAAAATGACAACCAGAGCTGCAGTGGAGGGATTGCCAAAATTGTTTACCCATTTACCAAATAATAACAAATACCTGTATGTGGTTGTTTAAATTGTCACCAACTTGAGCATGATAGTGTTGAAATGCGCCTGTTCAATGTCGCTGTACTCTAATCTTTACAGTAGGCCCTCAATAACTTTGGTACCTTTAGACTTACATTTTACTTTCACTCATACAACATTCATATGTTCGTAAGTGTTGGGAAGTTCGTGGATGTAAGGAAATTTAGAATTTAGTCCTCCCAGTGGCTTTTCATGAATTCGCCAATGGAGTATAAAATGCTTGGCCGTTAAAAATATCCAGAGTTGAGATTTGAGCTTGCTCGGTTAGTTGATGATCCGGAAAATGGTTGTTTAACTTGACACTAACTTAAGCAGGAAATTTTTCAAATGCGACTGTTCGATGTCGTGCCTCATAACTGCCCCTGTCCCTAGTTTCATACTGGGGAACATCCCTTCCATGACAACTGCAGTACAGAACACATTTCGAATGAAAAATCCATTAAAACGTCATCCCTGACAAAGTCAGATATTGACGAGATTGAATAATGAATAGTTTATTTTGATATAAATACCGAGAAAATATTACGTACATGAATATATTTATCTTTATCTTCCTATGTGAAACACCTCAGCCATGATGTTATCCATGTGTGTTAGTAATGGAATAATTTAAAACTGTAATAACTATGACAGTGTGTGTTTCTCACAAGGTGGAGATTCTTATCAATGAGTACTACATAGTATTTTATTGAGCCCCAAAAATAAAGCCACTAAATTAATTTATACGTTTATCACTCCATGTAATTAAAAAGAGCAGACAACCTTGACAGCCTTAAGGCTGCGTAGAATTTCGTCAGGGTCCCTGCGAGGTGTCACACTGCTGCGTCTGCGCTGTTTATTGTACTCCGGAGGTGGCTGATCAGCATCTGCAAATATTACACTGACATCACCTTCAGCTCAGAGAGGTCTATTATATGTAAGCGATTTGTAACCTTTAATTTTGATAAAATAATGCCATTAACATATCAAACTGTCACGAACGAAGTTGTATTGGTAATGACAGGGGCCTTAGTAAGTTATTTTTTAGTACATCCTTTATAAAGATCGGGTTGGTTGCTAGCAAATAGAATTAGTATTATTCTGTCCTAAAGTCAAGCATTACATGCGCCAGCTTACTTTCTCAATTTACTATCAGTTCAAGAATTATTCCAAAATATAATGGTACTTGGTAATTATAAAGATGTATGGTTTTTAACTGAGGTAAACGACAGTGTACTAAAACTGACAGTTTTGATTAATGATTATTGTTACAAGTCTGCATTGTTGGGCGGTCAAGTAGCACTAGTAAGGTCGCCGCTAGTCGTAAGCAGATAACGTCGAGACAGTTTAGATCAGATAACGTCGATAACTTTCATAGCTGCGAGCAGTAGCGTGATTACCATGCCTCTTCACTGCAGTCGTGTCGCTTGCTGCGATTTATTTCTATGTTCCTTTTTCCTCCCGTTCATCTTCGAGTGCTTACGTGATCTAAGCTTGAATTTGAGGTACTATATCGAGGTGTTTTTCTCTTTTTTAGCCAGCCTAAGCTCGCACTTCATCCCGTAGGGATTTATGATCGGTATTATCTGTAAAAAATCATCCAAAGACATCTGAGAACAGGAAAGTACCCATCGGATATGTCCCTGGCCAGCAGTGCGGGCTTCAGTGGCGTAACCCCACACTTCTGGTGAAAAAGAAGAAAAAACCTCCCTCGAGATAGTACCTACATTCAATCAAGTTAGCGGTACCGTACAACAGTGCAGACAGCCAACAATAAATAAAACTTGTAGTAAATGTTTCCCTCGGTAAAACCATGCATCTTTTTAATACACAAGTATTGCTATAACTAAAAGTATCTAGCATGAGAATCACCATTCTAGAAACGCTTATCCTACTAGACCTCACCTTGTTTCTCTCCCTCCTTCTGGAAAGAGCTTCGTCGCGACCCCGGCAGAGATCTGGAGAAGTCCTTCCCTAACTGGTAGCTCTCTACCTCCAGCTGTTCCGACTGGCTGGATCCTCGCCGACTGCCTCCCATGTAAGCGTGGTCCGGATGCAAGAATCCTCCAATTCCCTCTCCATCCTCACTTTCACATTCTTCTGTGCCATAAAGAACAACAATATCATAAAGAGGTTTACAGGGGAAGGTAATACATTTTGTTTTGTCTAGTTTAAGAATATATAGAACCTAACAAACAATATTGTATTATTAACTTAGGTCAAGGATAAATATTTTTAGATTCTTTATTTGAAGGTTATTTTTGGCGATGGAAGGATTGTGAAGGAAACATGAGTTTTCCGGACATTTGCCATCGTTCAGTGAAACAAGAAATCAGTAACACTATGTTTCGAGATTTGCAATCTGATCTCTTCTTCAAGTAAAGAACTAACCTAATACATAATTACAAACTAGGTTAAAATAAACAAATCTTACCAAAGCGTTGTGGCACGCCTAGGTCAAGAATCACAACCACCATGTTGTTTGTCAACTTCACTAACTCTATAAACATGCACTTAATAAAAAACTATACACAACACTAATCATTAAAACTAAAATACGGAATACAGGTCACAATACGTCTTCATTCGTCTACTAACCACCTACGACTGACCAGAGGGCGCTAGCCAATGGTAATCGTCACGGCAGACAAAAACAAGATGGCACGCCGTGCATCAAGATCCAGAGACGCTTTTTGCGGATAATAGGAGTTAGGCTGGGCTATGATTATATGGCAGCACCTGTTGACACAATAGCAGAGTCTCTTGGGCTGTTGTCCCTTTCTGTGCGAAGACAACTTGCTGATGCTGTCTTCCTGCGTAAACTTCTCACCGGGCAGGTTGACTGTGATGATCTTCTTTCAAGGATTAGTTTCCGCATCCCTGGATCAACCAGATCTCGAGACTTGTTTTTTTCGTCACCAGTATTCCACATCCTACGCCTACCATAGTTGTCTGCCTAGACTCCAAAGAAGAGGAAATGCACTGTCTTCGGGGCTGGGATATGATTTCTTCTTTGATTCTGAATCAGCATTAAGAAGACTTTTTAAGTTATAAACTACTTACTAATATTTATTCTTACTTGTTATTGTGTACCAATTAGTCTTGATCATATGTTTACCATATCATGCACTTATTAACATTATTTATTGCGTCCAGTTCACATCTAAGTTTGTGATTTGTAGATTAATTGGTCATTGTTGTTGCTTATATAGTTATTATTAAATATTGTCATATGTTATGTTATTGTTTAAATTATTTATATTGTTGTTAACTTATTTATTTTTATCACTGTTAAATTTATCACACACACATCAAATTATTGAATTTTTATCTATTTATTATTGTTAAAATATCATTATTATTGTTATTATTATTATTATTATTGTTATTGTTTCTAACTTATTTATTTATACATTGTTAAATTTGATGCTTTTTTTCTGTTAGTGTAACAACATAAGTAGATTGGTTGAGCAGTGTATATTGTTAGTTGCTTTTTGTTATTATTTAAGTTACTCTTTATTGTTATGGATTTTAGTTGTTTTTGATATTCTTATGAATGTATCTGTCACTTATTTAGACTATCTTAGTAAATTCTCATTGATATAATATAATTATTAAGTAAGTAGTCAAGTATTCTTGAGTCTATAATTTGTTATTGAATGGAAATGGTGTAACCGTTGATACAATAAATAAAATAAAATAAAATAAAAATAAAATGGCGGAA
The DNA here is from genome assembly GCF_021130785.1 of Homalodisca vitripennis. NCBI lineage: Eukaryota > Metazoa > Arthropoda > Insecta > Hemiptera > Cicadellidae > Homalodisca > Homalodisca vitripennis. Next base: position 41,336,234 of record NC_060208.1, read on the forward strand.
ATAAAAAGGAAGGGGGGCAGGAATGGGCCCTTCGTTATTATTGGTTCATGCGAGATGAACTTCTTAAAACCATATTGTGACTCCGCATTGGTTTATTATATGTTTATATGGTTTATAGAGTTAGTGAAGTTATACTACACTAACACTCAGGCCAAAGGGATTGAGCTGAGTGTTCATGTAGTATAATTAACTATCCACAGGTTATCTTGAGAACGATGTCACCTGTAGGTTTTAAATATAGCATGAGACTTTAATTCTACCTATGAATTTAATTTGATAATGGTACATGTTCACTCATGGGATTTTGCTGAGCGTTATTGAAGTCAATATAACTCAGGGGATTGGCATAATTTCTGACTGAGGTCTGTCTGGGACCTAAAAATCTCCTTGTCGTCAGCGAAGCTTAGCTGTCCTTATGATATGTCGAGTTCGGTTTGAGTTATAGGCTTGAATTGTTTGCATACTTAGTAATAGATTACAACAACAGACAAAATACCTATCTGTTTGCCTGTCTTGAGAACGAAATGAGCTACAGACTTGAAATTTTTCATACAATTTCAGCAAAGTCTATTTCTTGAAAAGGAGTCTATTACACGCCTACATTTACTCCTACTGAAATTAGAAAATTGGTTTGAAAAATCCTGGTGGATTAAGACCAACCGAGAACGACAACGAGATTTACAAAAACGGTGTTTTCATAGTCTGTGAAGAAGAGTGATCTTATACAAAAACAACTGTCTTTATACTTAAGCAATGTGATACAGTCTTATGTATTGTTACAGTCCAAGCGATCGTGCACAAAGAAAAGACAGTATTGCTGGCATCAACAAAGGAGCCGTCTTCAATGTCTGGTTATTTCTATTCACTGTCATTTTCGTAGCATGCGAACAACTCAACACATCCTTTACAGACCATATCGGATTTACGGTATCTTTCTCCGCTGTCTAACAACTGCTCATCCAACGGCTCTCACAAATCACCATGAGATAAACTGATGCCTCATTGTCGTTTGATAATTGTTGGTGAAGTAATCTGTGTCAAGTCTCTGGCACATAACAAAAGGATCAAAATTAGTCATAATTTTATCGTGGAAGTTCATTCAAACGCGACCGAATTAAAAGGAAGGATTCTACAATCTAGGATGTCAAGTGAAAGAAAGTATTCACTGGATGTTGTTGAGACATAACATTGGGGCTCGAAGTTCAACATTATGAAACTGCGAAATATTCTTGCCCATCACTGAATCCAGCGATCTAACCATATCAACTTTCATGACGTGACTCATTATAACCATCCAACTTGCCAGGCATAAAACTGTAATAAAAGGAATGAAAAAGAGCACAGCATTCTCAAACGTTACAAAGGAATTATCTATTAGAGAATCCCCCCACCCACCTTATTTGGTTCTGATTTGATATTGTGGTCCACCCAGAAATAAACATCTAGTAAAATAACTCTCTTCATATTCTTATATTTGGTCTTCGAGGAATTAGTCCGAGAATAATTTTGTTATCTTGGCCAAAGATAACAAAAATATACAATATCATCAGTGAAGTTTCTTGTGCATGTCAGTCCTTTTCGTTGACGTCGATTGGAATAACTTGTACGTCTAACGTCTGTATAATCGCTGCGTCTAGATAGAATAGGTAAACCCATCAGATGAAAAAAAGAGAAGATAAACGCAACTTCATGTGCGACACCCGCAACTCTGATTCAGTTCGATCGTAGATTGATGCTTCGCCAAGTGATCGATAACGGGCAGGGCTTTTGAAATTCGTGATGCACCAAGAGTAAATTTATATATATATATATATATATATATATATATATATATATATATATATATATATATATATAAATATTCACCCCCTTCCTTCCCATCAAACACAATACATCGGGTTGGTTCTTTCCTCAACGTATAATATGTAGGTTGATTTTAATAAATATATTTTTTTGTATTCATGGACTCAAATTTTATATAATCTATAGGAAAGAGAGAATCAGATAAGTTTGAGTTTCAGGAATAAGTAGCCAGTGGGATTAGAATCTTAAGAAAGGATGTCGTCATTTGTAATAACGTGTAATAGTGCCGATTGATAGTAAAGAGCAATAGAATATGATAAGGAAACCCACCAGGTCAAGCTTTTGCGGCATCCTACGTGGTTTTTAATCACGAAGCAAAAAAGCTACATGGTCAAGTTAAAAGTAGTTAGTTACATATCTCCACCAAAGAGTGGGGGAAGGTTATGGATTATCAACAAGTGGAAAGCACTAGAGATGTGAAAAAATTGTCAATATTTCCATGTCAAAAAATCTTTGAAAGGTAATTTAAAATTGGATTTATTTACGTACTTTTTCGGAAAACTGAAATCGGTAAAATTTTGCCCTCTCCTTTATTCTTGAGAATGAAACATTTCATACGATAAGAAAATGTTTAGATTTGTCTACGGATTGTCTCTGCAGACAAAGCATTGTACGTACCTGAGAGAGATCGATTTCCTCGAGCAAGAAGTCTAGCGTTGATCTCCGCAACCAGAGAGCTGCGAGGCGAGGGTCTGCCCGAGCGCAACTGGCGTGGGTCCTCCAGACGGTACCAGACAGGACAGTCTTCCACAAGACTCTTGGTTAGGTCCACCGAACATTCTCCTATACATTCCTTATTAGTTAATTTTGGACGAACACACTATCCAAACTTGGATAATTTCTTTGTTAATTTGAGATTACAAAGGTTCATACAAAGGAGTTCAGGCGCTGTAACGGTGTACGTAGTTTGATACTCGATTCTATACCACGAAAGCCAGAAAAAGTGTATCTAATATAGCGTTTATTTTGTTTCTGAAATAAAAAGAAATACTATGGTATAGGATATACTCTTAGAAGAATTTTGCTTTCAAAGTAGTTTTTAATAAATTCCAAATGTGAATGTTGAGTTTAGCTTCAGTTCACCTTCCTCTTACGTGCAGCATCTGAAATCTGATGCTGTTGCAGACTATAGACTCCTGAAATCTGAAGTCATGTTTGTCTGAAGGGATCCAAAAACAGTCGGCGACGAAGAAAAAATAAGCTCAAAACGAATCTGCAACAGCTTCAGATTTCAGATGCTGCACATAAGAGAAAGGTGAACTGGACCTAAAATCGACATTCGCATTGAATCAACCCTTCCCACCATAGCTGCGTTATGTGTACATTCCAAATGTTTGAACTGGTGTGTATATCTATAAGGATAGATATTTTGAACACTAAACAGTATTAATGCTATAGGTTAAAAACAGTTTTGGTCATTTAAAATTCTAGTTGGATTATTTCCATTCTACTTAGGACCTTGAGACAGGAATATGAGTCCTTGAGACATGTTATCCAGAAGATTCTAGGATTCGTGGTCCACAACTTTGGTTCATCTACACGCCTTCTAGGCTGTACAAGTATTTTAAGGCGTTGAAACTTCTGATTACAGATCTTTCAATTTCGTAGATTGCATAAACATTAAATTAACAATGTATAATTTTAATAAATATTGAATCACAACAAGTGCTTGCAACGCTGGGACAAGAACTTGGATCTTTCACTTGCCGGGTGAGTGCGCTACCACTACAAGGTTTGCGCCCTTACTTTTACGATTCAATTACTTTGTATTTGGATGTTCCTGTCACAAATGCATTTAAATAACCAGACTAACATTTGATCGGAAACCAAATACTTGTTAAACGACTTTTATTTAAATTAATTAAATTTGTATGAATGGCAATAGCGTAATTTAATTCCAATAAACACTGAATCACAAAAAGTACTTGCTCCAATATATGTTTAATAATGGTATATTACCTTTTCTGAGAACGTAAACATTTCAATGTAAATTCAGTTACCAAAGGTGAGAGAGGTAATGTAGAATTGTTACTAACATAGGCTGTTAGCTAAAAGGAGAAACATCAGAACGGCGAATGTGAGTGAGATAGTGATTAAAGAAAGCGAACAAAAAGACCACAATACGCCCTGATTGGCCTGTTGGCTGTGGAACCGAGTATAATTAACAATCAATACCACGGTTCACAGAAAGAAACCTTTTCAACTAAAGCCAGGAAATTAGGTTCGCTGTGACTTACGGATTGCAACTTTTGAATGTTTACTGTTTCATATGCAGTAAGTGGAGAGCAACATTAATTTTTCTCGTGTAGTTATTGCATTTTTTCGATGCTCAGTAATGTTCATATGCTTAGTAATTAGATGACTTTCAATCTTCCAACTAAAAGTTGTTTTATAAAAAGTGACCATGAAATAGGAACAAATACCCACCAAGAAAGACTTGTTCCTTGTCGGGTCGAGCGTCCCAGAGCGTGACTTCTATGGATTTGTCCATGAGCTGTTCGCCAGATACGTTCTTTATCTCGACTGTCGTGTTCCACAACGGGTTCAGCGAGGGACCAGCGATCTCCGTCTTCACAGCAGCCTGCTCACCTCTGGTGGAGGGTCATCAGACATTGATAATAGCCCACTGATTATTATAGCACGATTTAAACAATATATTAATCGAGTCACATTGAAATCTTATACAATTTGACAGTTTAGCATAGTTTAGTCACAAAAAGATTTTGGACAAAATTAAAAAAATCCTCATTCATAATCATATACGGAAGTTGTACATTCTGAGAACATATATTTTTATTTTCTTTCTTGTGTACATCATAAAGCTCGAACAGTTTGCTTTAAACTTTATCATCGTAAAGTCTTTACGATTGATCACGGTCTTTACGATTGATCATGGTCTTTACGATTGATCACGGTCTTTACGATTGATCACGGTCTTTACGTAAACTTTATCGTTGAAAGGATTAAAAGCGAACTTTTGGTATTCAATAAATATAACTATATTTTTAACCATCTATCCTATTAAAATATTCAAGAAACATCGAGATAAAAGTAAACTATTGGCATTGGTTTTTAACATGGCACGTGTTCGGGCACTACAGTATATTATCAAATTAACCATATAATAAATATAAATATGATATAAATCTCGGATAAGTATGAAAAATATTCTTTATCTAATCACCATAATGAGTAACCTATTAAAAACATCATTACTAGTTATTAAACACGAACAAAAATATTATAAATAATGTTTTTATAACGTAATTTTGTGTTGTCTAATTAAGCTTTGATGCTAAAAGAAAGGAAATTGATAAATGCGTTGCAGGACCTAATCATAACAAAACACTTAATTTTCGCAAACCTCCATTTTACTGTTATCGTAATGCTGCCATTGTCACAGCATATTGTACAAACTACTTAAAAAGTATGAAAACGATGTGAAATGTGGAATATTATTAAAACTAGAGACCTAATAATTTTGATAATAAATAACACTGACAAAAATTAATAATTTATTACTTTATTGCACTTCACGGCATCCTACAGCTGTTTATAATGGAAGCGTCATGGGTAACGGGGTGTTTATAAAATCACTAAGATAAATTATCTATCCTGGACTGTCTTGGTAAGAAATCCAAATGTTTCTAGTCCAATCTTATCAATGACGAGTTAAAGATGTATTCTGGAAGCAGTGACATATTTTACTTTGAGGAGGGGGAGAGCAAACCCATCAAATCATATTGTTTTAGAACAATATTTATATTTAATAAACAGGATGTTTGGGTAATGCAAATTAAACCTGCAAGAGACTGTTATTGAAAAGTGCACTGATGATTAAAAAGTGTTCTTTAATTAATAGTCTCAAAATAACCATATTTGGAGGGGAGTTCTAACAAGAATGGAAATTGTTAGAATTAACAATGATTTAAAGTCTCCCTAACCATTTATGAATCAATGTTTTTTATTTGGAAACAGTGGCGTATTTGAGATTGGGGGAGGGGGAAAACCCATATATTAAATCATATTATATATGGTAACTATTTATTTTAAATACTACAGGATATTTGGGTAATGCAAATTAAACTTTCAATAGACTGTTACTAAAAAGTGCACTGACGATCAAAAAGTGTTCTCTAATAGTCTCAATTTAACATATATCTGGATGAAAGTTGTAACAGGAATGCAACTTGTCAGAATTAACAATGATTTGATGTCTCCCTGACCATATATCACCCGTCTATATAGAAAAGGCCATGATGTCCTATCTACTATGCTGCGGTGAATAACTTATTGTAGTTATTATGTTTATTGTTCTTAATGATAGGTGATACTTATCGGGAATATATCTGAATCGACTCCAAGATGAAGTTCAAAATAAGTTAGAGCTTGAAATATATACAGGGTGTTCAGAACTCTTTGGTAATATTATGTATAACACGATAAATATTATGAAATAGCAACTTTGTAAATAACTCTGTAAGTTAAAGTTAATAGGTATCATTTTAACATTTTCAATAAAAGTTTCTGGCTCACGAACTTATCCAAGGAATCTTTAAATCGAGTTTAATGAGTTTAATTTATCTAATTACATATCTATGTAAACTATTTCGGATGTTATCGTATTCAAATAAAGACTTGTATATGATTTTGAGTAAAATGTTCAGTTAGGTTTATGGGAAAAGGTAAAGGCAACAGAAATACCATACATTTCGTAACTTAAACAAATCACAGTAAGTAGAACGGTATACATCAGTTGCAAATGTTGCATAACGGCCCCATCCTCTAACTTTACTCTAATCGTGCACGATTACAAACTAGTCCAAGACATTATTGATACAATCATCCCACGTTTGGTTGGAATCAATTAAAAATTATTGCAATTATGGTTAACGTTGGTGGGCTATTTTACTCTTCTACAAATTTGAAACTTAAGCGATGTCGTCCGTCAATATTATATAAACAAATCGTTTGTAAACAACTTAATACTTCCAAATCACTTTCCGGTTTTGCCATACCACATTTAAATTATAAGAATTTATGGAAATACCCTGTCCCAAGGTCGAAATATTTTGAGAACCCGTTATGTCTCGAAACATCTTTGAAATCTGAATGCTTTTTGGGAGAAATTCATATTTTAGTAATTTCGTCTTATAACACATAGCGCGGTTGGCCTCTAAAATGAAGGTTTCTTGGGTAAATAAATTCTTGGTTTGGCTAAAACTCCAAAATGGTTAGTGGTAGGCTTTTCTGTTGCATTTCTTTTTAAGATCTACCTCTTTCATTGCCGTGAGATATCTTCTTAACACATTTTAACAGTGAATTTGGTTGAAAGATTCTAACTGTGATTTCAATTAAAAAGTATCAACTGCTCTTACGTATGTCAGCTATCATAGAGACATATATCTCTGTTTTGCACTTCATATGGAAATAAATAACTTTTTCCCATAGCTGTTTATCTATGGTTGTTTTAGAAGCAAACCCATGTTTTCCAACATTGGAAAAGGAATATTATTGAGTATTCCTGCAGTAAAAACCTAAATTGATTTCCTAAAAATCATTTATGACTTTGAGACATTTAAAAATGTAAACGACCAATTTAACCTTATAAAAAACGGTGAACGGTCAATATAAAAACGCGGGAAACAAGGGAAACATGGGTGCGCACGCATTGCCGTCTACGTACAACCCCAGTTAGTGCTGCTGTCTGGCGACTAGATACAGAACTGATACCTGTTGCAGGAACTGTTACTTTCCATTTTGTCAAGCCAGACTTTATCTACTAGGTCCCCAGTTCCGGGACCTGTTAAGAAAGACAAATCGATAACAGGTTAACTTGCGACTTTCGTTAACTGTGAATAAGTAACAGTTCGGTGATTTGGTAAACACTATTAGTCAAGGTTTACCCCATCCCAATAGATACTAAATATGTTGGTATCTATGTGTCATTATCGGTGAATAGCATATTTTACATATAAAACTTACCATGTAAATAAACACAAACATAAGTAAATGTATTTAAATGTGTTTATCCTTAAATGGATATTAACAAGTGAGTAAAACATGTTTTGTCTCCATTGTAGTTTTCATGAGCTTGGTAATATTTCTCATGATTTTGAATTTGCAAAACTTATAATAAAGTTTTGAAAACATTGAATTAAAATTAAAATTCATTAGTACATACATCTTTCTAAATACAATGTCTGACCGTGAAGTATATGAACGGACGCATCCATTGAATAATATAGTTGTTGTTACCTTTTCAGTATGGATGAACTTCGATCATTCTAATTCAAATGTAGCATTCAGGACATGATTGTAAATGCCATTTTTTCAATCCCAATTAGTTTTATTACTATGATGAGAGATAATGGACATAAAATATATGTTGCCGTAGCATTTACAGAATTTTATGATGGAAACATTATTTGATAAAACTTTCTGTTAGTGCATAAGTAGCCTAATATATATATATATATATATATTAATCAAACGGATAGCCATATACAGTACATATTTTAATTAAGTACAAGATTCCTGTCATATAATATATCACCTTTTCCATAAAATCCTTCTGTATGAAATAATATTTGATTATATATAGTACATTTCTAAACATCTAACATTTCTTTGGTAGTTTAACTCATAAAAATAAAATTTGATATATTAAAACTGAGCTTGAAAAATTACTTCGATAAGATGAGAAGTTATGATTTGTATCCAGAAGGAAAAAGATACTCAAGGAAAAGTAGAAATTTAAGCTTCCTTTGCTATGCAATGAATTCTCGAGAGCCTTTTGTGGATTAATCTGTAATCCTAGAACGTTGAATCACTAAATAAAATATACGAATGGCAACTAGGCTAATTTCAGTTTTAAGAGTATGATCTCTAAAACACCCTTTTGTTTATTATAACCCAACTTTGAAAAATTATAGGAAGGAGTGTTGGCCACCCACATAAGAGAACATATGTTCTAAATATCCAGAAGGAAAAGGTACTCAAGGAAAAGTAGAAATTTAAGCTCCTTTTTGTTATGCAATGAATTCTCGAGAGTCTTTTGTGGATAAATCTGTAATCTTAGAGCGTTTAATTACTAAATAAAATATACGAATGGCAACTAGGCTAATTTCACTTTTTAAGAGTATGATCTCCAAAACACCCTTTTGTTTATTATAACCCAACTTTGAAAATTACAAGAAGGAGTGTTGGCCACCCACATAAGAGAACATATGTTCTAAATATCTCACTTGTAGAATACCACTTATACATCTAATTCTCTCAGGTTGCAAAAATTATGATGTTGAATCACAAAATATTTTATATTTTTATTATTTATTTTGTGAATGGCAACTATCTTCAATTTTTAAGGGTATAATTTCCAAAATACCCCTTTGTTTCACTAAACCTTAAAAATTACAGGAAGGAGTTTTAGCCACCCAAAGAAGAGAAAAGCATATATTCTAAATATCACACTTGTAAAATACCACTTACACATATAATTCTCTCTAGTCATCCTAATTGACACGCTAGTTTTTACAATTATTGATAATTTGACCTTTGCTTTTCGTTTTAAATATTCCTTCGACATGTATGGAGTAGCACCTTGAGGAAGTCCCAAATCACTGTTGTCACAGACTGTGGTATTGCTAGCTCTATTTTTACGTGCATTTTCATCACTTTGCTTCCTACATGGTCAACATGTTCCGAATGGGAAGTGAGTCCAAATACTAAACTAACAAAAGACTAGAGTCACACTTACGAATAAGGTATGAGACGCAGCTGGACGTACGGTTCTGGCAGGGTTCCGTAACCAGTGTCCTCTCTGTGCGCCAGGTCATCCGCGGCGAACACGGATACGATCAGTTCGTTCTTCTCATCGTTGTAGAACACCTGAAGTTGGACTCGTCCACTTACCGCTCTCTCCTTGGCCAGTTGTTCCTGTCAAACCCACTTCACTGCCAAACACTAATCATTCACCTTGGGGTTTCATTTCATTTCTTGGGGTTTCATTGTACAAAATGTGACCAAACTTGAAACGCGGTTGTGAATTTCAAAAGACGCGAAGAATGAGCTATAATGATCTATTACAGGTTTGTAATCAAACCCAAAATGCAACTCTGGTAGACGGATCTCAAGACGATAATTACAGTTCTTGTTAATGTGGAATTCATTACCAGAGTGTTAGCATTACAACCTTAATCACACCTTTAGGTTACCTTATCACAGTAGGGTCTGTCGACCACGGTAAACTACAATGAGTGACAGTGAGAATACGGACTTTTACGACTAATGTGGAATTTAAGCGGATTCGGCTATAGAGACTGGATTCATCGTGTACAAGCTTCTTTTTGCGAGAAGTGCTATAAGCGGTAAATTATTTAACGTTGAAATTTAACAACATCGTTCTTTTACTATTGGGGATCATGAATAGTTCAAGATAAAAAAACTGCTTGTTTAAAATCCATACAGTTCTTTACGTTCAAGCTAATATAGCCCCACGTAGTCATAAGCAATCTACATTTGTTTATTATTCAACTGCGTGACTGAAACTTCTTTGTACTCACCAAAGAAATAAACTCTAATACAGAGGTTCTATCGAGTAATTATTGACTCGCTAGAACCATTTACTTTGCAAATAAATAAAAATTCTAAATAGAACTTAAAGTAACTAGTTTGCTGACACTTTTTACTGTACCATTTCTAGATGTAGAAAACATATACAAGTTAATTGGCATTGCTCTTAGTATTGATCTTTTTAATATTACATGTGATCGACTTTTGTTCATGACTTGTGTACTTGTTAACATGATTAATTATTTATGTATTTATAGAGTGTAGTAAAACCTCACTCAAAATAGCTTAGATCTATTAAAATTTTGAATGTATTTACAACAACAGAACTCAATCGAGTACAGTGTTTAGAAGTATAAAACCAAGAGGAAACGCATGAAAACATTTTAAAAGTTTCCAGAGTTTATTGATATCTCACGGAAAGAGTCGGAACCCACATTATGCAGCGTAACTTCTTGGAAACGAACAACTTTCTGAACTTTGTGAGTTTTGGGCTTTTGTTGCAGTTCATTGCCAACTTATAACTCTACTTTCGATCGGGTAGCTTGTTACTTTCATGTTATCCTCTTAACCCAAAATAAAAAATAGCAACTTCTAAATAGATACTAAGGTAATTTGTCCACTCAGGTTTTAAGTCTATGAAATGAAAATTGTATTACGACGAGAGCCAATCACAAGAGTGGCTTTCTTCAAATACAATTTCTTACCACTAGACTACAATATATGAGATTATAGGCCTGGGGGGGGGGAGGAATGGCACACAGTAAGAGAGAACTAAGCACACAACGACAAGCAACTAAGCAAAGCAGATACAACCTAGGGGATGCACAATTGACAAGACTACTGCACCTCAACACAATACCTCAATACAATCAAACGTAGAACAAGACTCAGTTTCAAAATGGACTTTTACCCAATAATAAATTGATTTTCATCATTACACACAAGGTGTGGGGTCAATCAAACTAGGCCTACATTTGATCACAATTCTACGTAAGCACTTTGGCAGTTTAAATGCGCAAGTGGTTCTTGAAAATATTTACAAAAGGGCAGAAGTCCTGTTTGTGTAATAGAAAAGGCATAGTAAATTTTCGAGAGAAATATGCATAATAACAAGTTACGTCATGCCAATACCCAATCTAACATAATCTACATTCTGTTATGCTCGTGCACCTGTTTAAGTACCCTGTTTTAATTAAGTACGTCATTCTAGGTATATAAATACATCTGTATTATTATAATATCTAATATACACATGTAAGGTTATGTTAATAATAAAATACGTCCTATCATATAAATTAAAAGTAACTTATAATTAGATATTTACAAGTATAGTTTCAGCAACTTTTTCACTCAAAGCTTTGTACAGATTTACATTGTTAGTAGTTATTGAACACAGTACAGTTACCTTATCCAAGAAGGTACATTTATGTACAGCTTACATTTCTTATAGTTAATAAGTATTATTCTCTTACAGCAGCAAACTCATGTATGGATGGAAGAAAGTAATAAACAAACGCAGTGGTGACAATGTATATATAAATCGAATAGATATGTCCTCAGATAACTCTAACGACAATGGAGTAATTTATATAGATTAAAATCTTGTGTAGACAAACTATAGTGTTTACGTCAAATAATGAACTACTTTGAAGATTGAAAATATACAATGGAACACATAATGCAATACACAATCTAATAAGATTAAGGATTTTCTTTATAACGAGGAATAGAATTTCAACATTATCTACGGAAAGACTAGATTCGTAAAAAAAACAAAAATTCTAGTTTGTCCATTTGGTGCTGCCACCTAGCAGTATTCAGTAAAACTATGTGAGTGGAGTGTTAAAAGCAGTATCGTATTCACTAAAGCCTTAATCAATACAATTTACATACTGTCTGCGCTCTCCGAGCAGTACCTTTAAAACTATTACTTCAATTTCAAGCTCAGCCATTGTCAGTGAATGTCATATTATTTCCGCTAAGATTTTTTAATTTGATAACATAACACCGAAGGAAAAAATGTTTCTTCAGGATAGAATAAGATACAAAGAAACACTTATTTAAAATAACAATTTCATATTCACAAAGATTTATATTGTAAATGTTGTAATTCCAAAATCCAAGTTAAACACCCTGATTGAAGGGTCATATATGTACTTCATATTGCTATAGAGTTTGCACTTTATATATTGCAAAGTTGATGGTTCGACACAAAGAATGAAAACAAATGATGAAAATGATTAAAAATACACTTCTTTAACTTTTTGCAACCATTTTCGGACACAGTCATAGTCAAGAGTCATAGAGCGTCATTATCTTCTGGGAAAAGAATATAAAATGGAACTTTTTATAAATGTTTCGACAGTAAATAATACTCTTCAAAATTTTAGGTCACTGCAGAATATGGAAAGTTTTTACAATGTTGAATATCTGGAACTATTTAAATGCAGTTAAAGTTTAGTAAAAAATGTCCAGTGTTCAGATTTTATAATTTTAAATATTGGGCTGTTGCACTTGAAACTGATAAACCGCAAATTTTATCTCTTATTTCTATGTGTTTGTTAAGTGTTGTTGGTACATTTGCAAAGAAATAAAATAATCCAATCCATTTTTATGTTTTGACAGTTTTCCATGTGATGCTGCTACCTACCAGGATTTAGTGAAACTACGTCAGTACCAGATATTTAACCGAACGGTTAAATAGAATCTAATGTGATCATAGAATATTTAATTCCAATCAATTGAATTAATCGATATAGTACGTACCATGACGAGTTTACGAAACTAGTCATAATGAATGGACGCTTGTACAAAATGATTCATTGGAACTAATGTAGTTGGAGACGTTAGTAATACAATTTGCAAGCGGTGGTATATTTTCCTATAATTCTAACGAAACACACATAAATTCATAAATTGATATGATATTATTGTTTATTACCGTGGTATTTTCAGGGTAGCAATCCTACAAGTAATTCATAGTACTATATTTTTAGAGTTATAGTGATGAAAACACATTTTTATTGAACTATTTTTTGTATTACGACAGCCACATTATCAGAAAACATAACTGAAATACAAGTAATGCTATCTTGGCGTGAGATGCCTGTTATATTATCAGAAAACACATTTGAAATACGAGTAATGAATGCTATCTCACGAGGATAAATGACTGTTATATTATCAGAAAACACATTTGAAAGTACGAGTAATGCTATCTCACGAGGATAAATGACTGTTATATTATCAGAAAACACATTTGAAATACGAGTAATGCTATCTCACGAGGATAAATGACTGTTATATTATCAGAAAACACATTTGAAATACGAGTAATGCTATCTCACGAGGATAAATGACTGTTATATTATCAGAAAACACAATTTGAAATACGAGTAATGCTATCTCACGAGGATAAATGACTGTTATATTATCAGAAAACACATTTGAAATACGAGTAGTGCTATCTCACGAGGATAAATGACTGTTATATTATCAGAAACACAAATGAAATACGAGTAATGCTATCTCACGAGGATAAATGACTGGTATATTATCAGAAACACAAATGAAATACGAATAATGCTATCTCAAGCCAATAAATGACTGTTATATTATTAGAAAATATAATTGAAATACGAATAATGCTATCTCAAGCCAATAAATGACCGGCTCCGATAACTGACCTGTTAGTTGCTGTGAAAGGCAATGTATCCGCTTTGATGTTGCAATACATATAAATATGCCTTGCTGTATCGCACTTTATCTGTATGAATTTAATCTATTATATTTCAGATTTATTTCAGTGTTAAACGAAATGTAGTTATGTAACTCAAAATCACCAGTAGAGTATTAATGAAGCAAGTTATGTATCCTAAACATATTAAATTAAATTAATTTCATTATATTCTTATTCTTGTATTTTATTTTTATAGGAAAATATAAAGATGCATTTAAATTTACTACTGTTTCATTATGTATCAGGATATTTATTTTCAAAATTTATAATGAAAATATTAGTGTTTTTTTATAATGAACGTTTGGTTTAAATAATTTGGTGAAGACTTATTGTGTTTATTAAATTGTAAAGAATGCTCATTGTAAAGTAAATGAACTAAAATGATTTAATACATATAGTTAGTGTGAAGAGGATAACTCCACACTGTTTTACATCTATCTTTAATTTCTTATTTTATAATTATTAGCTGATCCTTTATTGGTTTTCTGCATTCTCAATAGACTATACAATTCAGTGCAATATCGTTGCTTGAAGAAGCATGCATTAAAGTGTCGTCTTGCGGCATTGTGCTTCATATAATGTATATTGTGGTGAAAACAAAGCATGATTACATTTTTCTTCCAACGTCTGTTATAGTGTTTCCCACATGTAATTTAGTTTAGGGTCATATTTCCAAAGTTCAATAACGTCCATTGACATTTGAATCTTGAAATAACAAAGGTGATAGTCAAATAACTATTACTAGAAATATTATAAATATACTATACCATCCGTGAATGAAGTTTTAAGAACCAATGTTACTTATTTTCAACTATAACGGGCTTTGAATGATAACGCAGTAAAAAATAAAATAAAATAATAACTGCAACAAATATAAGCGTTTATAAAATGTTTTAGCGATTTTTGTCTGTAAAATGTAACCAATTAGAAAATTGCTAAAGAAACAATAGTAAAATATTATATAAGAAATCAAAATAATTTTGAAACAAAAGTTTTACATTGGGCCGTTTAATATTATTTTTTTAACATGATTATGAATAGCGTAAAAATATTGGCTATTATTACATCTATCAACTTCCCCCCTACCTTACAAAGTGTAAAGCAAAATGTTAGTGTAAGGCTGGTAACTTATGTATGACTTTCTACACCTGTAAGATCCAATAAAAATTTTAAAAGCGTTGAAAATATGGATAAAAGTGTGAAAAAGTGTATAAAATTGTAACGTGCAGTAGTGTCCGAGGGCTGTGCCAGTGTCCATGATGCAGCTAGGGGTGTGGCAACATGATGCGAAGCAAGGCTACATGCATATCTACTGTACCAAGCGCGAGGTGTGCCATGTAGGAGTGGAGAAGAGGCGTTCACTTTAATTTCTAATAATAATTGAAAAAAATACAGAACAGAAAAGAAATTAAGATCTATATTGCATGTTTTGGAGGTAACCAAATATTTATCAAAAACAAATGATGATTTTGTACTTTATGAAATGATTCAGAATACATAAGATAGATACTATTTTTTTTTTACAAACAAAATCGCAAATGAGCCAGATAATATGGTCTGTGCCATCGTATATTGAACGTTCAAGCTATCACCTTTAAATTTCAAATAAAATGAAATTTACAATAATAAAATAAAGGTTTTGTTTCAGTGGAGGAATGAACCTAAATGCGATAAGTTGTAATTCAGTGTTTTTTAATATTAGAATAGAGATTGGGAATAGATAATATACCTATTCTAGAATCCTTTCACAGACCTTTGCCTTAAGTTAAGGAACTGTTTAATTTTAGTAAATAACTACCTAGAATCCAATATAATCAATGATAAACCATACGAAGTTATTAATTGATTGAAAAGTGTGCAAATAATATGGTTATTGACGTTTGAAATATTCAACTGAAATCTAGAGATAATTGCACTTTATAAATTAAGTAGTAAGTCCGCACATAGATACAATGTCTGTCCTTTTTATACAAACCATGTAAATTCAAATGGGTTAATACAATAGTAGTTAATAAGTATTCTATGACTAAAGAAAACAATCAATTAAAACTGTGCCTGTATTGAAAATAATAATAATATTGTATTGATAATGATTTAATAATATTGAATATACATTAAGGATCAATAGGGTGTGATTGGGTGTAAACTACGAGGCTGGCTTATACAAATATTACTGCAGCTGTATAACGCATCTTCGGTTTTAATTATAAAAGAAAAACGATCTTGTTGAACTTTATTTCCAAAACTCATGCAAATTCGAAAATTCCATTCGCCATGCATTATACTCTACTGTGTCAAAATAAAAGGAAATAATACGCTAAAATACTATTTAATAATGTGCTTTTTGGATGGGTGAATTATATTAGATCATTTAATATTTATATGTTTATTTGAGAAAAACAAACTTAAAAATTAAAATGTGGGGTTTAAAACAAAAATGGTCTATTATTCAAATGAATTCTGAAACAAGTTGTTTTAGTTGAAATTATTTATGAAAAAAAGAAAATAAATTAAAAACTATTAAATTTTATTTTTTTTACTGTGTTAGGCACTCCAAGTAAACGCCCCTCTCTATGTAAGGTGGTATTAATGTACAAATGTAGATTTCTAAAACGTTTTTATTGATTTCTACAAGTATTCTCCTTGTTCACAAACATCGATAATCAAACGTAATGCTTTCCCCAGTAAAACATAGCCAAAGCAAATAATTTCCATAAATGTTTAAATCTTATCATTCAGTTTACAAAACAACTGGATGATTTATCGCATCATATTCTTAGGAGCCCTGCCACCATCTTACAAATACTGCAATATAACCAATAAATATGATTAGTATATTATGAACGTTTGTTAATAGATATTTATTGAAATAAATTCACTCGTATGGAAATAATGCAATGTGTCCTGAAAAATAAAAATGGGGGTAGTAGATTTACTAAACACAAAACTGGAAATATAGTTAATGTTAAAAACAAATTATTACTATTTTCTCAAAACACGATTGTTTTTTATAATACCATATTGTAAATACAAATTAATATTAATCAATTCGACCTGAAAACCCTTCCATTCCATGATTGTTCTTTTGTTAAAAAAAGTATATACAAAATTTTTTCAATAAGGAAACTTATGTTTGGTGTGTAATTTTATAGTAATCGTGAAATTATAAATTTCACAACTATGGCAGTACATTAATTACTTTAATAATTTTATTCATGATTATAAAAGAATTAGAACTGACAAGGCAGTTTTCTATTTTTAACAGGATTTTGATATATAAAGCTAAAAATAGGATCCTAATGGACATATATATATCTTCTATACTGTATGTTATAACATTATATAACTGAACCTAATGTATTTGCATACATGTTTCCCCAATTTCTGAATTACAATGTTCTTGTCAAGTGTCAAATATCATGCATTTACTTTTAAATTAATCGTTAAGTTCTAACTTAGGAAATTTAAAGAAACGGATCGAATTTTAGTGCATAAATAGTTTGAAATTATAGTACGTTATTCATAGATAGTTTAGTGTTTGATAAATGATTGCAATAACACATTTTATGGATCCAACGGGTGGATAAATTGAATTGAAATGTAAACAATGATTAGCTAGTTGTTATCTGGGGACTGTAATTTACTTTGGTTTTTGATTGTTCCCGTATACTCATAAAAAAAATAATCCATTTTATTCAAAATTCAAAATTTAATCTTTTCAAAGTAAAATTGATCAAGGAATATAATATTATTATTATAATTTAACTAATCACAAATGAATCTTAACAAATAATTAAAAACTACAGAGAAAAATATATTGATCCATATTTTGTCTTTATAAACGAAATATTTTCAAGCACATTTTGACATTACAGCTATGAAGATATATATGTGTACATCTGTAAGGAAATTATAAACCACTTCAGAACTCACTTATTCGCAAAGATTGCTGAAGTAAGAGGTTTCTGTTCATCATAGGATATTTCAAAACATAGTCAAATTTTTAAACAATACAGCAACTATTAAATAAATTTTTCATACTACGAAGTTTTTATTTAAAACATACGAGATAAACTAATTAAGAGATATACTAGTACGGTTTCTTTTACCAAGCTTATTGAGAATAAATGTATATTATAAGAAGTGTTTTAAGAAAATATATTAGACTCTTCAGACTAGCATAATAATATGGGTTGTACATGTCTTTTGATGAGCATTAATAAGAGTATCTGTCATGTAAAATTGGTTAGAATCGTTCATTGAAACAATGTAACTGTTTATCGATGTTATGATGTTTTGCATACGCGTATTAAAAATTTACAACACTCCACAAAAATTTTCAATCTTCCTGTACTAAAAATTGAACGAAAATTTGTTATCCTCATTTTAGGATAAATATATTTTTATAGCATAGTATAAACTTTTTAGAACCAGGTTTGATATTTATTTGGTTTATAAATATTACAATAATTTACTCAGTTATGTTTTACATATTCTATTGATACTTTCAACTAATGGGAGATATTTTAATTACGTAAAAAATGTTACAGGAAGATATAGCCAACTTGAACATTATTAATTGTTTATAAAATTATCAATTAATAAATATTACTTATTCGTTACCAACTGATTAATCAATTCGGATGAATATTAAAAATATTGATTATTTCTTTCATACTAAAGCTACACATTAATACAAATAAAAAAGAAATGTGAAAAGCGATAAAATATTAAATATAAGGACCTTGTATTATTTCAATGGAAACACTTTAAAAAATTCAAGAAACGAGATATTTATTGAATCTCTTGCAGTTTTAAAGATGTATTTGATGACATCAAAAAGTAATTTGCAAGTATTGACAAACTTAGGTCGTTTTAAGCTTTTCGGAATGGATTTTATATAATACGATAAGTGATTCTGTTTTGAATGTTAAGCCAATAAAATATTATTCAGTACAAAAATATTGCAAATAGAAGAACATATGCTTGCAGTAAAATAAGTTGATGCCAGGGCTTTTTATAGTGAAATTAATTTACTCCTAAAGCTCCCTCATGGGAACAAAATACAATCCTTCAAGTCCAAAAATAAACTTTCAGAGTTCAAACTAGTAAGTAAACCCAAATAACATTTTCAATATCTTAATAACACCTGTTACATGTACTATGCACCTAGTAACACCTATACTTATTCTTACACACATGAACTACTATGTCAGTTTTCTGGAAATTCTGAAGATGTTTACCAGACAAATCGTGTACAGTATTTGTAAGACTCACACAGTTAAATTACCAGAGTAGGCTGTAGATGAAATCTCGAACATAATTTTTCTGAAGTCGAATTCATCCATATTTTGTTTAACGCCTTCCCTTACTTTACTGAAACTATCAACGTTGTTTATGAATCTTTTTATGTTTGTGCACCCAACCATTACTGAAAAGACATTGCTGTATGAAAAATAATTGGTCATAGTATTTCAACCACCGAAAGGCCTGACCGTCAACAATAATGTCTTACAAATGTAATTACAAGGATAGCAAAAGTAAAGGATTGCAATAAGCCTTCAAGTTCCGCACGATAAATAATTAATTAATAGAAATGAACTTTGAAAAATTAGCAAACATTTCCTCGGTATCCAAGAAAAGAGTTGGGTTCAAATGTACTGTAAATCCCTCAGTAAGGTTATGGTTAATTAGTAGTTAACTCTTGAGGCAAAACAATTTCAAACTGTAAACATTGGAGCTACAATAATTTATAAAATTTATTTTTACCTCCTAACAAATCGTATCGTAAAATATTGGATGATTGTAAGTATAAAAATATGAAAATTTACATATTTGTTAGATATAGTCAGATAAATATATATATCCAAAGTTAAATGTTAGAAAAATAAAATTTTAAACTTTGGCAACAAATAGAGGAGTAAACGGAGATGTACTAAGCTCATACTGCGACTAGGGGAGTGGCCCCAAATCCTAACCTACTTTATTTTGAAGATTTGTCTTACATGTTCATATTTTCGTCTACTTTATTACCACATTAGTTTATAAGCTTATCGAGTAATTAATTATAAGTATAGCACAGTGATGCCAACGCATTACCGAACGACAGCAATAAAATACACTAAAACTGAACAGTTTTCTGATAAAAAAGTATTGAGGGTTCAGCGATCCAGATAAATCCAGCGATGCTTTATTTTAATTGTTACACATTTTAAATACATTTTCATCTAGCTCTATCAGCAGTTTACATATTTGTTTGTTTAGATACTCTAATTAATTTGTATATTCAACAATTTATTTACACATTTTGTTTACTTACTAAAATAAACAAACCAGTAATTACACAGCTTGAACAAATTAATTATGCATTGTCTCTAAAGAAGGGAGATACTTTCTTAAGTTTAGTCCACTAGGCAAGTTTTGATTTACATATACAAAACAACTACTCATCTCACTCTAGCTACACAAATATAGGCCGAGTTATAAAACAAACACAGAACGGTAATAACATGATGATGAGTTTGTCCTAGTCATAGTTTAAAGCTTGGATAAGATGGGGATATGTATATAAATATATATAATATGTGTACGTATATACATACATATGTATATGTACAAATGTACATATATACATATATATGTATATGTCTGTGAGACAATTCTACGTTTGATTGTACGCAAATCACCAATAACAGGAGGTAAAGATATTAGGCACAGCTTAAAGTAAGGTTACACACTTAATTCATTGCACAATATTGAACAGTATGGTGGTCACGAGTATATCGTGCCGGCGCTAACATTAATAGGCTACGATTGGGTGTGAAGTGTGCGAATCAAGTTAAAAAAGTAAGGATAGAAAAATAACTAAAAAAATATTAATGTCCACTTCAGCATAGTTCGTTGTGTTCTATGTATTTCAAATACTTCCATCATACTCTCTCTTTTTGGAAAAAAGACTGGGTTAGCAGTTTGATTAAAATATGATCATAAAATTGATAAATAAACGTCTCTAATTAACGGATAGTTAATCTAGATAACTGTTTTATTGTGGTAGAGTTACATTATCATTACAATAGTTTTACAAGCCAAATATTAGGCAGTGAAATTTAATGTAATAATGTATATGAAATGCATATAAAGCTAAATGTTATTTTTTATGTTAAGGGAAATGTACAGAGTTTTTTTTTAAAGAAATTTATATTACATACATGCAAGCATCTGAAAACGCTTAATTTATTCCGTATATAAAGAAAAAGGAATCGATGAAGCAAGACTATTTAAAAATTCCAGCAAAATAGCTGCAGTCACAAACAAAAAGGTGTTACGGCTATAAGTTAGTTGTTCAAAACTTTTTGTTTTTATAGATGTTCTATTTAAATTTAAAACAGGTGTTAATGATAATAATTTTTAAATCAGGATTTTGAGTGTCTTTTATATTCATGACAAGGAATAAACACTGAAATATCGTAACTCATATTTTTCATTTAATTTAAACAAGTAAGTTACTGTTAAAATTGTACATAAATTCACAAAACAACGATATTCTTACAAAATGTTTGAATGATTAAAGAAAGTTATTTACTTAATTTTGTTTGTTTCAAGTTTCGATTTGTTCACATAAACCGTGTTTGAGATGGAAATGTTTGAATACAAGAACATATGGACAGACATACACTAAAGGAAGCGGAATAGGACGTTGAAACGTTAAAACTGGATTTAATTAGTAATATTAAAAATCAACCAGGTTACATTAGCTAAAAACAACAATTATACAAACGGTAAAAGAATAAAACATTGATTCGCACACCGTTTTAATAACTAGTAATTTATTTGACTAGCCTAGCCTAACCTAACACGTTGACACATACATTAGGGTACATCAGGTATTGGACACCAACAAGGACCGTTCTACAGCACAGTTCTCCGCGATATGTCGGCGAAACCTAAAGCACTCTGCCTACCTACTTGGGCTCACAACACATAGAAGGAAAGAGTTAGAGAGAGAAAGAGAAAGAGAATGAGAGTGAGAAACAGTGAGAGACAGGAGAGAGTGACACCAAAAACAGAGAAGAATTAACAGAAGAAGGGGGAACACTTTGTGCAACGATTAGAATTTGTCAATGTCTTACCACATATTGTGCCCAAGTTTAGAAGATAAATTGGTTTTGGATGCAGTCACCTTAAAGATTAGTTGAGAGGATATAACAAGTTTAAATAACTCATAAATCGATGAAAAATAGTTCTAGTTTTACCGTTAAAACGTAATGAATGATAAGAAGAATCGGATCCAAATATGTAGAACCAGATAAAGCCGGAACTTTTACAATTGAAGGTTAATGCAGGGATCGATTTTAACATTAATATAATTAATGACCATTAATCGTTTTACCAAGTATGATTTTATAGACATATCAGGTTTCCGGAAAACCATCTGAAAATACTCCCCTGAAGGATTTAATAACCACCTGAACATAAATAAAACAGTGTTATTGTGTATTGTCTTGGTGCAATACTGGCTTTGTTGAGAGGTAATTTTCCTGCTTTATTATATCAAACATAATTTTCTATGGAATGGAACCTATTAGATCTCAATATTAATCAAAGTAATAATGAAACCTATTCCATAGTTTAGTATACCCATTTTTGTTCATACATCTCTATCATTGTTTATATAATACATCAATACGATATATCTTAAACATTTAAATTTTTTTCATGAAATTGGAATTAAAATTAGTGTTTTGATAATAAAAGTCTCAGCCAAATCCCATGGAGTGAGATGTACCTTCATTTTCTAATTTTTACAATAGACACATAAACATTACGCAATATCCTAAAAATCCTGTAATTGTTGCATTTTTATCCTAAAACTGCGGAATTCGTCCCAAATCTGTCCAAAATATTTACCACACTCTGGTATGTTTACCAGATAGACAACATTGAAGCACATGACTGGTAAAATTTGTAAAAATGTAAAAGAATCTTTGTTTTAAAATAAACATTTCTTAAAGTAGGAGATGTAAATGAGGAAATTTACGCAGGTTTATGACAATATCCAAAATTATTTAAATTGTTATATTTTTAAGTATCATATAATTTTACTCAGCCTAAGCTTTATCGTAAAGTGTTTATTAAATGTAATAAGGGATGAATAAAAGTAGAAACCCTTCAAAATTCAAAAAGTGATGATCACAACACAAAACAAAATTATGTCAATGTTAGAATCCTACAGATTGTTCCTCTCGTAAATAATTCATGAACCGGGTCCAAATCCAACTTCCTGATCGAACGAAAGAGCTGGCGCTGTAGCACTCAAAAACATTTTTTTTGAATCTTCCAAAATTAATACAGTTTTTATAATTTTGTTAGTAATAGAAGCAATTCATCGTTAATAGAGTAAATATAAATTATAAGAACGACTATTGAAATAATTATTTATAAGATGTATTAAAATAACAATTTTAACAGCATATATTATTTCTTAGAAGTCTTTTTTTTTTGAGTTAATAAAATGGTTTTTTATATTTATTCCCGAAAACAGAAATTCTGCTGATAATATAAATAAATTACTGTTGTTATTATTTGCAGATATTAATGTTTAATGCCAAGAATAAATATTTCATAAAATATTAAACAAATAAATATTTCGTTTAATATTTTTGAACGAATAAGTGAGTTTAATATGCAATAACTTGCAAAGTATCACGTGCCATTAATGATAGAACAGTTTGTTTTAGCTTTATCTAAAATAAGTGGCGTTCTTGCGAGTTTACTTATAAGACGAAAAATGTCAATATAGAGACGCGTATAAAAAGATTGCAGAATGTTCAACATTTAACTCGCACTCGGTTTAGTGTTATAAAACGCTTTTTCTGTGTTGTGAAGGCGGACTGGGACATTCCCTAGCCGAGGAGTTTATTAAAAATTCCTGCTGGCAAAGGAGCACTTCTTTTTATTTTAAGATGAAGGAAAGGTATTGGAGTGCGTGAAGAGCGATATAATTAGAGGGGTTGCGGTTTCCCCTGCAATTTGTATGTAAATGGTGGAAAGACGCCTCCTCACTTCTTACACTCACCTGTCACTTGTGAATAATTAATTACATTTTACCCACCAACATTTTGTCTTCCATACATTTTTTGCGTTCTAATATGGTTATAATAAATGCAGCTTTTCAAATATAAGAGTTTTTATATTGTTTGCTTACGATAAGAAGCTAAGTGCTTAGAAATTGGATCGTATCACTGATGAAATTCTAACGGTTGACTGTTTAATTTTGTTTCAGAATAAATAGTAAAGTAATTAATGGAAGTGGTAGCTGGAGTAATGTTGCTATCGGACATTTTTCGCTGAGTTATTGTTAGAGCAAAGACATTGTTTTACAGGCAAATAAATTTCCTTTACTAAATTTTCCTATTTATATTAGTTACCTACTGTTATAGGTTACAGATGTTGTTATTGTTACAGATACTATTCTGCCTTGCGATAGGGTATAATGATGAGTGTTAAGAAAGGCAGGCGCCAGTCTATCAACTTCAATCCCAACCCCTGAAAAGTTTAGTCTGAACCTGCCAGACAAAACAAACCGGGACAGAGCAAAAACCGCGTCCCTTATACCCAAACCTGGGTAAACAGATGGATGTCCAGGAGCGACTCACAAATAATTGCAAATATAAAATAATGGGATGAGAATGACTGTTTTACAGATTTATTTTTCTGGATGGATGACTATTGGATGGATGTGGCTCTATTAGTGTAACATTTCAAAATACACACATGAGGAGGTACTGCTTGCCCTCTTTGACAATGTTGAAACTAGCCTTCCCTTGTACCAGGAGGGCATGGCTGAAATTGTGCTCCAGCAGTCGAGATGTTACTTGAGATCTCGACATGATACGACCGTTACCGCCAAGCTTACTAATCCTGAATGTCCTGTCACTATGGAAGCAAGCACAAATGTCCTTTAAGAGCTAAGTGAAACTAGAGTTTTCTCAGCTTCTTGTCATAAGTGAACGAACAACGACACTAATGAGTGTCCGAGGCGATAGAATACCTCTAGTGTTAAAGGTTTAGCTAGCCGTCTCTGATACAGGCGGAAACAGAGGAAGTCTGCCTTAAATAGTACCCACAATCTCTCTTCATGATTGCTGTACCAGAGGATCTCGGCAGGAGATTGACCCAACCCCAACTCCTACCGTTACCTATCCTGGATATCCTGTCAATCCGAAAGCCGCGTAGAAATTCTTAGGATTAATCGCTACGATGATAAGCCAATTTAACGCCGAAAAGCTAAAGTTACTGTTGCCAGTATAAAATAATGGACGACTAAAATGAGATTTTGGTTCAATGAGTCGAACCTATTTGACAAGAACCAAGCAAATTATTCACTAATGACATATGGCACCATAAATACAGGGTATACATTTTGAAAGGTTCTTGTAAAATAATAACATGGGTATTTACATAGTATTTGAAATGAGTATAGTGTCGCTAAACGTAATTGTTACTTTTACCATAGATTAATAACGTTTATGTGAAAACAACTTGATAACAATAGATTACAGTATATTGCGATAGCTGTTGATAGCTTGACTTTAAATAATGTGTTTTAATCCTAAAACACATTAAATGTTCCTAAAATTTAAGAGGAGGAAATTTTGTATGATCTGCTTTAGCTACGTCTCAACAAAACCAGTGTTTTAAAATATGTATATACTCGTATAAAGCAAAGGCGAATATTATATTTTAGTCGTGTACATCTGTAGAAACTCTATACATATTTATACTGTAGGTCTTTATTGGTTGATTTTATGTTTTAGGTTTTATATTACCATATCAAATAGTTGTAAAAATATCTTTTAGAGGTAAAAAAGAAATAGTCTTTTAAAAATATTTCATCTTGTGAGACTGTGAGGGAGTACCTAAACCGGTACCACCCGTGCCTTAAGCACATGCATTTATTACTAAGAGAAATTATAAAACCTACAGTTAAACTACTCAGTTGAGAAATTCGATAACATAATATTTTATATGGAGCTTTGAAAATGCCAAAGTTTATCTCTACGTAAGCCCATATTAAGTGGCCATAATTTAATTATCATCAATATGCTGTTAGCCATGTACTTTCTTATTATGAGAGTTGATAAACCAATTTAAATGCGATGAATCTACGCGCAAGCATAAACAAAGAGAGGATTAGCTTGAAAATAATTCAACTATTTTACGTAACCTTACAATTCATTGTGAAACAAGAACAGAAGTATATTGTTAAATGAGGAAAATACAGAATTTTTAAAATAAAAACACGATTAATTGAAACACTTTTGTACCAAAACAGTGGAGTCTGGAAAGAAGATAAAGCCATTTCTTTCTTTGAACAAGGCTTGAAGACAACAATTGATCATTAAATGAAGGAGAGTTCTACGAATATTCATTAAAAACAAAGCTCAAGTACAATAGATCCTTTTTTAGAGTAGTGAACTTTTTAAAAACGTATTTAGTTGCATTTCCATGTATAATTGTTTGTAACAGAAAATTGGGACCTTTCAGAAATCACAACTAATCTTCACTATGTTTGTTATATAAATGTACCTAATAAAGTTTGTAGATAATAAACAGAACATTTTAATTTTGAGAGCTGAGAAAATGTATACTTTTGGTATTTTTAAAACATGTTTCTACTCAGCATAATCTAATTTATCCGAGATTTAAAGGTAGTGATGAAAAGCAAATAAGGGAAGGTAGAGGAGCAAAACTTTATGAGGAGTTTAATTGGATGAAAAAAGCGAAAGAGAAAGAAAGTTGAAAGAAGAGAAAGGTAACTGCATGCAAAAGCTATAAAAGTGCACGATTAGACCTATACCGGGGTTTTGGGCAATTTTCTTCTAGTAGGAGATGCCGGTGACTTGTCGATATCACTTTCTGCAACAGAAAACATATTGAATTGAGACGTCTCTCTTAGGGTTAAATAACATAGTAGTTTTTTCATCTCTTCCAATTTATATTTAATATAAGAGGTATGATATTATAAGGATAGATTTTAAATACATCATGTATATATGAACAAAAGAACTATCTCATCCCGGACCAGCACCCGGGTTTCTACTTTATATATATATATATATATATATATATATATATATATATATATATATATAATATTATATATATTATAATTATAACCGCATAGGGGGGGGGGTTTGGGGGTTCAAACCCCCCCCTTGAAGATTGGGATATATCATATTGTTTCCATACATCAGTTTAATTGTGCTCTATTGCGCCGTCAGTTTACGCGCATGCGCGCGCAAATATTGAACGCTCTTTCTCAACATTACGCAGGTAGAAAAATTATTTGCGTTCTACCATGAGTGAAAATCGATTGAACGGATTGGCATCACTGAACATTTCATCGAGACATTGAAGTAGATGTGAACTCAGTATTAGATGAATTTTTTTCTGTACCTCGACGCCTCGACGCATCAACTTATTGAAAGAGTAGATCACATATGTTTTTATTTGAAAAAAGTTTTTACTTTGTTTAGAGAATGAGTTACAAATGTATTAAAAGTATGTAGTTTTACAATTTTTATAATAAACTCATTTTCCATACGTATTAATTTTTAATCTATTACTTATTTAAGTTTCTATAAAATAAGTATAGAACCCCCACTAAATAAAATTCTGCGCACGGCCCTGTATATATATATATATATATATATATATATATATATATATATATATGTACATAATATAAACGATTAAACTATATGTTTTATATATATATATATATATAAATATATATATATATATATATATATATATATATATATATATATATATACTGTATGCAGAAAATAAATGCGCAGAGCCTTCTTTAAACAATAAAAGAAAAAGACTTCACATATATACACACACATTGGAACACTTTAACAGAATACCCTGTATAGTAATATATATATAAATTTCTAAAAATATATATTGGATATCCACTTCACACGATGGACTCGGTACTTATTTTCAAATGTACAGGTAAGATTTTTTTTACAAAATATACAAGCACAATAAATACAAGTAAATAATGATGTTGCGAGACCATTCCGAAAGATTTATCTCGTACATTAATTAACACGTGATGTGAAACTGTTGAAACACATACTGTAAAAGAATATATTTCACACCTAGAGCGGAAAAATGGGTTTTTACTAGTGAGAGTCGTGTTTAAAGTGTGACTCGTTAGGTGAGCTTTCTAAACAGACGAGCACTGGAAAGATACATTTTCCACGCGTTCTGAACACTTTTATAGCGATAAACAATAAAATAAGTACTTCTAAATCAATATCACAAATTATGTATTTTCTTATAATAATCCAAGGTTTTAGTGAATATTCTTTATCTTAATGTAAAACATCTAGCATGTGTTTTGTTTTTATCTGTAGATACTGTTAGCAAAGTACTGTTGCTTTATGAATTGTGTAAAATTACATTAACAGTTCATATTTTTAGTACTTATTACAAATCTGTCATATTTTAAAGTGGATGTAGCTTTTAATAACAAAATCTAACTAACAGCTGATTTAGCCACTATTGAGAATATTATATTCTGGTAGTATCGTGAAAGGCTGCACTACTTACATATATTATTAAGACGTATATAAAGATATATGGTCGCAGAACTAAATGAAATATAAACTTGAAATATTTTGTAATAGAGACTGAAGAGAGGGCGAGGCTTGAAATTCCAGCGGTACTTGAGAAAGTTGAAAGTTCTTTCTTTGATGATAAGTTAGGTAACTATTTTACAAGTTGCCTTAAACGCGAACAGAAATATACTTTTCTTACTTGCCACTGAATTGGTTTATAAGGTTGTTGTTTTTGTAGAATTTAACGATTCACGTCCGTTTGGGAATTCTGATGAGGCCTAGCTGTGGGATAAATACAACAGAAGAATAACTTTTGTTTTTTCTGTGGCATATTGATGACGTAAATCAAAATTAAAAATAATAAGTTATTGTACTTTTTATAATCTGCGGTAAGATTTAGGGCTTATCATCTGAGCCTTGCAAAAAAGGATCCAAAATAAAAGTTGCGGAAAGCAACTTGCCGTTTAATGAACAAAATGTATTTTTATTCCAAACATTCAACAGTGTTAAGGCATTAACTCTGCTATGGCTTTTCAATACAATTTATAACATAAAATGAAGCAGTAAGTTTAAATTATTATAATACAATTTTTTATTCAGGATCTTATCAAAGAAAATAATAACAGTTGATACAGTACAAGGTCGGTGGTACTGATAAAATGTGCAACGTCTACAGACAGGATCTGAACCTGCGCTATCTCTAATTCAGATCCAAAGTCCGACGTCTTAGACCACTGGGCAACTGGCTCTCCATGAGTTATTTGACTATCGAGGGAGAGAAGAGTTGCATTAAACCACCGCTACTGAAGTTTAGCTGCATGGAGTGGAGTCGAAGGCAACCAGGGTTTTATCGATCACATAGGAAATAACATACCACAAGTCAGAGTCAAGTATTATTTTAGCCTAAGTAGCAAGAACGTCAATGTGATGTTATTCCGGATACTTACCTAACTGAAGACCTAAACCTTCTCCAGAGTTTTTCCTGGCGTTTGAGGGGATCGGCTCATCCAACAAGTCACACATTCGACTGTAACATGGAAATTAGATTGAATTGTTTTCAAGACAATCTTGTGTGATAATATAATATATTATATATAATATAATAATAATCTTGTGTGTAAACACGATTAACTCGAGTTTATATAGTTAAATAACTATTTATGAATGCAGTAATGTTGCATTTATATGTAATCACAGCTATATAAAAGGTACAGTTTTGTTATATACATATAAAAACGCATATTCAATGACTGAATTTCTCACTAATTGAAACAAGAATGAATGAACTAAAAATAGTTATTATATACAACACATTACTTTCTTTATTAAACACCTAGTGCTAGTGAACATTAAAATTTATATAGACTTATAATCTCGATTTTGTTTAGTGTATTTAGTTTGGGGAATATTTCATATTAGTCCTAAGTTTTGATTTTTGATCTTTACTAATCTTAGGTTATATTATTGGGGGGAATGGTATCATTGGTTGGCCTCAAAGTAGTTTCTACAACTCTTCACATATTTCTGATCACCGAGGAAGAGAAATCATGTATTCCAACCTGTCAATAGGGATTTTTGTTCCATTGACAGGTGTAATTTAAAAATACTTATAACATACCTCAATATTAGATGAGCAATGATTGAAAGATTAAAGACATTTACAAATATATCGAGATGCAAAAACATCGTGTAAATATTTTTAAATAAAATATTAAATTTCTAAAGTCTAAAATTTACTTTTATTTATTTTAATAAAAACTGCAGCATTTAGGCCAAGCTGTGTAGGCCACAACGCATTTTAAATGTATGGCATACATGAAACCGATGAAATATTTTATAGTTTTAGTGTATTAACTTATTGTAGTATATCGTATATTTTATTTGTTCTACCAATTATCGTTTTAGATAGATAACAGCAAAAAACTTAAAACTTGCCCCATACACCATCCATGATGAAAATGAAGTTCATACAAGAGTTAGTTACAAAATATCAGTAAGGTACATCTGAAGATATGGTATTGATAACTGAACATAACAATAGCATCGTTGAGAGACAATAATCTCTATGTGTAGTACGCTAGGGAATGATGTGAGAGCAGTGAGACACTTATCATTCTACTCTCCCTTGACTCAAGAGCTAAGTGCTCAGGTCAAAATGAAGATTAAGACATTAAACAAATTTTATGTATAAGTGGTGTAGTACTGTCTAAATATATATTTTCCATTAAAAAAATGTAAATAAGGATTTTTATACAAAGGTTTTAGATGGTACATTCGCATTTGATTCGGTTAACTTGATACAATTTTAAAGTCAGAGCCCTTTTAGATGACATCCCTGAAAAATATATATATAACCCCACGAATGAATAGATATAGGAACTTAAAGAATGAAAATTGGACAGGAATTGTTTTCAGTGATAATTTGACTTTTGAAAATGAAAGTTTAATAACAAATAGTTTACAAAAGTTACATGTTTTGAATGAAATATTATTTAAGGAGATACCATTTTTATTAATTAACTGTAATTAAATCTACACACCTTTCATATACGTACCGTAAAACCCACATCTTTATCTCCAGCCATTCTTCTTTGGGCCTGATTTAAGGACGCCCTTAATTATACTTCCTACAATCGTAAAAATTAGAATAAAAAAATTTAATGTTTCTCTATTTTGGGAATGGCTCTTAAACGGTTGTGACTAAAACTTAATAAACATTTCAGATAAATATATCTCAACCTAAACCCACCAACTGCACCACGCTAACTACTTTTTCTGTAATTAAATTTAGTATTTCTGACAAATATTGATTTCTTAAAAAAAAAAAAATAAAAAGTATAAAAAAAAACCTTAGGAAACTTACAGATCCATGCCATGCTCTACCAGTAGTTCTACCATGTCTCCGGTCCTGTCCATTATGGTACAGACCTCCTCGAAACTTCTATCTGTGAGAGACACTCCTCCCCACTCTAACACCTGCAACGCCAGAAAACATGGTAATATTCTTCTAAAAACTGTTGTTTATTCTTATATGCAACATTTGTAAAAGTATGACACACACATTGGTTATTAAAGTACGTGAAATGTTGGAACAATTATGAAATGAACAGGCATCTTTTATAGAGAGGGGCTAATACTTTCTGTTATTTGCTTCTAATGCACCATACAGTGCACCATACTTTAGCAGAAATCATACCTTGTCCTTGAAAATATTAAGTTATTTTGGACGGTTCTGCAAAGAAATAGACGAAAGAAAACATTTTTATGATAGGACATAATTAAGAAATGCAATCATAAAGAAAATACGGAAATGATTATTATACTTGTATTCCTCCAAATTATAATATATAGCGATTAAATTTACAGAAACTAATGTTCCTGTTAAAGTTATGTACTTTTAAACAGCATAAAAATATAGCATAGTGTATTACGTTATATTACGTTATATGAGCAACCACTTTAAAACAACTAAAAATAATCAGTACAATAAGGGATACAATTTTAGGATTCATCATTCTTCAGCAAAAATTTATTCACTAGTTTGACCGGAAGAACAGCGAAATGGTCCGAGTCATCTCCACTGGGGCTTGCCACACAACGTGCTTTATTTATATACCCAAGCGATCATGATTACGTCATGTTGGTTCCTCATGTTTTAAATCAAGAAGTGGAAGCAGTTTCATTTTTATTATATATTCTCTGATAGCTAAGAATCGGTATTATTTGTTCTTATATTCTTCTTTGGCATGAAGGTTTAAGCATGAGGAGAGACTACTCTAAGAAACAGATTGACTGATAGAGAGTCTCTTTATTTGGATTGAAGTGATACTTAGCTATAAATGGTTAAACCTGATCACAGCAGTATAAGATGTACATGAATTTGATTCTCTATTTGATGCATAATACCCTGTCCCTATCTTAATCAATCTAATTTAAATCCAAGGGAAATAACTTGTACATTAGTTTCTGGCCAGCTAAACCTACCTGGTAGCATTATGTATTTAGGTGCAAAATATGTAAACATATATTATTATAGTATATCCATTAGCGAGGCATGAAAAAGCATTACACTCTAAATAATTGCTCAATTAGAAAAACCACCATTCTTTTATCAGTTCTTTGTTAAAATAGTAGACAACAAAATATCATTGCTAATTTAGGCAATAAGTTTGTAATTTTCCACACTTCTGTAGTCAATCTGGATACCACTCATTATATAAAACATTACCATTTGGGCAACAACATGATAAGATAAGATATCTACCAATTTATTTAGTATCAGTGCCAATCATTGGATCTATAACTTTCGATAGCAATATGGCCAGTTAAAATACACATCACTTTCCTTAATAAAATGGACCTACTTTTTTTCATATTGATATGGTTAAGATACGTTGTTTTCCAGATGACCCATTTTTACCCTCGTATGAATATAGCCAGGGGATTTTATACTTACCAGGATAGCAGTTAGAAGACAGGTTTTTTGTAACATTATGTCTGATAAGAGTAGATGTTACAGTTTACTGTTTTAATTTGGTAAGTCAACAGGTTATCGGACATCGTAGTATGATACTCAAATAAAATTCTTTGTTTCGAGAATAGACTCTATTCTCTTCTTCATGTATCAAAAAACCCCAAGGCTTAAGGTTAAGCATGCAAAAGACTATTGATTATAGGGTGATGAAACCAGTACTTAAAAAACCCAAGCATATACCTTAGGGTCCAGTGATTATAAGTACCAACCGTATCACTGTATAAAACAAGCGCACTGAACAACACATTCGCTCGCACCAAAGGCGGTGATAGACTGAATTGTATTTTACAACATATCTGTTAACTTTAACATTTAAATACAATTTTAACGTTGAGAATTTATTCTACTGAATAGCGTATGATTTGTTCTTTCTTTAAACAGTATTACTGACGATGGATAATGTAAAATAATAACAGAATTAATTTGACTGTGATTTCACTATACTATTATTTCACAGTCAAATATGTTATAGCAAGAAACATAGATTTTTATACTTTATTTAATTTATAATTAACGTAGAAACTTCATCTAATGTAGGCCTTACGCTATCCCAGTAGTGTAACAAAGAGTGAAGGATGAGGGGCAGACAACAGTCCCCCAAAAGTATTCAATTTTATCAGCATACAGCAAATCAAACTCGTTTGAGATACATGTCTTACATTGAATTAAGCCTATCTAATTTTTTTATTGAGATTTATTATACACCCCCCAATGTGGTGTGCTTTTCAATCAGAGTCACTCGTCACCTCCAAAGCCAAAGCCAAGTCCTAGTTACGTCACTGCGATTAACCACAAATTGACTGACGGTAAAATCCACAGAATTCCGATGTTACGCAGTTAGCGGGCAGTTGCTGGCTAGCTGTGGTTCTAATCAGTGTTTACCGTTACCACCAAAATTAGATTACGAATCCTATAAGGGTTAAAATTAACTCGACTCCAATTTACTTCTCGTATTCCCTAATAAATAACTGGTTTACTTCAATTTTCACCTGAAATGTAAGACAATTTGACCAATTCTCATTTTGAGGAGTTTGACGCGTTCGAGTGCTCTAAAGAAAAATATGATTTATGTTAAAGCTTATAAGTATGAAAGTTGAGGGCTGTGTCAAAGTCGTTAGATGCTATTTATAAAAGTGTTTGAACAACCTAATGTTTCTTACCAATAACTATGTATAACTAAGAGTCGAACTATCCAATTAAAAAAAAAATTGTGCATTGTTATATAAAGCATTAAAACTTCGAGTTTCATCGTCGAATTCCATTTTTAACCACAAATAGTGAATAAAATATGGAAATGATTTGTGAAAACGATAAGATGGACTGCGTAAGCTGATTCGATCTCTGCAAAAACGGTCTGTTTTGTTCCCATATATGAAATAAACACATTGCAAGTGACTGTCCATATCTGAAGCAGCTCTTATAACTCACGAGCACAAAATATGCCATATAATGGACTGAAGACAAATCAGTACATATAAAGGGCCTTTTATTTGACTGGAACTTATTTAATTAGGATGAATAGTTTGGCGTCATAAATCCAGTAACGGAATGTATTTTGTCATTCCAAACCGCTTGCGGATTTTCAGTATAATTGTAAAAACCTCAAAATATGTTTGTTTAAGAAATAAAATACAGATTTTTAAAATAACTCTATTGCATTTTAGGCATTGTATGTTTCAGCTTGTAATAACACCAAAAACTAGTTTTGATTTTTAACAATAAGTGAAATATTGTTTGATATTTTGTGTATGCGCGATCGGCGTTAAATGAGTGGAAAACGTTTATACTACGAAAGTATAAAATGTTTTTACAGAAAGTGTATATAATTTCGTCTGAAATGATTCTAAGAAATATTTTTCTGTCTCTATATCTCTATAAAACGATTTAAAGAAAGCCAATTGGAATATTTATCATCGAATTATAAAAGTTTTGGTTACAAAACAATCTGTTCTGTCTCTTATACTACCAAGTTTTGAACCAATAGATAAACAACTTATTCTTTCTTAGAACTTAGTCCAATGAATGCGCTGATAAGTATTAGCTCAATTAGCCCAGCTGCATTTTTTGTGTACAGAGCGGGTAAAGAATGTAACTGGATCATTATCTCAAATTTTATATAATTATATACGTATATATATATATATATAATTATATAAAATTATCGTTATATAATTTAGGCATACGATCGAATGCTAACTCTCACATTAAAAATATCCCTTCCGGCTGTGGCGTAAGTAGATTCAAAATGTAGCCATCATCTCCAAATATCAAACTGAAGATGCTTTGTTAGTTGAGATGTGTAATAGGATAAGCAGTAACTCTGTGTTAGCATATTGTTACTGTAATTGTAGCCACTTTCACATATTTAAAATCTCCATAATTTTGTAACCGTATAAGAGAAAAATTATTACAAGCATATGCATTTACTCGTAAAGCGTGATATCTATTTGGTTACAATTAATAAGAAATTACGTTTGTAAACATATTTACTTACAATCGATTAATGTATAATACTTTAACATAAAACTACCACAATCTTGAACCGGCAAGAAAAATAAGTAATACCAAATGGGTCTTTCACATGACGTTGGTATGGTAGGAGGATTGATTCAACGTGAATTTTTGAGTTCAGCTCCTTTTTATCGTCCGCTTAGTGTAGTGTATGAAATCTGACGATGACACAGACTTGTCTTTTGGAATCTGGAATAAGCGTCCGTCTGGAGATTTGCTTGGCTCTTATCAAGTAGGTTTGACTCAATGAATCAAGATCTCATTTGAGGCATCCAGTAGTTTATACTGGCAACAGTAACTATAGCTTTTCGCTGTTAAATCAACATTGCGATCAATCCTTTCTAAAGTTTCTACGCAGATTTCGGAGTGTCAAGATATCCAGGATAGGTAACGGTAGGAGTTGGGGTTGGGTCAATCTCCTGCCGAGATCCTCTGGTACAGCAATCATGAAGAGAGATTGTGGGTACTATCTCAGTGATGTCATATTCGAAGACGGGGAGGTTTTCTGTGTTTCTGCCTGTACCAGAGACGGCTAGCTGAACTATTATCACTAGGGGTATATGAATGTTGTGTTAATCTCCTGTTAATTTTCCTCCAGCGTTTGGTATCTGACACTGTCATTGAGACTTGCAATCCGGAATCATGTTTGTCTGAAGAGATCCAAAAAAGTCAGCAACGAAGAATCTCAAAACAAACTTTTGCATCGTTTTCATATCAGAGACACCGAGACTCTAAGTGTGATATAGATCAATATATGTTTTCATTGTCTCATCAGGTCCACAATTGAGTGCACAACGATGTTTTAGAAACGACTTTAAACAACTGCGGAGCAACCGAACTTGTATATATACTCGTATTTATAAATTGCTTGCATCAAAGAATATTGGACTCAGGGGACAACACAGTTTTAAATATTTTAAAACAAAGTGAGGAGAGACATAACAAATGTCTAGGTCTTGAGAAGAAATATATGGAAAGAGAAAAGACGAGTTCCTAAAATAAATTTTGTTAATCATAATAATACAAGAACATTTAAAATCTTTAAACCTGTCACGTTTTGACATTTTCTAAATCCTCTATTTTAATCCCAGTGTAAAGTTACATTTAGTTTTGGTATAGATACAAGGAATTTTCCACTATAATTTAAACAGTTGATAGGTCCCACAAAATAAATGAACCCAATCTAAACTCTAACAACTGTAAAATATATATACATACATGTATATTTTGTTGGCTAACTGAGGGTTGACTTTTATTGGATAAAACTGGATTACCTTAAATTAATTAGTATAACGATTTTCATTAGCACATTTTATAGTAATAGCTCCTGATAAACATTTAGAGTCTATTTCTACAACAAATTGTTCCAATAAATATGAATGTAAGTTGTAAGTGTTTACAACTTGAGAAAATGATAAGATTGTAAGTTTGTTTTTCAAGGAACTCATGTATCTAAAGAGAGACAAACAAATAAAGGAGGCAATATAGTTGAGTGATCATTATGATCCTACTCTAATGAAACTTACTTTGTCGCCTTGCTGAAGACCCCCTTTCTCGGCCGGCCCTCCCGGCACGGTCCAGACGATGTAGGCGAACAATCTTCCATCAGCCCCCGTCTTCCCGCCGACCACTCGCATGCCGAATCCTCGCGCTGTAACATGCATACTCTACGTTTATACGCTGAATGTTCACACTTAGACTGCTAACATTGTCTCTTATGGAGTTATCCTGAACCAAAAAAAGAGACCACCACTTATTTGCTAAAGAATGTGAAAATAATAATACAAATATTATAGGAACTTTTTAGTGTTGTGCTGATAGGGCAGACGAAGAGTCTTGCTGGCAAGGGAGGATCAGAATTTCTTTGCTTGAGTAGAAGGAATTACCAACCGGAATATCACTAGGTCAGAAAGACAAAAAGCACTCTTCGCTGGAAGTAATTTGAAGAGTAGATCATAGGATTTGATAGAAAACCTATAATAATTTTATATAGGGTCCAACAGAGAAAGTTATTTTGATGATTATAGTTTGTTTAAATAATTAGTTAGTTTTCAGGTACAGATTTCCCTTACCTTCCAAAAACAAACACGTGAAAATCCTGAAATCTTCTAGCATTACCACATAATGGACGTTTTTGTGGAAGGTGGAACGATTTAAAAAAAATTCAGTAACTGCTTAATTAATTTTAAAAAGTGTTCTTCTCTCATCTATTGAATGTTTGATGTAATCATTCTCCTCACAAACAGTGTAAAGTAATATACTTTTCATGAACATTTATCGCGGGTGTATTTTTAATGAAAATTTACAAACTTAATTAATAACATTTGAAAAATAAATTTCTATCAATGTTGAGAGTTTATTTCATCTGAAGATATAAGACCAGATTTAATAAGCAAAATTCATGTTAGTACAATATATATATATATATATATATATATATATATATATATATATATATATATATATATATATATTTTATAGTAAGTGGATGCAAAAAAGCAAATGGAATAATTAATTTACATTTGCTTTAGTTTCCTGAGTTCAAATAACCAAAACAAAATCTGAGTTAATTTAAACAATAGACGTGCTTGTTGTGTGTTATATATTTTATTGGCTGAGTATTAGCGAAGACTATCACTCGTCGGGCTGGACAAATTTAATTTCTGTCTGTTTGTCCACACAATTACGCGTAAACGAACTGACGAAAGACTTGAAATTATGTATGAAGCTTAATTTCTATATAAGGAACACGCTTATTTTGGTGATGGTGTATTTCGCTCCATGGGATTTGGCTGATGGTTAGCGAATTTCTTTTAGTTTGCCGGGTCTGCTAGTTTATATATGAAGAACACATTTAAATCGATAATGTTGTATTTCACTCCATGCGATTAGGCTGAAGGTTAACGAATTTGTTTACATTGGTCTTAAGGGTATCAAGGATGGCAACGAGAAAATAAGTTTTTAAACAAATACAAGATAGAAGTACGGCATACCACGTGTCATAGCAAGCTTCGCAGGTCTGAAGAAAGTACCAATTATTGCTCATTTCATTCCCTAGATGTCCTGCATATAGATAGGCATACAGGAAATCATAAAAAAGAGGATAACACGAAAATGACGCATCATAGGACTCATTTTGTAGAAATTAAATTTCATACAAAATGTAAAATTTTCATATAAAGTCCTTTTCGATATATCTTACTACATGATTTTCATTCAGATACATTAAGATTCTATAGTTCATTAAATTGAGCTTCATATCAGTGTAAAATAATTTGAATTTACCACAAAGTCACATTAAACCGAAGTTCTATTTGTTGGGATGGCTAGGCTACGTGTTCTTAAAGACAAATGTTAAAACGTCTTATAAGTTTCCTTTGTTAGTTTACAAATTTATTAATTCTGCTACTTTATTGTTACCATCATGGTTACCCATAGGACCAATGTAAAAGTATAAGCTAATGCTCAGCCAAATCACATTGAGTGACATTCACCATTATCCGTAATCCTCATATAAAAGTCTATAGGTTAGTTCATTTTCGAGATATAATGCATATAGACAGACAGAAAAACAGAAATGAAATTTTTCTAGCCCTAACAGTGTTAGGCTTCTCTAAAACTCAGCTAATAATAGTTCAAAATTCAATGTTTCCATTTTTGACAAATTAAAAAAAATATATTCAATTTCAACAACAAATCGAAGTATTTTATAGTATATGGCATTACTTAGAATTAGACAAAGCATTCACTTCCTAATTATCTATATTGTTTATTTATAAACACAAAACTGGATCCCTTATATCAGTGCCAACTACGCGTATGTACCTAAATGTTACCTGGATAGAACAGAATATTCTTTTTCCAACTGCCATTAACTGTAGCCAAATTTGGTTCCAGATTTGATATATACATATTACAGATTATACATCCTGTCTACGGTCAAGTTTGTAATCTTTTGTCCTGTAGGAACGAAATTTGAGGGATGATAAGGAAAATATGTACACCAAGAGGTAGTTGACTAAAAATATAGAAAGAACAATTTAATATAGTGTTGAAGTTATTAGTAAATAAATGAGACACAAAGACTGTCGCATAATTTCATTATCTTCCTACACAGTTCTGAAGGGGGAGGGTTGGGCGTTCTGTTTAATACTCCGCTAGTTTATACAACACAATTTCCGAATTGAGTATCAAATCTGGCTGTCTGACACTTTTACGAGAATCTTCGTTTAGTCCAGTTTTGCTTGGGTATTACAAAAATAGCGTGGATAAATTCATAGTTATATTAACTAATCACACATCATAAATTAAAAACGTTTTTACCTCATACAATTACAACACACACAGCATAATAATACTGTACGGTATAGAATGCGCATATAATACACCATAAATAATGAGATAAATATAAAAAATCTTTAAAAAAACACTATTTTACTTCATTCGTTCGTTGGCCATCACAGGAGATATTTACATAGTTGTACTGCACATTCGGATCTCGAACAAGGAAACCAATTTGTCTCTGTTTATTGAGATCCAGACGAGTCTAAAGCAGATGAGACAGGTTTCAAAGTTACTCAAAGAAAATGTACTGACGGATAAGAGGAAACCTTTACATCTGTTCCTTATAACTTGAGCTTGACTGTTCTACTTCTAGGATTTAATATCTATTACCAAATCGGTTTATAACTGTTTCTAAGAACATGCCTTACACAAGATCTCTTTGTGTAATAAAAAGTATTATATGACGTCATTGATTTGTGAGAATAATAGTTTACTTTTAAATTGACCTAATAGGTGTCTTATTTTGAGGTAAAACATATGTAGTAAAGCTGTATTCAAAATAAAATCAATGCTTGTTCTTTGTTTGAAAGCTATTTTTGACGATGGAAGGATTGTGAAGGAAACAGGATTTTTCCGGACATTTGCCATCGTTCAGTGAAAATGCTTGTTGTTGATTTTAACCACGTTACGCAACAGCTTGCAACTAAAAAGTTTTTAACTACAGGGTAGAATGCCATTCTTCACTGAGGTTCAATGTAAATGTCAAGTTTACAGCTAATTTACTTATACCGTTTATAAATAGATCGACCGGCATACGGAAAAAAACGTTGTGCATCCCACGACAAACAAAAGAGAACTGTGTATACCTACTGTGTGACAGACTTCAACGACTGTCAAATTCCACATTTAGACTTGGGCCATGGTGGAACTCTTTGTCTATGTAGAAATAAAATGTGGAAAATATCAGGGCTATAGATAAAATCTTTCCCCATATATCTTACCACACGATACATGAACATTTTTGTTCATTCCATTTGGTTTTATATCAGTGTGGTACAACAAACACCAACACAAGATAATAAACATCTATACACCAAGTCACCATAAAATGGAGTTGTTTTAGTTTATATAGTTAGGCTAAATGTGTATAAATGTCACATGAGTTAAAATCGAGTTTAATTTTTTTTACAAATTTAATAATTATGATACTCTCTTGTTGCCATCACAGTTAACCATAAGACAAATGAACAAATATTTGCCGTTGTATGTACCAGACATCGTGGCAGTGCAATTTAAGCAGATCTGAACAGGGTTGATATTATTATATATAATTTATCCACTGCCAGCAGAATTGAGTACAGATGACAGAATTTATAATACAGTATTTTGAAAACAGCAAGCGTCACTTTGAAATTTGATATTTCCAGTAGGGCCCGAGATTGCTGAGACCGTTACAACTTGGCAGTTAGCCCTTCCCGGAGAAGAAAACTGCGCAGACGCAAGGAGACAGAGAGAAGTAAAAAATACAGTTTTTTGTGGACGTGAGTTTCAAGCGAATTTTTAGTATTTTACCGACAACTAGTGAAAACATGAATTCGGTTTGCAACTAAAGGACCTTGTTCTTAAAACCTCTAAACGTTTCAGTTGCATTTTCAACTGCTGTGTAAACCAAGGCTTTAGGGGTTACAAGAAAACACGATGTAATTTTCTGAACACTGCAATTGAAGACAGAACAAAAGAGGAGTTTCGATTATTATACATTTTGCCTTATATTGAGTTTAAATAAATAAATTAGTATTACTCAATGTGTATTGAGTACATCGCTCTCCAACTTGTCAAAAACCAAAATGTGTAGGATTTAACGGTATTCTTCTATATCCATTACAGTAGACTTCCGTTAATCTGGCACGGTCAGGACTTGAGGTATGCCGGATAATCAAATATGCCGGATTATTGGATGTATATCACAGAAATAATGTAGACGTAATAAATAAAAAAAAACAATGATAGTAAAACTCGTTTTTATTATTCAAACTTAACTTTAATGTGGTTCTATAAAACCTAATTTCTTTAAACGGTCTATTTACAATGCTTAGTCTACGCATAAAAAAATGGGCCATATCACGATCAAGGTTCATCACTGCCCCGTACCTTACTGTCACTGCCACCCTCTCTATACACTGCTTGCCTATCTCTAGAAGGCGGTGGCAAGACGTCAGTCGTTTAGAGCCATCCTTCCATGACAAACCTGTGCTGCACATTATCCATGGAATTGACATACTGCTACTAGAATAAATTGAGTTACGAAAATACGAAAGTGCAACTGGTCTCATAGACTGACAGCTGACGGCCATGGTCAGTCAAGTGACTCGAGTGCAATCGATATCACCCGAATATGACCCCTAGCCTCTTCTCCTGTCCCGCCTAAACGCTATGCTCACTACGAACGAGAAACATGGTTGCGTATAAACAATTGATGTTTTGCATCGTGCAAAAAAATGTAACTTTTTCCAAAAAGCGTGCCGGATTACCAAACGTGCCGAACTACTGGATGCCGGATCATTGGATTTTTACTGTATTATGAAACTCTCACACTAGATATTTTGTAGTATCTCATTCAAATGTTAAGCCTAAACATCATATAGCCTAAAAATACTACGAGGAGGTAGACTTTACAATGCAGATTCGACAGGAACAAGCTGAGTATTTAGAGACTTTCTCACAAGGCATTTTTTTAGCTCTGAATACTACTAAGTTACTCAAAACTTGTGACTAACTAGGTTTAATACGAGGTCTAATAATCATTCGAGAAATATATTCTGCGGTGTATGCTTAAAAAAAAGACGTAATGTGAGTAAAAAATATGTGATGCAAAAAATAATATAATTTTAAGTTTAACTAAACTAAATTAGCTAATTCTTAACTAAATTTCTTCTGACAATTGTTAAAAGAGATCATAAAAAAAGTTGTTAAAAAGTGGTAGATTTATGAGAAACATAAAAATAAAAAACTAAAATACAAAGTGAAACCCTGCTGATGAGTGAAGTGTATAGTGTAGAATGTGGAATCGCTGTTAATAAATGAATTTATTGTTAGTATAACAGTTCAGATTTTTATT
Organism: Homalodisca vitripennis; assembly: GCF_021130785.1. Taxonomy (NCBI): domain Eukaryota; kingdom Metazoa; phylum Arthropoda; class Insecta; order Hemiptera; family Cicadellidae; genus Homalodisca; species Homalodisca vitripennis. Next base: position 41,379,493 of record NC_060208.1, read on the forward strand.
TTTCGTAAAAAAAAACACTTGTAAACTGCACTAAATTATTTTTATTATTTACGATATACAGTTTGAAAGAATAACTTTGGACATTTTTCATCGTTGATGTGGTTTTTGTTACGTTAACGATACATTAAATTTGTATCTTCATTATAAAAATACTTCTTTTGAGTTTTCTAATATTAAATAAAGACCACAATAACAGCTTTTAGGTTCACAAAGCCATTCAAACGATAATTACACTATACCACGACAACCCTTTGTGATAAAACCTACCGCGTTAAAGTAGTAAGAGAGTAAAGTGTAGAATATGAATTCGCTTTTCATAAACTATTATTACAGCTATCGACGATTTGTAGGAAAGAAAACAAGTCAAAAATAAAACAAAACTTAAAAAAAAAAATATTTCCGCTATAATACGATTTTATATACACAAAACAAATATTATATTTATATCCTAAAAAGGATTTAAAATTATACGCTGTACGTACAATGTAATATGTAACTATGGACTGTATGTAGCCTGTACCGATTATTCAAGAAATAAAAATCGAGGTAATCCATGCAGAATGTTATAACATCCTGTCAGACACATTGTGCTAGATGGAAGATAATATCAAATTATTCAAACTTTAGTAGTGGTAACGAAAGTAATTAAGCATATCTTATTAAAGAACCTATTCATTGCAACTCAATAAAATTAATATATTTGTTAAATTATTGTAATGTTTGAAATGAAAAGAAAGTATAAGCCTAACCCTCTTTAAATTGGAATGATAGGTTTCAACATTGTTCATAGAGATTACGAACCCGTCGCAAGACGTACCAGAAGACACAATCAAGACAAAATTGAAAATTCCATAAATTTAAAAATTCTATTACTGACGATGGAGAATTTGAAAGAATAACAAGTTTTCAGACATTTCCATCGTTAATCTAAGTTTTATAAGATTAATGCTGCAAAATGTTCGACACCCGGTTACCAATTTGTTAATACAGGAAACTGAATAAAGAGGAACGCCAATTTTATTAATTTACTTATGCAAATAAAAAAAGTTTTTTTATTATTTTCCCTCTCTAAGTAACGGGTAGTAATACTAAATGTTGTTTGGTATGGCTATCAAACAAAGAACTGGTGGTGTGGGTGGTGTAGAACGGGGTTGATTTCAGGGGTTCGCCAAACGACAGGGTGGGGGAGTTTACTCACGCCAGTGGCTAAATTACAGGCTCTATTTACATGGGATACTTTGCCGCCTACTCCCTCCTCCGTATCCTTTTTAGTGCACTATTTAAGTTCTTTCACAGATAGGGTACGGAAATTAAATTCCCAGTATGATGGTAAATGAATAAGTTAACAATGATTTATAAAAAAACGCTACTTATTTAAAAATGTACCAGAACACAACGTGAAACATTAATTTTTTGAATATAATTGAGCTACATTGATCATATAAAGTGTTTGATTTATCAATTAAATTTTAGAAAAAAACAGTATGTTGCAATAAAAATAACTGTAAGTACTCAACACAAAAAAATCAGTAATTGATGTTTTTCCATTTTACTGAATATAGCAATCAGAATATTGACAATAAATATATTTTGTTTTTATTATAACGGCCCTACAGTACCTCTGTAAGTAATTAATCTATATTGGCAATTTATAAAAAGGTAACAGTTTTCATTATTTGCAATAATGTATATCTTGCCATTTGAGTCCGAAAATTAACACAAGGAATTAATGATAATGAAATTAACTATAATCTTTTATATACTATAAAAGAACTTTATATAACCTTATATGAAAGTTTATATACTTTTATATAAGGTATTTATAATCAAGCTATTGATATGGTTTAAGGGTATAATGGTTTAAAATATCTGTATATAAATGTTTTATCATAATTAGAGCCTATTTCTACCGGATATTACAAACATTGTCTTGGACATACTTTACATAAATGGCAAGGTCAAGGTCTTTGTTAGAGCAAATTGAAATGTAGAGGGCACAGCTCCATAATAAAAATGTTTCCAAAATATATAGTCTAGTCACCATATGTGTTGGATATTAACCAAAACCGGCATAATCTGAAATGAAATAAAAACACTTTCTACAGTATATATTCTACTATTTAAACTAAAAGGTAACAAACATTTTTACATCACATAAATAAAAGTAATTCCGTTTCTTTAGTACGTAAATAATCAATAACATTAATTTTAGTTTTTTATAAACAGTTATTAATTTATTTACTCATATATACATATTTATGAAAATTCCCACGTGTTAAAACGTTTTACATAAGACATTTAACAAAGAGAGTTTTCAGTTTTAAATCTGTTATTCAGAGGGAATTTCTAAAGGCTGAGAATTTTTAGACACAGAATTGTCTGGAGTCCGAGAAATTTCAGAATCATTTTCCATATGCTAGGATTTTCCATATATTGGTGAATTCATCTGATAGGGCAGATCCGTTATGACAGGTAAAAAAATTCTTCATAGGTCCTAGAGGAAACAGGAATCTTCTAGAGGTAGAGGCTTCCAGAAATTATAATCTTGGACAACCCAAATATTTCACGAGGTGAAAAGCCTCCAGTAAGCCGAAACATCCCGAAGTAATGGAAGCTCGCACCCAAAGTTTTGAAATTCCAAGAATTCGGGAACCTAGAGAAATTAAAATAGTCAACATGCCAGGCACTTCCAAGTTAGGAGTTCGTTACCATTACCTCTAGAAACGAAAAACTTCTAATAATAAGGACTCAAAGGCAAAAGCAGGAAAGTTTTACAGGATTAAATCTACCAGAGACAAGAACCTTCCACAAACTAAAACTCTCTAAAGATGGCATGCTTGCAATGGCATCCAGGGATTGGGCACCTCCTGGAGTCCGTCAACTCTTAGAATTATGAATTTATCACATGTTATTAGCCTCTAGAGCTGAATGTTTCTAGTGAAAGGAAACTTTAAAGAATAAGCTCGGTTAATCAACACATAAGTCACTGGTTACTGGCCATAAATGGTATTGAGTAAGCAAACAGTAAGAGGGAGGTATGTATTCTTTTAGGCTGAAATGTAATTTTAATTCAAATTCATTAAAAGTGGAGTCCCACCAAATATGTTACTAAAAATAACTATGCATATTCGATGTTATTGATATCAATATAATAATTAATTGGGGAAACTTTAATAAACGGCCTACACTCGTTATTCGATTGTTATTATCGAAAGATTCTTTATATTACCCAACCTTGATATAATAATCGTACACGACAAGAATTATAGTATATTAACAGCAACAGCAACAAATTAAAATAACAAAAGTAATTTAACGAACGCATTAAAAGCAGCAGAACCAAATTGAACGTAGACCAGTATAAGAAATACTTTACAATGTTTCATCTTGCCCGGATAGCAGTAAGCTACGCTTTTGTGAAATAGAGGAGAGGATTATCCACAGACAGGAACACTTCCCTGTGGTAAAAAAATCACAAAGATGGTATGCTAGAGACTTCCGGTATTCCTCTCTTCAACCTCTCTGAGCGTTCGCCAAGAAGTTTCAATCTCATATTCACCGCCATACTCAGAGTAGTTAATTCTCATTGTTTATTCTTTAAATTAAACATTATTATAGTTTATCTATAAGTAAAAAGAGAAAATTTATTTCTTATAGAAAGTAATATATACATGTTACTTTCCCTTATTTTTCTTGTTTTACATTCAAACCAAAAGTAACAAATAATCCTCTATTCTTTTCAAATTTAACCAAAGATCTTGACAACAAAGTAAAATATAACAAAGCCTATCTCGTGCTCAGCCTGACCTTTACACAAAATACACATAATAATATTAAAAATAAATCTTATTATGTTATTGTAACAAAAATATAAACACTAATATTATACTACTAATACACTTTTTTACTTTCTTCCAAGGAGAGCTTGCGATAAGGCAATATCCTTGAATTTAAAATTAATATTTTAGATCGGTTTTATTATTGTACTTTCTTGATGAACTCTCTATTCTTAAATTCTAAATCGAACTATTTATATTAACATAAAAAAACAAAATAGCGGTCAAAGGTGTGTTACAGTAATAAAAGAAAAAATACATAGGCTACACACATACATACATATTCACATACATACTCTCAAACAAACACACATGCATACATCTGCATTTTTATACTTAAGAGCACTGTACATTTCCAGGACAAAAAGCAATATTAATACATACATATATATTAACAAAAACATTTTAAATCAAATAACATAATTTAAAATAATAACAATTAAGCAAATAAGTATGCAAACAATATAAAGTAATAATTTGAAATAATTTACTTAAAACTTACAAGTAAATTTCAATATTATCTAAAATAAAAGCCAAAATCACAATTGAAAATTAAACTCTGCTTTTTTAGGCTTTGGAAAATAATGCATTATCAGGATTTCACAATTTTAATCAATATTCCCCACCTAGTTCACAATTCTCATATCCATCATAAAATATATTTAGCACTTGGTAAACATATAAATATCTCAATGGAAGTATTTTTAATTGATTAAATAAAGGGCGTCATGGATCTCTAATATTACGTTTCGATATAAATTTAAAGTGTTTTTGAATTGTAATTAAAAGTTTTAAACTTGAAACATAAGTACCCCCTCCTTCCGAATATACAATGCCATAATGCAATCTACTACTTATAAGTGAAAAAAATATACTTCAATAAATTGATTATTACATATTTTTCTTAGAAAGTAAAAAAGTGTTATTACATTTGTCAATTTAGAATTTAAATTTGCTATATGTTTTTCCATGTCAATTCATGTCGACTTATAAGTTGAAGTCATATTTTAAATAAAATAAATTGTAATATCTAATTATTCATTTGATGAAAACAATCTGAAAATTCGATAAAGCAACCGAAACACGAGTGTAGGCCACTTACTAAAGTCTATCCATCCTAGTAATTTGTGTGTAATAATTAAACATATACATTATTTAGAATATTTTATTGTGTACATCGCACATGTAGATTTCATAATCATTTAGTAGTGAGTATTATTATGTTTTTATTTTAAATATAGATGCCTATAGTAATCTTCAAATGAGTAGAGGTCTCAAAAGTACAATAATCTTTTAAAGAATTCATTGTAAAAATTACAGATTTTAAAAACATTTAAATAACCTGTTTTGGTTTATTACAGATTTATATTTTTTCAAGGATTTCTTCCTCTCACATCTAGATTTGATATCTGTGCACCGGATTTAGCTCATTAAAGTGTTTAGATTATGAAGGGTTCGTTAACAATATTTAACACATGATACCATCAATAAATTCTATAATTCTTATACTACGTTTAGAGACTCTTACAACTGTAATATCTATTTCCAATCACAAATCTGTGTCACAGCCGATAGTGATTTTCCATTGATTTATGAAGTACTTCGGCTCCAACCAGCCTTGACGCCCACGCTTATGGAGATGTCTCCAACTGAACGCGACTCAGGTCATTTACGCGGCAGTGTACACCGTCACCATAGCAACAGACATCAGCTGTCCATGACGTCACCCCGGAGTAAACATTGCCCGTTTGGGTTTGAGCCACTAATACTGTAGCGTGACGTGGACGCTTTGTTGGGAATAAACGAGCCGCGTGTGGCCTGACGGCTTTTAGAAGAAAAAATAGGTTGTTTAATTTTGGAAACTGAAGACAAGAATTAGTAAAATAATCTAGTAACAAAATATCTAGGTTGGTAGTGTCCTAAGGAGAGGTTTTGAAATAGATTTGATATATTATTAAAAAGACAAAATGTTTGTTGATCACAGCTTGTGCTCGCTTATGCCTTGACGAATTTCGTTGAAAATATTACTTTTGGAATTGTACTAGAATTCTTAAAATAGTTTGTTTCTAGTATATTTTTTATAACTACTCCAGATTATTTGTTATTTGACTTTTAAAATTTTCAACAGACGACGTTTTGTTAATATTAAAGAAAATAACACAATATCTTTTTATATTTTTCTCTTACGTAATCGAACATATGTGCCACATTTGGTTACTTGTTTTAAACATAAGAGTTAGTCAATAAAAAATTACAACATTGCGTCTAGCGGCTAAGCGAAGTGGAAATTGGAAAAAAGTTATTGTTAATTTTTAGATTAAAATCACACACGAAATCTGAAAAGGCATAGCCAGCCCAAACTTTTTGTTACACCCTGTGCATATATTTATATATAACCAACATCTCCCTTCTTGGAGGTGGGCGTCAGCTATAGGTGAGAATGTTGAGAATTAATTCAGCTATAAATTTAGATTTTGTATACTTCGTTTAAATATTACTAAAGCTTCTAGAAAAACTCCTCTTATGCGTGTCTGTCTGTTCCTCTATCTTACTGAGTGTCTATTTTACGATGGATACCTCAAGAACAAATTGAGCTACGGACTTTTTACATGTAACGTTATTCCTAATTTTACAGGCACCATCATGTGGTGTTTCATGTGGACATGTTCCTCTATGGAATAGCCTTTACGTAGCCCAACTATCCGCAGGATATTCAGAAAACGATTTAATCTACAGATTTCTACTTTTTAAAATTGTAGAATGTTCACAAAAATCAGTTTGAAGAAGAATGCATATCGACAGGATCTGAATGGGCGCCATTGAGGTCTATCACTTAGTAGGCTGGCAGATATTCTTTCCTATACAAACTGTCTATCAGAAAGACATCTCGAGAACAAAAACAGCTATATAATTGGAACTTTGCAAGCAACTTCAGCGAAGCGTGTTATACGACACGTGGTGTGGCTTACTCCTACCTTGTTGTTGGTACATTGTTTATGTGTTCACGTCTTTTCCTTGTTATAAACATATGTTCTTAGATTTAAAAGGCAAATATGACTGTCAAGTGTTTGCATTCAACTGTCCAAAACTTACTAATAACATTAAAATCCATACCGTGTGACCTTTCTGTACACTATAGATTAAAAACCTATATTAAATGTATGGCCCACAAAGTGCTCTAATAAAAGCCATATTGATTAGATTAATCGGTGGTTGGTTGACTTTAAACGTTGATTGGTTTGGTTAAATTCGTATGAACATTATTGGTTCTGCCATTTTTATTGCAACATTTTTTTGTTTTTATTGGAAGCTTTTATATGCAGCAATCTACACATTTTTAATAAAAAGAGTTTGTAATAGTTAAACGTAATTGTCGATAAAACTCAATATACAGTAACTACTAAAGTTCTTTATTCTTTGAAATACGTTATATTATCTTAATTTTTATTTTCTAACTATTAATTTGTTCAATATATTAACGTACTTTCACAGATCGGGCACAGGCATTGTAAATAAATACCAACTACGTTTATAATTAAATAAGTTAAGAGCGATTTATAGAAAGGATACTCTAATTATTTACATTGTACCAGAATACAACGTGACAAATTAGTTTTGACTATAACTGGGTTTTATAGATCATATAAAGAACAACATTGTTTGATTAGATGTTTTGAAAAATATATTGAAGTCAAAATAACTATAAGTACTTAATATAAAAGTAAAACAAAGCAATTCGTGTTTTTAAATTTTAATGAATAGAAATAAGAATATGACCAAAAATATATATTTTGATTTTCTTATACAGTACCGCAGTAAGAAGTCAATCTATACTGGAAATTTATAAATGATATCTAAAATAAATAATGTTGACTAAAAATAACTTAAAATATTAAATAGCATTAATACCGCAAATAATACAGTTGGTTCTTCTTTGAAAGAACGTTATATTCTCTTAATTTATATTCTCTAACTAACAATCTGGTCAGCCCCTTTGACACTAGTTACAATTCTCGAACTAGTGTTGTTCAGTAATCAAGTCGATTTTTAAAGAAACGCTCTATATTTTTAAAATTATAGGAAAAAATATACGTAAAATCTCGTAGCTTCATTGCATAATAGGTTTTTAAGGAAATATAGTCTATTCCTACACCAATTGAAATAATCAATTGGTCTATTGGTCAGTTTTAATAGTTCACCATATTATTAAAATTAGTGACTTGAAATTATTTTGCTACCACATGTTACTAAAGAGAACAGAACCTGTTATAGCTGTGATCGGGTTGAGAAAATCATCCAGTGAAATGAACATTGAATAGAAAAGTCTAAATAAGTTATATACGGAGTTTTTAAAGATAAAACTACTGATAAAAACGACATATTCTTCCCCATTATAAGAATTAATTATCCTTTTTCCTTTCTTTGTTATTTTATCTATACTTTTAATAAGTAGTGTCTATCTTTTGACCGGGCTAGGTAAGTTAAGTACGCTAACAAATTTGGAGAACATTTACATGATATTTAACTTCGTCTTAAGGTATCCTTATTGTATTTTTATTTGTGGAAAGAGAATTTAAACTCTTATTTAATGCCTATAAATAAATTGAATATTCCGGGAGGGACTCACTAGTATTTAAAATAATTTAATTATTGGAATTTATTTGATTTTAGAAAGTGTACATTTATAGTGTGTTAAAATAGCCATGTATAATTTGAAATAAATTTAATGAAATACCAAAAAATCCTTATTTAAAGTTTTGTTATTGGTGGTGGATGATTTGAAAGAATAATAGGATTTCAGATAATCACTATATATATATATATATATATATATATATATATATATATAAAAGGGAGAACACTACCTTTCAAGGGTTAGCTAAAATCTACCCTCTTCCTCTGATTTTAAAATAATATTACGTAGATAAAATGTGCACAAAAAACTTAAAACTATAAATATGAAGTTATGAACCCACTAATCCAAATTTGAACAGAATATGCTGTAGTTAAAAATGTCTGCAGATTTTAACTTATGTATTACGTTTTTAACACCTAAGGTTGGATTTAAATCCCCGAAACGTAATGTTTTATTGTTGTAATAACACTAGCGAATGGGTGAAAACATATCAAACGGAAACTAACTATTATAAGTATGATCAGCTTCATAAGGTTATAAGTCAAAAGTCAGAGTCAAAGAATGTTTTATTTTTACCAGGCAAATTTAGGACTAAGAATCTAAGTGGGGACCAACGGCTTAAAGGTGACTTCCGAACCATCATAAAAGGCTCGGCAAGCAGGCTGCTTGCTTGGACAGGATCGCTTAGTGGTCCCAAGCAGCAGCCACACTCAACGTTGCTTGTTTTGGTTATCTTGCGATAACCATCGTACCCGCTTCACTACGTCATTTAGATTGGCTTTAGCTTAGTGATAAAACAACAATGGCGATTTAAATTGATTTTTAATAGGGTTTACGTACTGAAAGCAAGAGTTTAATTTTTGTCGTAAAAAAGTTGTGTGGAAAAGAAACGTACAGCTTGATAATGAAAAAAATACGGTGAATCTCACTTTCATATCTTCGTTTAAATACATTTTTTATGTTCATGAAGGTTTATTTTATGTTTTATAGGTAGATAGGCAACTACTAGACCAAAAAATCACAAGGCGCCTATGTTGCTGCTATAACAGAATGCTCTGCTGTGTATGTTTTCTATTGTTTTTTCCATTTACACTTTCCTTTCAAACGATGAAGTTTTCCTTTAAGCAATGTGTAGTGAAGTAATACAAATGATTAAAAAACACCTGTATTGCGTGATTGTTTCTACTGTACACTTTAGCTATGAAATATTAGCATGACGGCTTATGTTAATGAAGAAACACAAATTTACTTATTTTTGAGACTGCAGTTTGGGAAACATTAAGTTTACATATTTAAAAAAATGGGAAAAATTTACGCGAGTTTTAACTATGGAAGGAGTTTTGTTTATTATTGGAATAGCTGTGATCTTATTTATAGTATCGAATTAATTAAAAAAATGTCTGCAACAAAATATTTTTGTTAGCTTGTACAAAATACTGTATTCTGATATGGCTATGGATGTTACGGGTTAAATCAGCTTGCGACACAAACTGTATATGATTTAGTTCTTAATGATAATAATACTTCTTTATGAATAGAAAATACAATGGAAATGTTGGTTAAAAAATTACCTTTTGCGTATGATTAAAAACGGGATTGTCAAATAAAATTTATTTTAAGAGAGCGATGATATAAAACGAGTTGCCACATGAAAGCTGCACTTGAATCTCTTGAAATTAATACGAATGTGATGTTTGAACAAGAGTATGTAGTAGAGATTAACAAGTGTCATCGAAATGTACATTGAAATGTACCTTAATGGCTTATAAACAAAATTGAAACGTTCCAACCTTAAAAGTAAACATTTTATCAAAAATATAACTTATTAGCACAAAGACGCATTATACCACAAAAACTAATAGAGAGCAATTATTGACATTTTTACTCAAAAGTTGTTATCAAGTAAACGAGTTGCCACATGAAAGCTGTAGGCTATTTGAAACTCTTTTTTAAGAAATTGATAGGAATGTGATGTTTTTACGAGAGTATGTAGTGGAGATTAACAAGTGTCATTAAAATGTACTTAATCACTTAGAAACAAAATTGAAACATTCTAACCTTAAAAGTAAACATTTTATTAAAATATGACTAATTAGCACAAAGACGCATTATAACACAAAAACTAATAGAGTACGATTATTGAAATTTTTACTCAAAAGTTGTTATCAGCTCTGTGTTATATCAGAAAATATTACAATAATTTCTCACAACGAATGAATATGCTTATGCTTGGTATATGGTGTCGAGTGATTAAGATTGTGATATATCGAAGAGTATTACATAAAAGTGTCCAGTGCAAGAGACAACATGCATGACACAAACTGTTGCTTTAGCTAAATGAGCATTTCACGCAAATGTGAAGCAAACGTGTACGAGGTGTGAAAACAAAATAATGAAACAAATGAACAAACAATCAATAGCCTGAGGCGACAAACAAGCTGCTTTATTATGTTGTTTTTCTCCACTCGTTGCAACTGGAGATGAGGTCATGGGTTTGTATTGTTTTCTAGTCGAGGAAAATAACCTATAAAATAATTCTTTTTATAGAATGAATTAGTATTATTACAGTGAGATTTGTAATAAAAGTAAATTTGTGATTGTAAAATATGCATATAATCTACACTTAGAATTTTGAGTGTTTTAATTTTTAAAGTTTTTAAAAAGCCTCACCCATTTTTTTCTTTAATGAAATTTTTTGTATATAAAAACCGAAAGATGATATAATGTGATAAAGCATATGCCTATCAACGAAAATATTGCATTTTATATACAAAAAATACAAATTAAAAATAAATTTATATTATAGAGCATGGAAAGTCCTAAAACTATTGTTTACCTTGAGTTAACCCAAACTTTTACAATTTCCTTCTATATTCTTTGAATAGAAACTTTTGTATGGTTTGAATTTCTGATATATGGAATTCTAATCAATCAGTTCCAAGAACTTTACTATTTTTCTATATACAGAGTGTCCCATACCACCCATACACTGACTATATAAAGAACTAGAACAACCAAATCTATTAATGCGCACTAAAATCTATTGCTATACAATGAATAATTAATTGTCTAATTGGCTACTTGGCCAATGGCTACTGTCGGTTATTCTCCTCTTAAGAGACGATTATAGTGTGCAGAAGTTTAACCGAAACATTAAACAATAATTGTTTGTTTTTCTTTGCTTCTCTACGTAATTTCTTTATTGAAATCAGTTCTTGTATTAGTATGTCGACAAAGATTTTGGATACAACTTATCATAGGACAAACTATTCTTTTATTAAAGTAAATTTGTAAGTAAAAATGTATATTTTTATAAAACTGTAAATGAATATAATAAATAAAATTTCACTCTTTTTTAGTTCAAGTAAATTTAGATATGGCCATGAGGCAATTATACCTAGTTTTAGATGCAATTCATAGTGACACATTGTTAGTTATGCAACGTTTGTTGTAAGTTGGATTTGATACATGGATTTTTAGCGGTTAATGGCGGGTTTAAGTTTACTTTGTCATTATTGTAATGAGAAGGCACAAATAATGTTCAGACGCTTCCGAACTCCCAAGTTTTACATTGATTTCCAAATTTGCAGTAACAACGGATAATAATTCTGATGCTGAAAATTTGAGTTGCATGCATAAAGGATGAAGAATTACATACAGTCCATCCATCAAATGATTTATAACCGCCACAAAGAACATATTAGTGTGCAGGCAGGCATTATGCATTAATGTGTGTTAATTCCATAAAGTGAGAAAAGCAAGAGGTGGCGGAGGAGGGAGGGAAGGCGGCAAGCGCCCCCGCATTTCCACCCGCCAAAGATTAATGGAACCCCCGTCACCGGAAGACGGATCGGATCTCGGCGACTTTTATTGGTTCTTTCTTTAGCAAAGCTTTTCAGGGATTTGCTTATCAACAGTACTTCAATCACCGGATCTGAAGTGAGTAACATGTCTCTAATACTACTCTACGATGTACTTCCGAGCGCTTTGAGACCTTCCTTAATGTGTTATATTTGTCACGGACATGTCTCTAATTTTACACAGTATTGGATACTAGAGATTAGCTTGGCAGCTCTGACAACTGATGTATATATGTCTTATATATTTATAAGATTCAATTGATTCAATAACGCCAAAAAGTGAATAGCTCATTACTAATGTCTGTGTTTTTGTTTATGGACGTGTGCAATGTGTTTCAGGCAGTCCAAAATCAACATTTCCACATAATGTCTTCCCAAAATAATACTGAATAGTTCATTAACCAATGAAAATGTTCAATCAACCGGTTCTTTAAAGCATAAATTTCGTAGTTTTATTTGAAATATTTGTTTTTTTTTTAATTTTTAATTGAAGCACATTGTTTTCTTACTTTATCAAAACAGAAAACAATTACACTTTCATGAGTGTCCTTATCAAGACACAAAACAAAAAATGTGTGTTGTTTTTTTTGTTTTCAATGTCTTTTTTGTTTTAGTAGACACTGAAAACAAAAAAAGTATCTTGGCCTCTACGAGTGCGGCTTTTGAGCATCGGTCTCCTTAACTTTAAATTACTGTACACGTACTCGAAAAATTTATCGTATAGACTTTGTACAGCTTCTCTTGTCCCATCTTCCAATTAAATCAAAGATCCAGAAGGGATTATAGGGTTTACATGTATCTGCATTACGATTGAATCTCATTACGTCATCGCTTCTGAGTTGTCAAAAGTTAGTCAAAGAGAATGTTTGCTTATTTGAAAATGTTGAACTCGCAGAGCTTGAAAGAACTGGGGAAAGAAAATGTACGGTTCAGCTGGGTCAAACTGCATCTGCTGACCGTATTGGTTTTCAACTCGACCAACATGTGGCGCAAATAGTGGCAGTGGGATGTGCGAGTTACGGCCTCAATAAGGCTCTGTTTACTGCATACAAGTGTTGGTAAAATATGTGCATTGTTGGCGTCGCGATGCCGCCCCCCGCCCGTAGTGTCCCAGGCATCTGGGACGTAACTGTTCTAAACTTGGGAGGGATTCATTAAAACATTTATTAAAATAGTATTGTAATAATTTAGTTATTCTCATTTTTAGAAACGTCAAATAATTAAAAAAAATCCATGAATGTACATTGTGTTCCAAATGCTATGCACACAGAAGGGATCTTGGAAACTATAAGAGACATAGCAAAGATTAAATTATCTAAGTTTTTCGTTATAACAAGACCAAAAAATTAATATGGTTATGTTTAAGATTGGTTGATGCGCTCAAAAACAGTCACAGCTCTCTTATTTGTCACAATTTTTAGTTTATTTAGTTAAAAGATTTCAAAAATACCATATGTGCTATACTTCCCTCGTGGTTTTCGTCAAATAGTTTCAAACACCCGTTTTTATGGTTGTGAGGAGGGAATGTTTATTGTACTATTCGGAAAAATTGGTGAACCTGACTTAGATTTCACTGCGCACAGTGTTGGAGTTTTTTTGGCGCAGCGAGTGAATTACGCAATCAATAGAAAAAATTAATTTTTTGGTCTTGCTTTTACGCACAACTTTGTCCATTTCATCTTTGCTGTATCTCTTATAGTTTCCATGATCCCGTCAGTGAGCACAAAATTTGGAACACACTGTATAATATGAAAAAAATGCGTAAAGCTCCTTGTACTAAACAAAGAAAATATTACTACACTTTTGTACGTAGAAATACATTTGGTACGGAATATTACTTAAACTTACCCTGACTAAGTTTCTTGGCCCGTATCAACCACTAGTGTTTCAAGATAGCGGCCGTTATAAATGTTCTTAAGTTATTTAAATACTTAAAAAACGATTTCTTATAGGAATGTTTACTAATCTGAAACAATTTGTATACCCACATTATGACATAACTAATGTTTCAAGAGTGGCTCTTAAAAGCTTGAAAAAGGATGGTTATATATAAGTTGTTAAGTATGTTTTGTAATTGGTGCTCAAACACTTCATTAAAGATATTAAAAATAATTTGGAGCAGTGCCCAAACATTACAGTAGCCCTGAAAGGGAAGCGAAGTACGGATGTCTTTATGGTGGCTAGTAACAAAAAAATCATAAGATATAAAATGCGGAGATTACTTAAACAGAATGTAGTAGAATTATAATAAAACAACCTTATAATTTTTATATGGATGAAATGAAAGGTTAGGATAGCTATGTATAATAGTTTACCTGGAATGAATAATGTCAAGTGTATTGATATATATTAAACAAATAACTGATTGGAATTACACAAATAAAGTAATAATTAGTAATTATACTAAGAATGTTATAAAAAAAATTTTAATTCACTGGAATGATAGTTTATTATAACTTTATACAGGAATTATATGACATTTCACACATAGTGAGCATGTATTTATTTGTGAGAGGTTACAACCCTATAATCACACTAAACACGTATTTAACATAAAATGTATTACAGTTTTTTTTTTAATAAAATCTACGTGAATCTCTAAACGATGATGAATAGTAAGTATATTTGTCTGACAGAAGCAGATAAATGCAGACTTTCATACTGTCACATTGCTTTTATATCCCAATGCTGATTCCGCCCCTTTTGGGGCGTAAATGTTCCTAAATTTAAGTATTACTTGTAATAAAATTATGTAAATATTTAAGTGTGAGGTTGCCTGATAAAGGAATATTTAGTTTGGAAACACTTAAAAATAAAAATTGTATTGGAAAAGTTTTATTATGAACAGTAAACAGTTTTTATTACAACCTTTTTGTAATACTTGTGCTTATACCCGCTGGATGGCAACATCATCAACAAGGTAAATTCAACTCTAGCCCCATACAATAATCTATACATCAGATAATTGCAATTATATATAATTTTTACTGTCCTATTGCCTAAGTAAATTGTATATGACAAATAAGGTGTTTACGGTCATTTTTAACTGCGGAGACAGTTTGGTAAGAGGCGGAATTTACTGATATTAACATTAGTTATAGGCCAGCCACCGTAGACAGAAAATACCTTAGGTCCAAATAAATTGCAGGAAGCTGAATTTTGGTGTTTGTTAGACATATCAGAGTAGTATTAAATTGAGTTTGCAGCTTCTGAATCCTTTAGCTTAACTTTTGAAAGCAAAAAAAACCTTGAAATTTGTATACGTTTTTTAAGGTTTGGCTTAAAAAAGTTTATGAAGGTTGGTTTTGTAAAGAAAAGTCTAGTCCTAGTAATTAGGCTTATGGAGTAAGTGAGAGTTTGAAGCAGAGCTTCCGGTAGCATTAAGCTTTTCTGATTCTATTGATATTACTTAAACCAGACAAATGACACCTTGAATTCTACTTCAAGAAACACAAAACTCTGAACGCTACTATCAAAAGGTTGGTACCAATATAAGTAAATTATTTCTAAACCACTGTTTTATCCAACCATTCGCACTTTGCTAATTACGTACATACCTATTACAGATCATTCATAAATTATTGCAGTTGAAAAGTTGAAATATATTTGCCACTAACAAGGGCATTGTTTTATTATTGTGGCCGAATTCGCGGCATAGGTATGTAATGTAAAAGTCAGATAACAGGATGTTTGGAGATTTAAGGTTAGAAGGTTTAATCACAGCTTTTCTCATCTGTATGTTCTAGCGGTGCTCCACGCCAGATTTCACTAGAAGAGCCTCAGTCTCACCTCAGTAAACTTGAGAATTAAGAACTCTCTTCGTCAATCATTAACATATCAATTTTACGTGGTTCGGAATCCATGAAAATCCACAAAATCCGAGTAATCTACAGTGCCAGTGTCCGGTAGTATGTAAAAATATAAGCATTGTTTGATAGCAGTCTACAATCTACATTATAACTCAAGAACACTGGAATAGCATAGCCGCAATATTTAACTCTGAGATTGGAAAGGTTGAAGGTTAAAGCACTGTACTTATGTTCATTTGTCACTTGTTTTTGAATGAAGTACGAGTATACCAGACAACATGTCGCATAGCAATTTTCGCTAAGGAGTTCATAAGAGAAATTCCATGGAGGAATATGCACCATCATCAAACTCGATATTTCCTATGCAGAAAAGAAGGTTTTCCAAACTTTAGCTACAGCTCAATTAATTCTCTGGTATCCTGTGCATAGATCAAAAGACAGAAGGGAAATTTACTGCACCCCTACTAAATGGTAGCAGAGACCATATAAGCTCGTATTAAGGGTCGCTGAAGCTCTATCAATTAATTGCCCTTCAGGCAAGGATCAGCAAATCTGGGGCTGAAAAACTATCCAGAGAACCTACACTCATTGTGGACAAAATCGAGTCGTATTAATCAAAATACAAACGTTTCTTGTAATAAAGG
Organism: Homalodisca vitripennis; assembly: GCF_021130785.1. NCBI lineage: Eukaryota > Metazoa > Arthropoda > Insecta > Hemiptera > Cicadellidae > Homalodisca > Homalodisca vitripennis. The sequence goes on from NC_060208.1 coordinate 41,396,278, forward strand.
GATTTAAAAAGATAAAAAAATGTGCAAGTATATATTAATAATAGGTTAGGAGTTTTATTGATCACTATATATTATCGGACAGGGGTTTATTATATAAAACTCAATTTAGATTGCTTTATAAAATAAAACCGTCCTGGGCCGAAAGTTTCAATGAAGTTGTCTGGTCTAAGAGGACTTTAAACAGCTTAGTCAATGGGAAATGGGAAATGTTTCGTCGTTGCTTTTTAGAAGCAGCGAAATAGTGCAATTCCAGATCTACATCCAATCTATTCCTGTTAAATAAGGTCGTTAGGACTGTTTCCAAGAATACAGCTTTAAAACAATATTAATACGTTTGCTTGTATAATAACATCACGTTATTGAGATGTCATATAATTGAATATCTTGAATACAATGAGATGTTAATATTAGATAATGAGATATTATATGTAGGAGTTTATAGTTCCAACAAGTAACTCAATGGAATTTATATCCAAAGAAAATCTAACCTCACGTATCTTAACATCTTTACTTAAAAATTGAGTTTAAATTTAATACATAACAAAACTCTCTCTCTCTCTCTCTCTCTCTCTCTCTCTCTCTCTCTCTCTCTCTCTCTCTCGGAATGATTGTTGCGTGTTTAAGATGTAATTTTTAATAATTATTGAACATTAAAACAAGCATATAATCTAAAAATTTATCGCAGAACATTTATCAGCATTGACTTAATACAGCAATAATTATTGTTACTTTCGCACAGCAGTTCATTTGAAAAAAAGTATTCTGACAATAATTGTATAACAATAATTAGTATTTAAAACTACAGTAATTGTTGTGAACATTCTGCTTTACTCGTGTCTACAAACAAATGACAAATGATTAAATAAATAAGCCATCTAGTTCCAGTAAGTAGTGATAAGTAGTAAAATTTGCATTTAGATATTACTGAAGTATCATACATGCTTAAAACTATAACTAAAAAACTGATATTAATGAAATCGTAGATGTTCTTAACACTCATACACACAATATTAAATAATTTACATTATTCACAACACAAACAGTTTTTTCTGTTGTAAAGTGGAGTTGTAGTTACTTTCTTACATAGATTTTGTCTCAAATTTCCTAAACAATAGAAAAAAGGATTTCTTATAATAAAATATTTACACGCATCTCAAATAAAAATATATTTTAACTTGAAATAGATACAGATTATCACTATAATCTTTTAAGATTAGATTATATGAAAAAAATCTGTTACCAGACTAAATCTAGGCATGACCATGGAGGCTACAAATTTGTTTGCGTACTATGGGGAATAGTTACTGGAATACAGAGGTAATATAATATTAGTAATATTACACTCAGAGGATTAAATGAGAACAATTCTTTTTTTGAATCGACTCATATCATGATTAACATTTGAAATGTATGTAAAACAGTCGTGGGTTTTTTACCAAGAGATATCTCACATTCAGATGAGCAGAGAGACGGAACTGTCCTTTGTCCCAAGATCAATACAATTCTTTGAACCAAGTGGAATCATTGTCGTACGTTTCAAATTTTTAGGATAACCTTACCAAGAATTATTGCACACACGGACATACAGATGAAAAGAGTGACGAGCAATCTGCCCTTCTACCCAAAATCAATACAATTCTTTGAACCAGTTGGAACCATTGTCGTAGGTTTCAAGTTTCTAGAATAATTTTACAAATAGTAGGCTCATACGGGCGTAGAAATGAAGAGAGTAACGGACTGACTGCCCTTTGTCCCAAAATCAATACAATCCTTTGAACCAAGTGGAATAATTTATTTTGTAAGTTTCAAGATTATGGGATTGTTTTACCAAGAATTTTCGCACATACGGGCCTAGAAATGAAGAGAGGAACGGACGGACTGCCTTTTGACCCAAAATCAATACAGTTCTTCTTTGAACAAGATTCAAAGGCTTTAGTTCAAGATTTATTTAACAGACCGACAACAAGATTTTAAGCAGAACAAAATTACACCTTAGATATGAAGTAACATAAACTTGTAAATGGTATCTCTTGCACCACTGAGGTACTTTATGTGAAACGTTTATAGTCTACTTCCAGATGTCAGTAATTAAAATAGGAACATTCAGAGTGTTAATATTCAGAGTTTAATGCTTCATGAAGCAGAATTCTAGGCGATAGCTCGCCGTTGTCTGGTCACCTTAATAAAATTATTCACAGCCTGGAAGCTCTGCTGCAAACTCGCCCTTCCCCATTAAATCTTAACCTAGTATCTGTCAGTTCTATACCCAGCGCACATTACGAGTAATGAACTTCGCATTGCAGGATAGTCGTGGTAAAGTTTAAAATACCAATAAGGAATGACTTAATAATGGAAAATTCCAACGATTTGGTAGAAATGATACTTTTTAAGAAATCCACATTAGTGAGGTGATATTTTAGATGGATTTATCTCACTGGAGAATGTAATTGAGTGAGTATGTAAGAGTTATTAATTCGACATAGGGGTGATTCTACATAATAGAGGGTAATTTGCAATGATTTTTCCAGTGTAATTAATCTAACTTCTCTCTCTCTCTCTCTCTCTCTCTCTCTCTCTCTCTCTCTCTCTCTCTCTCTCTCTCTCTCTCTCTCTCTCTCCAAGGCGCGCGCGCGCGTTTGGGCCTGCCTATACTTGTCTATATTATGTCTGTGTATGTCTGTTCTTTGTACCAGTTTGAACCTATCATTCTGTTTTTATGTTTGCCTGCATTTCCCTGCACGTTTGCTTATCTCCTGCCCTTCTGTCTTCATGCCTGTCTATATATCTTCATCTGCATGTATATTATACGTCACAGTGGAGTGTATAGTAGGTCGGCAGGATATGTTGGGAATAAATTGGGATCTATAGATTTAAACCTCCCCATTTTTGAGCTGTTTGATTGATGTTGTCCGTTAATGGGATTTATTTGAGCTTTAGCGGAACCTATTATGCATGGTTAACTCGAGAAATAGGCTAATAAGGAATAGACTTGAAATCTTATATGGAAAGCCATTTCGGCACAGGCAATATCGTCTTCGATGATAGAACATGTATCTCCCTAGGATGTCTTTTATTCAGTCCTTAGTATCAAAGCGTACTATCTTATCTATCTTACATTTAATACAAAGTTTTAAATTATAAATGATTCTATATTAATTTTAATTTGTATTATTTAGCGTTATAGCTTAATTTATATAAATTATATGAAATAATGTAATTTAAATATGTTTGTTGAAGAATACTGAAATATTATTAGATTATTTAATTGAGCCTTAAATCCACCTCTTTACAAAAGTCATCTTTCATTTCTATAGATGAATACAGATCCTTAAGTTGGATCTTTAGAGTGCTGAGTTCCGCCCTTTGCCAGCTCAATTAATTTCATAGACCTGGCCACTCAGATGTACGAGAGTGGAGGTACTTTTCTTTCTTACATACAATCCATTGACGTGTCCTAGGTATTGGGAACGATGTATCACCGTCTAACGTAATAAATCTATCTAACAGGTTTAGAAGATCCCTGGAGTTCCTACTACCCTAAGTAAAGATTATCAGTTTCAAAACTGGACACTGCATTGTAACAAATACATTTTTTGGATTAATTCACAGGATCTTGATTATGAAGTACTATAGCCAGAAGTACTTCTATTGCTTAATATTTCTAAATAACAAATAATAATTTCTTACATTTATATGTCTTAGGGACGCACATTAAAAATAACACAACAAGTTATTTTTATAGATACAAAGAAAACAATAAATAATTATGGAAATACATAAAGTGAAGCATTTTATAATGTAAATTTAAAGAATAATATGATCATAATCAATTATAGTTTACTTTTGAAATAATCATGATGTAAGGTCAAATCTAATTCATCTTTACATAAAGAACTAATTACAAAAGTAAAAATGTACCAATATATGATATAAAATTGACATTGATTATAGCAAGGGCAACTTACTTCTGTGCGCCTTGTCCCCAGGATCTCTTCTCAACGTTACTCTTCTCTTGGTCCCTGGTCTTGAAGCTGAAATATTAAACATGGAATAGTTTAGAACTGGAATGAAATCCAGAATGAAATATATTACTCATAATATATAGAAATCCAAGATGGGGAGAACACTCTATGGAGAAAAAACGTTTCAGAAATATTGAAAGCATAGTAAAAAGTATTTTAAATTGCTTTTCAATATTTCATCTGGTAGGTTTTCCAGTTAGGCGGTCTCCAAAATATGGACAAATCGCCTCCACTTTACTTAAGGCACTTGCTACAGGACCTGGAGAAGACTTAATGGAGGGAAAATCTGCACTATATTAACATTTTTGAAAAGTTCAATTTCTTATTACAACTATTAACTGATGAAAAATAAAAACTTTTCTTACTCCTGCAATCTCGTGCTAGAATTCCTGTAACACAGAAATTTATACTTGATTGCTGATAAAGCAACTCAATGATTCTATTAACCAGCCCTAGAAGTCCAGTTGAATATTGACAGTAAGGCATACGCGTTGCTATCCTGCCCTCTTTAGATATTGCACACTCGGCACCGAGAAGAAATTGGCTTTGAATGATGGGAGTTATTCAGCGACATGATATAAAAATTAACAAAATAAAAAATGTTTTCGATCGGTTGGAATTCATATTGAATGAGATGGAGGTTCAAATTGGGTGATGTTGGGTTTAGGTTACTTTCAAACTGGGTAAAATTAGGTTGTAAATTGGGTGAGCTTGAAGTAAAATATTTGTTAATTGAAACGCTTAGTACAGATTTAAACTGTTATTCAGGTATCATACTTTATTCTATTGCAATGTGACACTTACAAATGTTGGGTTCGTAATCAACATCATGGATGACAATTTTGATGGCCTCGCCGTCCTGTACGGAAGGTTGTCTACGCACTTCAGGGGCGTGTGTCTCCTCCTGGGGCACCCTGGGCACAGGCCGTGCCCCCCTCGTGATCGCCGCCAGATCAGGCCTAGGTGTAAAAGAATATTGTCGTAAAAAAGTGTTTAAACATAAAATATCTCACAGTATGTTCAGCTTCATTATGCGCTCTTTTTTTGTAGAGGAATACAGTACAAAATTACAAACTACTATAAGAAATTACAAAAATGTTCGGTCTTAAGAGTTTTTTAATGTGAGAAGTTGTGTAATCTTTATTATGAAATGCATTCCAATAATTAATCATAAGAAAACGAATTATTACTAGTTTTATAAACTACATAATATTTACTTTGATTAAGTTTAGAAATCGTAATCAAGAGATTAATTATTTAGTTAAACTGTAAGATAGTTATCGCTCTAGTCAATACCTCCATGACTTCGCTTCATAAAGCGTCTGAATTTAATACAGTATTACGAACTGGTAATGTATGAAGTTTGTTCTCCTAAGTTTCCACCAAGAAAATTTTACATTAGACCGTTTCTTTAAATCGATTTTGTAACATTTATATACTATACTCGACCTCTAGAGTCTAGATGTACATAAATTAAATCTAATTTTTACTCAAGTAAGCTTTAATATTACTTCCAATAACATTAATGTAGACGTGAGAACGTAAATGTACATAACTAAGGTATACCGACTTTTTTATTATTTTGAAGTGTAGCTTTCGAAATCTTATCACTACCAACTTAATTAAATAATTATTACTTAAATATGTTGGTAAGTGGAAACAATGTCAACAATTATTTAAAATAAATTTAAAAATCAATTCCTGCCAGCAATTATGTAGCGTATGACGTTTAGGCCCATCCAAAATACTTTCCAAACCCTTAGTATTCAAAATGTGCAAACTGACAAAATAAATATTTTAGGGGTGTGAAAATTTCAGGGAATTTAATTTTTCTAAGTACTTTGAACAAAGTCTAGAACATACATTTCTCTAGCAATTTATAAGAATTATATTTTAATACTAAATCACAAAAGGATGACTTATACTGATTAAGATATATAAATTTATATTGTATCTTATTTTGTAAATCCCTGTCCTTGTATTTGTAACTCCTCAATGCTAACATGTTACCTATACCACTGGGTATTTCAGCTCGTTGCTTACGTATCAGTTAGTATGGCCGGGAGATATTCAGTAACGTTTTCGTCTTGCATTTTCCTTGTATATGGTTGATATAGACTATCTGTCTCTTTTTTTTGGGAGAATTTTGATCGTAAGAGATCTGATCTTCAATACATGGAGATTAACCTTGTATTATTTAATCCTGTTCACGTATTTCTTTCATTTCGCTATAGTATCGTGCCTCTTTCAATATACGCATCTTAAATAAGTTTTTATCACTCTACATTCTAACATATACCATCTCTGATTAACAGGACTTTTAAACATCCCAACACTGAACACCACCATCTATAGTACAGCACTCGGTATAGTACCGTGCCTCTTTCAATATACGCTACTTAACTAAGTTTTAATCACCCTTCTAACATAAAACATCTCTCCACAGCACGATATATAGTACAGCACTCGGTATAGTACCGTGCCTCTTTCAATATACGCTACTTAACTAAGTTTTTATCACCCTTCTAACATAAAACATCTCTCCACAGCACGATATATAGTACAGCACTCGGTATAGTACCGTGCCTCTTTCAATATACGCTACTTAACTAAGTTTTTATCACCCTTCTAACATAAAACATCTCTCCACAGCACGATATATAGTACAGCACTCGGTATAGTACCGTGCCTCTTTCAATATACGCTACTTAACTAAGTTTTTATCACCCTTCTAACATAAAACATCTCTCCACAGCACGATATATAGTACAGCACTCGGTATAGTACCATGCCTCTTTCAATATACGCTACTTAACTAAGTTTTTATCACCCTTCTAACATAAAACATCTCTCCACAGCACGATATATAGTACAGCACTCGGTATAGTACCGTGCCTCTTTCAATATACGCTACTTAACTAAGTTTTTATCACCCTTCTAACATAAAACATCTCTCCACAGCACGATATATAGTACAGCACTCGGTATAGTACCGTGCCTCTTTCAATATACGCTACTTAACTAAGTTTTTATCACCCTTCTAACATAAAACATCTCTCCACAGCACGATATATAGTACAGCACTCGGTATAGTACCGTGCCTCTTTCAATATACGCTACTTAACTAAGTTTTTATCACCCTTCTAACATAAAACATCTCTCCACAGCACGATATATAGTACAGCACTCGGTATAGTACCGTGCCTCTTTCAATATACGCTACTTAACTAAGTTTTTATCACCCTTCTAACATAAAACATCTCTCCACAGCACGATATATAGTACAGCACTCGGTATAGTACCGTGCCTCTTTCAATATACGCTACTTAACTAAGTTTTTATCACCCTTCTAACATAAAACATCTCTCCACAGCACGATATATAGTACAGCACTCGGTATAGTACCATGCCTCTTTCAATATACGCTACTTAACTAAGTTTTTATCACCCTTCTAACATAAAACATCTCTCCACAGCACGATATATAGTACAGCACTCGGTATAGTACCATGCCTCTTTCAATATACGCTACTTAACTAAGTTTTTATCACCCTTCTAACATAAAACATCTCTCCACAGCACGATATATAGTACAGCACTCGGTATAGTACCGTGCCTCTTTCAATATACGCTACTTAACTAAGTTTTTATCACCCTTCTAACATAAAACATCTCTCCACAGCACGATATATAGTACAGCACTCGGTATAGTACCGTGCCTCTTTCAATATACGCTACTTAACTAAGTTTTTATCACCCTTCTAACATAAAACATCTCTCCACAGCACGATATATAGTACAGCACTCGGTATAGTACCGTGCCTCTTTCAATATACGCTACTTAACTAAGTTTTTATCACCCTTCTAACATAAAACATCTCTCCACAGCACGATATATAGTACAGCACTCGGTATAGTACCATGCCTCTTTCAATATACGCTACTTAACTAGGTTCTTATCACTATCTTTATATATATATATATATATATATATATATATGCCGCGGGCAACTGCTAGTTAAATTATATCACACCTCTGATTAATAAAACTTTTAAACTTTCCAACACTTCACAGCACCATATATAGTACAGGACTCACTATAGTACAATGCCTATTTAGTATATGCTACTTAACTATGGTTTTATTTCAACAAATTACATATCTGATTTACATTGCTTTGGAGACTTGGTAACTACCACACACCACGGTAACTAACAGCACCTACAACGTGGGTTGTCAATAACTGGCCTAGGAAGCACTACCAGTCACTCACTCCTTTGCTTCTAGTCTCGGGGAATAAAATAAGAAAAATCATGTATTGGCCATATTGTAAGAACCAACACATCAAAATCCCGTGCTTGGATAGGATGTGTAAGAAAACAGATCTTGGCAATTACTTGGGCTGTCCAAACAATCTGCTGGTAGGTGACACGGTGTTATCCTGTGATTGTGATTTTGTAGTGTGACTAAAACAATATAAACTACCTCTATTATCTGATGGTTAATTGAATAGTGGTAGTTATAATAGCTAGATGTTATATACAACATGTGGTATTAATAAATTTAAATTAACTGATTAGCTAAAATAATTGAAGGAATTATGAAGCTGTATGAACAACTTTGTTTGAATACTGGTCCGTGATCACTTTTGCAATTTGTGTGTTCTACTTTACACTGCTATCATATTACTTGCTTGTATATAACATATTATATAGTCTAGGATTTGAAAGAAGTTTTGCATTATATAAGTGCGTTACCTCTATTATTTTCTTAAAATCTAAAGAGAAATTTTCTCTCTTTAAAAGAAATTGAAATGGTTAAGAATATTAAACGATAACTTTATCTAAGATTATAACCTTGGCATAGCACACTAAACCCACATTCAGTTACGTAGATAATGGTTATATCACCGTCAGACAACTGAATGATAAGGCCAAAAATCACAACTTTTAACCAAATAATCAAGCTGTATATGTGGTTAACTGCACTTATAAACATTTATTTACTCGTCTGACAGTTGGTTTCAAGTCTGTACAGCTCAGAAAAATAGTATATGAGAAAAAAATCGTTTAATACATTAAACCCTTCTGATACCCCAAATTTTGACCTCCATCAATACTAGCGTGAATTGGTTTGTGTGTAAGCGAAGCCTAATTTACAGATTAGTTCGACAAGTCATTCTCTTTTGTTTCGATATATTATTTTATTTATTCATGTCTGCATAGTAATAACATACATGTTTGAGGTATAATAAATGTACTAGTGTTGCTGTATATTATTATCATGTATTTGTTATATACGTAAAAGTTGACCCATCTAAAAATACGAGTTTTTAGGTGTAAGTGAAATAACAACTTATTTTGAAGGAGGGGAATCAAAAGAAAAACACATTTAGTATTTTAGTTGCTCCATTCAACGTAACGTCCAAGCGAATTAAAAATTTTTCATCCGTTAAATATACTCTATTTTTGTTCTAAACCTTTCTGCAATTAGGTTTGTCTCATCAAGACTTTTTGTATGTGGCATTTCTCAATGTTCTTCTAACATCCAATTCAAAGGAGGAAGTTTTAAATAAATCATAAACATACGCAGATATTTTTTCTTTCATATGTACATAGAAGATTTTAAAATTCTCTACCAATCAAAAGGAATGAATCTGACAGGCCTTTTTGACACCGGTATCTAAAAGTTCAACTTACCATCTTTCTAAGTACTTCTAGTATATAAATGCACCATAATATGAACGAAACACGTACATCAGTACGCTGAGAAAACATTTATTTATTTATTTTAAACTTTAAGCAAAAAAGCCAAGGATAACTCCTGTGGGTTTTTATAGCATTAATTTACAATAGCTGTGTTCAAAAATTCAAGAAAAAGCCATTTTCAAATGTAGCCAATTTCCTTAAATTTGACTAGTATCGAATTTCGCTGTAATATTTATAATGCACTTGCAAAAGACATTTCAAACATGTAATTTTCCTGACGTGGCTCTTGTAATGTGTTTGAACTTCTAAAAAAAACCTTCAGAATTAAAAAAAATGTTTCCAAATATATTTAATAACAGTTTGTATAATCCGACTCGCAGCTTGGAATCGCTTAAGTTATCAAAGCGAATTCTCAAACAAAGTAATATTAACTTAAGTTTTGTTTAACTTTCGAACATGACAAGCTGAAATCCAATGCACTCAATTATCTACTTCTACAACAGCTGTTTGGTTTAAAGTAGTTACTAGATCCACGCCGAGAAACAACGAACCCCAGTAACGTTTTCGTATAGGAGAGACGTCCAAATTTAAAAATGTTTGTAAATTATTTATTATATATATATATATATATATATATATATATATATATATATATATATATATATATTAATGGAAATAGTCTATGCATTTTATAATGATACCTTACCACATTTGATGGAAATAACTATTTTGGGATACTTTAGGAAAACCAAATGCAAACCTTGTCTAATGCATTAAATTGGTACGCATTTCTTCCTGTCATGATTAAGTGATAACAGGTGAGGGACTCAAACATACTATATTATAGTAATTCGTTAAAATATCTTACTTATCAGAAATCATTATGGTTTAGTGACATCGTAAAGTGTGCGTCATAACGGTTTGATATGGTTTTTAAATCTTTACCTATATTGCAGTTATATATTAAATTAATTAATCACCTGAAGAAGAGATTAGATAGCAGATCTCGAAACGTAGTGTTATTAATTTCTTGTATCACTGAACAATAGCAAATGTTTGGAAAGTCCTGTTTCCTTCGCAATCCTACCATCTTAAAAACAAACCTTACATAAATATTTGTTTTAATAAACTAGACAGAAAATTCAATATAATTATTATGCAGTTCTATGTAGTAAGGTTGTTAAAATAAACTTATTTAATTTAAATTGTTTGTACTTTTCAGTTTAACATGAGGAGATGACGACGAAGAAGAGAGAACGTTCGATAAAGAAAACATAGTTTAACTGAAACTCATCTCTATTGAGTGGCATAGGAAACTAATGGAGGACTGAAAGTAAATTTGTCACTGTAGCTAGAGTCAGGTAAATTAGGCGCCATCGCTAGAAACAGTAACGGGTAATTTGCATTTGAAACTTAGTTCTCCTCGTTAGTTCGTCAAATAAAGCGTTTATATTCGTGTGTATGGTGCGTCTACGAGTGAATACGTTATTACAGGAATGAACTTTACTCCTTGTAATGGCAATTCAATTAGTAATTGCCTCAATTGAGGAGGATCCTTAATTGGCACCAATCAGCCTCTCAGGTAATCGTTAGTTTAAGTAATAATACAGAAACCTGCTGATGGCTAAATTAAGAGTTTTTTGGAGGTATATGAAAATAGGTAATTGGCCTAATACTTTCTAGTTAAACTATTTATTAAGGACCCGACCGATCCTTCTTACAACTGTGTCGAGCTTGTCTGTACACCCTTGCGATGACTCTCCATAGAAAGGTCCTTAAGACTCGGAACTTGGTAGATAGTTTCCTCTTTGTTCACCAAAGAACTTCAATGATTTTTGAGTCATCAGCACAGAGGGGGAATAGAAAAAATGTCTTAAATTATTATTTCTTGTAGCTAAAAAATATATATTACCCTAATAATTTCTAGGTTAACTACTGTATTTATTAAGGACCCGACCAATCCTTCTTAAAATTGTGCTGCAAAGTATCCATCACTGTGAAACATAAAAGTGAGTAACACGGTTTCAACTCTCGGCGTGACCGCGAAAGTTATATATTCCAAGTAACTTACATTTGAGAAAAACGTGTTAAATAAATAAAAAAATAAAAAAAAAAAGAAACAGTTCATGTCACCATAAATTCTGTAAAACTTTATTTAACTTTTGCTTATAGTGTGTTTTTGTTTTAAATTGCTAAGCTCCAAGTTATTGTGAAGTGATTTGGCCATGTATATATATATATATATATATATATATATATATATATATATATATATATCTAATTAAATTTACTTTTTAATGCTAAATTTCATAAAGCTAGATGTAAAAATAAACAATAATAGTCAAAAGAGATACAAACCCAACGTGCAAAAACAAAAAGTAGGGTATAAGTGTAAAAGAAGACTATGCAGTTCTAACTTTACTTTGTTAAATAAAGGTTCTTTCTTTCATTCTCCAAGATAGCAATGTGACTGAGCTAGAAGGCATCAGGAAATTCACCTATTTACTTTGATAATGCGAATAAGGTGAATGGGAAATGGCTAGTTGTGAATTTACTTTCGAGTGTCCTTCCAATCTTTATGTATCTGTTTGTATTTTTTATTATTCAGTTTCAACTGTAGGAGACTAAAACATTTTAATAGCTTTGTAAGGTTTGAAAAGGGTTAACGTTATAGAAAGACTTGATAGATAGTGAAGAGATAAAATCTAGAAGAGTCAGTAGATGTGACACAAACTTGTTAATCGTAGAAGCTATAATACCTTTTTGTGGGACAATTCGTGCCTCACTGCCGTAACTGGATTTTCGTGGAAGCATTTACTGTTCCGTAACTTTCAATCTAATTTAACTTTAGTTAAAAATTTATTAATTAGAACTGCTTTTGAGCTGGATCCTAGCACTAAGTTCTTAGTATGAATTATTTGTAAATACATACTTCCTTTCTGTTTAAACAGTTTACATTGTATATGCTCACACCAAAGTAAAAATATTTATTTATATATCCATTTTTAAAACTTTAAAGCATATTTAAACCTAAAACTTTTAGGTTTTAATCATTTAATAATTAATACACGATGACTACTTCAGGAGTTACTAATGGCATAATATTGGTCCTAATCCTAAAAGATATGATCAACAAAAAGAGAAGTTTTTAATCTAACTTTTACGTTAGTTTAAATCAACTGACTTTATGAAATTCTCAGTATTCTCATTTGTTAACTCAATCTGTCCCATAAAGATGTAAATGTAATCAATATCATAGGTAAGAAATTAGTTAAATTTGATATTTCTGCCGACCATCGTATAGTAATTATTAACTTATATGCAGCAATCATCATTGGAGTTGCATTAAAAATCATCACAGGCACACAGGCTGTTAAAAGGCATCAGATATATTTGAAAACTCACATCATGATTATGGTTCTCAGAAAATTATTTTAGTATAGCTTTTTCTTGTTTATAGTTCGAAACATCATTGCAAGTCTGAGGTGTGGCTAAAAAACTGTTGTTTATTCCAGTTAGGTCTGAGGTATACTGATTCAACTTCGTATGAGTATAGAATATCAGTTTCTTGAATACTTTAAAACTTGAGAACGCTTGTTTTTAATAACTGTGCCAAGTTAACATTTGGTTTACAGATTTATAACTCAAAGGCATAACAAAAGAAACATTAATAATTTTCACTTTTCACACGCTTTATTTTCAAAATGGCAACTTCCTAATATGTGCAAATGTAAATATCTAAAAAGATAATTACGATAAAAAGTTACCATTATTATATTTTACTCGTATATTTACAATTTAATTAAATACAATGATACCAGTTTTAAGAAAATTGGTTAATAAATAGGGGAGATTTTTCGCTTTCAAAAAGCAAACATTAAGTAGGCCTAATATCAACTGTCATTATGTGGCCACTGCTAGTAAGCCAAAAAAAATCAGCTGTTTTCAATTTAGCACTTTTAAACAGCCGATTATAACATTACATTACACGTCATGTTCTAAACAATTTGTAGGATTTAGGTTTCTTTGTATTAAAACATGATGCAATTAAAATAACTGATAAAACAAAAACGCAATAATACAAATAAATTAAGGACAAATATTTGTCTGAACCAAAAACGTTATAATATATTACATTTTTGACAAAAAATCATAAATTCAAGTAAAAAGTACAATTTTTCAATGTTAGTGGTAGTAAACAACTTCATAGGTTAAATAAAATATAAATTAATTACTAATTGAAAATTCACAGCAGAAAAACTATATTTCCTTTTAAAGCAAAGAATAAAAATCGAGTAAGTTTTACATTGTCTACGGTTTGTTAAATAAGGTTTGTAGCATTTTAAAATGCCATTTACTCAACACTTGTTAACTTTTATGCAGTACTATTTGCTTTTCTACTTCGTAAACTTTGAACTGTAATATAATTAAGTTAAATTATATAAGTTGTGCATAGTAATAAGCTGCTCCAATCGGTACAGCTTAGCACCCTTGCCACATTCGTGCATTTGGCTAGAAAACTAACGTTGGCTTATAATTAATTAAACATTATGTTAGTTTTGTTACTGAAATACAATATATGAATAAAAACATATTATTATGTGTACTGACTTTTACGACTGCAGCCAATTATATTTAATGCTAGCCCATTAATATGCTTCTAACAATACAATAAATACTTTTCAATAAAAATACTACTACGTATGTTGTTAAGTGTATTTGACAAATAAAGCAATAAGTTCGGGTTCTATATAATTTGCTAGCTCTATAAGGTACACTGCAAACTCTTTGATTAATACAGAGCTTTTCATAACTAATAATGCATAGTTGCGAATTATATAACATTTATAAAAACAGATAATTAATCAATAACAGAAAATTTTAATTTTAATCCACTACAGTATTTGTATGCGTAAAATGTCATTGGAGCTGATGCATTATAATAATATAAATATTACTTAATTAAAACTCATAATGCACAAAATCAACGAATGATATCTAAAAGGCGATTATCGAAAAACCTAAGGTAAGTTACTTAATTAGTTAGTTACTAATTATTAGTTGTACAGTATATAGATTTAAATTTGTACTATCAATTCAAGTTCAAGTACAGAGTCATGAATACACAGACCATGAGCCAAGTGTTAATCAAGGTTTATCAAATAATTAGAACAAATGCCCCAAAATTGTTATTTTGAATTATTTTAAAATTTCATGCAGACGGAAAATTCACATTACTATACGACCAAATACTCCTTACTCATCATTTTGTGTCAGTATAACTTTGTGAAAGAAGTTATTTCCGACTCTTTTGTCTAATTACGTTGCCACTGACTTCTCTCTAGTGCCCACAAAGGATACGACGAATATACTTTTCGTTGTAGACATTGTTTCTAATCATACTAGTCTAAAATATCCGACTTCAGTAGCGTTCTTGAGTTTTAAAACGAGCAGATACCAGTCTTGAATTTCTCAGAAGTGCGCGCGCACCCACTGCTAGTTTGACGTCAGCAAAAACTCTCAATAGCAGTGAAAAAAGTATGAAATATTTATGTTCTAGGATTTGTAGAGATTAATCCAACTTACTTAGAAGTTATATTGTGGGAGCCAGAAATAAAATATTTTCTTTATGAGAACTCAGCGATAAAACTTGAGTATACTCTATGTTTAAAGTTTATGTCAAAGGATAATATGATTTGGGACATTTGCCATTGTCGTTATATGGAACGAAATTATTAACACAACATTTCAAGGATTGACATTTCTATCCTCTTCTTCAGATGATTAGATAATTAGGACATAAAAATAAAAAAATAAAGAAAAAAGAAAATAAAAAGGGGTCAACCTTCCCGAAAACTGCTTGGCATCCAGCCAGGGGAAGATGAACCCAGGTGCTGTTACTGCACAAAATTTAAGTCACCAGCACGAGAAGTCAAGAGTAGTATCACGCGGGTACTGTGAAAGTGGGATACTAACAAGAAAATCAATGTCGGCACTTCCTGCAGCCTCGCGGCGTGTCATCAGTGAGACGTGAAGAGATGGTCGGCGTTTTTTTTAGACTCCAAGCAGTTTACGGGGACATTTGGCCCATTTTTTTTCTTTTTTTTGTTCCTTTCTGTCATTTTTGTACTAATGATTTTCATATCCGAAGAAGAGGATAGATTTCAATCACAGGACGTTGCTGTTGAACATTTTGTAACATATAACGGTGGAAAATGTCCAAAATGCTATTGTCCTGATTGATTATACACCTGTTTGCGGGAATACTCACAGTTGGGAGCCTCTCCTGCGACTGCGCCGTTCCTCGTCCACAGCGAGTGAGGGACCACTTTCTGGGGACAAGGGCGAGGCCGCTGTAACACAGTGCTCAGTCGTCAATACAATTTAAAATAATAATATAGTACATCGAATTTAGTCACTATATGTTAAAGAGAAGAGCAGATACTGATTTAAATATATATCTTTAATATTATATCCAACCGTCTTTACAGAGTAATTTTCATGTATTTTCCAAGTAAACAAAGAAACCTTTGTACACTAATTTGACTGTATGCCAAAAGATAAAGCTAATTTTAATTATGATAATAAAAAGGATAGATATTATTATTTCAATTGAGAATGCTGTAATATATTTTTCATTAGAAACATTTATTTATTTAAAATTCATAGACCTGTAAGATAGAATGAAATTTACGTGGATAAACTAACCTGTCTACTTCAAAGTGTTTGCACTGCAATAGACTTGTGTATTGCTGGCAATCAACAATATAACTGGTATATTAAAATTTTCTTTTCCGCTAAGCTAAAACGTTAAAATTTCCAAATATTAAATCGTGTATACACAAGCAAGTGTATTATAAACTATCTTGCTGTTCAAGTTTCTGTCCTTTGGCAGCTCCCGCCTCTGGTAGTTCGCTATCTCTGGCACCCCTCTAGAACTTTCCGGCTTATGGAAGCCCCTACCTTTGGCACTTGCGATACTACGAAGTGCAGTTTTGAAATAACTCATCGTTACTTTGAACTAGTTACTTACAACAAATTTTACAACTGTGCCCTAATTCAACATCAGCATTTACGTGAGGGCTCGAAACGATATTTAAAGTTCTCTGGCACTGTTTGAATTTTAATCCAAACTGAATTTCTTAAAAAATATAAATTATCACCAACAAAACTTATTACAGTGGCACTAAAGCTATTCACAAAAATTCAATAATATAATTCTTTGCACAGAAATAAAAGCTTTGGATAGTCCAATTAATTAAACCTCTTTCAATTTCAATACAATACAAATATGTGCAGTCTACTTTTAGTTCTTGTTTACTGAACTGGTAGTAGTGCTTAATCTAATAACGTGACTTAAAATATATCTTAGTAGAAATGTATTATTGCATCGTTTCACCAGTGATATAATATAATTTTAAAACACACGTAAAGAAATATTTTAAGTGCAAACTTCTATATTGATTACTAGATACTTTTTTAGGAAGTATTTCAGGAGCTTCACATTATGTATAGATTTTAAGTTATAGGTTTAACTGTGGCAAATAAACATAAAAGCACCGCTTCTGTAACAAGATTTAAATCAAATCAAATCAAATCAAAATCAAAGTTATTTCAAAATTTGCAAACAAGCACAGTACACATAATATAAATGAAATTAGTCCCACATGGGCCATAGAGGCTTGTGCGTGGTGACGAGTCAGTCTCTAAAAAAAATACTAGAATCTTTAATCATCCTCTTAGAATTAAACACACATGTCGTTCAGTCTATTTATGTAATTTTTCAAGCTACGTATAGTAGTGAATGATTCCAAAGAGCTAGACGTTATGATAACTGTGAGTAAGTAAATTGTTATATTTCATATACTCTAAAAATAAAAATTACTTCAAACTTCAAGCTTGTGACGCTTAATTAAAAAAGCTTTGTCAGCTGCAATACACATTACATTTTAATTTAGTTCTGATGTTATATACAGAAAGATCAAGTAAACTAAACTTTACAAATCGAGTATTTATTACTACGACCTCAGTCGGTTTCACTCGGTATCCAACCCAATGTGTTTTGTCCATTCGGTACAGTTGGTAGAGTCGAAATTGGTTTCACAAAATGTCCTATTTTGCAAAATGTACTGCAATAATGAATGTAATAATTCTCAAACTACCATAAATACAAACCTAACTCGCCCCAGGTGTCCATAATGCGGTTAAACAAATAATCACAAATCAAATCAAATCAAATCAATTTTTATTGCCAGGACATAATCACATGTATATAAATAATCACAGATTAGGTAAATAGGTTGTAACAATTACAACCACCTAAGGGGACAAAGAGCAAGCGGGCGGACCCAAAATGAGCCGTAGCAGCGGTTGGCGATGCGATCGTAAATTCAAATGAGGTGCCATAAATAATTCATTATTTGTGGGGTAAGGATGCGCCGCGCCGCGCCGCCCCAGAATGGCGAAACCTTGTTGACAAGATGCATTATTCATCGTCTGCACAGTAGATGCAAATTATCGTCTTATAATTTGCAATAAAGAGTGAATGAGTCGAAAGCTGAACGTGGTCACACGAAGTAGTTGTTTATTTTAATCATCATATCATTATTATGCGGTGATACAACCGTGAGGGAAAAGCTTCTACAGTACTAAGAGTGAAATATCGGGTTCGTAAACAATTCCAGCTATTCTTGTGTTTATCTCTCTAACGAACGATATCTCATCTGCGGTAATTGAGGTACCAGAGGCATGTTATTCTGTTTTGAGTCAAAGCAAGGAACGTGACTGTGAGCTTTGAAATAGGAAATGGAACAACATCTCGCGTTTGTAGGGATAATTGTCGTTATTTTCGTAGGTATGCGTTCGATAACACCGCGATATGGTTATTGGCTGGAATTTTACCGCTTATTAGTACTGTGATTATTATTTTTGATGGTGAGTTTGAAAAGAGGACAGGATCTAGAACATTCGACATCGTATCTGTTACAAAAATTGAAGCACTAATTTCGAGAATTGTTGTACTCGTACTTACTAATCAGGTAGAAGCACGAAAGAAATCGTCAAATCGATAAAAGACTGCAATGAAAACGAAATTCATTAATTACAACAGAGACTGTATATGTTAAAAATAATCGTGGAGATTCTTTACATATGTCAGGTCAACCTATAAATGTTAAAAGTCTTTTAGAAAGGAAAACCATTTATCAGTTTTTAAAAGTTGTTGCATATAAAAATGACAAATTGCTGACCTGATACTTTTTGAACTGTATTAGGCATTAACATTACATTATATGTTATATGCACAACGGTTTAAAATTTATATTTATTAATTCATTACACCGCTTCGAGTTTAAATGACAAAATTATATCTGGTACAAGAAATGAGTACATCACATAGGAAAAGGTTGGAGTGAAATGAAAAATAAAAAAAGGAATAAGAAAAATAGAAAGGAATAAGGTCGCACACATCATTTTACTGAAATGTTCTAACAAACTACCAGTACGACAATATGAATTAATTCAATACCGAATTAATTTATCTAAAATTTCCATGCATTTTTAATACTAGGAATATTCATAGAGAGATCACAATTTAATAATTCATGCAACGGTATTATTATATAGTAAATTTATTTTAAGTAGCTGGAGGAATTATACGACCAGAGCTGTAAGAATAGTGCTCAATGGAGTGACCACTGGAAGAGGAATTTCTCCTTGGAGTGAGATATTGGAGCATCAATAACCATTTGTTGGTCAACCATCATTTTCTATCCCAGCAAGCATTCTCTTCACTCCGAGACGTGGTTTGTCCTTGGGCGGTTAATTATCTTGTTTCGTGGTTACTAAACTGAGGGTAAATCTCAATTAAGGCCGCCTGGAAAGTTTTTCTTCACAAATTCCATGATCGTGATTAAGTTTATTCATTTTTAAGAAGAACTCCAGTTCAGTTTATTCTCAAGAAAGATGCGTACTGTGAAGGGCTTTCTACATATAATAAATTATCATATGTGGTGGTACGATAAAAGAATCATAATGAACACTCCCTCTAATATTCTGTTACGTGGGGTAAAAATAAGGTTAATCCGTTGGATTGAAAATAGGTCCTGTATTAAAAGTCTTACCCACGTAGTAAAATCTCGTGAACTCAGTATATAAGTTAATTGGTGAATTAAAACAGAGTTATTAAACAGATAATTGTAAATAAAATTTATATTTAATACATTAATTGAAGAAAATTAGGGTTGACTGGTTATTTTTTATTTTAGGTTATTTTTGCGAAGAATTATATTTTTACCCTTCTAGTCAACCGGTTTTTATTCGATTTAATATTAATGAATATACCGTCTCAATGCTAATTAGGTTCGGGTCTGTTTCAGGCGCTTTCGTGGTCTCTTCGTGGAGCCAAGATTTCGTGATGTTATCTTTCGTGGTGTCTTTTTTCGTAAACTCTCCTTTCAATAATTCTGGTGGAAGGAATGCCGTGCCACAGGATGGCAAGTGAAGCAGAGGAATGTTGAAGTGTTTTATTTTAATGTTATTGACGAACTTTTCGACATTAGAGAGAGAGAGAGTACTTATGGTTAAGAATAGGAATAAGGTTAGTATTGTGTTTAAAGAATGGAATTATAACTTTAAAATAGGTAAGAAAACAGTCGGCAAGGCATAGTACTTTCTGTACAGTAAGATATAAAATGTTAGCCCTGAAAGATTAAAATGTTCATTTATTAGTGTACAGTCCTCTGTACTTTGGTACAAGAGAAGACTGCACAGACTGCACGGTATACTATTTAGCGGATGCATTGCGTGTGATCCGAGGTCGTACATCAAAGCCGCTTCGTATTAAGTAACTAAAATGACGAATAATTTTGCAAAACGAGATTGAATTTGAATCACTATCATTATAGGTTAGTTGGTATTAAGTGGGTTTGAAGCTTCAGTGGAAGTTGGTTCCATGCTCCGGAATTGCAGAGCCAATTTCGTTCCTCTATGACGGCTTAGTAAGAAAACTAAGTTAATTTAGAAAGTATAATCTTTAAACTAGGTTTGTGTTCTATCACTTTACACGAGCAATTCAAATCAATTTGATATTTTACATTCCAATTGAATTTTATGAGATATTGATTTGTGTTAGTAATGATGTATTGTTTCTTGTTGTTGCAGATCTTGTTATATCTCTGTCACATTGTGTGTTTTAGGTTAATTATTTATATTTGTTCATTAATAGAGAAATTAATTTATCAGGCTTAGAAGAATATTAATAACTCCAGTCGTTCTCAGACATTCATGGATATAGTCCGCAAATGTGTCGCGAAATTAGCCATGCCCTAGTTAATAACACAGGTATTAAGAGTTCGTTCCCTTTTCTTATAACACATTCCGTATAGCTAAAAAACGTCAACTTCATCTTGTTGTTTTATTTTTTTAATAAAACACTTCTGATTCGAAATATATTCCCGATGTAAAAGTTTATTTTACCTTGTTGTTTTGACTGAGTAAATATGTACAATGTACATAGGTTGTCTAAGAAGGCTATTTCGGTCATAAAGCGTCTATTGCTGAACCTTGTAACCCACATTTGGTCGTCTAAGTGTTGAGTGAAAATGCCCAACTTCCAGCTGTGCCTTACCAATGAATAGAAAAACTTTAGTGATAAATCCCTCCACTGCACGTCAAATCTTCCTCGAGATAATTTGTGGTCAAACTTCCATACATATTCACGTACTGAATAGTTATTTGTACGAATTTTTACTGATTTGCGTCTGCTTTTATTTTAAAAAGTTGTATATTACAATAATTTCTTATAAAGAACCAAGGTCTGAAACAAGCCCGTGAATAAAATATAATCTAAATTGATTTATCGGCCTCAGTGATGTCGGGAAGGGGCTTGCGACTTTTATATTTAATGTATTGTAAATAAAAAGTGATAGGAAGCAAGTGAACTTAAGGGTATATAGGGTGTCCCAAAAGTTAGTGTCAAGTAAACCCAGATAACTTTTATTTTTGTTACAAATAACTTACTGGTACTGTACAATCAGTTTGGGAATATTGTAGATAGTCAGGCTATCAGATAAAACTCACTGCTAAAATTAAAAAGAGTTTTATAATTGTATGAATATTTCTATTGCAACTGTGTGTAGTATTGATTTTAATACCAGGATTCTGTAATGTTAAAGTTCATAGTATCGTTTAAACTTGTTAAAGTTGTATTTGTATAGTTCAATTAATTTACATATAATCTATTGCACTGTGCTGTCAGACAGAACTCGTATTTGACAACTAAAACACATGAATAAAAATTATAGGAATTATGATTGATTACGCTTTAACTGATTTTATAATCTTCCAATAAAACTGGAATTTTCAACTCTATGCGTTTTGAGTGGAATTTAATATATTATGTGATTATGATAGTACGGCCATATTTTTAGGGCAAGCTGATGAAATTCAAGTCTTCTGAAAGTTAGTCATACTTTTAAAAAATAATGAAATTTAATTAAAAAAAATTAAATTTCATGTTTTCTGACATGTGGTGATTTTTAAAAACACATTAGATATATGTATGGTGACAAATTTATATCAGTTAAATACATTTACCAATCAGGTAGTTTTGAAAAAAATCAAGAAATTATATTAACTATTTACGTATATTCAAAACCGTTACAACAGTTCGAAAACTAAAAAAATCGGATGGATGTCATGTTTTAGGCTAATTGAGTACCTTTTAGTAGTACCTTATAGAGAGTACTTATATCTCTGGGATTTTGCTTTACATTAACTTTTGGGACACTGTATATGGTCCAATTCACGTGCTTCCTATAACTTTTTATTTATCATTAAATATACAAGTCGCATGCCCCTTACCCACACTTCAGAGGCCGATAAATCAATTTAGATTATATTTTATTCACACACCTTGGTGTTGTTTGGTATTGGAATTGTTTTTTTATACGATTTTTAAATAATATTGTTAGATGATCCCAAACAACATAAATGAGTTGAATAGTATTACAGAAAGTACTTGAAATGTTTGTGTTTCTATTACACACAATGTATGAAATTTTAATGTTCATACTTCCTTTATGTTGTGTGATATAAATTTATAGCATTAAAAATGACAGTAGCTATCAGATTCGTTGAAATGTTCGTTTTGAGTTCCTCATGTTTTTGTTAGCGTACTCTGAAAATATCGTACTGACATATGCTCAATCATATTCGATCTCCAGTGTATATTAAAATCTTTATACCACTGAACCAAGTCTGAAATCTTATTTACTCATGTATAACCTCGAGTAAAAGCAATAAATTTGTTCATATTTTGAAATCAGTATGATATTATAGTGACGTATAATAAATTACAATCAATACATCACATCTATACATCTAATACATCACAAAAGAGAACTCGATATATAGGAGTGCTGAAGTCTTGAAACGCTCTAATATATACTGTATTAATAATCTTATAAACATAAAACTTGTACAGTGACATAAGGCATACAAATTGAACATTTTAATGCAATCAGGAAGTCTTCACCATCTCAGGGGAATGGTCCGTCAGGAGTCGGTGGAAAATCTTAAATGTAAGCATAGACCGATGTGGATACCATTTTAAAGGTCTTAGTTAGTAGGACATCATGCCGCAAATTATACCTTAAATGGTTTATAAAAAAAAGTTGGTGGCGTTCGAAAGTTTCAATATCTTATGTAATGGAAAGTTGAAGCCGAGGGGAAAAATGTGGACACCTATAATAATCTAGGTAGTTAATTTTGTGTTGATATTGTTGCTAAGCACTAAAAATTGTGAATGCGAAATTAAACTAATTAAAGCAACTTCCTGAATTTTCAGTTATAGTTTATTTTTTTAATCTTTGAACCACCGCTATTTTGTACAAGATAATGCTTTTGAAATGGGGTTTGCAGGATAATTCTTTGCTTGACTGGCCTTTTACAATGATGTGCATACGCGTTATTTATTACATCTGCTAGAATACGCGCAGCTTCTTCTACAATACAGTAAACTTGATCTTTTAAATGGCTCCAGAAAAAGTAATCAAGAGAGGATAGATTAGGAGATCGTACCGGCCATTTTATGGCGCCTCTTGCACCGATCCATTTACCTGGGAACAAATGGTTTAAAAGCTGTCCTACGTCTAAACCAAAGTGAAGCAGGTGCTTCATCTTGTTGGAACCAGAGTATTCCAAAGCATTGCTAAATATTGATCAATAGTTTAAGTTTATTTCAATATCAAATGGTCCTACCACCTGGACATCAAAAATTCCCGACGAAACATTTAATTTTATTGGCGTTGCGTATGTTTCTTCCAATAGGAATTTTTCGTCACTTCCATACAGATAGTAGTGTCTGTTGACAGTTTCATTCAACATGAAGGTTGCTTCATCCATAAATGCTGTTTGATGAAAGATTCGGATCTCTACTTCTGCTGTCATAAGTTTACAAAACTGTAAACGAAGATCAAAATCGTCTTCACACAATTCATGAACTAAGCGTATTTTTTTACTTTTAACATTACTTCGTTTTAAAATTCTATTCACTGAAATGCGGCTAATTTCGTGTTCTGATGCGGCTGACGTAATAGAGTTTTATGGGTTTTCAAGAAATGTCTGTAAGACGCCCAGTGTCTTGTCCTCATTCGTAATTGCCTGTGGTTTTCCATATTTTGGTCGATTTTGAACGGTACACATTTCTTCAAAACGCTTCATTGTATAAAAAACCGTAGATTTGTATCTGGGCAGTGTCGTTGAATAAATTTTGCTTCTCTTCCAATGAATACGATCGCCATAACCACGCATCATTAACAAAGTGATTATTTAGTTCTTGCTTAGTTACATAGTAGGAAAAAGAATAATTACGCAAAATGCAAAGTTACAGCGAGCTACTACACTGAATAATGTTGAGATTCAATTGAACCAGCAATTTTATTCCTGACATTGGGAAACCCAGATTCTAAAGCTATTAAGCCTATTTCGCAAATGAGTTTTATTCAATTTTCATTTTACTTGTTATCACCTTTAAATTTGATCAAAACTAAGGTTAAAATACTGTACAATCTTATTGTTAATAACTTCACTATTCTGCTAATTGACACCAAATAGCCAAATCTGCAATAGTAAAACAAGTATTTATTTTTGTATTACCTTCTGGCGGAAGGTTATTTAATTATGTATGCATGGATAGTATCCATAAAATACTTACCCATGGCGTCGTCTGGTTCTGGGGCGGGCACAGTCCTGAAGGAAGCTCTCCGGCCTCCAGGAGCGGGTGTGGGGGCAGAGACAAGGTTACCGGGACTGACACCACCACCGTCTCCTCGAGACATGAAGACGTCATAGGCAGAGGCTCTCCGAGGCAGTGCGGCAGGAAGACCTGCACACCGCGGGAAACTGAGTTAAACCAGCCTTGTTACGTAAACACTACCCATATTCTAATAATAACCCCGTTTTGAATAAACAAAAACACTAGTATATTATCACTTCATAAACACTTATGTTTTCCGAACATTCAATGGTTTAATACAACATTTGCATATTGATAAAACATTATGATAGTACTTAAGATTTCCTAATATTTAGTATAGCTTGATATCTATACATCGTAACATCAAATGTACAGATGGGCCAAGGGATCTGCGCGCGCGGGCTGGCCGGCCGCCTGAATGTGGGCGGGGGAGAGGGGCGCCTTAAAAAAAATTAGACTTTCCCTTAGAGCCCATCTTTCGGTATTCTCGTAACCAAAGAGGTAAGAACTGGGTATTTACTGATTTATCAGGACTAACACAGTTGAATACCTTTGAACGATCACATTGCAAGGATTCAACGTGATCTCCTCTGTCAAGTGACTGTAACATCGATTCAATTAATGTATGATCTGCATGATCAATATTGATCTAACTGTAAATGTTTCGTGGGTGCCTAGTAGAGCCTCGGCCGCGCGATTAGGTCTCTAAGCCCATCTATATCTATAAGACTTTTATCTAGTTTAACGTAAGATCTTAATTATAGAAGCAGTGATGTTTTTGGCAAAGGCTGTTCTGAACCATGTACGATCCTAAATTTATTGTAAAACTAGCCTAAATGTTTAATTCTTGTTCATGTAAAGTAAAATTTTGACTCACTATTAAAGGTAATACATACTAATAAAAAAATATTCAGATATAAAAAATTACATTTAAACGCCGATATAGCACTTTTATGTGTGACATAGTAAACTATTCTAAAATGCTAAGTGCAAATGACTGGGTGTTCACCCCCTTTAACAAAATTGGTACTCACTAGCTCTTATACTGAAGACTCAATTTGCTTCATGGGTTCACTCGTATCAGAGGGTTCAAAAATGGACTAAAAAAATGGTTTTCCTTGTCATAAGACAAAGTCTTTTACCTTGAGAAGCTGGAAACATTTCTGTTTAACTATGTGTCAGTCTGTCCACACGATATATTGAGAACGAACTGACCTGAAGACTTTAAATTTAAAACAGGAGATTTGATTTTTATTTCTATAAAGCCTAAGGAATATCAATTTCAATGATGTACCATGTCACTTACTCCAAGGGGATTTGATCAGCGTTAGTGATTATTTATGCGTTAATCTTCCATGATGACAATGGTAAAACCGCAGAATAAATGCATTTTGAAACAAACTGAGAACAATAATAAATTGAAATATATATTTTGCCTTATGACATAATAAAACATGGACAATGTATGATTTGGCTTCAATAATTTATTGTAAATTAAAAATTTATTGATATACCATTAAAAATATAATGTTAAAAATATTTATTGCTATGGAAAACCGATTGTGTGTTTGGTGATTATATTTGTGTTGAGGGGAAACTAAATCATTTTAATGATATAAAAACTGGATCGGATCATTGCCAATAAAGTAAATATACGGATTTCAACTTCCTACACACAACCTGCATGCTTTATGGAAGTATTATTAGTATTTTCCTATAAGGAAAACCAGCTCTTATGTGCGTCAGAGGTAAACGTGTTACCTCGTTCACCTAACTTCAGTGGTTAGTTGTTAAGGTGTTCTTACTTGGGGAAAATGCACTCTGGCTCAAGTGCTGAAAGTCCTTCTATTAGTGTTTGCATTATTAATACACGCTTTCGAATGAATAATTTAAAAATCACCTTTTATCACATAATCAGCATGTAAGTTTATTTATAAAAAAGATACACACACTGTATATTGCCAATAGAAAAAAACGTTGTAGTAACGGTAATTTTTTTAAAGTCTACCTATAGCATTGAGGAGTACGGTGATTTACATTTAGCGTATTGGTGCGCTAGGTGAAGCAGTGCTGAAGCAAAGAGGATTAAGATAAGCTGTTTATACCAAGAAGTAAAAGACCCAATTTGACTTCAAAATCGTGATTTGGAAGAACACTTTTTGAGACTTGTAGAGGTAAATTCAGTGACAAGTGTAAGACGAATTTGTATTGTTCTGAATGTAACATAACTCAAGTACGATTTCCCCTAATAGCAACAATTAATATAAAAGTGACTTCTGTAAAACTACTGTATAATATTTGAAATAAGTCCAGTTAGTGTACGTTTAGTCGCCTCCCTAGAATAGATCTTTCGGAATTTATATTTTCGGAGCAGAGAAAATCAATGAGCCGATCAGTGTACTTTGGACCTATCATAGGATGTAACCACCGTGTCCCATTGGGGAACTCGCGTGGTCTGTCTGTCCGCTTATCCAAGGTGTCCCTTGAAGCTTAACCCCAATGTACCGTGCTACGGGAGTAGTCCGTCGCAAACCCTTTGTTTTCTGTTGAACCACTTGTTGACTTTAGCAGTGCCGTCTTGACTCTTGTATCGCGATGAGCGGTATCTCAACATACTCCCGTTTTCTCGTTGGATGCAGTAGTGCCATATTCTCTTAGTTAAGTCGGTTACAGTAGTATATCGCTATGAACATCTCGAGTGCGATAGACACATAGATTCTTTCCCAACTTGTGTCCCACCCCGACGACAGTGAATCTTTTAGTGACAGGAGAGAATTGTCGTAAATGGCTTGTTCTTCCATGGACACCCTGGAGGCCCTGAACTAGCTGGAGGTGCCGCCCCTGGATGAAGCCAGAACAAAGTCGGTGACCTGGCATCATCCCATGAATCTTTCTATTCTAACCCTCAGCAAAAACCTATCCAGCAATGTCTCTTTTAAAATCTCATTCTCATACATTTGTATCTTTATACTTATTAGCATCTAGCATCACAATGAAACAAAGTACTTTTCTAAGATTTGAATATTATAATTGGTTACTTTACAAATCCAGGTTATCTAGTTGTAGACAATATTTTCTAGCCAAGATGTATGCACCTGTCAGAACATATACTACCGTTCTAGAGACCTATCCTCCTTACTTTGTGGTTAGGTCTCAATAGCAGCAGTTTTGCTTAAATAGACGCTTTTTATACTCGGAGACTAACTGTCGGGGCCAATTGGGATCACTTTTGCCAGACTTGTTAGGTGACGATCTACTTGCAGCAAGGCAAGACATCTCGTTCATAATGGCGTACCGTCGCCGGTTTAATTTCACGAAGATTATTGCATATTACTTCAAACCTATCTGAATTGATTAATAGTATCTGAAATATGACCGTTAATTGGCCTGCTAGATCATAGGACTTCATCCTCCTCTTAAGGCCCTTATGGGGACCATCTTTTAGTATATGAAACAGAGATTTGCAGTATAAAAGAACTGCACAAAGAACAGGTGAAAGTGGGAATTATTGCATCAGACCCTCTCCTGGGGTTTTTGAAAGTATAAAAAATGCAAATCACCGCCGCGCCGAGTTATCCACAGACTTTTGAAAACAGTGCCACATTGAGTGGTATTTATTTAAATTTTAATATGAATTCCCTTATAAAAAAAATAAATTATTCCCGTAGGTAAAAAGTTTTTGGTTCGGTAAAAAGGCAGCTCTTAATGATGAGTTCAGAAATAAAATCACAATCTTAGTCAGGGCAATACCACAATGACTCCACTAGGATTATAAGCCTAATTATACATCACGGGATACGTTTTACCTACGAGAAGGTGGAACATTATGAAATCGCGGTTAGTAGGTACAAACACAAGCAAAGAAGTTACTGAATACGGGCCTTATTAAATGTTTAACTGTTTCTGTCTATACGAGCTTTTATTTAAAAAAATAACACATAAAAAGGGTTCAAGGGAATAATTTAAAATCTATTTTAAGCTAATTAAAAGCTTACTAAACAAGGTGCTAAGCAGCATTTTATGGATAATTAGATATTCATACATTCATATTTAAATAGCATATTTTAATACGATCGTTTTGCTCCTTTTTTGTCATCTACCAGTATCAAATGTTTGCCCTCCTGAAACCCTGTGAATGTATAAATGATCCAAAGTTTGAATTGTTTAGCTACTTTATAAATGGCAGGGGTTTTCAGACATTATCCATCAAGGATTCACAAAATCCGTTGTACATTTTTGTTGTGCACTCTAGCTATCTAAATCATATTCTTAATATTTATAAATAATACAACAACAAAACTTGAAATAAACGTAAGTAGGATATACTTCTAAGAAGCAAGAAATTTACCATAAATATTCCAAGAAATGAAACTAGGCACTAATAGTTTAAGTGATTTCAAATGTGTGTGGATGCGGCGACGACCTTACTAACATTACTAATTAACAGGTGATGGTTTTATAAATGAGTATTCGAAATATCAGCTATCTGATGGAAATGTGCAAAGATCATGTTTTATACAATCAAAAGACTTTCTTTATTGAAAATAGATGTTTTAGGTTTTCGTGCATGCTAAGAATACATTCTTCAAGGTTCACTCAAAGAATTTTGGTAAAATAAATGAGTATTTTTAAATAAAAGATTATATATTTTCAAATATCTGGTCACTCTATAAACTTTGTATTGTTAGAATTTCCTCTTCATGATAAGTTATTCTAGATGGTTTATTATTATTATTTTTCCATTTAAAATTAAATTTTAAAGTTATGGAATGGTGAGTGAAAATCGAGTCTTACTATTTAAAAAAATATTGCATTAGGAATGTTATAGATAGTTTATATATCCTTAAAAAAACCAGATACTGGTCCAATAATACTCCTACATTTACTAAATTTAATTAGATCAATATACCTAATATAAAATTTTCTTATACTATTTGTATGAAGTATTACTTCGAATAGAATACATAATGTTAAAAATAACAGGTTGGCCAATCGTTACAATTGTACTGAAAACTTTCAGGTCAATTCTGAGGATAGAGTTAAGCTATTTAATACCAATCAATTTAGTAGAAAATATTAATTACTAGAAAAAAACATTTTTATGAGTAAAACCTATTATAAATAGGTATAAGATACTCCATATACCTCACTTATACCAGTGCTAAAGTTTCAGGTTTGTAGGATTAGTGGTTAAGGAGATAAGTGTACCTAACTATGTGTATGTTTCCCCATTTAAATAGCATGGGAGCGAGAAAACTGTCTATCTCCCCTGTGGTTGACTTCTTCCTTTAAAGTTTACCTACAAGAATATGGAGGAAGAAAACAAAATCTTTTTGACTTCAATCGGCTTATGACTTATATTTTCCATATCTTTGTTCAATTTCTAACTAGTAATATGTTCTTTTCCAATAAAAATAAAGAAATAGCCTATATTTCACTCGTTTCAGAGTTATAATAAGTTTTCTAACCAGAAATAATCAATAATAGAACAGGAATAGTTGCTATACATCGATAAATAGAGAATCTTCCAAATTTAATAAATATTTAATGTAAGTTGCAGCAACCGAGTTTTCTGCATATAACGTAGCTATGGTGGAAAGGGATGGTTTAAAGCGTTGGCTCAAAGAGTTAATATTAAGTTAATATCTTCTTAATAGTCTTTTTTTGGATCCCTTCAAACAAATTAGGACTCCAGACTCCAGAAGTAAAGTCTGTGAGAGAGCCAGATTCAAGGCGCTGCACTAAGAGGAAGGTGAAGTGTAACGATACACTGACACAATCTTTGCAACCATAACTACTTTATTTGTATGTAACTCGGTTGTTTTGCCGTGCTCTGAGATCGTGTTTTAAACATCGTAGTGCACTCAATAATGCACCTGATGATACCTCTTCATCTAGAATACACTCTGTTTTGTAGTCTATGTGTCTCTGATGTTGAAATATGTAAAGAGTTCATTTTTGAGGTTCATAGTCACCAATAATTGTCTTTGGATCCCTTTAGATGAACACGACTTCAGATTCCAGAAGTCAAGTCTGTGACAGCGCCAGTTTCCAGACACTGCACTAAGAGGAAGTTGAACTGGAGCTAAATTCAACATTCACCCACTGTTAATTGATCAATCATTATTTAAAACTTTTTTGAATTTCTATGTAATTCGTAAGGCAAGAGTGTGTCAAGTTTGATCTTTCTAGCACATCGAGAAGTTATTAAACAAAAATACAGTTTTCTAGGCATTGAAACCCCATTAAAACCCTATGAATGGTTTATCTTCATGAAAAATATTCTATATATTTTTTGAAATGATTTATCTGAAGATAGGACGTGTGATTAAAATGTCATCCATTTAGGACATGAAGAACACGTAAAAGAGACAGTTCTTTAAAGTATTGCAAACCTATTTCAACCTCTATGGTGGTTGATCTTAATACAAAAATATTTTGTTTGTGTGTATCGAGAAGTAGAGAAACGAAATATAATTAGTTTTTCTATAGCTTGCGAACCCATTTCAACACTTACCGATGTTTTATTTTTATGGAAATTCAATAGTGTGTTTATTTCAGCCATAAGGTACATGTGTAGCAAATTTAAACCTTCCAGAGTATAGAGAAGTTAGAGAACTAGTGACAATCATGAAGATGATGAATTGGGGTACATGGATGAGTGAGTAAGGGCTTTATTTTTTTATTTATAGAGGTTTCCTGTAGGATTAACATAAGAATCCTTTATAATTAAACTAAAGTCAATGGTTAATACATTATTATTAATTTTGTAAAAATCTCTGTTTACTGGAGTTGGTTTGTTTGTTATTTGGGAGGCTTAAAATAAATTAACGAAATTTATAATCGTTAAGGATGTACTTAATACATACAGTTCAAGGCCTTTAGAGAATAACTGAACATAGTTGACAGTTTTAGTTGCTGCTCAGGTGAGAAACACTGGTTACAGTAATAAAACGTTGAGATACTTTTATACATTCAAAGGTACATAGATTTTCTTTTTTTTTTATTATTTTATATTTATTCCAAGATATATTTTTGGATTTTGGCATACTCATTAAGTTTTGTTTTATTCTTTATACTGAGTGCAGATATCCCGAAGGTTAGGAACGTCATAGAGAATATATCTCGCTATGACTGGGACGATAGCTTTAGGTGAATAAACTTGCGATTTGGGAGACATCACGTTATTAAAAGTCCTTGATATAGCAAGAGAGTCCTTTAAAAATCCCAGTTGGATATGGAAGACGTCATGATATGAAAATAGGCGTCAGTTGGTGAACCCCCGGGACTGAAACCCTGATATCTTACTTACTGGCTGGGCTCTAATTATTTGAAATTATCGTTATTTATATTTGATAAAACTATATATGCAGAGCTCAAAATAAATACATATGATTAAAATTCACTGCAATTAGAATATATTCAAATTGTTTGTATGTGTCAATGTCACAAGAGACTGAAACGTGTCACTACATTCTGTACCTAAAAATAGTTTCAACTAAAGCGACCTTTTTCATGGCGCGTGGAATAATTGGTTTCTGTGACAATAGAAGACGCAAACTGACAGCACAGGTGAGCTGGCAATTAGTGAATTGTGGCGAATCCAATTAGGGATTGTGCGGAATCAAGCGGAACAGGAAAATTCATTTCGGCTTTACAACTGCAACAGATGGGACTACGCTAACTAACTTTGCTTTGCTCTGGTGCACCATTAAATCTACCATTTATTTGATGTTCTGTAAAATCTATAGTGTCGTAATATGCATATTATTGTAAGTTCCATTGTGGAATAACTAGATCAAAAGGTGATTAGATATGCGTAGACAATCATAAAGCAGTGTGTGTCGTTACCGATGATTATTTTTTAATTCTCTTGGGATTATATAAAACAGGAATTTCATAAATAGCCACCCTAAAATGGACGCTCTCGTTGCTGTATGAATTATCGCAGAGCATCTCTGATTTCCTCCAAATATATAACAAAATTTTCTTATATGAAACATTTCATCATTAAAACAATGTAATTTTAGAAATATTAATTTCTAGATGATAATAAAACACACTTCACATTTAGTATCCACACTTCACAATGCAGTAACGAAGAACTATGAAGTTATATGTAGTTATAACTTTTTATAGAAATAGATCTATACTTAAAAACTACTGAAAAGTTTGTAAAAGCCAGTGACGTGAAATTCACTTAAGTTTTTGTTCTACACGAAGTTAGAAGAAGGGTCAGAATCTCCAGTGCGCCACAGTTTAAATAGTCAACACCAACAGTGATTTACAATTCAGGTTTAAAAACGCACCTGGACTCTAATCTCCCTTGAGAGGTGCAATTTTAAACTCAGTTTTCTTATTTACCGAGTGCATTTCGTCCTCTCATCGTCAGCGCTTTTACTTGTACAACACTGTTTAAATTAGATATTTTTGAAAACATTTAAAAGTGTATAGCAAATCATAAATACTATTTTTACATCATGATCATATTATTTATCGTTAATTTTTAACATAATTAACATTTGTAAACTTTAAATGAGTCTCCTTCAGTTATAATACCTACACTAGTGACTACTTGGTACACAATGTACTAACCCACTTGCACTAATCCATGTCTTAACCTTGCTATGGGTATGGACGTATTATTTGATACCGTGCAGCTCCTGCTGCTCTGGTAATATTTTTCCTGCCTAATGTAATCGAACTCTGTAAATGATTCCGCGAAGTGGCCTAGACGTTTGGACTACAAATCCCGCACCTTGTAATCAAACTGTGTAAATGATTCCGCGAACGGCCTAGACGTTGGAATACAAATCCCGCACCTTGTAATCGAACTCTGTAAATGATTCCGCGAAGTGGCCTAGACGTTGGACTACAAATCCCGCACCTTTTCATTGAACTCTGTAAATGATTCCGCGAAGTGGCCTAGACGTTGGACTACAAATCCCGCACCTTGTAATCAAACTGTGTAAATGATTCCGCGAACGGCCTAGACGTTGGACTACAAATCCCGCACCTTGTAATTGAACTCTGTAAATGATTCCGCGAAGCGGCCTAGACGTTGGACTACAAATCCCGCACCTTGTAATTGAACTCTGTAAATGATTCCGCGAAGCGGCCTAGACGTTGGACTACAAATCCCGCACCTTTTAATCGTATACAAAGACTTATTAACTTCCAAACTGTATGTTTGAGGCAGAGCATACCTCAAGAACTGGTTCTCTCTACTCTATTACCCAACTTTCGCAGCATGCAACGCACTCAAAACAAGAGCCCCTCTACCAGACTGTCAAAGGCACAAGGAGGCACAGACTGTCGCCACCTCTTTCACAGTTAGTATGAAACAACTTTTAATTCACTTACCGTCAAGCTAAGCATTGGTAAGGTTTTATTACCTGGGACTTGGTTGTAAAAGACATCCTCTGTCTGTTACTTTGGTCAAGTCAATAGTTCATAACACGGCAACA
Organism: Homalodisca vitripennis; assembly: GCF_021130785.1. Classification (NCBI taxonomy): domain Eukaryota; kingdom Metazoa; phylum Arthropoda; class Insecta; order Hemiptera; family Cicadellidae; genus Homalodisca; species Homalodisca vitripennis. The sequence continues at coordinate 41,430,732 of NC_060208.1, forward strand.
TTCTTTGTTTAAAGTTTATATTTTAGTATCTCAATTTCATCCGTGCAGGTTTGATGTGTAATTGTGATTCGCTTACTCGTGAATTATGCTCGGGACCTACATTCTCTGCAGTGACAACGTCTGGACTATATACTCCAAGTAGCTTTTTGGTAGTTTGAACCCTTTTCTTTCCCTTATTTTCTTCTTTCTCTTCTTTATTTTTGTATTTACTAATACCTTCCCCACCTGATGAAGAGAATAGATTCAAATTATCGAAACGTTGTGTTAGACCTTTTGTAACAAAAACGATGGCAAATGTCCAAAATCCTATTATCCTGACGGCAACATTTTTACGATGTTATTATGCACCAGCTGTTGCGTAACAGGTTTCGCTGAGGTTGCATATATAGTTTATGGCTCATTTAATTGTGATAATTAGACAAAATTTGTTACTCTGTCACATGTTAAAATTCCATATTACTGGAGTTTGTTTATATATTTATTTATTCGATGATTTTCTCGTTACCATCGATGTTTATATATTTATTTATTCGATGATTTTCTCGTTACGATCGACTTTACTCATAAGACCAATGTAAAAAGTTCACTAACGATCAGCCAAATCCTATGGGGTGATATGCACCTTTATTAAACGCAATGTTGCCTATACAAAGATGAAGCTACAGGCAAAATATAAAACTTATAGTTCAGTTAGTTCTAAAGATATTTTTATGACAAAGAGACGCAGAAAAATTTAATATTACAAGCCCAACAAGTGATAGGGGTCGCTAACGCTTAGCCAAAAGCGTGGCAACGCAACTTGCTAGTATATTGCAATTCGGCAATAGCTTTTCCTCATCGCCAATTGTGACAGATCATTGACCACCATACGTCAAAACAACTCGCTTTCATTTCACGTGTCGAAAGCAGTCCGTTCGTTTAATCTTTGTTAATAATTCACACCCACTGTTACCAACTTTATGGAACCTACGTTTTTTAGTGCCTAGTAACTCTAAAGGGAGTGATTCTCCATGAATAGCTAGTTATTTATGTAACACAAGAATAAATCAGCAATTTATAAATACAATCGAGGGGCTGGAAACATTTAATTTCTGACTTTCTGACTGTCCACCCGCATGGTATCTCGAAAACGAACTGACCTATAGATTTGAAATTGGGCACGAACATTTATAAGTATATGAGGAATACTAATTTAAGTGATGGTGTATGCCACTACACAATATCGCATAAATTTTATGCGATAACATTAGGTATGTGCTGTTATTTGTGAATAGAGCTAAAATAATTATAAAATATAAATAAACAATAAAATATTTTATTTTGAGTTGTACTTTATAAAAATATTATCAATGACTGTCTCATAATCAAAGGCAGATGTATGTAAGAATTTTCCTATGGAAAGTTTGGAAGCCAGCGCTACACGAGTAGATTATGATTAGTACAGTATACTTATTAATACCAGTAAATATTATAAGCATTGCTATTTATTTTTATCATATAATTTGATGTATGTTATATGTTATAAATGTAGTAAACATTTTACTTTGGCATCGACTTTAAGGAAACATAATTATACTAAGGGTGTGGTAGGCTGAAAATCTCGGTGATTCAAGTGGTTATGTTTGAAAGCCTTGAATCCCTAATCCTTGTCAGCTTCTCCAAAGAAGGCTTAACCGTTTTGAAGTCTGGTAGAACTAACACCATAACATCAGCTCCCTTACACTGATGACTGATACTACTAGCTGAGATGTTTAATGGATTTTCTCGAAAAAACTAATAATGGAGAGATACGATCGATGATGAAATATTAAAAAGCCAAATCTGTTTTAATTCCTGTTGGTTGTTCGTCCATGCACTGCACTATGGATTTGTAGACCGACGGTTCCTTGATCCTTCTAGGGCAGATGATGGATATGGGCCTCATCATAAAATGACTGGTCAAGATTTTAGGCATTCCAGGAGTCCAAATAAATTTCAGTAATTAGTAACATATTGTGGTTATAATAATATTTTCTATTGATAAATTCAATTTTGTAATTTGTACTTTGGCCAAAATAAAGTTTAATTGTTATTAATCCTTCAGGCTGTAGTCTTTTAACAAACAAACCAAAAAGAGCGCTCAGGAGTTGAAGTGAATAATGAGTGTACTTATACTTTTTAAATCTCTGAATAAAACTTCACGACTGGATTTAATTACCTCTTAAAATTCCAATGTAAGTACGTTTTGTTCCTTATACAATATTTAATTCAAGTAACGCACTTTTCGTAGCTCATTAAACAGAGGTACGCTCAGTAAATGTCAAACATAATAATTTATGGACTCATCGACTGAGTTTTACCATGGAACTAAGGCTTCTATAATTTATTCATCTAGTAAATGCAACGTTTTAATAATTAAATAATTAAGGACAATATTAAAAAATATATAATATTTAGTCCCACCCAATTGCAACTGCCATCTTATTTCGTTTGTTTTTAACATTTATACATAAATAAGTTTGTATCTAGAGTTTGGTCTATCTTCTTGTTCATTTATTTCATAAACGAAGCACAGAAACTTTTCGAAGAATCGTGTTTTGATTTATTTCAAGTTTCACTTCCTATTTCAATACTTATCATGAGTTTTCATAAAAACGAAAGCAATGTAAGATAGCTAATCAATATTATTATCCTGAAGTAGTATTTATTATTATGATTGGACGAATTAATCTTTGACGATTCCTGATTGGCTACACTTTTTTGCAAAGTTAATATTAAAAGAGAGACGTAGTTTCTTTCTGTTTGTCCATGAGCATTTATAAGTTTGTCATTGCTTGTAAGATTTCTTGTATTTAAACATTGCAAAATGATCGGATCTCTTAAAAAGAAACTATTGGTTGATTAATCTATACAATTTCATAAATCTTTCAGGCATTTGTGATCAGACTTTTTGAAACTTTGATCTTTTATTGATAGTTATTATTTTAAGAACTGTTTGTATATATGTATGTGTTTGTATGTATTAACAACTTGTAGAATTATAGAACTGCACCATGAGAGCAGTGCAGGCCTGAGGAACTAGTATCAACCTTTTCTCTTCTTTTAAAATATTTTGGAGCTTATTGCAAGTAACTACCTTCTAAGCGGCTTACTTACGAACCTTCTAAGCATTTTATAATTTTAAAAAGTAAAAAATGATACAAATTGAGGAAAGGAAATATTATCGAAACACTAAAAGTTATAAAACACGTGTCCTTGCAGGCATTGAATCGCTGTGAACTACTTAACTATGATTACAGACATACAATAACAGCTGTTAATAACGAAAGAAAACCAGTGCATCACTTTTTTGTGTTAAGTAGACCTCATAACCACATTTATCATAACATTTTATTGAATGTTTATGTGGTGGTAGAACGGGTAACAAACACTCATACAATACAAACCGCTTTGTGCTGCTCCAGGGCTGAAAACAATTCCGTCCAATAAAATAAAAAAACTCTTGTTTTACCGATGTTGAACAAGTACGCTAGTAGCGTATACACAGCGTATGAGCCGCTTTAGCTAAAGCTCCATAGAGATTTATTTATTTATAAGTAAATGTGTATTATACTACCTGGATGCAATCAATTGTGTTGTAGCATAATAGAAACATGTGTGTTAGTTGAAACTTACTGGTAAGTTGAACATATGCAAGTAAAATAATCATTATTATATATTGGTAACGTATTTTTATATACTGTACAACACCTGGGTACTTTATTTTATCCCAAATAGTAATAATTGATTTTCAATTTTCGTTACATGTCAGGGATTTGTGAAATTTACCTGCATTGCCTTATCGGTAGTTTATATTGTATAAAATTATAGATATGCATAATAAATTGTAATGTCTAGAAACCAATATTTATATCTTGTGTTATACATCAGTAATACCGCGCAAACAGAACAACAGGACGATAGTGTCAGTACATTTTATTAAAGTCATTAATTTATAAACGAATCTTTCTAATAAAATTATTCTCAAACTGAATTTATTTCTTAATAAATATACTAGAAAGTTAGGATTTATTACAGTTTTGATAAATAAAGTTGCTAGATGTTAAGCTATTTTTGTACACTATTAAGACAAAGTTGAGACAGTTTCCGCTGTTATAATGTTCTAAATGGAACTCTTTTACGTATTATCAAAGAGGAAAATATTAATGAGTAAATTCCAATATCAATATTAATTTCTCATTATATTATACTAATAAAAAACACGTTTCACAGTTAACTTTACTTGTTAATTCTAAAAAATAATTTTGGGTTGTTGCATATTAAAATTAAAAATACATATAAGATTGATTTAGTATTGTTTAAGATTTAAATGACGATAACACTGAATACAAGAACTTTTTTTACATTATTCAGGTAGAATATTAATAATGAATCTAGATTTCTGGCAAACTTATTTAGTGTTTTACAAAGTGTTATTTAATATACATGCTTTATTTGTGAAACTCATGCACAAACAGTGCACAAGTGTACGAACTGTACATGGGTTATAAAAAAAATCTTAATCCTTATATATATATAAAACATATGCTATAAATGTGTATCAGTTTGCTATTGATTCTATAAAATATCAATGGCGTGCCTATCTACTACAACAGTATTATTATTGTTGTATTACTTATACTGCAGTATGTGTAACCGTATGAAGCCAATTCCTAAAAGTAGCAACCTAAAATTGTATCCAGTGATTTAATAATTTAGTTGCGCTATGCCAATTCAGTAGGTACAACAGTAGTAAACGATCGCATGCTATAGGCCGCGGACAAGAGCCTCGGATCTGCTCTTTTTATCTTATTTTATCTGTTTATATCCAGTATTCTGTTTTTGCCTTATCATGAAAGTCTTGAATTAAATTAAATTTAATACGTTTAAAATTCGGAAGTTTTGACTTTTCGATTCAGCTTTTCATATCCAAATAAGATTTTAAGATTTATGCTCATAGTAGAATGCTTCTATTGACCAAGAAAATTCTTACAATTTATTCATTTAAGTACAGAAAACCAAAAATAAATATTCCGTATTAGTAAATAAGAATATTTATGGTTGGGAGAGTCGATCGTCACACTGTCTAAGACGTACGACTTTGGATCTGAGTTAAACAGTTGTGCATGATCAAATACTGTCTGTGACTACCATCGACCTTTGTACATGCATAGACTCATTCTTCTCATTCTTATCATGTTTGATAACATTCGCACACAGTCCAATAGCCCATGGCGATGGGCAAAACAAGGCTTTAAAGGGGGTCTACCCTCCTCTTGCCCAGTTTCAAACTGTTGAGTTAGTTTAGGGAACAACTTAAATTGTTGTGAAGATCGGAAATTCCAGTTGTGGTGTAGCCGTTGCCATTGCCATTGTGATCACACATTTCCTAAGCTGTTTGAGGGGTTGAAAACATCATCGTACAATCATTAGTTTAGTCAGCGGCTGGTGAATTGGATTGCTGCGGTCCTGCTGGCCGCCCTGACACTGTCCTCGACCACCCTTCATCCCTATCATTCACCACGGAAACCTCTCTCAATAAAACTCTTTTATCCTTATTTTCCAGTTAGCTATTTTACATATCTATAATAAAAATTTACCATTTTTGGAGTATTTTAAAAGCTCTGCGTTTAGTATTGTAACAGTTTAAAAAAATAAGGTTTAGAGTTGCATTCAGAATATTGAAACTAAAATAAACAAGACATTAAAAAACAACTAAAGTGACATAAAAAAAATTTAAAGTAAGTGGATAAACAAATAAGGATAAATAAAACAATATTATTTTTAGAGATAAACGTTTTCGTTATACTACGTCACCACCAATTCCATTAACGAGTACAAAATGCCAAATTTTGTTCTTGGGTTACATCAAACTTTTTTACAGCATATTACAGTTATAAGTTAAAATAATGATTTATAAGTTATAAATAAATAAATGTTGTGAAAAATTTAAAAAAATGAATATAATAAATAAAATTAGTAAAATCTTAATTATAACTAGAAACATTTAAAAATAAATATCAAGAACGAGTTTTTCGTCTGTTCCGGCGTTTAAGGCCGTGATGAAGAAAAGCTAAATTGATCATTTATATTTTACAGTTTAGTTTCTACTAATGGCGAGACAAAAGTTTGAATAGATACCATGTTAGTATAGAATTTACAAATATTTGAAAGCTTACTGAAGAATTACAATAGTTGAGAACTAGCAGTTACCCGTGGCTTTTCTCGAATTTCGAAGGCTTTACACATGAATGAGCACTTCTGGTTTGAGTGAATTGTAGGCCCACTTTCGACGCCAATATTGAGCTTGCATTGTTGCCGAAATTAATAAAATATCTCAAAAAAGTATATTTATGGCCATCTTAATTAATTCCGGTCTTAGTGTTTTTGTGGCATAGCTGATTTTACCTTGTTTCCCCGACCAAGGAAAGATAAATACATTCTTAGTCCTGAGAGGCCTCTGTTAAAAAAAACAACTAAAATAAGTTTTGTAACAATCGTTAAACTCATCGTATGTTAGATAGCAACTTTGTCTTCGATATCTGCATTACAGTACTTACCAAGACAGTACTTACAGTACTTACCAAGCATTGCATACTTAAACGTTTAGTTAAAAGTATATTTTTACTAAAATGTTTAGTTTCATATTATGTGCTCAGCAGTGGTCGTAGAAAAGGTTGAACTAAGATGTGTTTTTACTATCAAACTTACGATATGCTTTATTACTAATAATAAATGTAAAAAAATTGAAAACAGTGGTTAAATTAATTAAAAACATGGTTGTACTGTCATAAAAAAAACTATTTAAACAGAATAGTTGATTACATTATCAGGGTCTTTCAGTCTGCACTATTGTACAACAATCTTTTTATATTTAACTGATTTATCCTGTGAACTTTTACGGTATTCAATAGTTGTTCTGCTATCCGGGGCGGAGTTATATACTATACTATAGTGGAGTGCTATTCCAACAAATCAGAGATCATTATAATCGGTTAATGAGTTATCGAAATTTATTTTGTCTATATAGATTAAACTATAATCATGATAAAAAATAAAGAGGTCCGCCGTATTACGTAATTTAAATTAATGATCTTTAATTAGAATTATCCAAAGAAACATATTTCATTAGTGTATACGGCAGAGAGGTATAATTCAAAGGATAGGCTTAGTAAGCGTATACGTCGGGTTTTGCAGTGCACTAATCATGTTTATACTCGTGTTACTACGATGTTATCGTCACTTCTCAGAACGTTAAGCGGCCGTACGTGTGATCTGCAAAAACGTGTACAGTCTCGTCATATACTAAAACACTAAATAACTGTTACTCTTGTGAAACTGACCTAGTACGTGTATACGTCGGGTTTTGCAGTGCACTAATCATGTTTATACTCGTGTTACTACGATGTTATCGTCACTTCTCAGAACGTTAAGCGGCCGTACGTGTGATCTGCAAAAACGTGTACAGTCTCGTCATATACTAAAACACTAAATAACTGTTACTCTTGTGAAACTGACCTAGTACGTGTATACGTCGGGTTTTGCAGTGCACTAATCATGTTTATACTCGTGTTACTACGATGTTATCGTCACTTCTCAGAACGTTAAGCGGCCGTACGTGTGATCTGCAAAAACGTGTACAGTCTCGTCATATACTAAAACACTAAATAACTGTTACTCTTGTGAAACTGACCTAGTACGTGTATACGTCGGGTTTTGCAGTGCACTAATCATGTTTATACTCGTGTTACTACGATGTTATCGTCACTTCTCAGAACGTTAAGCGGCCGTACGTGTGATCTGCAAAAACGTGTACAGTCTCGTCATATACTAAAACACTAAATAACTGTTACTCTTGTGAAACTGACCTAGTACGTGTATACGTCGGGTTTTGCAGTGCACTAATCATGTTTATACTCGTGTTACTACGATGTTATCGTCACTTCTCAGAACGTTAAGCGGCCGTACGTGTGATCTGCAAAAACGTGTACAGTCTCGTCATATACTAAAACACTAAATAACTGTTACTCTTGTGAAACTGACCTAGTACGTGTATACGTCGGGTTTTGCAGTGCACTAATCATGTTTATACTCGTGTTACTACGATGTTATCGTCACTTCTCAGAACGTTAAGCGGCCGTGCGTGTGATCTGCAAAAACGTGTACAGTCTCGTCATATACTAAAACACTAAATAACTGTTACTCTTGTGAAACTGACCTAGTACGTGTATACGTCGGGTTTTGCAGTGCACTAATCATGTTTATACTCGTGTTACTACGATGTTATCGTCACTTCTCAGAACGTTAAGCGGCCGTACGTGTGATCTGCAAAAACGTGTACAGTCTCGTCATATACTAAAACACTAAATAACTGTTACTCTTGTGAAACTGACCTAGTACGTGTATACGTCGGGTTTTGCAGTGCACTAATCATGTTTATACTCGTGTTACTACGATGTTATCGTCACTTCTCAGAACGTTAAGCGGCCGTACGTGTGATCTGCAAAAACGTGTACAGTCTCGTCATATACTAAAACACTAAATAACTGTTACTCTTGTGAAACTGACCTAGTACGTGTATACGTCGGGTTTTGCAGTGCACTAATCATGTTTATACTCGTGTTACTACGATGTTATCGTCACTTCTCAGAACGTTAAGCGGCCGTGCGTGTGATCTGCAAAAACGTGTACAGTCTCGTCATATACTAAAACACTAAATAACTGTTACTCTTGTGAAACTGACCTAGTACGTGTATACGTCGGGTTTTGCAGTGCACTAATCATGTTTATACTCGTGTTACTACGATGTTATCGTCACTTCTCAGAACGTTAAGCGGCCGTACGTGTGATCTGCAAAAACGTGTACAGTCTCGTCATATACTAAAACACTAAATAACTGTTACTCTTGTGAAACTGACCTAGTACGTGTATACGTCGGGTTTTGCAGTGCACTAATCATGTTTATACTCGTGTTACTACGATGTTATCGTCACTTCTCAGAACGTTAAGCGGCCGTACGTGTGATCTGCAAAAACGTGTACAGTCTCGTCATATACTAAAACACTAAATAACTGTTACTCTTGTGAAACTGACCTAGTACGTGTATACGTCGGGTTTTGCAGTGCACTAATCATGTTTATACTCGTGTTACTACGATGTTATCGTCACTTCTCAGAACGTTAAGCGGCCGTACGTGTGATCTGCAAAAACGTGTACAGTCTCGTCATATACTAAAACACTAAATAACTGTTACTCTTGTGAAACTGACCTAGTACGTGTATACGTCGGGTTTTGCAGTGCACTAATCATGTTTATACTCGTGTTACTACGATGTTATCGTCACTTCTCAGAACGTTAAGCGGCCGTACGTGTGATCTGCAAAAACGTGTACAGTCTCGTCATATACTAAAACACTAAATAACTGTTACTCTTGTGAAACTGACCTAGTACGTGTATACGTCGGGTTTTGCAGTGCACTAATCATGTTTATACTCGTGTTACTACGATGTTATCGTCACTTCTCAGAACGTTAAGCGGCCGTACGTGTGATCTGCAAAAACGTGTACAGTCTCGTCATATACTAAAACACTAAATAACTGTTACTCTTGTGAAACTGACCTAGTACGTGTATACGTCGGGTTTTGCAGTGCACTAATCATGTTTATACTCGTGTTACTACGATGTTATCGTCACTTCTCAGAACGTTAAGCGGCCGTGCGTGTGATCTGCAAAAACGTGTACAGTCTCGTCATATACTAAAACACTAAATAACTGTTACTCTTGTGAAACTGACCTAGTACGTGTATACGTCGGGTTTTGCAGTGCACTAATCATGTTTATACTCGTGTTACTACGATGTTATCGTCACTTCTCAGAACGTTAAGCGGCCGTACGTGTGATCTGCAAAAACGTGTACAGTCTCGTCATATACTAAAACACTAAATAACTGTTACTCTTGTGAAACTGACCTAGTACGTGTATACGTCGGGTTTTGCAGTGCACTAATCATGTTTATACTCGTGTTACTACGATGTTATCGTCACTTCTCAGAACGTTAAGCGGCCGTGCGTGTGATCTGCAAAAACGTGTACAGTCTCGTCATATACTAAAACACTAAATAACTGTTACTCTTGTGAAACTGACCTAGTACCGGATCTGCGGGTCCGACACCGCCTCCTCCTGCAGCTCCGGACTTCACCTCGTCGTCGTAGCTGTGCTGCTTCTGGACGCGCGACATCCTGCGGGTGTTGGTGCGACTGGGAGTTCCTCTGCTACCACCACCGCCTCCACCGCCTCCGCCGCCTCCGCCGTGACGCCATGGATCGTCCTCCACGTCGGGTTCGTCTGATATATACAATATTCACTGACTGAAAATATGTTACATGTGGCAACACAGGACTCCAAGAATGGAGAACTAATTTACATTGTACTCGAATACACATGCAATATGGTTTTTCTAGAATTCTACAGTGAAAAGAAAGAAATCGGTAGTCATCCTAGTTCAAGTTCTAGTTCTTTAACGCTTTAATCATTGATGTAACAACGGACAAGCATTTAGTACAAGCTACAGTAATGTTTAAGACAGCTAAGTTGCTATGTGCTTAATACTTATTAAAAAAACTTATAAGAAACATAATGTGTCAAATACATTTCATACAAAGCTAATATACACAGTGGATACAACTAATAGACATGAAGATAGTCTTATACTATTAAAATTAAACAAGAGATATAACAAAATTAAACTATTATAGTAAGAAAAGACTGGCAATAAACATTAGAGTATATATTTAGTGATAAGAACAAATAACATGTGAAGATCAACTATACATAAAAATATATACAGTTTCAGCGGATTTAAAAATGGAAGGTATCTAAAGGGTTAACAACTTTAAAACTATAATTTTTTCAGTTCATATATTTTGACATATTTAAAAAACCCAAAATTTAAATAAATGCTATATTAGCATCTGCTTCCCAGAAAAAGACTAAGAGAAATTGAACATTTTCAAATTTTCTGACAGTGATTTGATTATTTATATGACTGATGATCAGCTTAAGTGTTATGATAATTTTCTTACTCTTAACTTCGACTACTTTCGAAAGCAACGCGGCTAACAATCGATATTTCTCTTCTAGAAACTTTTATATTTAAATAATAAATAATAAACCCAGGTTGTATTTTTATACGATGAAAATTAGCTATCGGCTCTTTGACTCACATAAATTTAATAGGTTTTAAAAGAAAAAAAAACAAAGAAAGCGCCTGTTGAGTGTGGGTGCAAATTTGTGAAATAATAAACCATTTATTTTGATATAGTTTACTATTGATTACACATTTCTGAAAATCATGTTTTGTGGCAAATCATGCCTAAAATCACATCAAATTATATGTATATATATATATATATATATATATATATATATATATATATATATATATATATATATATATATGTTTTAATCGTGTTTTATCAATAACAGGAACATGTTTGAAACTAAGAGCTGAGTGAAAAATCATTTCTTCCGTCAAAGACGTCATTTTCGTAGTAAGATATAGAGCTTCAGTCACCTTTCTTGTCCAGTTTCTCAAAGAAGCTTGCTCTTGTTCATCATTTCGATATCCAATTTGTAAGAATTCTGCTGAATACAATGTATGACGCTTCTTAAGAAAATGGAACTTTAATGTTTCAACAATTATTGTGAGCTGTGGATTTTGAACCTTTCCAGTGAAAGCCCCCAGCACGAGCTGCAATTGGATGTAATGGTAGTACGCTCGACCACGGTGTTGCCGATAGGCGATGATGATGCGCTCCACTAAACTGCTTTTTGCGGCATGTGACAATTTTAAGCAGGAAGTAGAAAACAAATTCCATACACCTAAATGTAGAAAGCATACCTCGACTAAAAATAATCTATGTAATCAATGCACGATAATAATTGAAACGAGATTAAGCTAACAACATTAAAACACATGAAAAATTAGATATTTTGGATATGTCTGAAAACCATAGAAAAATAATGACAATTGTATAAGATAATTTAGAGGTATAAATACATCTACGCAAATATATTTAGATAAAAATTCAGAGAGTTGATACCTGCTCTATCCAACTGTGACTTGGACTAAATCGTCGGTAACTTCCTTAGAGTGTTCTAAATGTTCGGCATCCTTCCTGATTTGTAAAAGTGTTACAAATTCTTTGCACACATTTTATGAAAGGATAAGAGGATTCTGAGCATTATTCACCATGTTACAAAAATATAATGATAAGTTTCGAGGATTTTGAATAAACCCCTATTTATATGTAACATGCTTAATTTCAAATCATAGAAATATTATTACGATATAACGATGCCAATTTCTTGAAATCATGCTATTCTTGTATATACCTCTTCATCAATAATAAACATTAAATACATACTTTCTATTTTACAAACTCAAATCAAGATTGTACTTAATTATTGAACATCAATGGTGCAGTATAAAATTCTGTCTATTGTTAGTATAGTTTAATGTTTATTTATTACGTTTCAGCACAAGAGTAATAGTTAAGTGAATTTTATTATAAAATTTAGTGACTCGTTAGTCATCTTTAAATATTTAACTTCATATTTATAACCTCAATGAATATTATCAACAGTTTTGGTGATCTTAGGAGTGCGTCAAACACACGAGGAGGCAGTTCAAAGCCATCTATGTACAAAGGGATAATCGAGTTTGTAAATGTGTTGTGAGTAAGTAATATCGCAAGCGTACAATGGAAATAGAGAAACCCAAGAACACATCCCTGTGGAACTCCATTCTGAGTTTCGGTAACTTAATTTGGTGCACTTCAAGTTGCAACATCTAGTGAAGTAAGCCTTGGTGTATTGTGGTACTTGACATCATTTCTAAGTTTATGATGAGTAGGGCCCAAACATTATAAGTTTCCTTGTCACAACGAGGATGAAAAATTAAATAATTGGTTGTTTGCATGAAACTTTAATTTTTAGGGGAATGTTCTTCTAATTTAACAATATTTAGACGAATATTATTAACATGTTTTAACATGAAAACGGTTCAAACCCATTTTTAACCTTTTTGCATACTCTGGTTGTTCAATTGATCCTATGAACTATCGGTTGGAAGTCTATTGCTTTATTGAAGGTTTAATTTTAGGATTAAATTTGTTACCAAATTAAATGCCATAAACGTAGTGAAATACTCAAGGCAACTTAGAAATAATAGGATATATTGTCTTTCACGATTCTTTAATCAAGATTTATTCACTGAAGAACTATAAATTTGAGTTTTATAGGGGATAATTCATTTTCATATGACCAAGCCAACGCTTACGGTTCAAGTCAAATGCACTCAAAACTAATATACATTCAAAATAGCAATTTTTAGAATACACCAACAAGTGTTTTTGATTAATGGAATGGTTTAGCTGTCAGGTCCTACACATCCTCTTTATATCCTTGTTTCCCCCCTTTTTTTGTAAACTAGACCATAAAGTTAGATCCTTTATTTATTGGTCCTAAAATAACGATCATAAATTTCAACCAGTATAATACATGACACCATTTCGACTCATAACTTTTACTTATTGTCAACGTTGGGCTTCAGAACGTTATTTTTAGATTGAGAAAGTAAACAAGGATAATCTTTTGGTGTACCAGCAGTTACTTTGTGGTAACTCGTATTTAAACAGAGAAAACTGTCTTACGAAGGATACCGATCATTAAATACTACTTTATTAGATAGGCGTCCACATATAAGTTTTCAGTATTGAAATGCATGCTATAATGCTATTTTAAATATACTAATTGAATGATGTAAACCGAAACTGTTGAATTGTAATAGACCCTCTCAGTCTATTAATATTACTGTTTGATTGTTTGTCTGGGCAGGTCGGGGAAAAGGAATTCTCTAATGTGTGTTACAGGGATCTTGTTGTAGAAGACAATGTTAACTACTCATAAAATTCCTGTAAGTAGCTACAAAAATTAGGAAATATATCGATCAATAACATTGAAACTTTTATGAAAAGGATGAAATTTAGTATTTCAAACAAATTCCCAAGGAAATGTTCCACAAAGAGGTGGCACTGAAATGATTCTTTACAATCTGCTTATCTTAATTACATTCAACCATTAAAAAAATTGAACTTAAGAACTAAAGTTATCGTTTCAGAAGAAACGGAAAATTTAAGTGCTTTACGTATTAGCCTAGTCAACTAAATAATCGATATATAACCATCGAAGCAGTCGATTGCTTTCCGGTGTTGACGTTTCAACAATCGGTATAATCGCTTACCTGCTTGCGCCTTGAGGTCCCGCTGGGAGCGCTGCTGGTGCTCCCACCGGTCGTCGACAAAGGGACGCCTCTCCACGCTGGGGCTGGTAGCTCTGCTGCCTCCAGGGCTACCACCCCCTCGCTTGTGCCTCCATTCCAATTCTCTCTCCCGCGCCTGCAACATTGGTGTACAGTTCAAACACATACTTCGTGTTATTTAATGTTTATAACTGTGACCATGAATGTGGTACAGTTAAGTTCAGTTAGTCAAACGCCATTAACACGTTTATGACATTTGGCGTCGAATTTTTTAATAATAATGGCAAAAAACCGTAATCGATTTTTTAACGCTAAACGTCCAAAAAGAATTATTTTAATACAAGTTTTACATTTTTCTCCGTGTACCCCAAGGGATGCCTAAAAAGATTAATTTATCTAAAACATTAAGCAGTCGCGTGCGCCCGAGAAGGTGCAAAATAGTCTGAGGTATTTATTTAAGTGCGGGATCGAATTTAACAAACAACCAAGACATGCTAACAATAACAACGCAATAAGGAAATTTTAGCGCTTTGCAAAAGCCTGGTGTGTACACGATCGGGTACATAAGTTGTGAAAGATGGCGTATACCCGTTGGGAAAAATGTCGTCATTAACGTGTTAATATTCCAACAAATTGTAATCGATGGATAAATAGGTTTAGCTGGATTCCAAACAACCGAGACTCTGGTCTTGTTAATATTATTAGAGTACTGTAATGCAGCGATATATAATACCCTGTAGTGACACGGTCACCTTTAGGTTAACAGTTATCTATGACCAATAAAATGACATAGGCAACTTATTTCCAACACATCCTGGATACAAACGACCATAAGGGATTGACTCTAGCTAATTTAGCCTTCGACTATGTAAATTATAGGACCACACACCCTCCTAGTTTATTCTTTGAAGGCATTGATACTACTTGTTAGTTTAACTAAGTTTGTAGCTGTTGCGTTTAGTTAGTCATCCACGTGAGGTAGAGATGAGTTTTGTATATAGAAAAAAGTATTGTAGATGTTTTATCGCTCACTGATAGTAAATATTTGAAAATTTCCTTTTACATCCAATTTTTCACCATCTGCTTCCATGAGTTCTAGTTATTTAAATATCTAAAACATCCTATTCTATTTTAAAACACAAAAAAGTAAATGTGCGATTAAATTACAAACGAGTTAGCTCTTTAAAATAGCTTTTAAATAACTAAGATAATTTATTTGTACGTACAGTATTGGAGGTAAAAATGTAGAAACGTAAAAAATTCGATTATTTGTTATCGCTATTTTGGATACAGTCACCTTAGACTTCGGATTTCATTATATTCGTCTTCATCAAGGCCTTTACAACGTGTTGTTTAATTATAGAGTTACTATTTAAAATTGTATCCCTACAATGGTGGAATTTTGTATATATCTATTACATTATTAATACAAATTTAAATTGATATATTATATCACAAACATTTTATTATTTTTTAGTTATTTCGAGACGGACTGTCCTCTCAAAAAAAGTCTACCATTGCTTCTCGTTTCATAGCATTCTATGAAAGAATAGGTTCATAGTCCGACAAAGGGTATGATAACAAAGTTGAAATGTTACATCATAGCCACACACATGTATTGTTAGGTTTGCTGATTGCTACTGTGCTGTAATAACTCGGTTATCTTCGAACTGATATCCAAACATTTGTCGTTACATCTCGTGGACAAATAATTAATGGTAGTGTTTTGTAGTCAGTTGAATTTAAAATGCAAATTACTCTATAGTAAAATAAAGTACATATAATATAACTAAGTAAATTTTTATATTTACTCACATGTTTCCAGTAACGTACTGGGCTAGCCAATCAAATTCTATTATAAAATATTTACCTTGTTTATGGACTCTTCCATTTTCCAATCAATTTCACCCAGTTTATGGATTCTCCCCTACTCCAAAAACTAAGAAAACGATATGTCGGTGCAATGTTGTCATATTTTCCGATATAGAATAGTACATCATGAATAGCTTTATTTTTATTGCTTTCGGATTTTATTACTTTTCGTGAAAACTAATGTAAATCTTTTTCGGTTTTAAAAGTAATTGGAATAAACGGTATTTGCACGGCAATTAAATTAAACTTTCCTGAAACTATTGAATAGGTGAAAGTGGCTAAAGAACTTATCCAAGGGATATGTAAGCACTATGTCTACTACCACGTTTAGTAGGAATCAATAAAATATTAAAACCCTTATCGTGTGCACAAAATGTAACATAGTTACAAATAAATACTCTGTAAGTTTTTATAGCAGTTTTCCTCCTATTATGTTCATTAAAAGATAAATATTGCACGTTTTACTTTCTTCTCAAAGTCCTATTACAGTATAAAGGCAACATTTTTCACTTTAAGTACCACCTGATAATTAAGGACATTTAACTTATATAACGTATATTATTTGGCTTCCTTTATATATCCGCAATAATTTATTTAAGTTGAGAGCTGTAAACCCCGCAGTAATAATTAAGTTATAACCCTTTCTGTTTTGAATTTTGAATGGTCGCCACCTTAAAACGTAAAGAAACATAAAAATGTACAAGTAAAAATACTGTTTAAAATTATTTTAATTTAATTTTTGTTTTATGATGTGAAATAGTCGACAAAACCTTGCACAAACACAAACGGCATGATCTTTGAAATATTGAATGGTTCAATATTCAATGGTTGAAAGGGGCTAATGTACTTATCCATAGTACTATGTCTGTAGAACGTTTAGCGTCCGTCAATAAAATATATTCTTTAACGTTATCACATGTGTATTTGTTTAGGCTACTCTGTAAAAAAAGGAAAAACCGGAAAAATGCGGTAGTACACTGCTGCAATAGACAGGCCTCTATATAGTTAAAACCTTTTTTTTCAAATTTATAATTGTCATTTTATGTAATAAAAATCCAAAAATAATAGCATAAAGTGTTTTGTAGAGTTTAACATACAAATATTGTGGACCTGAAGTCATAATAGCCGATACCACTAGATAAATCTCCTGGTGAATTGTTTATCAGCTGAAAAATCAGAGTTTAAATATAAAGTTCTGCTAGTTAAAACTTTTCCTGATTCTGCTCTCACCGGTATTAAAGAGATATGGTACGTTTATTTTGGTTAATTATATGTATTGTCAATAACTACAAAAACAGGTTTGTCAACTGAATGTCAGAGACATTCGAACACGTGTATAACCAAGAATACGTAACTCTTTTATATATTTAATGTAAGTTTATAGTATTTTAACTAGGAAACCAATAGTTTACGTTAAAATTGAGTTACCCTTTTAGCAGCACCAGCGTGAAACGAAGTGGTTAATCCGATCAAAGTGGATTGGGATTGGATCAGCCATACGCTAACAAACCATGGCAGCCTCTGTGGTCATAATGTAGTAATTTGGAGCATATTGTAGAGCTCAACATACCCGGGAATAACGAACCAACGATGAATAACCATTTAAAATATTATCGTTCCTCTTGTACTTCTGCCTACATGTTTTATGTATTTTAATTTTCATAGAAGACTAATAAAACACGAAATTGTTTGTGCCATGATATAACAATAAAATACAACAATATTTAGAGAAATAATAATACGTGGGGGCATCATTTAAAATTCTGAAATACTAGCACTCTGAAATGCTCTTAATACAACATAAAATACATTGCTTGAACATTATTTTACCAGGATTCCACAATAATGTTTGTGTTTTTACGAGCTAGTTGTGCGTTTATGGTTTTTGTGCAGTATCTTGACGTAGGTAACTATTTGGATCTGGAATAGTTTTAAGGCCCAAATATTTCTTTATGAGTTACAGTGAATGAATGTTTTTGGTACGATGTATAACAGTTCACCATCTATAAACTTGACAAGAGTTGTTTTAAAATAATATAAACAGTCATATAACTATGTAACTTAGTTAAGCTTGCAAAGTTACTTTGGGTAGTCAAATTATTTCAACCTGACTTCTTACAGTGCTAAATAATCAGAGGCATTTTTACATTTGACATTAAAATCATTCAGACGTAGAATTAGTTGTGCAACAAGTAGTACAAACCTATGATAATATCTTTGACCTATGAGATAATAGAATTTTTGTGATGGGGCTATCCAGTCATAGTAAAGTCCCCACTGTGTATTAGTACCGTATCATTTGCTAACCTCACCAAAAAAGTGGAATTCCTTCAAAAAAGTCTCAAAACTACATATTCCAGGCACCTATATAGAGTTATTCTGACTGCCAATGAAATTGATAATTTATAAAATAATCAATGCATAATATCTTACATGGATTAATCGATTGAAATTATAAAACCATGCATTAATTATTTGTGTCAGGAGTACTCAGTAATAAAACAGATATATAAAAACGAAGTAAATTAAAACAAAAATGTCTGGAGATACTTCACTTTATAAACCAACAAACACAAAACATTTTGTTAAATGTTAATAATATTAATAAATCAACATCTCATAAAATAATATTTTTATATTAGTAATCCGCATCCGTCACATATCCTTCTTTAATGTTGATTAGGTAAGAAGTCATTGCGCAAAACCACGAGTATTTTCTGCATCCTCAACCTTCATGGAGTCGGCCTCTTGTAAAGTACAATCTGGATCCTTTAAAACTGAGGATCAAAAAAACACTACCACACAATTTACATTTCTACAGAAGAATCTTTTCTGTTACAGTTAGAGCAAGTCATATCGAATGTAGAACATTTTCTACGAGCATACATGCCTCTACAGAGGCTCACACCGTTATTAATCATAAAGTGTGAATAACCCTGAATATTTTTGTCACTGGATCTTTCATGTTTCATAAATACGACTACAGAAGAGGGTTTTCAAACAGCACCATTTCTGAAACTTGCTTTTTAGTTTGTTTAAATATTAACGGCTGTATTTAAGCTATTTTAATAGAGAGGAAACGATAGGGCTATCTCTGAGTTTCAAAATTTCACGTTGCACTTATAATATTACAATTGAGTCAGAAATTCGTAAAAATGTTGGCACCATCAGATTGCATAAGTTTGTGGAACAAAAATCTCTTAAAAACTTCATTGGTTTTCCACCAATTCTTTAACATTTTTAAGCCACCCTCAGCAAGTTTTACATAGACATCATCTTCAAATCTAAACTCATTGTCAATATTAATGACATCTGGACCTAATGCAGGCATAATGTATAGAGTTTTGACTACTTCAGATGTTTCTTGAATTTCCGATGCAACAACAGTGATATAGTAGGTGTTTTGCATGCGCTTCTTTACGGTTCCTAAAGGTTACCTGATCTTTAAGGTTTTCATGTTCACATGGTGAAGTATGAAAGATAGAGTCGTATAGTATTGTAGTATAATATTGTACAGTATAAGATTAAAGAGCTCTAATTTTATTTAATAGCAATAGCAGCAGTGTTCCATAGTAAAATAGATAATTAATTACGACAACGGTATATATAATATCATTAATGGGCACACATAAACCAACATACACAAAATACCATAATAATAAAAATATGAATGATAACAACAAAATCATATATCGGTGGATAAAATCATATTTAACCGGTGTTCAAGTTCTTGGAGCCATAGTACCACAAATGTTTTCACTAGAGTGACCTTACACAATCTCTCCCTCGTCAGAACTGATATATCATTCATAAGCAAAGTTGAGTACAAGCATAGGCTATATGAGGGATTCTGATCTCTTGGGGGAGGACATGTCATTGCACTTGATTTAAACACTAAGATGTTCAAATGCGGAATATAGATAATTGTAGGAACTGAAGACGGTATTTTTTAAACGATCGTAAGGATAGGCTCCTTGACTCTGTGGTAAAATTAGGCTCAGCAGGATCTGCTTTATCCCCTAAGGACGCTTCAAAGGTATCCCAAGACGAAATCCCCACAGCAAACACACTTCACCGGGGGATTTCGCTACGGTTCTGTTCAGGACTCGGTCGATAGTCGAGACATTATTTGTAGCACATCATTATTTGGCCTTTTGATTGTGTTAAAAACTAGGCCTAAATTAATAAAAAAGTTAAACAGTTAGTGAGTTTTCTTATTGAGATTTTGGTACGTTATATCTGAGATATATCTCTTAACATATACACGTACTCTAAGTATTACAAAAACCCATAAGTGATTGATTTTAACAGAAATTAAAAGCCATTCTCAAAAAGTATTGCCTAATATATCCCAAACATCTTGTGTCTTCAATTATATTTAAACTAAAACTTTAAAGTACGATTACTGATCAGCGAAGAGTAAAAAAGTTTCTTATAGAACCATATTAAAGAAGTATTTCTTAAATCTTGCATGATGAATTACTTATCAAAGTTTAAATACCGCTTTAACGCTATCATCAGAAATAATTAGCTTTTAACTTTTCTTACTTGAGACTAACAATGATTCACATTTATATTTTCAGTGCAACAAACTAAATGAAAAGTCGCACTGAAAGTCGGCATCGTTATTCTATTTAATTGGCTGCTCAGCAACTAATAACAATGTTTAGTTGATAAAGTTTTCTTTTCACGTTTGACCTTTCACATCAGTTTTGCAACAAATTTAAATCCAGTTTGTTTTAGAAATCAATATTTATGCATTACGTTGATTATCACGTTAAACTGTTCCACCTTTATAATTGCCACTCAACCTTTATATTGTGCTTTTGGATACATTCGAAACCTTTTTAGGGAATATGTCTGTCCTATCACACTTTTATCGATTGAAGTTTTACAATTTAGAGGAGTAGTATGAAGGTTTAAATGTGGATTTTCCCATGTTAAAAAAATAACATTATAGTTATGAGTTTGAAGTATAGAGTAATAATTATAGATTTGTAAATGTTTGAGTTTAAACCCATCTAAAGTGCAGGAGGGTAAAAGGAAACCGAATATCTTTGTACGAAATGTATTTGTAATATTTGATACTTGTGCAAAACACCAAAAAAAAGTACAACATTTTTACTTCCCCCTAAAAATGTGAAAACTAAATATATAATCTCAAAATATATGGAATTTTAGAATTCCGCACTAAGACATACTAAGTTAATGTTCCAATGTTTGCCTTTATAAACAAATGGCAGCACAAAAAATGTCCGGTTAGTTTAAGTTATATAAAATTCTTCATAATGGTAAAACGACAAAATTAATCCTGATAAGATATCGGAATTTAACGTACAACTTTCACAGTTTATATTTTATATTAATCTTCTTGTGATTAAGTGCGATTATATAATTTGAAAACTCACACTAGTAGTATTATTAAAACAATGGAAAATTGTGAAGGAAACAGGATTTTCCGGACATTTGCCATCGATCAGTGTGATACAAAAAATTAGAAACAGCTCATTGAAATATTAAAACAGCATGTTCGGGGAATTCCCTGAAAAAAATTATATACAGTGTAACTTTGCATTGCTTGAGAATTATTATTGCAGGGATACATCTTCATACATACATCATACATTAAATCTTCCCATATCTTTACATATTACAGAAAATGGAATTTTAATATACAAAACAAACTCTCACTGTGAAGATTTGTTAAAAGCATTTTGTCTTAGTTTCAAGATTTATTTTTACTCTAGAGTTGGATATCATGGGAGAGGTGTTTTCGTCGCTGAGATTATTTTAAGCTTTTCTGTATGCTACAAATTCGAGGGTCTGCTAATTATAAGTGGGTCCAGGGATAAGGAAAACACCTGATCTCTCTCCCCGTCTACACAAGGAGGGACTGGTACTTACAAGCAGGTAAGAGGTACTCCTATCCTCTTGACACTAGCTCCTCTTGATGGTACATGGTTGAATCTACATACATCGTATTTACCCCGTAAACAATCACGAGACGAAACTATCCACAAGGTTCAGAATCCTTGATAACTTTAACATTTCATATCAGCTGAAAAGGGGAATATCACCAGTAGGTTTCTTTGGCAATCCTGTTATCGGCCTATCTTTGTATTCCTGTTAGGGCTAAGATGTTAGAAAATATTATAAACATACAGTTGTGTAGTTATTTTGAAGAATTTAATTTTTTTATGATAATGAATTTGACTACAGAGAGGGTCGTTCTATAATAATGACAGTGTATAGTCTTGTAACACAGTTGTACCTAGCTTTGGAGGAGAAGCGCATCGCTCAGGTCCCACTGTGTGGTCTGAGCAAGGCATTTGACTGTGTGGCACATGATATTCTTATTATGAAATTATTATGCATTATTATGGTCTCAAAGATTGTGTACTTAAATTTTTTGTGTCTTATCTTAGTAATAGAACACGGTTGGTTGAGGTAAATGGTAAGAGATCTCAGATATTAGATGTTAACCAAGGTGTCCCACAAGGCTCAATTTTGGAGCCAGTGCTCTCCTTAATTTGAATCAATGACGTTTCTTGTAATGTTGATTGTTTTTCCACAGTAATATGCAGATTATACCTCTTCGGCTTCTTCTTACAATAACATTCATTCTCTTGAACATACCTCTCAGAGGAGTTATGACAAAGCTGTTAAAAGGTTTACTGTTAAGGGTCTGTTTTTAATGCTGAAAAAACTAAAAAGATAATTGTGTCATTGAAAAATGCACGTCTATCTGATAAAATTCTTAGATGTAAATTTGTTGGGTATTTACATTGATTTTAAATCAACATGGGAATTCCATATTGAGTTTGTGTAAGAAGTTGTCTAGATAGTCATAGTTATATATTTGTACTATATGGTTTAAAGAATTTATTCCTAAGGTTTATTTAAGAATGGCCTATCACGCTTGTTTTAGAGTAATTTGAGGTATGGCATGATTGTGTGGGTAATGATATAGGAATTGGTAATGTTTTAATTTTGCAAAAGAAAGCTGTCAGAATCTTGACCAACTCCTTGTTACATGAACATTGTAAGCCCTTGTTTGTGGGAACGGGAATTCTGACAGTTGAAATTTTGAATATTTATTAAATAATAAAGATTTTGAGAAGAAATATTGATAGTTTTAAGTACAGGTATGATGTCCATGTTCACAATAATAGGTTAAGAAATAAAACTGATATAACAAGATTTAGGTTGACGAGGACTTAAAAATAGCACAACACACTTGCTGCAAAATTGTATAATAAGCGGCCAATGTGCCTGGTAGAAGTTATATGTGATAAGATGTTCTGTGATAGACTGTTTAGTTGGCTTAAACTACATCCTATGTATTCTGTTGACAAATTTCTTGAATGGGAAATAGATTTTTCTTAAGTTTAATATGTCTATTTCTAATTTTAATATTTGGTTTTAGTTACTTGTTTTTGTCTAAAGCCTTTATTCTTATTAATTTAAATTTTTACTTTGTTACAACTTTCAAAATGTTATGTCTGTTGCCTTATTGGTTATTGTTATTTGAGATTTTGTTGTTATTTTAAATTGTAGTTTAACACGTTAGAACATTACTTGAACAACGAGGATCTGCCAGGGGTAAATACATTGTCACTCTTGTTGCCTGCTTCCTTTTTTTGGATTTCATAAACTATGTACTACTTCTGTTTGTAGGACTCGTATAATTGTTGACGAGACCAATCGTATAATTGTTGACGAGACCTACTGTAATTATGGTAATTTCTTAATGGTCAATAAATATCTTATCTTATCTTAAAAGCTAGTCTGATGACTATTTCGTGAAGAATAAAATGGCCAACGTATTTGATGAACCTATGCGGAATGCTTGTATATTTTGTCTATCTTTCCCATATATGAGATTGAGATGAAATGAGTTGATATTTTGGGTGCCAGTGACTTTCTCATAATTCCTTTCCCTTCCAGTTTATGTTTGATATTCGGTTTAATTCTCTTGATATTGATGGAAATTAATAAAAAATACGATTTAGTAAGGAAGGTGATGAAAAAGAAAGTTCAATTCACCTAGCAGTTTTTACGTTCCTTTTCCTCTGAAAGAAAGGATTAGCTCTGATCGATCCCGCACTACCATTATTTCCCTTAAGGAATAATTCAAGATATGCCAAAGGACTTCTGATAAATAATAAGCGGAATTCCGAACTATATACCTCCGAAATATCTATTCCTCCACATAAGAGACACCAGTGAACTTATTCTCCATGATGATAAAATATTCATATCCACTGTAACTAGAGGATAGCACATTGTAATATAGATTATAGAGGTTTTTTACTCTTCTGTCTAAATAAGACAATATTATTTAATGAGAAAAAATGTATACGTACCAAATTTTCTTTACTAACATAAAGCGTTATTATTATTATATGGTACTGAATTAAATACAGTAAACGCTTTATCAGGAACAAATATTTGTACATACAAAATGTAAATTTTACTGAATGTTTATATTATTTACAGTACCAAATTGGAACATTTTCCTTGGTACGTAGAACAATTAAGGTATTTGTTATGTTTAGGCATATTTTTTATTAGAACTCTTTAGTATATTTTAATTACAAGTATTCATGTTAATATATGTGGTGTAAAATAATGCTATTTTTCTGGAAGAAATTAAAACAATATTTGAAAATTATGCTTGTAAACCTCATGCGTTTAAGTATTTTGACATCCACTGATATTTTATACCATTAACACTACAGCCACTATCGAATCACAAAACACAAAACTTGTTGACTTTTCTACAGAATCGGGTATATATTAGTGTGAGTGATACAAATCATCTCATTCCCCTAGATGAATGATGAGAAAATAATTAAACCGTCTAAACCCAAGATTTACCTATATTGTTATATAAAATAATAATCAGTCGAGTGATTCCAACGACAAGATACAATTTTGTTAGATCTTCGAAAGTTATTGTTCTATATTTTTAACATACAACGAAGCCAAATGTCTCAAATCCTGTTATACTATCATATGATCAATCGTCGTTGACAAACTTATAACAAATAACAACACTCCATGTATTATAGATTCTAATGAAAGTTGAAAACACACTCTGTGTTCTCTGGTATATGTGAGATGAAACTGTGTTCATCAACACAATTAATCCCAAGTAACTCCACATCTTACATCAATACAAGTTCCTTAACTGGCAGAAATTTAATGAAGCACGCTTGAGGTTGTAGTTGGCTTTATTGTCACTCTTCATTAACTCTATCATTTCTTCATATAGCAGTAAGCTAGTCGAATATTTGTCTGATATTTAAGTTCTAGAGTAGATGTGTGACAAAACGGTGTTTATCAACACAATTAATCCAAAGTAACGTCACAACTTGCAACAGTACAAGTTCCTTAACTGGCAGAAGTTTAATGAAGCAAGCTTGAGGGTGGCTTTGGCTTTATTATCACTCTTCATTTACTCCAGCTTTTACTTATATTGGAATAAGGCAGTCGAATGTTTGTCTGATATTCAAGTTCTAGAGTAGATGTGTAATAAAACGGTGTTTATCAACACAATTAATCCAAACTAACGTCACAACTTGCAACACTACAAGTTCCTTAACTGGCAGAAGTTTAATGAAGCAAGCTTAGGACTGGAGTTGACTTTATTATCACTCTTTACTAACTCCAGCTAACTCTTTCCTTTATGTTTGTACAGCAACAAAGTATATGAATTTTTGTCTGGTTTTAAATTTTAGAGTACATTGGTGATAAAACGGTGTTTATCAACACAATTAATTCAAAGTAACTCCACATCTTGCATCAATACAAGTTCCTTAACTGGCAGAAGTTTAATGAAGCAAGCTTAAGGCTGGAGTTGGCTTTATTATCACTCTTCACTAACTTCAGCCTAAGTCTCCTCTTAATCTTTCTATAGCAACAACGTAGTTGAATGTCTATGCTACGTAATATATATCGTATAATTTCAATGTATCTTATTCCTACTGAACAAAGCTATAATGTACATGTAAGTAAGTACGAATGTTACGTTCAGAAGGAGCAAAATAAATGTAGACGTTGGGATACAGAAAGTGTACATATTTTTCCGAAATTCTTTCTCCAACATTAGTTTAATTACATACTTAAGATATTTAACAAAATTGTATCTTATCGTTGGAAACACTCGACTGATTATTAGTTTATATAACAATAGATGTAAATCTTGAGTTTGGACGGTTTAATTATTTTCTCATTATTTATCTCAGGGAATGAGATGATTTGTATCACTCTCATTAATATATACCCGATTCTGTAGAAAAGTCAATGAGTACTTAGCGTTTTGTGATTTGTAATGGCATAAAAATATCAGTGGATTACATTATCAGTGTTTATCAGTGGATGATAGTCTTATCAAGTATATAGCTTTAGAGATAAATTGTTTTTTGAAAAACTAAAATGGATATGTATTGGAAACCAAAACATAAATATACTAGAGATAAAATCACATCTTCATCAAAGTTTTCTTCCCCTAATCAAATCATTATGTACAGAATATTTGTAAATTGTGTGATACCTTACAGTAATGCCCGTAGTGGAAACGAAGCAAATTTTCTAAAAAAAAAATTAAATCCTAAAGTGCAGTAAAATAAAAGGAATATGAGAGCACATATAAATGCAATGAGTAATATTTCTAATTCTCTTCCTGACAGGATTGTGGAATAGGATGATATGATAAGGTGAAAGAGTGGTGGCAAGAGTAAGGAACAGTTGAAGAAAGAAATGTAGGGACCTTACTTTCATATCTGCTCTACGACCCATATACAAGTGGTGATTGGAAATGTGTTTATATACTAGATAGACCTAAAGAATAAAAGCTAAATATGTTATACGTAAGTATAATAAATTAACAAAATCAGCTAGCTGACCCTTACGTTGAGAAGAGCATATTTATTAATTACCGTTGTTTTGAGTAATTAAATAATCTTGTGAAATGATACACCTAATTTCACTTAACCCTGAAAATTAAATAGGAAGGTTAATAATTGTTTAACAGGTACAGGAAAAAACTATGTCACGAAAGTAATAACTTTAAACCCTTACTCATTAATTGTTCATACGTCACTAAATATTCGTGTGCCTTATTCTTACCAAAATCATTTCGAACTGTACTACTGTAAATGGAGGAATGGTCTGTGGCGAAGAGGGAGGTGATCCAATTGAACGCTAAATGGGATCGGATATCCAGGCTTTAGAGATTTCTGCAGAACATTGTGAAACTACTGCAAACTGCTCCTGAGTACAATTCGATTATGCGACCCCTCACTTCTGAATAATTTAGTAAAATCATTAAATCTAGGCAGCTCACCATTTGCATACAACATACCTCAAGTGTAATGCGTTCTTATTTTGAAGTTAGTATTTGCTGTCTTGGCCGATGTGTCATAACTTATAATTATAATAAACTACTTATATCTGGGCATTAAATTGCCGATTCTGGAATACACGAATGAAATACCGTGAAAATGGATCAAACAAATTTTAATTTGGATAATAATTTTAAAATTTACCTAAATGAGTGCAAATAATACAATATCCCCTTTTATAAAATCGGAATATTTTGTTAATGTTATCTGATGTTGAGTTTTGTAACTTACTTCCAACATATAATACTGTATTTCAAGCGTCATAGTTGATTTCGCTATTTTATAACGATGAAGAAAATAATATATACTTATGTGCACTTGCAAGTTAATGCAATAAAAATGCGTAAATTCCGGCTTTTTAAATTCAATTCCTGTCTAATTTATTTATGATTCTACACTTGAGTTTGTGTTTTGCACCGACCAAGAAAAATATATAGTTATATAGGTACTGGAAAAAAATTAGATAAAAAATCGTCTATGATTAAATAACAATATACGATATGATAGTATAATTTTTATTTAGATTTGTTTACCCCGGTCATGATATGCATACAAAATCTTGAAAAGCAAAGTTAGTTATATGCAACTACATGAGTCAAAAAGCATCTAATTGTTTATAATTAGTTTTTATGCAACTACATCAGTCAAAAAGCATCTAATTGTTTATAATTAGTTTTTTTATAGAAGTCTAGTTGTTTTCTGGACTGTAATCTGAGAACGAATGACTAGATGAAGCGTGTTGTATTCATTCTCCTAATGACAAGGAAGCCAGTTTCAAGTACCTTGTGTGTAAACTTTCACAGCTTTTTCATTAATGTGGCTTTTATAATAGCGTTTAAATAATATTTCTAACGCATTAGATCGTTTAAATTCTTCATTAGTGCAATATATAGTAAAAGGTCTATGGCAATTTCGTCTTTGCAATCTGCAATAAATTTTTGATTAAGCACTGTATACTTAACATTTTATAAAACTTAAATGTAAGCAAATGTTTATGTCTCTTTTCCGTCAACAGCCGTTTAATGTCAGTTAAATTTGGATTACGTTTTTTAAGTAATACCCTTATTTTTTCCGAAATATAAAATATTCAGGGAAACTTAAGATTTTCCCCTTTTATAAAAATGTCCCTTTCCCTTTAGCTAATTAGAAATAATTACCCGATTTGGAGCAGCCGTTCCAGATCGCAGTGCTCAGTAACACATTTAGTGGTTCATTTTTATTTAGATGATATATTTTAGAACAAATAAATATTAAAATTGAATTTACCTCTGAATGGGAGACTATTAAAAATCTAAAAGAAGATTGTTGAAAAGCAACGATTTGTGCACACTGCTAAAAATTCTACAATGAATATCGAGGATTCAATATAACCTACTAAACAAATTTTATTGATTATAAATACTAAATTACTGCGTACTTAATATTTGATAAAATTGTACAGTTTAAATTACTACACTTTTAATTTATTATCTGGATATTTTCTTACTCAGTGCTGAACAGTTGTTGCAGTAAAAGCTTAAATAAGAAGTGATGTTACTATCAAGCTTACTCTATTACTGTAATACAAACAAATTAAAATAGTTGTTAATTAATTAAACGTATGGTTTTGCTGTCATGAAAAATTTTTTACACAGAACAGCTTATTACATTTAACTAGCTCTTTCCATGTATATTATTATATAAATATGAAATAATCATTTTCTTTTTTCATTTACGTAATGTATTCCATGAACTTATACGGTATTTTAATAATTATTCTGCTATTCGGCGCGGAGAAGAATAAAAAAAATTAGAGATCTGTATAATTGTTACAGCCATTTTTGAGTCATAGTCATGTAACTCCGACCTTGTCCTATGTATATAGATTATCTTATTTTTTTAATAAATAATTAAACAGAGTAAAATAGGTACCTTCACTAGCGCTCAGCCAGTTACAGATTCAAAAGGATATAACGCGTTGTTTTCTCATAATAATCACAATAAAGAGCTCTCATAATATGAGCAGAGTTGACTTGTCACTGCAGCAACAAGAAACGTCAGAGCGACCACCTCTAAACAAAACTGCTCAATCCTTTCATAAGCACAAGGCAGCGCGGGGCGACAACTTCCTAAACGCCGCGCCGTTGTTACGTTAATGCCGACTGTTTGTTGTAACGCGTGACAACCCCTCTTTGCTTTATATCGTGAGTAATGGGGCAGCATTCAGTTTATTTTTAAAAAGCCGAGTCATACCAAAGGTTAAAGGTCATGCCATAAATTGCAGAGTGATATGAACTTACGTTCAATATTTTTTTTAATCTTGCCCTTTATCCAGTACAAGCAACACCACGGCTTCATCCGTCTTCGAGTTTCGAGTCGAGTTTAGTAATAATATATTTCACTGCATATCGACTATCAAGATTTTAAATAAAACAGTGCACTCTATTACCCAATGCTGTTCTCATGAGTTAGAGCGCTATAATCACTAATGATAAATATGAAAAGGGACCATCTTTCCTCTGGAAATACCCAATATTCTTAGCAAGTACTGTCTTCTCGTTATATACAAGGTGTCCAAAAAGTTCCGAGATTGTTAAATAATTTGGAAACAATATAAGATAGAACTACAAAACTTGGTACAGACCTATTGGACAAAAATATATAATTTAACATATATCCAGTGACCCGCTGATTCCTCAGGAGTACGGCCCACAATAAGCCAGGTGAAAAGTTATACTTAAGTATACAGTAGGTTGGTAAGCAGCCGATCAAAGATGGCTTGTATTTAAAATTATTAGTTAAACGCTACCAAGGTCATTGTGTAGTTATACTATTGTATTCACAGGCAAAACTAGAGTAATTGATGATTTCTGAATCCCATTACACAATCTAGAGATGAATTAACAATGATTCAAGCATCAGTACTTTATTAATTACATTGCTTAGCTAAAAATACAAGCTATCTTTGAATAGCTGCCATTTCCGGCTCAGTTTTCCGTTTAAGGTCAGGTTTGCGGCATTTTATTCTAATAATAAAGACTTTTAATTTGATATGCACATCAACTTATGCTGAAATGAAAAAATGTCTTCTGATTCTTGAGAAAGTAGTGAGTCACTGGATATGTTTTAAATTAGATTTTTTTATCCAGTAGGTTTGTAGCTCTATCTTGAAAAGTTTCAAATATATTTTATCGTCCCGGGACTGTTTGGACATCTTGTATTAAAAATGGAATGTATGTATATTCTCATTTCTGTCTATTTGACTATCTCTCTGTCAGTTCGCACGCTATGTCGAGAACAAATTATCATGTGGACTTGACATTCTGTATTAAGATTTTTTTGTTCTTTAAGCAACATCGAGTTTGATAAAAGTACATGTCACTCCATAGGATTTGGGTCGATGCCATTGTCGATCATTCTAAACTGGTCTTATGGGTAACCCAACGAACTATAATTCGATGGGGTAATCACGATGGCAACAAGAAAATCATACAGTCAAGAAATGTGTAAACAGACTAACATACGACATTTTAACATGTGATATTTGGTGGATTGGTGGTATGGCCTTCGTTATATTCTATGGGTCCGTTCGATTCTGTACCATGTTATTTCCACATGGAATTTGATTGAGCGTCGTTGAAGCCCATTACTCAGTAAAGAGCCAAATAAAGTGTTATTTTAATAAATTTAATGGAAAGCAGTCGACATTTCTTAAAAATAACTATATTTGTGTCTCATGTTCACAAATAATATTCTAGATTAGTTACAGATGTATAAGTTATTTGCAAAATTTCATAAGGAAAATTAGCTGTTTCGGTCACATTCTTGGAAATGCCAATCGTAATCACATGAGATACGTAATGCCAATTATTTATTTGTTACATTGCCTATCGCTTACTACGTTGTGAGCGGTTTATATTACAATAATTAATTTGTATCTGTTGTATAGAACATACACCCATAAAAATGCCATTATACCTATTTTTCATCTAGACTTATGCAAAAGTCCCAATGATTATTTCAAAAAATATTCTTTAAACCTGATTCATCCAGCAGTAAAAGTATACATAAAGATATAAAAATCACCCAAAATGGACACGCTTGTTTCTGTTTCGTAGTTTTTTTATTTTTTCTGGGGATTAAGATTTCTGACGGTTAAGATCCTTTTATTGTTTGCGATCGAACCCTGTTCCTTTTCATTGGCAGTTATATAAACCAAGTTCATGTTAAATAGTAAAACCTAAATAGAAGTAGGATCTCATGGAAATTTTAGTTTAAATTAAAATATCTGTAATGTATTAGATTTGAAACACCTCCTTTTTCACATATTAAATAGACGTCTTTGTTTAGTCCAATATGGCTTATTGTGTACACGTTTAAGAATTTGTTCTTATAATTCTGAGTTGAGATACAATATTTTATTTCTATATTTCGAATTCCTCAAAAGTTTTAAGTTTAACATGAAGTATGACAAAAATCTATTGAAAAGTACAACAACTTTGTTGATTGACAGCAAGCAAAGTTGTATTAAAAATAAATTTCTTCTTGGGTTATGAAAGAAAAACTATTTTATATTTACAAAAGAATATATTTTCTTCGGTGATTCACTCTTGAAGTGAAAATTAAATGTTTTTATAGCTGACAATCGGTTGTCTTATTATCAGTTGATATTTTGACAGCATAAACTCCTTTATCGCCTTTCTGTCAACTTTATAACGAACCACTCCATGGTTTCTAGTCAGGTGCTGTGGAAACAGTACGATCGGCGAATTGTGTCAGCTATAACATAGTTTATCAAATAATAAGTGGATTTATCTTCGGATATCTCGTTCAAGAAATGTGTATCTATATATAAAAAAGTGTAAAAGTAAATATAATACACTTTTAGTACACTTCAGAGAAAGAAAAACAATTTCAGGGTAAGATTTCCCATTCATTGAAGGCGTCGTATTCTTTCAACAATTAATGACCTAAGAAAAGATTCTGACGGTTAAGGTCCTTTTATTATCTGCGATCGAACACTGTTCATTTTCATTGATAGTTATATAAACCAAATTAACTGGAGACAGGAAAAGAGAAGAGGAATAAATAATAAACAAAGTAGTGTTTGTAATACAGGTACACCTTACAGTTCACTTAGCTGCCGTAACATGTCAGACTGACACTCCTTGTAATCCCAATAGTTATAGTTCTAGAGGTTTACCACTCCACCTAGACAGTAAAGGCGTAAGATGCACAATTTTGAGAATCCTATGACGTAAGATGAAAAGATACCGAATCAAGTGCTCGTGCGGGATGAAAATACAGTTTTAATAACTTTGATTATAAAAGAGAAATGTTTCTGTCATGAGTGAGCCACGTGACTTGGAATTGACCCACAAGTTCCCACTATTACTTCCTGATATAGACAAGACCTTAGTCGATTACTGGAGGGGAAATTTGTCAATCTTTCTCCATCATTTCTTTGCCGGTTCTCTCTCCCACCTGAAGAACTGTGAACATGCCTCACACTTTAAAGAATATAAATCGGCTCACATTAGGCCTGCAAAGCAGATCATTGTAAGTCCTCTTCACTTTAGCTTTGCTTCCTTCTAATCTTCCTATAAATGACCTTATCATTTCCATAATCCAGTCAAAATATTAAGACAGACCTTGTAACAATCAAGATATTAAGACCGCTGTTCACAACAGTCTTATCCCAAACTACGTTACATATATTCAAAAGATCGTGCTACCACTCCCGATTTTCTGTTTTATCCTGCTTCTAAATCTTTACTCAGAGGAATAATTTTGTACTTCCTCTCCAATCTGTCCAAGATTTCTCTCTCAGTTATTCTCCGGGTATCTCGATGTCTTCTTTCTCTTTTCTACATCTTTTTCGAACACTAACTCTCTCTCACATCAGCAGTTCTCTGATCCACCAAGTATCGTGTGTACGGAATAATTATATAACCTAATAAGTCTTTAAGAACTGCTCTTGTCCCATATTCCTTTTAGCTTTTGTATTGTTTTAAAGCCTTGTTGTTCTATTTTTATTCTGAAAATTCTATTCTCCTGTAACTTGTTGGAGAATATTCTCTTTTCTGAATTTGAGCTATCTTTATCTGATATGTGCATCACTTGAGTACAAAATGTAGTTGATACTCGAAACTTCTGGACTGGGTAATGATGAGATTGAGACGTTAGTTATAGACGCTATAGAGACGTTATGACACGTAGGGCGGTAGGAACTAAGAGAAACGACAATACCGCTTGGATGTCTATGGTTAACATTAATTACTGATGAATGTCATAAGCCAATTATTTTGTGGTGATAAAAAATGTGATCAAATCTGTAAAAAAATCACAGATGGTAAGTTTTGCAGAGATTTGTATGTTTCGAAGATGAGGTAATATCGAAATAAATATATTGAGGGTGATGGTCTCAAAAACATTGATGTCAGTAATAGTAACATCTCGATAATTACCGTGAATTTTGCAGACTATTACCTCAAACTGAGCAGTTTGGTCACACTTCGTAACAGAATTTGAAATCCAGTGTGAGTTTTCAAGAAGGCACACTCCTCTCTTGTGGCATTATGTTAATAAAATAAATACCGAAAATGTTGAGTTATGTCGTATTCCTACAAGTCCATCCATTTTTTAAATATAATTTGGTTCAAATTTCGTTTTGCTTTTAAGTAATACGGAGGCATCGTAATTTAATAAAGATAAAATCGTGTAAATATTAATATTGCTGTTTATAATTACAGAATTAAGCGTTACAAAACAAATTTATTTTGCTCTACAATGCTTAAATATACATACATATATATATATATATATATATATATATATATATATATATATAATATATATATATATATAATAATTCCTTTTCCAAATTTTGAACGATCGTCTTATCGAAGCCTTTAGAGCCATCAACCATGAGAAAATATAACAATTCCTTTGAATTTCATAAATTGCATTGTATTATATATAAATTATATATACGCTAAGTTTACTTACATGTCCACCTTTCTCGTACACGGATCTCATCCCAGACCTGAATGCTGATTATTAAACAAATGTATCTCCATTAATTTCTATCTATAAATAAATTTCTGAAATATGGTAATTTGGTTCTGGAAAAATTGATAATTTTTGAAAATTCCGTCATGAGGATGGTTTTAATTAGCATATGTCTTTGAAATATTCCGCTGGTTAAAAGTGATATGAACCCAAAATCAACTGAAGTGGCATTATTAGTTCAATATATAAGGAAATAAAAAAAACTACTTTCTTTATGTTAAGTAGTGTAAGAAAAGAGGAACGTCCGACCATATCAGTCACAGAACGCCTAACTGAATAGTTGTCCGATGCCGTCACCCTCCCAGCTGAAAACAAAGCGCTATTGTCCCTCAGCTCGAGCAGATGATGCTTCATTGTGCTGCGCTTTTTGTCACCGATGTTTTGTTGTTACAAGCGGCTCGCATTTCCCAACTGGCTGCAAGTACACTGGCCTACTAATTAGAGAAGACGTGTGTGTCTTCTTGCAGTCGGTGCAAAACAGCTGGTGTGAATTCCATTAAAAATGTGAATCCGAAAAGGCTGATTGTGATTTGTTATTAGTTTTATAAACGAATATTAAAGTAATTTAACAAGTCTGTTCGAGTGCATCGTGTATTATTACATTACCACGGTTGTAGCAATAAAATAGAACATGCAAAGCCGACTAAGGATTTACTACTTGACTAAGGATGAAGTTGAACCTCTATTCTGTGTAGTTTATTTGGATAGTTGTATTTAAGAATATTTATGTGTGCCGTAATAATAGTACACCTTTTTTGGTAGAATCCAAAACTATAATTTCTTAAATACAAAATAGATGTAATGGACTAGCAAAATTTTGCTCTTTGGTAGTAGACACATTTTCAAAATTATTCTTTGTATATAATTATAAACCTTTTAAATTATAATTAATTATAATTATATTTAAGTTATAGTTATAGTTAAAAGGTTTATAATTATATAAATATTTATCGAACACTTTTCGAGGCTACATCTCAATATTATTCTTTGATTGTGAGTTGTAAGGAAAATTTTATTAGCTACATAATCATTATAATAAATAACCAAACTAAAAGGATGTAATTACTCATATAACCTAAATTATTCTGAAACAGAATAACAAATAACATTTGGAATAATGTAACGACATTAGGTGCCGTAGAGTCCCTCGTATTGCCTTATTTCCGAGAGGAGGCTGCCTAGGCCATTATTAAAATTGATATAAACATGTGATGGCATTTCAAACGTGAAATTATATTGAATATTGTAATTAAAATAGCGGTACTTTAGTATTATCCAGAAGCCCCTATTTTTGGAAGGGTTTTTATTACATAGGACCTAAAAATACATTATTAGAAATAACAGACATTGTTTAACTTACTGTGAAAATTACATTCTATTATGACGCTCGATTCGTGTTTTTTGCCGTCCAAATCGGGAGAGGGTTCCAGGAATTACTAAGACCAGAGGAAGATTAAAAAAGTTAAAGTACATATCTTTTGACAACAGCAGATTTCTCAGACTGATTAACATATCTTTTTATCGGAGCAACAATGCAAACGCTACTAGGCCACCGGGGTTATTTACTACGTTTACTTCTATAGGCTTTTCAAAAAGAGAGTGTAAATATTTTTTGATCATGTGTAACAAAGCAAACTCATCATGGTGTGTGAAACAGATTTTTTTTGAACAAGAAATACCTCTTCACGTGCTAAATCTAAAGTAAGAGCCAGTGCCAATTTGTTTTAAGTGTTCATTCAAAATTATTATAAGACTCTATCGTGTAACATCATGAAGGCTCTCACCACGATTATTATGGGTTTTGTATTCCTTCACTCAAGTCTAAAATAGTTCAAGTCTTTTACTGAAATTGTTCGGTCTATTCATAAAAATATCATGAAATGTTGTAGAGAAATTTGTGTATTTCATTGGTACTCATAGAAACGGTTTAACCATCCTAATTCAGGGTCATAATAATTGGAATATCTTCGAAAGTGTTAATTATGCCATTTAAAAAAGAAATACCTATGACGTACCAGTTTTTCAATAGAAAAACACTTGCAAAGGCGCTTTATGAAAAAGGTGCGTGTTTATTTTAAACTTGTCTTTTCAGTTCACCTTTCCAGTAGTTTGTATGTATTTTCGCCTTAATTTCCTGAGATTCGTACATGTATAGTTTCTAGTTGGGAGTTGCACAATATAAAGTACATCATACATTTTAAAACCCTTTGATTGTCTAGACATTACATTGGCAGATATTCCTATCAAAATCCAAAAGACTCTCACTTTGATGTTTAATCTTTTTTTGTATTCTCTAATTGTGACTAAATAGTTTGATATTTTTATCTTTATGGGAGTTCCTTGCATCTTTATGGAATCACATAATGCAAGCATTTTGACAAAGTCATGGCGCACATTATTGCCAATGTAGTAGTGGCAATTATTTTATTGAGTCGGGAAATCAAATTATATTTTCGAGAAGCTCAGTAAACAGATCGCTAATAGCGTTTAGTAAACTGTTAAAACGTACATACCATACATTGCATGACTTTAAACGAGGATCCTTCTCAAATAATTTGAAATCTACGATACAGTTAATGTACATATTTGACTAATTCCTCTTTAATTATGATTGGAATTTGTGTAGCGCTTAATGGTCCCACAATCAAAATTGGTAGTTAGTCAATATAGTCGTATATCTCAAATATTCAGGTGGTACTTTTAATAATTTTATAAATGTGCATGTAAGTAATTACTCCGCATAAGTATACACTTAAATTGGACAGGATTTGTCTTCTGCTACGCCATAAGTAAAAAACATTTAAACATGTTAGTAGGTACTGATTCGAAAAGATACATACAGATTACCCAATCGTTTATGATATAATATAAATAAAAGAGAAAATATGAATAATTAACAAGATATGCGTATAATCAAATACATGAGTACATAACAGCTTTCTTGGATATCAACATATCTTCATTTCTAACTGAAAACTTATAAGCGTCTTGATATTGTTCTTAGAATTAAAAAAATTGCAAAAGAGACGTAATGAAATAAATACTTCTATGAATAAACAACCACTTTTCTGAACAAGTAAACAGCTGTGTATTGAAATGGAAATTATATAAAACAATTCTTTAAAGGTTATTTTTGACGATGGAAGGATTGTGAAGGAAACAGGATTTTTCCGGACATTTGCCATCGTTCAGTTAAAAAAAAATCAGTAACACTACGTTTCGAGATTTGCAATCTGATCTCTTCTATATCCGGAAAAAATTCTGTTTCCTTCATATATAAAACAATACTCAGAGAAATCTCAAAATAAAATAATGTATAAAACGGACGTATATGCTTTAACAATAAAGAACAAAGCAAAATTTATACTCTATTAATTTGGTGAAAAAAATATGTTGACTGAAGTCAACAAAAACTTGAACCAGCCTAAACAGTTTTGGTTTAGTATATTTCAACGGAAGATATGTTTCCACAGCTAGGTTAGTTTATTGTAATAGCAGTGTTTGAAAGATGTTTCGACCAAAAATATATATACTAATAATTAATGAATATATGAATACTGTATTACTAAATATAATGTTATATATCAATATAATACGTACTAAATTTTATTCAAGTCAATTATTCCGAATAATTAGAATTTAGCGTAATTCCGAGCGTAAATAGAATTTAGCTCCAGTTCACCTTAATCTCAGTGCAGAGTCTGAAATCTAACGCTGACATAGACTTGACTCGAAATCTGGATTCAAGTTCGTATGATGAAGTCGGTGACGAAGAAGTATAAAATGAACTTTTTATATCGTTTCCACATCAGAGATACCAAAGCTACAAATATAGAGTAGATAAAGAAGTATTCTCATTGCCTTATCAGGTGAAAAATTGATACAGAGTCTACTTTCACGTTAATTCAACCTTTCTCATCATAGCTCCGTTATGTGTAGAGTAGGTAGGTTGTGTTGAAAACGTATTTGGCCTTTTACAATACTTTCTTCAGTATTCATAGTTTTATTATTAGTTTCATTTTTAGCACACACACACACACACACACACACACACACACACACACACACACACACACACACACACACACACACACACACACACACACACACACACACACACACACACACACACACACACACACACATATATATATATATATATTATATATATATATATATATATATATATATACAGGGTGATTCATGAAGTTCTCCCCCCACTTCTACAGCACATTGTACTAGTAAAAATAATGAAAAAATGTTATATAAACATAGGTCCGAAAACGCTTCGTTAGTGAGTTACAGCTAGCGAAAGATTTCGCCTGAATTCCTGGGTAAAGAGTAAAATAAAGCCATACTGAACTTTTGGAAAGGTTAATTAAGTAAGAAATATTGTGTATTCTTATGTATTTTTACCTGATAAAAGCTAATAAAATAGGTTTCAGAACTGTACCTGTTAGTAGTTTTTGAGGGATTCAGGGTTAAATGCAAAAAATTGGGGCACGAAACAATGTTTTTTTTTAAGTTTGATGTACAATAACTTTGTTAAATTGGTAATAAATACATAAAATCAACAGACATTAATTGTAGAGAATTTAATTATGAGAAAACTGATATAATCAAAGTCTAAAATAAAACAGAAATAAGTACCAAAAAAATCGATTTTATTCAGTATAATACATTACTAGTTTTAAGCAAAATTAATCAGGTTGGGCCAACCGTACGCACCTTTTTATAATAGATGTTCGAAAATGAGGCCATCATTATCAATACATTTTGCAGCACGTTTGTGTATTGCTTTTGTTGCGTTTCTTAATTTTTCAGGACTTCCCTGTTATCTGCACAGCCGAATCCATAATACGGGCAATTAATTCATCACGAGAATTCATTTTGTCTTGTATACAATGTCTTTCATCCATCCCAGATGCAATAATCCAATGGAGATAGATCTGGTGATCTTGGTGGCCAATGATGGCCCTCCACGACAATCCAGTGTCCAGGAAATATGATGATTATAAGTAAGGCAGAAACGGCACGTGAAAAGTGGGGAGATGCTCCGTCATGCTGAAGTACAAATTTTTGCTTAAAACTATAATGTATCTTCTTGAATAAATGCAAATAGAACTCAGCATTTTAGGCGTACTTATTTGAGTTTTATCGGTGTTGAAAGTTCTGTTCCACTACCTCATGTGGATTTTCTTTGCCCATGATCATTGTGCAAGTTATTGACACCCATCCCGAGTTTTGTGCCTCATTCCGTAAACAAAATACGCTTGTATAGTTGATTATTAATATTCAAAAAGTTGCAAAACTCCAAGCGAAGCGGACCATCCCTAGCTGTAGATTGAACCTTCTGTTTAATGAAAATAAAAATTTGTTTCGATTAAGTGACCTCCACACCGTTGACTGCGAAACTCCTATCCGCCTAGAAATACGTCGTGTACTTACACCTGGACTGCGTGCAATATCATCATCAAGTTGGACAGCTCGTTCATAAAAGTACTTTAGTTGATCCTATTTCCCGAAGAGTACGAAAAGTTCCTGAAAATTGGGAATCCCACCATTAGGGTAACGTAGTTCATACTACAGCAGCTCTAGCATTACATTACAGTAACCCAAATAAAAACCAAATCAGCGTATTCCTCTGATGTAAATAAGTAAGGCATTTTTTTCGCTGAATAACAATCGAATTATAACTCACAGAAAAATCTGTATTTATAACACGATTCACAGAACCCGAACTCCTGCTGTAACTTGCAAAAACCACTAATACACAGTTCTAACGTAACAGTACAGAATACCATTGTTGATCAGCTGTTATTCGTGCGTTACAACTTAGAAATTAAAACAAAAAACTGCATTTCGATGATTAGTAAACAATAATGGGAAAATGTTTGCTTCATTTATTTTTCAGTAAATTTTTATTTAAAAAAAAATAAAACGTAATAAAACATGATATTTTTATTTACAAACAAATTTATTAACAGTTAATCTTGTTTTCCTCAATTTATCATCATTAAGGAACAAACATTTTGTTTTTGTTTTTACTTACCAGGTATTTCTTTACAGCTAGTAATGTATTAATACTGAATAAAATCGATTTTTTTGGTACTTATTTCTGTTTTATTTTAGACTTTGATTATATCAAGCTAGCAATTAATGTTTGTTAATTTTATGTATTTATTACCAATTTAACAAAAGTTATGTACAACAAACTTAAAAAAACATTGTTTTCGTGCCCCAATTTTTTGCATTTAACCCTGAATCCCTCAAAAACTACTACAGGTACAGTTCTGAAACCTATGTTTATTAGCTTTATCAGGTAAAAATACATAAGAATACACAATATTTCTACTTAATTAACCTTTCCAAAAGTTTATGGCTTTATTTTACTCTTTACCAGGAATTCAGGCGAAATCTTTCGCTAGCTGTAACTCACTAACGAATCGGACCTATGTTTATATAATTTTTCATTATTTTACTAGTACAATGTGCTGTAGAAGTGGGGGGAGAACTTCATGAATCACCCTGTATATATGCAATTTCCTGCCTATCTTTTACAAAGCATCGAGCATCGGTTAGCCGTTACAGAAATGCAATAGTGAAAATCGTTCATTCAGAAGTTTGATCAAGGAGTAAAAATGTATACCTAATTTATGCGATTTGGTGGAGATTTAATAGGGCACTACGTATGAGCTCAGTACAGTTAACAAAAGTGATGTGTAGCTTGTCTCGAGTACAACCAAGAAGAAAGTTGAAAAACATTGTTTTCCCTGATCTGTCCTGATTTACTGATCTGGCGTGGATGCCAAGAATAATGTATATCCTCGGATATATCAACCCTACTCTAAATTCATTGCATTGTTGGCCACACTGCTAGAGAAGTAGTTCAATTAGGAAATCTTGAGTCCATTAGACTTTTACACGTCATCGGTAGACTATTTCCTATCCTTGTTGCATGTTTTAATTTATTTGTTCTTGAAAAAGTGATTATTTATTTTTGGACCTTTTATCATAAACAATATTTGTCTCATTCAACAAATGAATAAATCTAATATGGTAAAGTAAGCGTCTTTCGCCTTCAGCTAAACAGGTAGCCGAGTAATAAATAAATACGAACACAGTGCACTAATAAAACCTTTTGCTATAAATATAGTAAATGAAACTTGCAGATAATAGAATGAAAACACTGAAAATGAGAAAAGTCTATGTCGGATAAAGGTTTCAATTTATTTAATCCGGGAACTTATTAATCTAAGGAACTTCGATCGAGCGGAACAGGCCATTTGTCAGGAAGCTTAGAGAGGATATTCTCGGAATGCTCATTGATGGTTCGTTTCAAACGTACAATGAGATCTTTTACAATATATCTACTTACACATTTTATTAATTTTTCATAACATTTTGTT
Source organism: Homalodisca vitripennis (assembly GCF_021130785.1). Lineage (NCBI taxonomy): Eukaryota > Metazoa > Arthropoda > Insecta > Hemiptera > Cicadellidae > Homalodisca > Homalodisca vitripennis. The sequence continues at coordinate 41,472,809 of NC_060208.1, forward strand.
CATTAAATGTGAGGATATTTTTATACAGTATCAGGTCTTAGACAAAGCAGGCTGGAAGCAGAATTTCCAGTTATCCCATTATTCCATGCATATGACTCACCTTCTCTTTCACCTTCTCGAGCTCCTTCAGTGACGCCGGAGAGACGTCCGAGTGTCTCCTGAGCTCTGGGGAGCGCGGTGGAGCCAGCCCACTGGCACCAGCCCCCGCCACCCCGAGACTGCTGGACCCGATTTTGACGTCACTGTGGCGCCGCTGGAGGGCTTCCAGGACTGGAACATCCAGAAGAGAGTCGGTCGAGTCTTGCGCCAACACGGGCTGGGTTCGGCTCTGCATCTTCCGACGACATATGCTGCACCGCCATGTGTTCTGCAACAAAGGGTTACTGATTAATAAATTAATTCAATTTAAAAATGAGTGATAACATTTAGTTCACAATAAAGTAACTGAAACTGGTTTTCGCAGTTGGGTAGAGATTGAGCCATACCTTCCCTCTCTACTGCACACTTTACATCCTGCAGACAGTCGGTGCTTTCATATGATTCATGTAAACTACATACAGTTTACCACAGGCTGACTAGTTACTTAAGCAGTTTAAATAAACTAATTTCCGCAAGTATCGCATATAAGCATTGCATTAAGAACATGTTTCACAGTTGGGTAGGGATTAAAACACGACTTTTCCTCTACTTCACACTTTACACACTGCAGACAGTCGGTGCTTTCACATTATACACGTAAACTACCTACAGTTTACTATAAGCTAAGTAGTCGCTTAAGCAGTTTAAATAAACTAATCTCCGCAAGTATCGCATATTAGCAATGCATTAAGAACATCTTAGCGTCTTAAAATACCTGTATAGTGTATAAAGATGTATATCAATAAAGAAGTCATACATTTGGCTAAATATTTTCATAAGAATGTAGGGTTTAAAACTATGGCCCTAAATGTAAAAATTAAAAAGTATGGTGAACTTTACACTCTCGTTAAACCTCATAGAAATTACGGAAAATAACAACAATATTTATAATAACAATATTTTAGAATGATATAAGCTTGCGTTACTGACAAAAATCCAACCTTCAAAAATGTTTCTTGGCAATTTTCATCCTAGAAACATGGAAAGCGAATATTTACATTTGGATAAAAATTATCATTACTTGCGATGAGAAACGGAGGAGTATCTATTTATAGTTAATTTATATTTGAGTGTTAAACTGAAGTATTCTTTGATTATATTTTCTGAATTCTAGATTTTCTAATCTTAAATACAATGTTGTTGACCTAAACATTTTTATTTTTGAATGAGTGACGAAATATGAGCTGCCACCTCTTATTTGCTTAAATCCCCCCTATTAAGCGAACGGCTTATAGCATGTGACTTTTATATCAAAGTTTAAACCTATTTACTTCACGGTACTTTTACTTCCGATGTTCCGGGTCTATCCCGAGGATTCTATGGTGATAAAATTCATACTTAGTGGGTATTATATTAATTTTAGGAGGAAAAAATTTACATCAGTGCACTGCCGAAAGTTGAGTAGTCCAAAGGTTGTCTTATAGCAAACCTATCATTAAAGACCTGACACAACGACGCACTGATTCTTTCCTAACACGAATGAGGAAGACTTACTTTGCATTTCGTAAATTATTCTAACCTTTCTACCATTGGATTAAGTGCCCTGATCTGATTTTGAGACTACAGGTCCATTTTGCGGTGTTCCCTCCTTTGCCGCCTCATTTTATAACGAGGTCCTCACCATTGTTCTGGCGCACTGGTGTTACCTCTACAAGACAACAAGACATTAATATCCTATACTGGGTGATCAGGTTGTACTCGTACGAGTCTCTATACTCAATTTCTTAAGGGAAATACAATATCAAGACTTTTAACAATTTAAGTTGATTTTAACAATACTTTGCTACGTTTAGTTTCATGTTTTTTTTTACAGAGGGCCAGGTTTCCTAGGTCTGGTAGTTGCCTCTCAGCCATCCGGCTTATTGTGCACCCTCTCCCAGGTTTAAGCTGTGTCAAATCCCAGGCATTTACAAAACCACGAGATCTGCTGAACAATGCTTACCTGTTCCAACCCCTCTTCCGTATGCCTAAGAAAACCTAGGGACCTTGAGCGTTTGCTCTGTAATACCAGACATTCAAATATGACGTGCTCGGCTGCTACGTCAGCCTCGCCACATTTCCTGCACAGTGTTTCCCGAAGTTTAATGCGTTAGTAATGTGCATTAGTATATAATATTCAGAGTTCGTGGATTTATTAATTTTAAAACAGTGCATCTGCAAAGCATAAAACAACGGTCAAGTTTTACAGTTCAAATAAAGTTGTTACAACTTAGTTCTAACAATCCTATTGGTAGAATTGTTTCATATGATTTAAATTTACCATTAATCTAAATATAACAGAATTTTTTGGGAAAACTGAGCACAAAATACCCAATACCTAACGTTTAGAATACTAACACACAAATCATAGTTTTTTATTTTGATAGTCTAATATTTCATTTCTAGGATGTACAAACAATTATAGGCGATAAAATAATTTTAAACACAAGGAATATATTCTCATTTAAGATGAATTATATTTTCAGAAAGAAAGCAATCAAATAGTTTTCTGATTGCCTAATCCAGATATAGTTTTTCATTTCTGTGGAATAAATAAAATTTCCATTAGAGTATTATTGGAAAATAAATAATTGGACATTCTTGAACAATCTTTTGAACGTGCAGAAAGTTAGTAAAGTTTGGAAACACACATTTTCCCTATGGCACACTTCTTACCATAATGCTCCAAAGTTCTGTGTGTTCCCAGTCGAAGGCAAAGAGCTAAGTTTTGAGCTTTCAAACTTTGCGTAAAACACTTCCGTTAAAAATGTTGTATACTAAGATTAAAGAAGTCAAAAAGGTTCATGTAAATAAATAATACGGTACAATTTATCCAACTATTGCTTTATTTAAATAATAAAAATCAAGCGTTAAGTTATATTAAAGAATCACTGTTTAAATAAATCACCGAATTGTTGTGTTTTTATGTATTCAGTTTGTAAATAACTTCATAAAAACTGCTCAACACATTATAAATTATGAGTGGTAATGAACCTTAATTTTATAGACTATAAACAAATATATTTTGGTACAAATTTTAAAATTGGTATAAAACACTGATAGAAACTGTAACTAATTTACTTTTTAATAACACAGATGTTCGAAAACATCTTTAGGCAAATTCTATTGCAACCAAATAAATGAATTTTACTCTTTAAGCACCTCATTTTTGTCAACCCATAATTACTTTTAGGAATACAGGGGTTTGGATCAGAATCTCCACTGCTATTTCACTGGTTTAAGAGTATAATTGACAGTATATCAACACTCTTCCATGCCAGTTTTACAACGATTTGCTTGGAAACTGCCTTATCTTAGGGTCTACATTTGCAATTCACCTTTACTAGTCAGTTTCAAAGTGGTATAGAAATTTGCTGGCAATGCGGGAAGCATTATCTCATAAATCTAATGGCGATAAAAGGTATTACTGGATTTGTAATAACCTTAACTAGTAAGACTCAAAGTGGTATAGGAATTTGTTGGCAATGCAGGAAGCATTATCTCATAAATCTAATGGTGATGTTAGATAATACTGGAATTTTAATAACATCACCTAGTCAGTCTTAAAGTAGTATAGGAATTTGTTGGCAATGCGGGAAGCATTATCTCATAAATCACATGGCGATGTAAGGTATTACTGGATTTGTAATAACCTTTACTAGTCATTCTCAAAGTCGTATATGAAATTTGATGGCAATGCAGGAAGCATTATCTCATAAATCTAATGGTGATGTTAGATAATACTGGAATTTTAATAACATTACACTAGTCAGTCTCAAAGTGGTATAGAAATCTGCATGCAATGCAGGAAGCACTGTCATAAACCTTATAGTGTGGTTAAATAATACTGGATGTACCAGCAAAACTACTTTTCCATTCTGACGGAGACAATCGCCGGATATTATATAATTGCTAACATCAAGGCAATATGAAACCTTCAACCCGTGCTGTATTTATCTGACCGAACATCCGAATGCTAAACATGTGGTTACCGGAAACGGTTACGTAAAATGTACAATTGTTACCATTTCATTTCATTTATCTTGAAGTTTAATTTTGTACACCGTTTCACGATTAAATTTAATTATAATTATCGTTTCATTGGCACTGTTAGAAACATGAATTGGTTTAAATTAAGAATTGATTTTATACATATTAATAAGGTAGTCCCACATTACATTGATGAGTTTAAAAACAAATCACTTAGCCAAGGTTGCGCAACAGCCCGTATGGGAATGTTTTCTGTGAGAGAGAGCCAGATGTGTTTGCGTAAACAGAATTATGTTTACCCACCTCGGGCCCTCGCAGCTGTACTCATATTTAAGGTCGTGACGTATAATAGGTATTTAAGTTATATATTGTAACTATCACCGCTTTTCCGGGTAGTTATTTTGTAGGCAATATATACTGTAACAATCTTCTACAAGAGAAATTATAATTTGTAGTAGCAAGAACACTTGTCTATTTTGTAGAAAATAGTCCAAACTATAACAGGAATGAAGAGAAAACTTAAAACAGGATTTTTACCGATTCTACGAGTGTAACTCCTCATAATAGAGTGCATACACGACCAGGTTATCCAGCAGAGTATAAATTAAGGAATTTATTTTCCACCTTCGTCTCTGTTTCAGCTTGGGTTCTGACTAGAATTCTCAGAACCCACTAATTGTTCTTAACTTGAACCGTCTATGCTCCAAGCAAAGCTTATACATGTCGTGTATGTTTCAAAGGCCCTGATCGCATGTTTTGTTACGGTAATATGAAATAATAACACAAAATTAATATGGGTAATAAAGGTTGTTCTTTTTCTTATATAAATTTCTTTGAAATATTATATAAAAAATACTTATTTTCTTATTTTTAGTTCTTTGGTGGTAACAATTATAACTTAGGGCACAACCAAATACTTTTCCTACAAAACCAGTTAGCTTGTGTTATAAAGTTCTCGCGTAGTAACTTTTTAGCTGGCATAAATCGGTAACACAGTGAAATTGTATTAATCGTATTGTATCAGCCCATAATACAATTGGACTCTTCATATTACATTACCCATTATATAATCATATAAAATGCAGAGTAATACCCCAACACCATGATTACTCCGACATTAATTCTACAAAGGACCAGTTTTAACCAATTTACCCATATATATATTATATAATAATGGTGACATTTAGAACCCTCACAATTACTCGTAACGTTACTCCTGACAATTTTGTATGTATTTTGGGACCAAATCAGTCCAATCGTGTGCCAGGAAAGACTGTTACCATTGATATTTAGGTTTAGACACAAAACCAGTCCATTATGGGCACCACCTCTTGTCCTCAATTCGGACCATGTACCCTCAACCCGTTCTTGTACAGGGGTTTACGATAACATGTCTCATCAACACATATCATCCCAAAGTTCTGAATGAACATTATTTGAGTACTTTTTTTCATTCCGATCAGCAATATTAGTGTCTCAGCAATGTGCGTATGCTCACATTCATACTAACGGTGGCCAAACACTTTTATACACAATAACTTACACGCCCACATTACTACTTAAGTGGAAACTGCCATTCTTCCCTCACCCACCTAACCTAAGCAGTCCTGTCCTTAGTTAACAGCTTGCCACCAGCTACTTGGCTGGGCTACTCTGATGACTGGAAATATCTGGTCTATCTCACCGTGACTTCTGTGGTATGCACAATGAGCGTTTCAGCTGGTATTGTGTTTAGCCTAAACCATTGTGTTTTACATACTTCTCTTACTGTTGCACAGGAAATTTTCGTTTACATTTTTAGCGAATAACTATTTTATAACCTTTTACTTGTGCCTAAAACCTTATATAATACAGGTCCATACGAAGAAAATAGGCGAAGTAGACCCGGAGCAGACAGCTTTATTTCGACTATGGTTGCCGCAATAATATTAACAAAGTTTCTTTTCTCGCTATTTTGCCAGTCTATCACATGATGGGAATGTCAGCTGTAGTGGCCATTTTGATTTTGGCACCACAAGAACAACTTTAGATCTATTTGACGTTTTTTAATGGTATAATTATGTGGGATATCTCATTTTAAAGATATAGTTAATACGTATCCAAACGCTTTTATTAGTTCTTTAGATATTTTCAATTGTAATTCAGAAAAATCCATAATTCTGTTGATATTTAAACATTAAAAAATTATAGTCTTACAAGAAAAACTAAAAACCGCTTGGGTGCATATTGGTGCGATATTCAAAATTAAACATTTCCCATAACGCTACCATAAAAAATAAGGGCATAATAGAAGACGAGGTATAATATTGTTTATATGGGCGAAAAACAACGTCATATGCCAAAATCAAAGGCATATTAATATAACCGCACTTAAAGCGACCAAAAAAATTAAAATTAATTCAAGAAATGTAAATATTTATACATTTCTTAAATAGGGTGAGTGACTGTTTCAGAAACAGTTTTGGTAAGCCTACCGACAATAGCTGGCTCAGGTATGTGCAAAGGTTGAGTTAAATTTGTATACTTGTTTGATTTTTACTTAATAAATAAAGTTTTCAGTCATGTATTTTTAGTTTGATATGTTCGGGCCAATTGTGAAATTTGTTTATGTATAGCTTGCCTTTGGTGGAGTTATGAATTTCTTTAAATTTTGAGTTTGGATTGGTTTTGTTAATGTATTTACTATTGCAACCAACGCGTCATTGTATTAGCAATAATATGAATTCAATAACGTTTAAAAGGTTTATAGATTGTATTTGTCAAGATATAAGTACAGAAATTACCGCTAACATGTCGATTTTGTAATAATAGGAATAGATATAAATTGTTTATAAGTTTAAATAATCTTTTGCAAGTGCTATTGTCAATAAAGAAATATTGTTTGGAAAAACGAGGAATCGTTGCAAGGAATTCCTAAGCCTTTGATAGTTTGTGTTTCGAGCTAAAATAGAGCAAAAGTCAACACTCGATTAAAACCAGAATATTACCGGCAGTTTTAAAATGGAAGAAGAAATCCCAAAGTGAATTAAATCGAAATGTAATCAACTGTTATTGCTTTTCTCCGACGATATTGTAAAGGCGGGACCTCTTTCAATAGGATCCCATCTTACAGGATTCTCTCCTGCATTGACTGCTTATAAAACAAATCGCTTCGTTTGATGTCTTAATTTTGATATACATCCATAAATTTTATACGTTTTCCTTATTACAATTTCTAGTTATAAATAAGAACAGTTTCAACTAATGATGGCCATTTGGGCTAGGAGATTTGTCACTGTTATTATCATCACTTATCACTTTACTCAACATTTTAATTATTGCATATGTGTTGCTCACGAAATCTTCAAAAAGTGTGAGTGATTGAAATACATGTGTACCTATGGTATAGGCACACATAAAAACCATTTGAATACTCAAGCTGAATGGATCTTCAAAAATTTGCGAAAAACATATAAAGCTTGATTTGCGTCCAACCAAAAATGTTCTTTTCGTAGTATTTTCAAAAATGTTCAATACAGCTTTGTCTTGACATGAAATAATGAGGAGCTTGTATTGAAATGCTGGATAGTGTGCGCATGCAAGTAAAATTAATGCTTACTATTAGAGTATTCTTTATTACAATGTCTTTCAAGTCATATACCAACAAGACAACAATTGAGGAATATGTAAATAAATCCGATCATTAATCAGTCTGAACGACTGCAGAATACCTTAACATATTTAAGATTTTAAAATCAATGCAACTAAATGGATTACTGTAATAAAAAAAGGACTGGAAGCTTAGTTTTGGACGTTTTGGCAAACATATAAACAGCAATAAAATAATATAAATCATTCGTTATGCGAGAAAACTACACGTCATGATAGACAGGATTGTAACATATTTTGCACAACTCTTGTAACATAAAAATAGATTACTTTGATAAGGTATTCAAATAGAAACTAATTTATATAAAGTTGAGGAAAAGTATCTCTAAAACGATTGATGGCTTTTACTATAAAATAGCTTGCTTTGATCAGATACTCAAATAGAAAATAATTTATATAAAGTTAAGGAAATGTACCTTGCAAATTATCGGTAGCTTCAACCATAAAAATAGCTTGTTTTGATGAGATATTCAAATAGAGACTAATGTTTATAAAATTGAGGAAATGTTATTTGCAAAAAAACATTTACCTCTCTACATGCAAACATTGTATTGGTTCAGAGAAAACGTCTCCTGTCTACCCCTTTATTATATTCAAGTCAGATGAGGACTGACATTGCTTTTTCCTTCTAGAAAAAAATATATATGTAGAGTTAAATACGTCTTAAGAAATTAGTCGCCTCAATAACACACCATTACTAAGATTTAAGTTAAATAGTAATTAATATTTAATATAGTCTCTAAAATAGTTGATTTTTACTACAAATTTAGCAAGTAATTGAACGTTAAAATAAAATAATAGTTTATGGTAGTAGAAGGCAAAACAATCATTCATAGTCAATCACCTCAAAATAAAATTATAATAAAATTTAAGTTATTAACAGAATAAATTAATTCAGAGTAAAAAGCGTGGGGTGCTTGATATATTAAATATTACAATCATTCTATCGGTAATTATCTTTGAGAGGAGACTTATGAAATGTAGTAAAATGCATCCCACGCTTTTTACTCTGAATTAATTTATTCTGTTAATAACTTAAATTGTATTATAATTTTATTTTGAGGTGATTGACTATGAATGATTGTTTTGCCTTCTACTACCATAATATAAACTCTTTGTAATTAAACATTATTTTCTATTTTTTAGTTTTGTTAGCTATAAAGCGTGTTTTTTTAGTTTTTTAAACTATTATTTTATTTTTCATTTTTTAGTTCGATGTATCAATTATTTTCTTGTGGAAATGTGGTATTTCTTACGAATCATTCCGCAATCTCATCATTTCATTTAAAGCTTCACTATTGCATGGGGTATTTCCTGTTAACTTAACAGCAATCAAGTTCTTCAATCCGAATACCGTCTAAAGATCTTACACGACTAAGTGCTACATAGGCTTGTCCAGCAGCAAGCAATCGCGAGCCTAGATCAAGGATGTCAGGTCGGACAGGTTTTTGCCCGCTTGGTGCGTTTCTGTCATCGGTGCCCCATTAAAGGTTCTGTCCTATTAATAGCTACCAACGGGGAAATAGCAACCTGCATCGCCTCAATATGACTCCTCGAGCTTGCACTTAAGATGTCGGCTCTGATCCCTGGAGACTCGGAGCTTCGCAGTTCTCTTTAAATTAATTATTGTCGTAAAAATCGAAGGCTGGCATCTAAGCTACCAAGGAACTGTGGCTGTTTGAAACACCTTTGCCGGACTTGAGGGTTAGGTATGTGAAGTATTTAATAAACGTATTGTTGGCTAGTATATATCATTTATCATTCTTACTGAGCTGTATTAAAGCTATTACTTATTTGAGATATACTATTATAAAATGTTACACCCTTAACTAAGTTGAATTTTTCGTATCGTAAATCATTTTATATTTTTATCATATGATTGCTATATTCTGATATATATGTATATATGAATATATATAATATATTTTTAAGATAATTTTAATTTTTCCAAATTTCCATCTGTGCCATTAATGATATATCAGCTGGGTTTTTGAATGTTTGAGTTGCGTATTTACATTTTTGGTTATTTTATTTGTTGTGTTTCTTGTTTCTTGTTTCCTTCATTTATATTATGCTTCCTGAAGATGTGGGTATTAAATCCCACGAAATATATAGGCTAGAAGCCTTGTAATCTTCGTTTTTCATTTCAATAAGTGAAATAGTATATATATATATATATATATATATATATATATATATATATAGCTTATATATATATAGCTCTTATATATATATATATATATAATTAATATAATTTCAATAAACATTGAATCACAAAAAGTACTTGCTCCGCCGGGACCCGAACCCGGATCTCTTACTTGCCGGGTGAATGTGCTACCATTACACCACAGAGCCCTCACTTTTTCCGATTCAATTATTTAAATAGTATAAATGTCAATAGCCGAATTTAATTTTTTTTTCAATAAACATTGATTCGCAAAAAGTACTTGCTCCGCTGGGACTCGAACCCGGATCTCTCACTTTCCGGGTGAATGTACTACCATTACACCACAGAGCCCTCACTTTTTCCGATTCAATTATTTTGTATTTCGCCATATCTGTCACATATGCGTTTAAATAAGCAAACTAACATATGATCGGAAGACCTAATACCTGTCAAATGACTTTTATTTACATTAAATAGTATAAATGTCAATAGCCGAATTTAATTTTCAATATACATTGAATCGCAAAAAGTACTTGCTCCGCCGGGACTCGAACCCGGATCTCTCACTTGCCGGGTGAATGTGCTACCATTACACCACAGAGCCCTCACTTTTTCCGATTCAATTATTTAAATAGTATAAATGTCAATAGCCTTATTTAATTGCAATAAACATTGATTCGCAAAACGTACTTGCTCCGCTGGGACTCAAGGATCTCTCACTTTCCGGGTGAATGTACTACCATTACACCACAGAGCCCTCACTTTTTCCGATTCAATTATTTTGTATTTCGCCGTATCTGTCACATATGCGTTTAAATAAGCAAACTAACATATGATCGGAAGACCTAATACCTGTCAAATGACTTTTATTTACATTAAATAGTATAAATGTCAATAGCCTTATTTAATTTCAATATACATTGAATCGCAAAAAGTACTTACTCCGCCGGGACTCGAACCCGGATCTCTCACTTGCCGGGTGAATGTGCTACCATTACACCACAGAGCACTACAGAGCACTCACTTTTTCTTTGATATATATCAAACATACACATACATAATAAAACTAATGGTTATTGTAGTTCAGACTTGAATATACCCATATTTTGCTACTTTTATTATTTAATTTATTAGATATACGTCTTCGGTGGTGTGTAAAATAACTAAACTGTATTTGTTCAACTTTATTTTATAGTAAACAAAATTGAAAATGCAAGAAAAATTTGGATTATTGTTGAAATGGAATTAGTTAAAAAACACTAAAGGCTTTGTCTGATCAAAATACTATGTATGTTTCTGTAAAGCAACAACTCAAATTAGTATTATGTAATGTATACTAAACAAAGAACATGCATGGATCGTGTACTTAGAGGTCTGGCTGTCAAGTAAACCACTGGAAATGGCAGAGACTGGATGACTACTATAATATTACTATATTAAGAGAGTCAAGCACGTCCGAGAATACCGAGACGAATGGAGACTTGAACGCTGGGTTAGCGAAGATTGAATGGAGACTTGAACGCTGGGTTAGCGCAGATCGCGCCCTAGCTCTATCACAGAGGATCTATAAAAGAATTTATTAATCCTGGCGGTCCTTATAAGGATAATGGAAAACTATGATCAAATTATTGCATTGTCATCGGTCCTTGATACGTATGCAAAGTTTCACATTAATCAGACTTCTGGAAATTGGTGAAAATTATGCTCAAAGATTCCGTTACATAGATACAACCGAAGCTTATAAAAGTGTGTTAAAAAAATAATGACACAGATTCAGTTAACTTTCCAAGTCTGATAAATCCACCTCTGACACAGTCAGAAGAATATTTGAATCGTTTATTTCAGAAACCCCTAACTAACAAAAAGTAAATTTTAGGAAAACAATAAAAAACTCTCCTCTACAAACACATTTTTTTTTCTTTAATCTTAGGTTTTTTACGTTGGTTCCACCTACATTTAGAAATTGCTTAGTTGTGTTTTTATCTCTCTACATATTACATTTTTGTAGAAAAAAAAATTATTAAAAAAAAATCAGTTTGAAGGGTTTCTGCACCAAATGGTTGTTCCATATACACTTTTCATTGTCTTTATATATTATTTATGGTATTTTTTGGTGTAGTTAAAATAAATTACACACTGAACCAGTGTCAAAAATGATTATTTATTACAGAGAAAAACATCTATTTGCAAATAAAAAGACAGAAGTGCAACTTATTCCACACCCTTGATCCACTTCCTCAGGGTTTCAGAGTCAGTTGTAGGCCACAGTAGGATTGCATTATAAAAATGTTCATAACCTCTCGTGTACTCAGTTAATTTTCTCAAATCCTGTATCTTTTTCTTGTTAATGGGTACCTGAAACCATTTCCACTTTTTATAAAAAATGCAGTTTTACTGATGAGAAATAAAATAACAAAAACTTGTTTTGCTAATTTTATCATTCCTTTACATTATTCTCATGGAGTTAGTCTAAATTTTAGTGGAACAAATTTTAAGAAATAAGTTTAGGCTTACCTTTCCTTGGGGATAGGCCGGCTGATTTGGTAGTTCTGGAGGCTTATCACATTTCAGGAAGGTGAATGTAGATGAAATCATACCATCAATAAACGGTTTCACTACTACTTTTCCCTTTGTTCTTGAGCTGAAACAAAACTGCTTATATGTTGAAAGTTTGAAGGGCTCCTTGTCTTTTTTCGGAACATTCCTTCCTGAAGTTTCATCAGAAGCAGAAGTGGACTTTTTATAAGAAAGTGGCCACCATCCTTGAAATTCAAGATTTCATCTGTTTTAAAAACCATGTGAACTGAAAAGCGGCCTGTATTACTAGCCCTCAAAATAAGTTCTCTATATTCTTCAGGGGTGTAGATCCTGTCTACCTTTCTTATGAGACGCTTTATACAACCAAAAATCCCTATCACAAGGAGAGTACGAGTGCCCTCGTACTGGGAAGTTGTAAGTGATTGTCTCTAGGTTGCAGTTGTCACACAAATTCATTAAAAAAAACCTAATTACAGTGTTTGTTCTTGTTTTGGCCGAAAGGTCCATCACTGAATAAGATCAAATGTTTTACAGAATCTGGGGATCTCCGTTTTTATATAGTCAAAAATAAAAGAACACACCTCATTGGGAGATTTGTTTCCTTCCCCTTCGTGATAGACGTACATCTTGGCCTTATTTGATTTCAAATCATGAATACAAAAATTGTTTTACCCATAATTGCCTCATGTAAAATACCTCCTGAGTACGGGTATGTGGGGCAGGGGGAGGTTTCTGCATAAAATCAAAACATATAGCAACAGTGTCATCATTTGTATCTTCACTTGCTAACTGTAAGGAATGATAAAATTTTTTTTGCTCTCCTTTTGTGAAGAATTAAGCTCAGGCAGCAACATTACGTTTAGCATTGTCACACATAAGGGGATCCTTTAATTTTACTGGAAAAACTTTCGCACTGACAGCATACGTCAACTTGAGGACGACCAAATGAGAAATTAAAAATTTTTCCTTAAAGTAGCCGTAATAAAAGTTGTATTTTACAACTTTTTCTAGATCAGGATGTTTATCTATAAACATTTCATGCATTTTCTTGACAGTAAGCCGAGCATCTAAGTATTTCTTTGGCTTACCACCATAATGAGTTTCCTTTATTTCATATGACTTTATATGTTGATCAATAAGTATACAGATATTTCCTGGTATGGCGTTTCCACTTCGGGTTTTGCCCCTCAAGTCACGTGGACTTTTCTCCTGGAGCAAAAGCTGACAAATCCTTTTCATACGATCAGCTGAAATTCCATGGACTTTTAAAAACACACTTTTTGCAAACAGGTATAAGACAACCGTTAATTTTTAAATGATAAACATAAGTATGATTTCTCTTGAAACTTCTAGTGTCCTGTTTCCATTAAGCTCATTTGGTTCTTCACTCATTGATTCAATATTTTGTCCACATTTGGAACGCCTACCATTTCTTTGGCCTCAACAAGTGTTTGAAGGTAGACATCTTGAGCATTTTTTTGTTTCCAGGGAGTAAAAAAAAGTTCCAAATGTTTTTCTTGGACTCATTGTTTATCTTACGATGACATTTGATTGGACACTTACAAACTATATCCTCGGTAAACACTTTACTTGACACCTGCTTACCTTTGTAGGAAACATAACCTGCCCCCTTTACTCTGGCATCACGTATTGATATAACGTTTATAACTTTCTGGTCGTGTTGTTCCTCTTTTCTTCCTTGGTGGTTTGTTGCTCCTCATCAGAACTTTCACTCATTGTGACAAAACACGTATAGTTAATAAACAAAACTGTGATCACTATATCACTAACTTCAGATTTCTGACAAGTTTAGGTTTAGGTTAGTTAAATAAGCAGTATTAACAAAACAAACAACAGCTGACCAGAACTGAATGAGTGGGAAAATGCTACTGGCTCAGTGTTACCAACTGTCATTTCTCATAAATTTAAATTATCCCCCTATTTGTTTCAGAAACCCCTCAAGTGTTGTCACTTGAGGGGTTTCTGCACTAAACAGAATATTCACTTGCATTTTAGTGTTGGTTATAGAGGTTACAGATAAGGGGTTTCTACACCAAACTGTGTGTTTTTATACTAATACTATAGTTTTCTAACAAAAAGTCAAATTAAAAAAAAATGTCGGTTAGGGGGTTTCTGAATTTTCATCTCTATGTATAAAAGGTATTTCTGCATTTCTTCAATTTATTATTAAAATAATTGTTATCAGTTTTATATATAAGTCACAAAATATTTCTGTTATAAAGAATAATCAGGATTATCTAAGTACAGTAGCGTAGCCAAATTTTAAAAGGGGGGACTGAATGGGAGTTATGCACAAAAGAACGATCACAGAAAAGACTCGTTGATTGTGATTTATAATAAGCAGAAATTAGGTTAGCAACCGCTTATTATGGCTTGCATTAATTTTTTTATGCAATTTTCTTTTAATAAACCCCACATTACCTTAAATATGCCTTAGGTAATTTTGTATCCTACCAGTGATGAGTGGCTCTATCTAACTGGTAAGTCAGTGTTAGTTCATAATTCTTGAGATCTATATTCAATCCCTTGTTTGAGAACCCATTCATATATGTTAAACCTAATAATATTATAAATGCGAAAGTGACATTGTTTGTTTTGCTTTCACACGTAAACTATTCTACCGATTATATTAAAACTTTACATGGACATTCTTAGGGTCCCTTGTATGAATAGATCTATTCTTATTTCAAAAACCCTTCCGGGCTACGCCCTACTGGTCAGTAAAATTGTACTGAAAGAAAAAAATATTATTAATTGAAAGAGCCTGTTAAATGTAATAAACTGTTCTGTGTAAACATTGTTTATGACAGCACAACAGTATGTTTAATTAAGTGAACTACTATTTTCAATTTGTTTATATTTATAGTGTAAAAGCATAGAGTAAGCTTGATAGTAACAACACTTCTTATTTCAAACTTTTATGCAAACGCTGTTGAGCACCTATGATATTAACCGATTTTCTAAAAGATTCCTCTTATTTACATTTATTCCTAGATACAAGAGTAAGTGTTGACTATGTTATTTTGAAACCTCCTTAACGTTTGAAGGTTATTTTTGAAGATGGAAGGATTGTGAAGGAAACAGGATTTTTCCGGACATTTGCCATCGTTCAGTGAAACAAGAAATCAGTAACACTACGTTTCGAGATCTGCAATCTGATCTCTTCTTCAGGTAAAGAACTAACCTAATACACAATTACAAACTAGGTTAAAATAAACAGATCTTACCAAAGCGTTGTGGCACGCCTAAGTTAGGAATGTAATGTATTAGGTAAGTTCTTTACCTGAAGAAGAGATCAGATTGCAGATCTCGAAACGTAGTGTTACTGATTTCTTGTTTCACTGAACGATGGAAAATGTCCGGAAAAATCCTGTTTCCTTCACCTCCTTAACGGTGTAATTGTCTCAATTGTGCACCTGATGAGCCATTTCTAGCCACCTGATTAGCCGTTATAGATACCGTTATTAAATTAATTATCATACATTACCGATTATACTTTTTAAACCAAGGTATATGTTTGAAAATAGAGTATGTCCAAAATGTCATACGTGAATTTCGAAATGTTCATAGAATATAAAAATAAAAAACAAACTTCTGAACTTTTAAAGCGAAAAAACGATTTAGTATAAAATCATATCATATACACCTTGATCCAAAACTTTGTACATTATGAAAAGCATAAAGTTTTAATATAACGAAAATTCTCTGAAAAATGCTCAGTGAAATACTGCGTAGCCGTTGTTCAGTGGAAACAAAACAATAAGCGCACGAAACGCTCCAGTTCACTTGTAAGACTGGTTTGGTCTCATTGTTCCGTTTCAAGAATACTTACCGTCGAAGTGCTTGTATTTTATTAGAATATTACCTCCCCTTACGTTTTCAGGCGGCTTTATTTCATTTTAATGTACTACTTTGTATTATGTTTGGCTGAGCGCAATTGAAGCCTGTCACTTGGGGGACTTGATAAATTTCTCTTGTCCGTCCATCTGAGAGACGTCTAAAAAACTAACTGATGTAAAAACTTTAAATTTTGCAAGGAGGTTAATTTATATTTATAAAATCTAGATTTTGGTGACCATCATATGATTTGGCAGAACGTTAGCGTGGAGTCTGCAGGATATCTTGAGAACGAATTGAACTATAGATTTAGAATTTTGCTCATTTTGCTATCTCTCAGAGAGCTGGCAATTCTCATTCTCTTTGTGCGTATATCACTCTATCTGCCTTCCGCAGCGTATCTTATAACGAAACATTCTATAAACTTTGAAGTCATGAAGTTTAATGTTTACACAAGAAAGATAGAGTTTTATTATCATACATATTGGTTTGTTAGATTTTGTTGATCGTCAGCGAAACTTATCACACAGGGGCATAAGTTGACAACAAATTTGATCTATGGGACAGAATGTTTTGGTGAAATTTCATTTTTACATAAGAAATATTGAGTCCGATGTTGTCGCATGTCTCTTTCCTAAGGCAATCTCGACAATAGATTGAGGTATATACTTAAAATTCAACTTAACTATTCACTTGTATATAGGAAACGTAAACTTAATTTTTAAGATATATCCGTTTATGGAGTTGTCTGAGCGTTAATAAAAGGAAATATTTCAATATGGATGAAACTTCATTTCTACATAAGAAAAATCGAGTTCGTCGATGGCGCATGTCCCTTTACAGAATTTAGCTTAACCTGAAGTTTGGACGAAACTTCAATTCTACGTAGACGAGATTGATGTCAATTTGGCAAATGCATCTCATCTGGCCAGCATGCCGTCAAATTTATGCACATTGTGTCTGTACATCAGTCCTCGTGGCATGATTACACGTAACCGGTTCGGGTAGTTAGACCAAGGCAGCTCTTCGCACAATGGGCTGTACCATATACTCGTAGTACCAAGATATCCTGGGGACAACCCCCTTAGACTGAATACAATGAAGCTTGTCACCCAATACATGGTCTGGCGTACCCTAAATCTAGCATATCTATAGTACAAATAATTTAAGAGAGGCAGTTAGAGAGAATGCTTGATATAATCACAATATTTACTTCATTATATCCAATATCTGTTTGCAAATGATGGCAGACAGATATTTTGAGCCGTGCCGCAATAATGTGAGGGACTGGAGGCGACAGATGTCACAAACGTGACAAACAGCTTTGTATTCTGAGGCGACACAGCGTGGCTACAGGGCCCTCGTCTCGCAACATCAGCTCCATACTGAACACTGTCTCAACAGAATCATTCTTCCATCGACCAATTCCTTTGCTTTTGCACCATTTAATTTGTAAAAAGTCTATCACGGTTTATTTGTCCAACCTTCATAGGAGGACTCTACACAAATTTATTCCAGTAGTGACAACTCTTTAGTTGCTGTTAAATTTGTTATTCTTTTAACGGTGGAGAAAATTTTAAAATAATAGACAACATGTGTATGGACATTGTCCCATCTGCCTGTCTCTATGTGTTTAAAAATATATTAAAAGCCAATAAGCGAATAAACATTGAGGTTCTCAGAGAATAGCCAACAATACAAACACTAAGTAAACGGAAGCTCTCAAAATGGGCCGTGTATTGTCACAGCAAATCTATTTCCTGCAATAGTATTTATTCATATTTATTATTCAATTTAAATAATTTATGTGTCATCAGATTTGAAATAAAATCCTCTAAAACTATTATACTTGTAAATCTTGTGAAAAATTGCTAGTTTTTAAGATATTCCAAGTTTAAAAGTGATAATAGCCGCCATTTTGGAAATACTAAAGATAATTTCATGATAATGTTTTTAGTAATTGGCCTTGTTATCATAACAATTTGGGCCACATTTGGTTTAATTTAATTTATTAGTTTTTAAGATATTAATGTTGTATAAAACACACGTACAGACAGATAGATGGGGGTAAGCATCGGAACTATGTTCTGAAATATGTTTGTCTTGACTTGAGCAAAAACTTGATATACATTTGACCAGAGGGTTACGGGACACTCTGTATAAATGTCTGTATAAATAGACACGGACATCCAGCTGTGGCTAAAAGATAGCGCAAGTTACTTATCATATGTGTATTTTTTGCCAAGAGGGTACTAACTAATTTAAAGTAACTAACTATTCAATTTTGCAAACTTCCAGATAATAAACCGGGATTTTTGTAAAGGCTGCTTACGCATTTGTCAATTTACGGTACCCACAATGTGCGAATACCGTAAATTAGGAGGAACTTTTATCGTACGTAACGTATTAGTTGGGTTAATTGTTTATATACGACCGTATATAGAAACAGTTCCAAGAACGATGTACATAAAACCAGCAATAAACGTGTTCAAGAACTTCACTAATGGCTCTATAGTCCGTTAACCACAGTAATTGTAGTAGTTGTGATAAACAGCTGTTTGTGTAGAATTTCAATTTGTTCTGGCGGATCGAAAATTTTACGTTAAGTTAAACACGGGTACTTATTAACTTATTGAATTAATTATTTGGGTTATTGGTAGCCAAATATGAATTATTACGGACTGTTGTTTCTTGATTAAAGAAACCTTTACAAACATTGCACGAAATTTACTTTCCACTGCATCCTTACTTGAAACACACATGTCCTGAATGCATTTTAGCATAAATATTTTTGAACCAA
The DNA here is from genome assembly GCF_021130785.1 of Homalodisca vitripennis. Classification (NCBI taxonomy): domain Eukaryota; kingdom Metazoa; phylum Arthropoda; class Insecta; order Hemiptera; family Cicadellidae; genus Homalodisca; species Homalodisca vitripennis. The sequence continues at coordinate 41,491,927 of NC_060208.1, forward strand.
ACTTCACAATTCGTGAAGTATATTAAGTACAAAATATTCCAAAATATCAAATAACCCTAATATTTATTAAAGTATGTCAACTTTAAAGTGTTAAAATAAATTACAACAGTATTTTATAAACACGTTTGTATTATTTATTTTTAGTTAGGAACAAAGCAATGGGAATTAAACCATATTTTTCTATTTTTATTAAGACATACTATCCTTACACAACAATTTATCAATGGACTCGTCTACGCATGTGAATTGAAATTTTTGCTAGCAATAACTTTTCTATTGACGAAAGCTTCCCCAATTACATGACTTGTTTCATTCAAAATGGCGGCTATCTTTTCACCCTACTGATTGCGCCAGACAAAATTACACCGCGGCAAACGGTAGTCTCTAGTAGCGGCCTTTAGGAAACGTACAGCAATTTTGGTTTCCTAAAACTAAAATATTGTTTTCATGAAAGCAAAACAAAATATATCCTATTATGACATTTTAAACTATTCGCATACTAGGGCGAGTACTATATTGAAAAATATATCACAATGCAAATTAATTTCATTGTGCATTTTATTCTCATTTAGATTTTATTACTCGCAAATTTTAAGAAACCAAGTTAAAAAAACATTTTAACAACAATTTAATTGTTTATGGAATTTTAACATTATTGATTGGATAATGAAGTAAAAGTATTTTATTTACATAGACGTCAGAAAAACTCAATATCTTCGGTTGCCAAGAAGTAAGAGAACTAACTAGTAAAGGCGTGCATGGCTTTGACTGAGCTACATTAGTAGACCGACAGAAGACCGTAGAATACTTACTACCTTAACCTAACTTTACTTAACCTTACATAAATTCATAAGTGAATATCTGTTTTGGGATCTGTCAATGTAACGGAAAAAGGCTGTCCCTTTCATACGCTTAAACTTTTCCAAATGATCTTCTATTTTTCCATGCATACATACGCATGCCATTTCATTTCACTTACTACGGAATGAACTGATCGTCAACTGCTATATTTTCTATAGGCATGTGCGAGTAACTACTTCAACGTTACTATGTTTCAGCGAGAAAATAATGATTAGTTCTGTCATAAATATTTGTGCTCTTAATTTTATGAAGGGATTTTACTGTGCGGGCATTAAAACAAGGATATCTATCCTAAACACAGAATTTTAAAGTAAGACTGCAGGTAAATTAACAGAACATGATAAGAATATATTTTTTCTAAACTGTGCTATATTTCCAGGTCTGCACATAAGAATGTGTTTAAACTTCGTTGAAGTTAAATCTAAAGATTCAAGCCTACAGTTCATTTCAATCTGACGGTTAGGTTATACCTGTTATTATATGGTATAATTGTTCTCAGTTTTTTTACAAATTTTATATTCTGAAATTATACAGTTTCCATCATGATTACCTATAAGATCAATAAAAATATATTCGCTAACGCTCAGCCAAACCCCATGGAGCAACATGCGCCATTATTGAACTCTATGTTGCTTTCTTGGAATTAAAATTTGCGCAACATTTTAAGTTTCTAGGTCAGTTTATGCTCAAGATATCGTGTAAATGAACGGACAGAGAAACAAATACTTTGGACGGTCAGAAAAACATAAATACTTTGTTTGTTTCATAAGGAAGAAAGAATGGATTGATAATGGATGATGTTTTTAAGGATTTAAAGAAATGATGTTTTAGTATTGTTGGGTGGATTTAAAAATGATATACGTATTGTATTACATGTTTTATTGAGTTCTGAGTAAATTAAATACAAATTACTGCTTTAAGTAATGAAATATGTTTTAAAATAACTACACTTCACGATCTGAAACATTTCATAAATCAGATACTGAGTGGTTATTTCAGCTAATTAAACACTTTCCACTGGATGGAGTTCTTTCATACGTTAAAAAATCATGATTTCATTTACCTGGGCATTTATCAGATGAATTGGTTTTCAGTTAATGTACAATATCGATAATTGACTGAGTTTTAGCGAAGAGAGGTTAGAAAAGGTTCATTTCTGTCTGTCTGTCCGTGTGGCTGCCCACACGATACCTTGAGGACGAAATGACCTACAGCCTTGATTTAATTTTTTCGTGAAGCTCCATTTTTATATCAGGAACACGGAGTTCAATGATGGTTTATATCAATCCATGGGATTTTGTTGAGCGTTGGCAAATATTTTACTTAGGTCTTATGGATAACTATGATGGTAATGAGAAAATATCACATTAAATAAACTTGTAAGCAAACTGCATGAAGTCATACGTAGTTGGAGTATGTGACATTTTTATTCGTAATAGAGTATTATAATATGAATAATATAACGACAATAATAGAGTGTAATGTGAATTTTAAAAGTAGGTGATAAGACTTAATTTAAGCGCACATATAATTTACATTGCCTTTCTTTTATACTAACTGAGCATTGCTACAAAACTTAATTAATAAGCCATTTTGTGTATAATGTGACAAGATACGATCTCGTATATCTAGAAAGAGCTCATGCGTAATACTTTTTTTGCATGAAACTTTATTTGTACATATACAACAATGTGTTCTACGATGGCCCATGTTCAACTATGGAATTTATCTGAACTTAATGTTTATGATAATTTGTTTTTTGTATGAATGAATGTCTGTTTGTCTATCCACCAGCAGGACATCCCAAGACTTAAATAAGTTGGAAATTTCTCATGCAATCTAAGCGCAGACTGTTACGCGACACGCGTTACGCAATTTACGCAAGGTAGGAGTACGCCACATACACCTTGTGTAAATAGCCTTTTGCAGAGAATTACACACTGTTTAATTCGATTACCGTATCCCGTGTTTGCTGGAATTATGCATAAATATATTTTTCTGAGAAAAATTGCATACTTGTAGTACTGTAATAGTCCAAATGTACAGGAAAACACTTTTAACATAAATTATATACATATTTATGAATAATTTATATGTAGAATTTATTTTTCACTTTTACAGTAACTATACTTTATTGAATTAAGTGTATTATACTAAGTTAGACTCTTAATTTTTCAATTCATCGAAGGGTCATAAAATAATGATTGTTTAGATATTTACTGATTTCCTTTTCATTTAAAAATAACTTAATTTTTTTTAATATTACTGACGACGGATCATTTTAAGAGTTTCGGAAATTTGCTACATTCATGTTTTAACTAAAATAAAATATTCTTCGGAATCGAAAAATCTAAAACAAGGTAAAGAGAGCAATTAAATAAACAAATAAAAACGTGGTAATGTGTTGTATTTTTATTCAATACGAAATCGCGTCAAAGCGGCAGGTAACTGCTAGAATGTAATATAATGTCCTTACACATGCAGGTCTTACAAACTCGAATTACAATATAATAATTTAATTAAAAAACTACCGCAGAAAATATTAAACATAAACACATTACATGAATTGGCCTTGGCCTGAAACAAACAATAAGTTGGCTGAATGTGTAATTAGAACCTGATTATTCACCAGCATTACCATGATTTTCATCAGAATATAATTTCCCTAAATCTCTGAGACTGAAAATATTTCACTCGTGTATAATAAATCTCTATTTCCTCATACACGTTAAATAAAAATAATTGCTAAGCATCGTTATTTCATGAAAACAGAAATTTATTTTGTCGATCAGTAACTAAAATTATAATTCTCCGATTGGAGCCAAATATATTTTCCCCTTTATTCCTTCAACTGTTATTTGGATCTAATTTGAGTATAAGACTAATATTTAAGTTGATAATATCAATGGTGGATATATTTCAATACTTCTTAATAAATGAATATTTCAGTAAGGTTTTGAATTTGACCACCATGATCTACTTACTCAGTTGTAATTTAAACTTTTATTTTTCTCCAGCACTACTCAAGCTAAAAGGATACATAAGAAATAAAAAAATGCATGTGTTTTGTCTTTGAAGAAATTTTATATTTATTAATATTTTCTAAAACATTGAAAATGTTATTCACCCAAAAATTTCGTTTATTAATGGGATATTCCAGTAAACAAATGATTTAACAAAGATTCAGAAAGATTTATTTGTTTCAGTGTTTCAATTTTGAATAAAATCCGTTTAAAATTTGTTATATTTTGCATAAACAAGTCCAAATACACATATGCGCGTGGGCACAAAGACAAACACAAACACACACACACACACACACACACACACCACACACACACACACACACACACACACACACACATACACACTTATACTATATTTGTCATTAAAGTTATGAAAAATTTTCACAGAAACATATGTCCGGAGACGCTTTGTTAGTGAGCTACGGCTAGAAAACGATTTCGCCTGAATTTCTTGGAAAGGACGGAAATAAATCGAAACTGATGTTTTTATGGCGTAAAGATAGTTATTAAATCTATTGGATTTTATGTAAAGTGAATTGACAAATTTAATAAAAGACGACCCAGACCTAGACAATCGGGAGAAAATCTTTTACTAGCTTTAGCTTGCTAACAAAGCGTTTCCGGGAATTATGTTTATATGCATTTTTTCATTATTTTGATGAGAGCAAACCACCTGGGAAGTTTGTCGGGTTACTCGATGGACACCCTTTATATTAATCAATACAAAGTAAACTACAAATGTGGAGATAGGGAATATATCGTGGAGAATTTGTATTTCACTGTTGCCTTTGCAGGACTATGAAACACGAATATGAAAATATGGGAATAACAAAGAATATGACTCGGAGTATCTACCGTCCACTTTCTTTCTGGATTCTATCTTTCAGCGTATGGAAACTATAAGTTTGGATCCCTTCATATTCAGAGTAAGGGAGGGAGAGTGTTGAAAACCTAGAATTCGGAAAAATATACTGCAGCATATGTTCCCATCTCTTTGAAATAAATTAAAGTATGGTTTCTCGGAATAGGCATCCTCTCCAAATGGTGTTGCAAAAGGTTTCATGAGGAAGCAATGCCTTGGACGGTGGTTGTCACACTGAAGAGAGCGCTGACGATGCAGCCATTGTTATATCCATGAAATTATTGAATTAATTGCAAAGGGAAAATTTAAAACTTTTAAGACCCAATATCTTTATGCTTAATAAAATAAATAGATACAACGAAGTATTTGTACAACTAAACTTCTACCAAGTGACTCTTTCCCGGTTATTACATAATATTACGAGCGCCTCTTATCAGGTACCCACAAAACCACCTGTAAGGTGTAATGCGTGCATTCTATACCATTGAACGCATAACGCTTTGATTTTTTTCGGTGAAAACCTTAATACAATTTGAAATGTTAATTCCAAAAATCAATATTCTTCCTTGGACGAAGTGGAAGCAAATTTGTATGATATTTCTATTAAAAGCCACCGAAGACAGACAAAGAAATGGACGAATAGACAGACAACGACAGAATTTAAAGAAGGAACTGATTGGTTGTTGGTAACAATCGAAGATAAAAAAGAATAAAGACACAGTAGAAAGAACTTGATGAAATTAATTGTAAAGACGAAGATGTAAAGAAATTATAACAAATCGTTTAAATATTTTGTCACAATTTTTATGTATTTGTGTTAGCACATAATTTAAAAACTTGTACCCAAAGGAATTAATGTATAGGCATTTTTTCCAGGGTTCCATTTAAACAAAAATATACAATAGCAAAGACAACTTTTTTGAGAACATCAAAAACTCAATAGCTGTTTGCAAGAGTTTGTAGTTTATGTGCTCAGAATGCAGCGTCACATGGTGTAAGTGAAATCTACTATTATGTTTATGAGTTGGGGCGGAGATGGTGTGGGTTGGGCTATATTAGAGGGAATCGCAGAGGAGGCAGTAATACTGTTATCAGCAAGTAGCAGCTCTGATGTCTCGGCCCACTGGAATATAGATCCTTGTTTCTTATGAGTACAAAAAACAAGTATTATTGGGTGTTGCAATGCATAAAAATTCAAATAAACAAACACACAAATTTTTCTCTAAGTGTGTATAAGAAATATGTATAAATGTGTGCCTCCAGTAATTATATTCATATTCATGATAGATAGTCCAATCAAAAATGGCAATAGCCTAATTTTAATTTCAATAAATATTGCTCTGGGGTGTACTGGTAGTGCGCTAACCAGGCAAGTGAGAGATCCGAGTTCGAGTACTGGCAGAGCAAGTACTATTTGTGATTGTTTAAAATTAGGCTATTGCCATTTATAAAAATGTAATGAATGTAAATACTAGCCGTTTGACAGGTATTTAGTCTGCCGATAATATGCTAGTTTGGTTATTTAAACACATATGACATAAACGGCCGCATACAAAATAATAGATTCGTAAAATGTAAGGGCTCTGTGGTGTAGTGGTAGCGCACTCGTCCGGAAAGTGAGAGATCCGAGTTCGAGTCCCGGCGCGGCGGTTCGAGTATTTCCAGTGATGAAATATTGATTTAAAATTGTCCTATAGCCATGTATACAAATGTTTATGTCTATATATATATATATATATATATATATATATATATATATAGAGAGAGAGAGAGAGAGGGGGGGGTGGTAATATTTAAAAAAAAACCCACTAAATAATACTTAAAATCTATTTTTTATATATCATATGCATCACAGGATTAATTGATAATTGGAACATATAACTACAACTAATACTGTTTATGGTTCTTATATACGTAACTGATATTCTAAAATGTCGGTATATAAATAACAAATGTTTTTTCACAACTGCTTATTGATAGTTTTTTTATTATACTCACAGCCATTTCTAATTGGACGACCTTTTGAGATGTGGCTAGCGTTATTTAAGTCTAATTAATAAGACCTTTAAAATAAGGTAACTCGACTATTCTTACATTGAAGATTATTATTGACACTTTCCATGTAATAGGTCATAAAATATTAAAGTGTATCCAGTGTGTTTAAACAGTCTGTATTTAGGCCTAATCAATATGACTGATTTTAATACATAATAAATTATTTACCTCATCCTGATTCTCATCCTGTTTGTAGTAGGAGGCACAGTCCTCGCAAACCTTCTGGTGACACTCCGCGCAACTCCTAGAGAAGTCTCCTTCCTTGAAGCCCTTGAGGCAAACACGACAAGCACCCACTCGGTTCGTCACTTCTGGCTTAGCTCTGCAACATAAAACTCTATTGCTTTAGCTCTGAGTGATTCCACAGTTCTCACAGACGTAGTGGTTCGTCACTTCTGGCTTAGCTCTGCAACATAAAACTCTATTGCTTTAGCTCTGAGTGAGTCCACAGTTCTCACAGACGTAGTGGTTCGTCACTTCTGGCTTAGCTCTGCAACATAAAACTCTATTGTTTTAGCTGGGAGTGATTCCACAGTTCTCACAGACCTAGTGGTTACATTCCGAGCAGCTCCTAGAGAAGTCTCCATCCTTGAAGCCCTTGAGACAAACACGACAAGCACCCACTCGGTTCGTCACTTCTGGCTTAGCTCTGCAACATAAAACTCTATTGTTTTAGCTGAGTGATTCCACAGTTCTCACAGACCTAGTGGTTACATTCCGAGCAGCTCCTAGAGAAGTCTCCTTCCTTGAAGCCCTTGAGGCAAACACGACAAGCACCCACTCGGTTCGTCACTTCTGGCTTAGCTCTGCAACATAAAACTCTATTGCTTTAGCTGGGAGTGATTCCACAGTTCTCACAGACCTAGTGGTTACATTCCGAGCAGCTCCTAGAGAAGTCTCCTTCCTTGAAGCCCTTGAGACAAACACGACAAGCACCCACTCGGTTCGTCACTTCTGGCTTAGCTCTGCAACATAAAACTCTATTGCTTTAGCTCTGAGTGATTCCACAGTTCTCACAGACCTAGTGGTGACATTCAGCGCAGCTCCTAGAGAAGTCTCCATCCTTGAAGCCCTTGAGACAAACACGACAAGCACCCACTCGGTTCGTCACTTCTGGCTTAGCTCTGCAACATAAAACTCTATTGCTTTAGCTCTGAGTGATTCCACAGTTCTCACAGACCTAGTGGTGACATTCCGCGCAGCTCCTAGAGAAGTCTCCTTCCCTGAAGCCCTTGAGACAAACACGACACACACTCGGATATTATTGGGTTAAGGTTTCAAAAATTATGCATAGGCACACGTTCCTCGTAGAAAAAACATTCCATAATTCTTAGACCTATATTTTCTATTGTTGACCATGCGTAGGTATAAGAAATTTAATTCAACATCAAGACTTCTATCTTGAATGATAAGATCTTATAGTCTTGAAACCGAAAGCCAATTCGTATTGTAGTGATTTACAACTTTATTTCCTTAAACCGATAGAGAAATTTCTACTGAGAAATAAATTGATCGTCAGCCAGGAGAGTTTTCGTGGAAGTTAAATTCAAAGTTATCGAAGTGATTAATAGTACCAAATTATATTTTTCTCAGATCATGTTCTTCTAAGACTGGAACAATCAACGTCAACCATCAGATACTTAAACAAATTTTGAATCAAATAACCAGATTTAAACCGAGTATATGGTGAAAGTGGTGGCTTCAGTCTCTTTATATACGTGTTGATGTGTGTAAAAATATAAAAAATATGAGGAAAAAATGATTGTTTGATATTTCTAACCTTTATGATACCCTTCCATTTCTACTTTCACCAAAACTAGCGCAGCTGACGATCTACGATTTCTTAAGAGAAATTCCTTTATAAATTACAAGAAAAACAGATTGTGTGCATATAAAATGCTATTTTTCTCTCGACTCCTAGATGATTACAGAAAAATCGTAGATGAAAATGGGACGATCCGTATAACAAACTTCTAGAAGTTTCGTTTAGCTTACGTAACGACACTGCTCACGTGGTTATTGAAGATCGATAAGGAAAAACACCAAGATCTTATTTTCTTTTGTTATGACTGCATAGCCTAGAAAAAGAATGAAGAAAGGTTGATCCACAACAGGATATGTTTTAGCGATGCTATAAGAGAGCTAAACCATATATTACTTCATTGACCTATAGCAAGATACTACTATAACGAATATAACGACTATAAACAAAAACGAGTATAAGGTTAGATCTCATACCTGAGGATCGATAACGTTATTAGTGATTGATAAAACGCCAGAGGATCCAAACTGAAGACTTGACGTATTCAAGGTATAGGAAAAAAGCTCTAATAATATTTTGAGTAAATGAATACCCAAAAACGGAATATTCCTAAAAAGATTTGATGTAGTAAGAACCTTTTGGACTAGATGATACCACGCCGTACAATGTCCGTTAACAGCTCCTGCTAAACACGATAAGTTCTATTCACAATAGAACAACATCTCATGAAGTGGTAATGTGAGGAGACAATATATACCACCTTCATATACGAAACGAAAACTATGTACAACTATACGTACAAGCTCATTACAGAAATTGATATATACTAGTAATCAGGGAAAAATTTGGATCCCTTTTAAACAATTGGTGTAATTACTGCAGATTGTTTATAGCATAACTATCTGTTAGTAAAATCCACATTTAAGTCATAAACTCTTTCCGGCCAGGTCGTGAATAAAATTTTGTTCTATTTTCAGACGCGAGACATTATATTTCATTTATTAATGATGGCTTACAACCACTCTAAGAATCAGAAAATCTTAAGAATGGGCACGATCGTAAGAGAACTGAGTTGTTATTTTGATTAATAAGCTTCATCTTCATACAAAACACGACTTCAATATGGATTTTAAATAACGAGGAAAATGTGAGTTAAAAACTTTATAATTTCCTTTTGGAGCTAACTTAAAAGGGAAAATAAAAAATCATCATATGGGATTAACATTGAGAAGTTCAAAGTTTCCATAAAAACATTGTAGTAAGATTTGGATTGTCAAAAGTCTTTTGAAAGGAAATATTTTATTGACATAAAATAAAATAACTATAAAACGGTAATAGAAAAAGGGTTTGAATACTAGCATACATTGGGTTTTAATGACTTTTAACTTTAGGGGGAAAATAATTTAAAGATTATTTTTGAACAACCTTCCACAGTAAAATATTTAAATATAAAAGGTCAATTTTCGAAAAATGTTATCTTCTATTTGGTTATAAAATTTAATCCAGACATAACATCTTCTACTGCTGAACCAAAGGTTTAGATATTGCTATATTTTCCTTGTTACGTTCCTATGATCCTCCAGTTCCATATACCCAAGCGAATTTTAGTATTTAAAAAGTTACCGATATTACTGAAAGGTGATCTTTGTGTTCGACTCACCTCCAAGAAAGATAGTGAAGATACACTGTAAAGAATGTCAGGAATCAGAAAGCCTTACAGAGTACTTTTTGGTGAAGCCTTTCTTTCTTTGTGAGACTAAGCCTTCACTTAAAGTGTAATGTCAATACGGTGAAAAGCCATGTCCTCTTAAAGGCTTTACTCTGCGAGGATCAGACCGTATTTTATCATGAGGATGTATAAAAACTGTTTCATGGATATCATCTTGCAACCGCGCCTCTTTTATTTCATCACTTGACCTCAACCAAGAGTAGATTTATTTTATTCATGTCAACATGAAAAATTAATAGGATGCAAAATAACGAATAAAAAACATAGCTGCTGAAGTATGTGACTGGTGTGTAGACGTGGTATTTTTAATAACAGATGTTAAGTAATCTGCTATAATTATATAATATTTTAATCAAATCCCATAAAAATTTATGAAATTTGGCTTCGATGATAAAAGGTTTGTAAGGGAAACAGGGGTTTTTCAGGATATTCCCCTCGTTCAGTGATACGAAAAAATCACTAACATTACGTTTCGAGATTTGCAATCTGACCTCTTCTTCAGGTGAATTAATAACGTAACATATAACTGCAATCTAGGATAAAATAATCCAGTCATACCAGAGCGTTGTGACACGCATAAGTCAGGAATCACAACGACCAATTTGTGTGTCAACTCCATGCTTAAAAAACCTTAATAATAACAAAACACGTGGTAATAATTCACTAATTATTAAAACTGAACTACAGAATACAGGTCACAACAAGGTTGCACTCACCGACCAACCACATAGAACTAACCAGAGGGCAAATCACTATAGGTAATCCCGACTAGTAAAGTGTATAGATTGATTTGTGTATATAAATTCTGTTAAACAAAATTAGAGTTGCTTTTATAATAGCTCTACTTATTACAAGACCTTTTTACTACTGAGAGATGCATTTGTTGTGATTTCTTTTATCCTCGACGCTAATACGAAATTTGAAAAATTTGTTAAGGTACAATAAAAGAAGGTGAATAACAAAATTGAACACTTTAGTGGATTTGAAGGACGTGCTTCATAAATAGATAACACAACGATTACCATGATGACCAGTGCAACACTACACAAGAGAGTATGAAACTGACAAGGGAGGTCTGCAGCTGGACAGGAGACTGTTGTATGCACACAGGCGCGCGGTGTTCAGAGACTGTCACTGAATATATTATGACGCCACTTCAGTATGAGCTAACCGTGTGCCTAGACATGTCCAGGTCATGTCATTTGTGCACAACAAACCACTGTCTATATTAAGTACCTCTTCAAAACGTTCCAATCTAAAAATGCTTTATTAATGCAATATATCATTTAAGAGGTATGTTGTTACTTTTATTGGCTTATAATAAATGTAAAGATTTTATTTTATCTTCATCTGCCTATATCTGTTACTCATGGCCATCGGGATTGATTGAGCTAAAGAACTGGTGAATACAGAAAGAGAAGGAATAAAATTTATCAGATCATAACGGTAGTTGCAAATACGATGAATTTATGACTCAGGATGAAATATATAGCACCCCAAGCATGTGGCTGAAGGCTCTGAAACATGTCTTATATTTATTACGCTTTATTAAAACATTTTTATTTTGTTAAACTTATGTCAAGTAATCAGATTCAGGAAACTTTATTGACCATCTATGTAACTTTTCTTGTATCCACAGCAATTCAGCGTCTTTACACCCAGTTTTAGGAGTGCGATTGGTTATCACTCCAATTTCAACGAATTTATAAAAGTGTGTAACAGAATATAGTCTGAACTTATAAAATTCCAAGTACATTTATATAATCAGTATGTTTTTGCAAAGATTCATCGGTTCAGCTTATACATCACATATGTAAATAGATTAGAACTTATTTTGATCCTTGAGACTTGACGTCTGTGAATGTTGACAAATTATTTATATTGAGATCCATGAATTAAAAACAGGGATTGTATTGCATTTATAACTACTATCTCCCCTTCAGATAATCTACTTCATATTAAATAAATAATATTTATAATTTTTAATATTTATTATATGCTATTTCGTAAACAGTTTTGTAGTATGAATTTTTAAACCAATTTATTTTTATAAAACAAATATTCTCGCCTTTTTGCTCACAGTTCGATAATGTTAATGTGTTCTTATTGGCTCTTTAGTTTTTAGTTTTATAAAAGGGACATTACTGTTTACTTAATAAATTCTTCGCATAGACACTAAAAGAGGTGTTGGTCTGGTAATGAAATTGCACTCCAAATTTACATTAAATTCATTTTATTCACTTTAAATATTTTAAATAGATTTTATGAGAATTTTACTTTCACAATCATATGGCACAATTCTGGAAAAGGTTTTTGCAATTATTTCGTTTAATAATCCCCTGCCTAAAACCCGCAATCAGTGTATATTTATACTTATGTTTTCGTGTGGTTTTATGCAAAATAATACGAGTTTAAATAAATTAAAAGTAGCATATAATTAAATGCTATAACGAGTAAATAAACCAAAACCATCTTGATAAAAATACGAGACCTGCATACACGTGCTTCGGATAAGGTTGTTAGCCAGTCTCTGTCAACTAAATATTTCACGATGGCGTCCGTTATTTTTGAGCAAAATATTTCCTCCGTTATTGAACACAATAAAGACAAAACAGTCTGTAGAAGTTATTAGCAGCTTAAAATAAAATTTATTTCCACTTCTAGATGTCTCATAAGTGTTCAAGATTATAGGTGTTTGTTTTGAGAATTGTGCAATAACAATACAGTACAAAGAGAACAGCACGACCATGTAACTTTTAACATCATACACTAAGGAGGATTGATGCAAAGATATGAAAGAATTTATATTATACAAGTTTGTTAGTCAGCCCAAAATATGAGTTATGAACATTTCAAGGCAAGTGAAACACTTTTAAACTTCTCATGTTTCGATAAATAGTAGGATTACAAGCAGCTGGCAGTTTAATGTTTAGAAAAGAAAATTACAGTTTTATTAACTTACAAAATGCTTAATATAACTCTTGATATTGAATAGTTTTCAAGATCAAGATTTTAAAAGGATATGATATTATAGCTGTAACAAGACGGAACAAGAAATAGGCTGCACCTTGAAATTAAAATAATACCATTGGCCCATAACTCAATAGGTCTGGCAAAATTTCCCTTTAGTCTGTTGTCTAATATCTCGAGAATGAATTGAACTATAGATGTGAAATTTTGAATGAAGCTATATGCAGTCATCATAAGTTTCAGTGACGGTGCATATTCATTTGGTAGATTTGGCTTAATGTGAGCAAAGAGAAAACTCATGGGGTTATCTCGATAATTAACTCAGCAATAAAAATAGGCAAAAAGAGGTGCATTAATTTAATATTTAAAAAATATATATATAACTGCCATTGTTCATTATTAACTATCTAAGGTTCCAATGTCTTTAGTAACACGTTAAAATGAAGCCACCTCTGATATGAATTGTGACGTAAATATGACAAAGCATATTAGATACCCAACGTTTGTCGTTTCTTTTACTAGAGAATAACATATTCTCGATTTCTTAATGTGTTTTAGTGTAATATCCCCAATTTTTACTTCAGGTATTCAATTTTCTTGATTTAGGAAGCTCAGACATCAATTATTTATCTGTTATCTATTTATCTATTATTATCTATTGTCTGATTACGAAATCTATTAGCAAGTGGAGTCTTTATACGTGATCACTTTTGATTTTAGCTAAACTACGCATACCTTGCGTAACGACCGTAAGAATGCAATTTTATCCTGAAACCAAAATTGTCCTGGGAATAAAAAACGTTTGTAACTGTCAACGGCTAAAATTGTATAATGTTTACCTCATTAGTATCACGCCAGAAGATTGCTACTGATTCCAGTAGCGACCAAAGAACGAATCAGCGAATAAACATTTTTTTAAAGAAAGAATTATAAAGCGTTACTTTAAATAATAAGAAAACAATAGTATACCAATCCATACAAGTGATATTGCACTATTATTTTAATTTTCTACATCTGTTCATTGGATAAAGTGCTCTTAAAAATTAGTCGCTATAGTAGCTTTAAGCTATAAAACATCACTGCCAAGCCAATGAATTTTGTCTGTAACCAATAGTCTAACATCTACTGAAATGAACTATTAGGTGAAATCGAAGATTTACCTACTTTCTTACAGTTATATTAACTAAAGAATTGATAAATGATTTTAAAATACAAATATTTTGGATTTATTCTTTTGCTTTAATGTGATGTACCATGATATAAACTTTAAAGTTAACACCAACATAACTAAACGATTATATTTTAGAAATAACCCATTGGTAATCGTGTAAGCGACACTGTATTATTGAGTATTAGAGCTTTAATAAACTCGAGAAATAATGACTGTCCACCAATAAGGAAAACTTTCTTAATTTTACCTTTAAAGGAGAAACATAATGAGGGCGAACACCTGGCCCTCCAAGCTTGATTGTTAACTGCGAACTTTTCCTTGAGGAACTTCCTAACTCGATTTCCGAGTTGATCTTTATTCCAATGAGCGTCCGCAGAGGACCTCAGTTATAAGCAGTTTAAACTCTAAATCATAATAATCGTATTTCACGTCATAATGTGAACGAAATCATTGGTGACACACATTACAGGATTGCTACTGAAAACGCAGAAAGTTCGATGCATGAATTTAGGTTGTTTCCATCGAGAGTATTCAGAAATGAAATCATGAAAGTGTTTTCCGAAAATATCAGTTAAGAAGCATTTTCCTTTGTCTTTGCAAACGGTGCAGTTATTACCCTTTATTTCTTTATTCCCAATGGTAGAGTCGGTATATAAACAATATATAATATGAGATTAATAATTTAAATTGTTTTTTTAATTAATCTAGTATAGGATTATTATTAAAATATAATAGTGTGATACGAAATTATAGCACTATATATGTAACGCATGTTATAAAGCAATTAGACAATCAATCTACCGTACAACAATAAAAATAACAAAAACAATAAATATTTACTACTTACTACAACAGTTAAATAAATCAAAAATATATTTAATAATAGTTAAACACGATATGCTCGTAAAAGCTTTATATACCTACTTATTTTGTTATTTACTAAGGTATTTCTTGTTATCTACGTTCTTACACAAACTTAAACATACTCCCTCAATCAAAACCAATGTTCTTAAAACTAAATTAGACCAGGAGGTTAGACTATCTTCCAGTAACTATAATGTATCTCATGAGTAGTAAGAGTGTAATTTAAAAGTATATGGTCATGGTGCTTCTGTTTGGTTTTTAAGCAGGAAATTACATGCGAATTTATATATTCATTTTATGAAAGGAAATAATGGATTTTTTATAATTTCTCTGAAGGAGAACCTTGATAGCTTCTATGAAACAGGTAAATCGACCTCATGATTCCCAGGAAATTTTACTACCTTTTTGAATAGTTTCAGAGGCTTCGACGCCACCATCACAAGGAATGTCTACGGGAGAGAGAACCTATGAGTGGGCCGAATGTATTGTGGAATTATAAAAGGGTGAGAACCTCCTTGAAATGATTAAAGCTGTACTGATTACACTTTCGATCTACCAAAAAGTGTCAATCACAGTTGGAACCACTGACGAGATTTATCATATCGATAAGGGAGGAGGTGAATAAGGCAAGAAAGAAAAGATTCCCAAGCAAAGTAGGATAAAGAGTTTTGATGAAGACGTGTCCAGCCACTTACAAGGGAAGGTCATGCGCGTATTCAAAAGGGGTAGAAAGAATCCTAGTGCAGGATAATAAAATGAGAAGTAAAGGTATTGAAGGATCGATTTACTGAGATAAAATCAGTATGGAGAGTGAGAGAGAGAGAGAGAGAGAGAGAGAGAGAGTGTGTGTGAGAGAGTGAGAGGAGGGAGAGGGAGAGAGAGGGGGAGAGATAGAGGGAGGGAGAGAGATAGAGAGAGGAGAGAGGGAGAGAGAGGGGGTGAGGGGGAGGGAGGGAGAGAGAGAGAAAGGGATGGAACAATGCAAAAATATTTATTTCTATATAAACTTATATACTTCATGTTTAGGTTCTTTTTTAACATGAAAACAATACAATATTGCATGAATCGCAGTACGCCAATGATTCCGAGTTTGTCCATAAATCTGACGGAATCCTTTGTATGATGCGGAGATAATCATATGCCTCACCTCATGTCATCCCTTCAAATGCGCTGCTGGACTTGAGTACCTTGAAGTGACAGCTTAACTCTCCACAAGGCTATTATAGGGGATAACTGATACAGACAAGGTCATTAGTGTGAACATGTTTACAAACCTCAATATTGCAGTTTTATTTGCGACGTCATTTAGTCTTAATGTCCTATATATCCAGTGTCAAATGATTATATGTGTATATATAAATATAATATATATATATATATATATATATATATATATATATATATATATATACCAGAAATGATTATATATATTATAACTTTTTTTCAAAAGACCTCCTTATCTGAAAGGAAATTAAATCAAAACCAAAACTAACTGCTGATTCTGACGTGGAAACTAAATTCAACGGAATATATTCATGTAACAAATCAAGATTCTTAGCATGTTAATCAATTAGAAGAGTCATAAAACATTTACAACATTTTTGTAGATTTAATATGTGATACGTAACAAACAAACACACCCACACAATGTTAATTAGCTAATATTTGAGAGCCTAAAATAAATATTGCTATTTACCTACAATCTCCTACATTACGCCTTAAATCTGCTTCTCCCGTTTCTCAATCTTCTGGCAATTATTAGATATGCCTTCAGTAAATGTATCTACAAAAGTAATTGAAGTGAGCGAATCCATATTTTTATTAAGTCTGTCTAAACCTAACTAAATAAGCCTGTAGTAATAGGCTTGACATTTTTCCTGACCACTAAGTATAAGTATGCCTCCCTGTTATATATGCGTTCCCTAAATAAAACATGATATTAATTTGATAGTTTTTACTAAACTGCGTTTACATTTTTTATTTTTGAGTTATTTCCTTTTGGTTATTTTGAATATTACACATTCGATTGTTACACTAATACCCTCGATATTGAATATTTAAAACAACAAATCAAAACGGTGAAATTTGAGTATTGGTCATATGAAATTCAGTTTGAATATGCAATCAAGAAGGAACCATTCCTTTTAACAAAGGAGACAATACAAAGATTAATAATTCAAATTGAGAAGAGTTGGAATACAATGGTACATCAGCATGTTTGATCGAAATACATGCTGACACCGATATTGAAAGTAACACAAAAACCTTTCCATCTGTATTACAGTTGTTACGTTATCGTCGGACATGTAATAAGCAGATTAGATTAAAGTTGATGGACGTTAGAATCCTACCAGCACACTTTCATATTATCAGATTGTAATTGGCTGAGCGTTAACCTTTTTGGGACGCTACACCATTATATTTGTGTCTGCCTATTTAAACCATAAACTTGGAAATTCGCATAAACCTTCATTACTATATAATAAAACAACCAATGATAATGTATGCCGCACTCCATGGATTTGGCTGAGCATTAGTGAATATTTTCACATTTGACTGGATTACCACGATGGCAACGAGAAAATATCATAATAAACCATTTTTACACATACTGAGTATAATCAAATGAGATTTGAAGTTTTTTTATAGAATAAAAAGGAAAAATATTTCAGTGGAAAATCTATGCTAAGTCGGTGACCAGATTGGATTCCAGCACAATTTTGAGTAGTAGTAACCTTCCTCGCTCACCAAAACTTTAATTATTTTTTAACTCTTGTTAAAAATAACCGTACAATAACGTGACTGTATCATGTGGCAAGCTTTCATCCTTATACTTTAAATTTTGGTTAGAAATTTATTTATTATGATGATGCATGTCCAATCATAAAATGTTTATTTCAACTTCGTGTCTGTGTGATTGCCTGTCAGTCTATCTATCCTCGAGAATGAAATGAGCTATAGGTTTGAAACATCACATGCAACTAAAGGGAAGCATGTTACTCGACACGAAATGTGGTATACTCCGCCTTTGTATTTCAAAAAAAGGACAAACTGTTCTTTCACACCCATTATATCTAGCTGTTAAAGAGTCCTCAGAGCTTAAAAAATTACATAACGATCATCAGAACTTGTAATGCATCTTCGATTTTAAACTTTCACATGATGCCTATATTTCATATGGAAGGGGTATTTTGTGTTACATACATATTCACAGTCATCTTTTATTCCAGCTTTCGTCCATTCCTCATATGCCATATTTATAATATAATATAGTAAATTGTATGGATATTCTTTGTATAGAAAAAAGTAAGCATTTTTACAGGCTTTAGAACTTTTAGGTTTTTGTAAGAACAAGTCTTTCAATTGATCGCTTGAATATATGATGTTGAAGAAAATTAACTATTAAGTGGAATTCTAGAGGAGAAGACTGCCAGATATGTATTATACAATTGTAAAATTATAATTATGTTCAATTGAAAATACTAATTTGAATAACGATAGCTTGGATTTATTGCATTAGTACAAAGCAAAAAAGTACACCTCCTAAGCTTTTAATTGCAATGGACATAAAACCTATTTTCGCTTAAGGAATGTTTCTGTTTTGTAGAGTTTATTTTAATATTTTTGAAAAAAACGGGAATAGGGAAAAAGAAAGGTTACATTAAAACTATTTAATAACACAAATGATCATATTGTAGCTATTTCATTCATTATGAAAAGCCTATAAATTCCTTTATTGGAATTTTCTGAACAAATTAATCATATAGAATAAAGAGCTTTATTAAAGAATCAGATTTAAGACGATTTAACTTCTCATACACTTAACCTCAAAAACTATAAATAGTTTATTATGTTGGATAGAAAGGAACCACATGTATTTTATTTACAAATGAAATACCACAGAATTGAAAACAAATAAATTAGTGTAATACAGAATTAGCTAGAAATTATATGATCCAAAGGGTCCCTTACACAAAATTACAGGAGAAAAGTTTAGTCAGCCGGGTAGCAGCAAATGACTTAAGATTCCAGTATCTTAATTTAGTTTCTTGGTGTATGTTGTCAGAAACTATCTACAGAAGGCATTATTATGTTGCAACATGCAATGAACCAGTTTTATCGACTTAAATCAAACAAACATTTTAGGATGGAAAATGTTTATTTTCGTGTGGTTAAACCTTAGAAAATTAGGGATCACGTAATTGTGTCATGACCGCTTTAAAACCTTAAACTAATCTCTCCGCCCATCATCCTCGTCAACCAGAATTTACAAGGCATATTCCTCATTTCATAAACATTTTACAGACAACTCTTAAAAATACCAAATAAAAATTGAAATAACAAATCAAATAATGAATAAACAAAGATAAATCCATCTTGTATATACTATTCAATGGTGTTTTATCCGTAAATTATCTGGTTCAGTTTAATAAATATTAAAACAATTATCTTGACATCTATAAGCATGTACGGTTTTAACTGCAACCGTCGACAACCGTATAATACTCTTTGTGGTCAATAAATAGAGCAAGGCCAGTTTAGCTGCTGTCCACCGCCCATGACGCTAGCGCGTGTGCCGGTATGACAATACACTTCCCTAGCCAAACACATCATCCAGTTAATGGAGCGGCGGTTCATGTAATCCATTATCGTCTCCAAATGGAGTTTGGAGAGTTAAATTCTCGCCAAACGAGTAGGCCAATACACCCCTATGCCAAACAAATTACCTAGTTTAAGGAAGCATGGTTCATGTAATGCATTATTATTTCTAAATAGATTTTAGGGTGACAAATTGTCGTTGAACAAGTAGGACAGTACACCTATATTGCCAAATAAATTATCTAGGTAATGGAGCGGCAGTTCATGTAATGCATTATTGTCTCAAAGTGGATTGTATAGTGTCAAACTGACACTGGACAAATATGACAATAAACTCTCATTGCCAAAAACATCATTTAGTTAATGGAGCGGCCGTTTATGTAATCTAGTATCATTTAAAAATGGGAATGTATTATGTCAATATTTTGCTGGACGAGTATGGTAATACACCCCTATTGCCAAACACATCATCCAAGTAATGGAAAGGCAGTTCATTTATTGCATTATTGTCTCAAAATAGATTTACTAGTATCAAATTATCACTGCACGATAATGACAACTCACTCCCCATTGGTAAACATGTCATCTAGCTAATGGAGTGATGGTTCACGTAATCCATTATAATCTCCAAATCGAGTTTAGAGAGTTAAATTTTCGTCAAACGAGTATTACCATATACTTCCCATGCCAAACAAATTACCCAGTTTAAGGAGCCGTGGTTCATGTAATCCAATAGTTTCCAAATGTATTTTATAGTGACAACTTGTCGTTGAACAAGTAGGCCAGTACAACCCTATTTAAAAAAAAACTATCTAGTTAATGGAGCGGCAGTTCATGTAATACATTATCATCCCTAAATGGAAATTGTGTGTGTCTATTTTTCGCTGGACGAGTATGGCAATACACGTTGGTCAAACATATCATCCAGTTAATGTAGTGGTTATTCACATATTCTAATATCGTCTCCAAATGGACTTTAAAGAGCTACCTCTATGCTGGACGAGTTGTAAAATACACCCTCATTGCCAAACACATCAGCCATGTAATGGATCGGCAGGTATTATAATGCACTATTGTCTCAAAATAGATTTTATAGTGTCAAACTGTCACTAGACGAGTATTACCATACACCCTCAAAGCTAAACACATCATATACGTAATGGAGCGGCGGTTCATGTAATCCATTACCTTCTCTAAATGGAGTTTATAGTGTCAACTTGTCGCCTAACGAGTTTTAAATAGCGAATGAATGCCGTAATGACAAAAAGCAAGTATCTACGGTCACAGTGTACCGCATTATTTGGTTTTGAATGTACATCCTATTTATTCAAAAAATGTATTCTCCTTTTGTAAAATCAGTTACGCACTTCAAAATGCTAAATAAATAAATAAATGCTAAAATAAATTTCTATAATACCAATCTCGTAGTTGGTGACATTATTACTTACATACAAAAATGAGTATATTTTAAACGCATGTTTATATGGATATTTCAATTACTAGTAATATATTTCTCTTTTCAATAAAGATACAATGACCATTGATAATTACAATTTTATGTATAAAAATCTCTAATTTTTTATATAATAATTTTCATCTGTATTCATAATTATTCACAACATTTGAGCTGGAGTTTTTCATGCCTACAGCAACTGTACAGGCCAGACATTGAAGTCACTATGTTTTACATCCACATCTTGATTTGATTGATCTATTGATTTCAATTTCTAATTTATAATACATCTTTTGCTTTAGAAAAAGTACTTTTTCTGATAATAAAACCCGAGACCGTCTGATTGTTGCACACACTTTATTTTATTGTTTATGAAAATAGTTTTACCTGTTTTCAAGGATTGATTTTATGGAATCCGATTTATTTCACTATTATAGTATGGTATCTGGTCTCTCACGATCGAGTTGGCGCACCGTGCATAAATTAAAAATGTACAATACAATATATAACACTTTGAACACTTCAACGGTATACATGTAATATAAATCGCTGTACACGTTAAAACCAACCTTCCAAACAAAATGAAAAATCTAAAAACTGTGAAATAAAATACTTTTTAATTGCATCTTTCCAATTTATTACCTTGATTTTCAAACCTTGTAATCTAGATTTACCACAACAAAATATCATGTTAGCTATTCATATCTTCGGATACCAGACTTAATAATATATGTTTTAGTAATTGTATTGCAAATATTATATGCTGATTACCCTTTGTTTTCCTTATAAGCCGTTATATGTTATCACTAGTTCTCATGAGTACTGACATAAAAGTACAACGCTTTGACGATATAAATAAATTTACACGTTTAAAGCTTTATGGCATCACATCTTTAAAATAAATGGCTATCTTTATTGATAAATCGCTTGAACATGTATGGTATTTTTTATTACCTAAAACTGTAGTTTTATTTATTTTAAACATTAAATTATTGTATACTTCATTCCAGAATATATCGTATATTTAAAACTATAAGGTGAGATTGTATATAGATTATAGTTGACCCAATCTGAACTATAAGGTTAGATGAATATTTAATTTTTATAACACGTGTTCATACAATGCATGAATTGTCCTTGTGATGTGAGCGATATGCTAGTCTTGAGGAAATAAATAATTTACCAAATAAAACATTAATTGTGGTAAAAAGGTGTATTTATTATCATTTCAACTTATTCCAAGCATTATATTGCTACTTATAATAGTATTAAAAATTATCCAATTAAACTATGTATCACAACTCAGGTGCATATAACGCAATATGTTTATATTGCGTTATATGCTTGGTTATGAAAATAAAATACTGTAATACGAAGTACAAAATATATCATTAACATTCTTAGTGAGTTTGGTTAAGTCTAGAGAATTATACTATTAATTATGTGTATACTGACATCTTAGGGGTTTTAAAAATAAAACAACATACTGAGTGTAAGGCGGCCGAATATGATTATTTGTTTACCTGGATTATTTTTACTAAATCTCCAATTTTAAAAAAATCGCGTAAATAACGCTTCATTTGTATCATGTTTTGCATACAGTAATTATAGAACACATATGGAGTTTTATTTAAATTTTATGGTTGAAGAACAGTGCAAAAAAACGTGAGCTTAATTTGAGACACCTTATTTCGTAGTCATATCCTTTACTTAGCAGTAAGACCTAGTGCATCAACATCCATTTCAAATATGGTAAAATTAATTTATTTTGTCAAATAAAAATTATAACCTAGTTCTTTTGAACCTACGCATAATACTTCAAGCCACATTGTCCATTGCATTTAATTATTTACAATATGCCATAGTGTGAATTGTTGTACAGAACAACAAACTCGATAATTATTCGATGGGCTTCATTGTTGGTCATCAACTTTATGCTGAGCAAGAAGGAGGCAGTCAGGAGCCAGCATTTAGTTAATAAGTTGCTTGTAACAGCTTGTGACACAGTCCTTAGCCAGGCACTTCTTCCACATAAACTTGTTCATCGAGTTTTATTGCTTGGGATGGTCCTTGTTAACCATCTCCTGAATTGAGCAACAGAGAGGTAATAAAGGGCCAGTATTTAGATAATTAGTTGCGTTGCGTTAACAGGCCTGTGACACCGTCCTGCGAGCCAGTCAATCCTGCCCACATAAACTTTGTTTCATCGAGTTTATGCTTGGGATGGTCCTTGTTAACCATCTCCTGAATCTGAGCAACACAGAGAGGTAATAAATGGCCAGTAATTTAGATAATTAGTTGAGTTAACAGCCTGTGACACAGTCCTAGCCAGTCAATCCTCCCATCATAAAACTTGTTCATCGAGTTTTATTGCTTGGGATGGTCCTTGTTAACCATCTCCTGAATCTGAGCATAAACACAAAACAAAAATAAAATAAAAAAAAAACAAAAACAGAGTAGGTAATAAAGGGCAGTATTTAGATAATTAGTTGCGTTAACAGCCTTTGACAACAGTCCTAGCCAGGCAATCCTCCCACATAAACTTGTTCATCGAGTTTATTGTTTGGGATGGTCTTGTTAACCATCTCCTGAATCTGAAGCAACAGAGATGGTAATAAAGGGCCGTATTAATTTAGATATTTAGTTGCGTTAACAGCCTGTGACACAGTCCTAGCCAGGCAATCCTCCCACATATAACTTGTTCATCGAGGGGGGGGGGGGGGGGGGGTTTTTTTTATTGCTTGGGATGGTCCTTGTTAACCATCTCTGAATCTGAGCAACAGAGAGGTAATAAAGGGCCAGTATTTAGATAATTAGTTGCGGTTAACAGCCTGTGACACGGTCCTAGCCAGGCAATCCTCCCACATAAACGCTTGTTCATCGCAGGTGTTATTGATTTGGGATGGTCCTTGTTAAAACACATCTCCTGATATCTGAGCAACAGAGAGGTAATTAAAGGGCCAGTATTTAGATAATTAGTTGCGTTTTTTTTTAACAGCCTGTGACACAGTCCTAGCCAGGCAATCCTCCCACATAAACTTGTTCATCGAGTTTTTAGTTTGGGATGGTCCTTGTTAACCATCTCCTGAATCTGAGCAACAGAGAGGTAATAAAGGGCCGTACTTAGTTAATTAGTTACGTAAACAGCCTGTGACATTGGTCTTGCCAGCACTTTGTCCATATAAACCTGTTGATCGAGTCTTTATTGCTTGCGATATTCTTTGATTGGTCATCTTACCTTAAAACTGAGCAGGAGAGAGATGCGATAAGGGAGCCCAGCACTTAGTTAATTAGTTTACGATAACAGCCTGTGACTATATCCTTGCTATGACCTCCTTGTACAAAAACTTGGTTGACCGAGTTTGTTGCTTGGATGGTGGTGGATAGTCCTTGGTCATCTCTTTAATCTGAACAACATATTGGCAATTATTAACCAGCACTTAGTTAATTAGTTACGTTAACAGCCTGTGACAATATCGCTTGCTAGGATCTCTCTTGTACATATACTTGTTGATCGAGTTTGTTGCTTGGGATAGTCCATTGGTCATCTCTTTAATACTGAACAACATATTGGCAATTATTAACCAGCACTTAGTTAATTAGTTGCGTAACAGATAAGTGACAATGTCCTAGGCTGGCACAGTTTTCTTCTATACACAAACCTGTTTTTAATACAGTTTATTGCTTGAGATAGTGTTTTGTTGGTCATCACCTTAAAACTGAACAAGAGAGGTGCGATAAGGAGCCAGCACTTAGTTTATTTTGTTACGTTAACAGCCTGTTGACAATATTCCTTGCTATGATCTCCTTGTACAATAAACTTGTATGACCGGAGTTTGTTGCTTGGGATAGTCCCTTGGTCATCTCTTTAATCTGAACAAAATATTGGCACATTATTAACCAGCACTTAGTTAATTAGTTACGTTAACAGCCTGTGACAATATCCTTGCTAGGATCTCCTGGTGTACATAAATATTGTTGATCGAGTTTGTTGCTTGGGGATAGTCCTTGGTCTATCTCTTTAATCTGAACAACATATTGGCAAAGATTAAACCAGCAACTTAGTTAATTAGGTTTGCAGTAACAGCTAGTGACATGTCCTAGGCTGGCACAGTTTCTATACAAAAAACCTGTTAATACAGTTTATGTGCTTGAGCTTGAGATAGTGTTTGTTTGGTCATCACCTTAAAGCTCGGAACAAGAGAGGTGCGATAAGGAGCCAGCACTTTAGTTAATTTGTTACGTTAACAGCCTGTGACAATATCCTTGCTATGATCTCCTTGTACAAAAACTTGTTGACCGAGTTTGTTGCTTGGGATAGTCCTTGGTCATCTCTGTTAATCTGAACAACATATTGGCAAATTATTAACCAGCACTTAGTTAATTAGTTACGTTAACAGCCTGTGACAATAACCTTGCTAGGATCTCCTTGTACATAAACTTGTTGATCGAGTTTGTTGCTTGGGATAGTCCTTGGTCATCTCTTTAATCTGAACAAAATATTGGCAATTATTAACCAGCACTTAGTTAATTAGTTGCCGTAACAGCTAGTGACACATGTCCTAGGCTGGCACAGTTTCTATACAAACCTGTTAATACAGTTTATTGCTTGAGATAGTGTTTGTTGGTCATCACCTTAAACTGAACAAGAGAGGTGCGATAAGGAGCCAGCACTTAGTTAATTTGTTACGTTAACAGCCTGTGACAATATCCTTGCTATGATCTCCTTGTACATAAACTTGTTGATCGAGTTTGTTGCTTGCGATAGTCTTTGTTGGTCATCTCCTTAAACTGAGCAAGAGAGATGCGATCAGAAGCCAGCACAGTTAATTAGTTACGGTAACAGCCTGTGACAATATCCTTGCTATGATCTCCTTGTACACAAACTTGTTGATCGAGTTTGTTGCTTGGGATAGTCCTTGGTCATCTCTTTAATTTGAACAACATATTGGCAATTATTAACCAGCACTTAGTTAATTAGTTGAGTAACAGCTTGTGACACTGTCCGAGCTAGGCACTCTCATATAAACTTGTTTATCGAGCTTGTTTCTGGAACCAACTACGGTATTAACATAAATACTCCACAGTATAACCCCTCCTATCTGACCTCGGCATCAGCGACTCCTCGGGATATCAGGCTTAGAGTGCAATAGTTTACTTTAAATTGCATTATCGTCAATTAGTGTAAACAATACGGTATATGCTTTCCTTTTTCTAAAGATTAATACTGTATACGCTGTTATATTACTGTATGAGTGCTTTTCCTCAATTATACGGACTTTTACTTGGAAAGGAGGCTTGTTCTCCTATCGGAATATCCGACTTTAGCCGTTTCGACCATGGCTCGGTCCCCTCAGGGTCGAATATGAGAGGTCCTAATGTAACGACATAGTTATTCCGTTACAGTGGTAGTGATAAAATCGGCTGTATAAATCGAACAGGTTATTTATTTTAATGATAATTAATATGGAGGTAAATTTTACGATTATAAGTTTAGACTTACACAATAACAAACAAAAATTACATTCTAGCGACAAAACACAGGGGTGCAATTCCATACAAAGACAATATTTCAGTAAATAAAAATTGAAAATCAAATTCGGAATTCAATTTTAGTACATATATAATAGACTAATTTTTTAGGTGAAGAAATTTAGTCTATTATACATTACGACCAGTTTCAAAATTTATCATAATGTGGAAAACGAAATCTCACGTTAAAAAATGAAACTGTGTATTATTATAATGTGCACAATTAAAACCAAGGTTTTGTTATCATAATATTTTTGCAGGCATTAGTAATACACAAAAAAGAATATGAGAGAGGTCTAGCGTATTTTCGAACACTAGATGGATTAATAGTGCTATAAGGACATTGAGGTTGTCAGCGAATAGCCAACAGTACAAAAACTGAATAAAGGGCTCTCAATGTGGGCCATGCCTGTCACAGTAAATCTGCTCTAAATCAGTTTTTTATTATTTGATTTAAATCATTTTAGTGTCATTAGATTTGTGAAAACCCCCCTCTAAAAAGTGTTATTCTTGCAATTCTTAAGAAAAAATGCTATTTTTTAAGATAAGTACAGTTTAAAAAGTTTTAATCGCCGCCATTTTGAAAATACTAAAGATAATTTAATGATATTCTTTTCAACTAACTGGCCTTGTTATCATAATCATTTGAGTAAAATATTGTATAATTTAATGTATTATTTTTTAAGATATTAATTATTTTACAAAAAACGCATACAGGCGGACAGATGGTGTTCTAAGCATCGGAGACCCATCTTCATGTAGTAAAATATGTTTGTCTTGACCTGATCAATATAGTGGGGTATACCTTTGTCCAGAGAGTTACCGGACACCCGTATATATATATATATATATATATATATATATATATATATATATATATATTAGTAAATATATTTTAAGCTTCCTTTAACATTCGTTAGGAAGGCTCGGGCCTCTAAGCATAATGTTACTGACTAACAGTGTAACGTTGAAGTAAACTATACGAAAGCATTATCAATTATACAAAGCGTATTCATGCTGCAGTATTATGGACGACCTGATAGCCCAGATTTTATTGTCTTACCCCTTTAAGAATCTTATTTTAGATTTGCTAAAATATTCAAGTAAATAAATAGGAAAGTATGGATTACTTCATATATATTTTAACTCATTATAACGTAGTAAAATGCCGAGATAAGAAATATATGCTATCTAATCACGCAAATGTTCGTGCGCTTTGGATGCCATTCCGAGGCTTTTCCGGGAGAACTGGAACAGTGAGACTAATTATTTTTCCCGTCCAAAATATTGATTCAAACTAATTTTCTCATTTCATAAATCAGGGAGGATTTTTCAGTATTTGTCTCTACTCATTTTCACCAACGATGCTGCCAAATTTATTCTATTTCGTGGAATTTCTCACGTTTAATACCAATCAAACGTGAAATAAAACCTGTTTAAGATAAGAATGTGACTTTTCAGTATGCATATAAAAGATCATTAAGTAATATTTTCTTAAAAGCGCGTATTTTTCAAATTACAGTACATTTAAATCATATAGCTTATGTTACACAATATATCACTAAGAACACGTGCCCCTGAAGCAATATCTCAATTTACTAATGTATTTATACAGTATGAGATATTGATGTACATATGTATCCGTTTTAATTTAGGCTCGATTACAAACATGCATGACTTAACTTCCTACTTTAAATTTTCATAGATTACCATGTGGTGTATATAACTTTATCTATTTATCTATCTCCAGGACGCTATCTTCGGAAGCCAATATTTAGCATGAAATTAGGAAAAATATAATAAAAAAAATTATGGTTGCCTGTAAAGTCGGTTTTACGGGCGAAGATTTTACGTGACAACGTCTTTTTCTCGGTAGAATATTTATTGATATGAATATTATTAAATTGCACAATAGGAACAAGGAATTGAATGAAAATAAGAATTGCACAAATTTTAACTATAGAAATATATTTTGTTTACTAAAACATTGTACATAATTTGAAATTAATTAAAATTTGTTATTGTAAATGGTAAAGTTGAATAAAACATTTACTAAAATTGGAATTTGAAATTCTTGCTAAACACAGTTAAATTCTAACTCCGCGCGTGGTGATTGGTCGGTTTAGTTCGTTTGTTTGGTCGCACTGTTATGACAGGTTAGAGGTTATAATTTGTTATTTTAAATGTTTGACTAGCAATACGCGCTGTTTCTTCTCAATCGACTGAATTACGATTGATTGCAGAGTGATTTAAACTAATAATTTACTTAACACTATCAACATTTGTCAATAGTATGACATAACCTATAAACTCAGTTTCTCAACTTTTGTGACAATCTAACAATTAATCAATCAATCATAGTTTACGATAATGAAATATCAGTGTACAATTATTTACCTTTATTGTTGTAGTTGTTGTAAATTACGAATCTAAGCACTCCACATTTTCACGAATAAACATAGTTATCTGCTTTATCCCGTGCGGCGGACCCACAGTTATCTGCTTTATCCCGTGCGGATCCCGTGCGGCGGACCCACTGGACGGGCATCGTAACGTTACCGGGCGTTACACTTTTTCATGAGTGACTCCGAGCCGCAACCTAATTTAAGACGTTGTCACATCAAAAACGATTGCTTGACCATCATTAATCATTAGTGTTTTAGGAATACGATAAGAGTGCTGTAGAAAGACAGGTAAGTGGTGGAAAAGATTTTTATAAACAGATCAGACTGGTTTTTCTATAGAGAATCTCACAGTAAAAATTGTTTTATCAGACGTAATATTTTAGTTTCCATAATCCAAAGTCGAATTTGCATTTTTTAAGCGCGCAACCTAGTTTTTCGTAAAATCGTTAAGTAATTTTACCTGAAAATTAAATCAATCAACAGATTTGGTTGGGTTCGAAATAGGGTAGTATTAAATAATTATAAATACTTTGTAACTATCAGGAGACCACTATTTTTTTTATTTTTCCTCCTTGGAGACCTAAATATACTACTTATTAGAAATAACAGACTTCTATCTTACTGTGAAAATTACATGCCTTTTGACGATTTGTTATTGTTTTCCACCTACCAAAAGGAAATGATGTCTGCAAGAAGGAAGCCACTCTGTCCCTACCTACCTATATGCTATAGAATAAGTTATCATAAAAATGTACTAATTGAACTAGAGAACTAGAGTTAAAGATAACCTTTTCGAGCGCTCACATGATTTGAACTTGAATTTGGGTTGCATTTCAAGGAATGTTTTACTTTTTTGCCAGAAGTGGTGCCATTGAAGACCGCACTGAAGTTCAGGGGCATTTCCGATCGGTACTTTCCTAACCTCAGAACACGTGCCAGTTCGTCCAACTTTTCCGACGTCAGATTACGTTTTAAATCTGGCACGTGAAAATTCTTCCAAAAATAGTAGCCTCCAGATAGTACAGCATTAAATATATCAAAATTTGATCTCTGATCACACTTTTCTCAACACTTAAAACGAATCGTCAGACATGAAAGTTTAATATGGTTCAGTTAACCTTATAAAGACCGTAATAGTACATTGTTACCTCAATGGAATTAATGAAAAACTCAAATTATTATTATTAAACGTGTTGTTTAAAAATTACCTTGAATAAATTTCGTTGTATTATATTAATAGTTAGTTAGTAGCAATGCCTGTGTATAAATTAAACATATCGAACAGGGTTTGCTACAAAATCGGTGATTTTAATTTCTTTGTTTCGTATTGTGAATATAATTTACTATTTTAAGTGCCTTGTGGTTGGTTTTAAGAGTATAAAGATAAAAAATGTTAACCGAGAGATAGCTGTTCTTTTGCATTTTTAACTTCTTTGATAACATTTTTCGACTCTCTCCTACCGAAATTAACGCGGCTGACGAACGATTTCTTTCGTGGGGAAAATTTCTCTATGTATTTTATGTAAAACTAGGTTATATGTTTGTGCAATGCAATTGGCACTGAGCTCCAAGACTATTACTAGTTTTGTGGTGGGACAAGACTTACAGTGATAAGAATTATCAGGTAACCTTCACTGGCTGGCTATGATGAATTGATGGGTAAATGCTCTCGATCACATCTTGTAAGAGGTGATGATTCCTTCCCGGAACTTCCACTGAACTAAGTCAAGCTCGATGATATTTCACAGTACAACCTTCCGAATACCTTTAGAGGCAAAACATGGTAAGGTGTTACGAACCGCAGTTAGTAGTTGCTTCTCAAGGACTCTTCCCGACAACTGGGTGTTCGATAAAAGTTTTCGATAATGGTCTTGTTAGAGTTTCCACACATTTTATGCAAACCGGGACAATTTTTAGAAACGTCTGACTCGTGTGATCACAGAGCTCAAGGATACCGTAGACCATGTTAGCGTCAACATGAAAGCTTTTGATAATGTAATATTTTGTCACCAGACAAATAGGTCAGTTCAACATATACAAAGAGCCTATTAAAATCAGTTCACTTTTATAAATTAAATGATGAATTCCATGATTGGACATTATATATATCAATATAGACTTCATTCTTGTCTATATAAAAATGAAGTTTCGTGCCAATTGTAAGTGTGCAGATAAAATCTTCCTATATAAATTTTGTGGATAGTTAAGCTACACGTGTTCCTATGCTACATGATAAAATATCGTGTGATTTTCGTACACAAATCTGTTTATTCAGAGATTTTCCCGTTACCATCAACATTAGTGTTTAGAATAATGTAAATATTTTAGCTAACGCTCAGCAAAAAACAAAAATGGAGTGACATGCACCATTTACGAAATCGATGTTACCCATATAGAAATGAAGCTTCATAAAAAGTTTCATGTCTGAAACTGACCCACAGGTCAGCTCGTTTCCAAAATATCAGACAGAAAGGCAGAAACGAATATATCTAGTCACTCGTGTCTCCATACCTTTTCTCGTTTTTTTAATTTACCTTTTTAATGGACCCTTAAGTAACAGGCTTCGCTGACGCTCAGCCAATGAAGCTTCATGTAAAATCTCATCTGCAGACCAGTTTATTTTCAAGATATTGTTCAGACAGACAGGCAGTTCAGGACCTTATGTCTCCATTTGTTCTCTCTAGATTTCCTCGTTTTTTATTGCATCTGTATGGACTTTGAGATAAACCATATTAAGATACTGACAGTAAATTTTAATCAAATTTCCATGTTTCCCCATTTTAAAATATATATCCATGAATATAATAAATATATATATATATATATATATATATATATATATATATATATATAATATATATATCATTACTCTAATTACATGTTACACTGGAGCACGGTTTGTTAGAGGATGATGTGTTTAGCACCAGCCAATCAATCACTTTACTGCTTAATACAATGAACAGCCAGATGGCATAGTTGTGTCGAGATCATTATCATGACAGGACACGAAGATCATTTCAATATTAACTGAGCAATATGCTTCGTGCCTTGTCCCTTTTAGTTGATATTCATTATAATTACGACACGTAATATAAACTTAAAAATGTACTCAATTTAAATCCATTTATATGTACAAAAACCAAATATAATCTATTATGCGTTTTAAATATTTACATTTTATTTTTGTTTACCACTTTGGTTTGGTCTTTTAACTAAGCCATAATTGTTCCGATAAATACCTGAAGACGCTGAAATATACTAGTAAAAAATCGATCTTATAAATCTTTGATCTAAAACAAGTAATAGTAGGGAAATATTACGATAATATTTTGTGCTAATCCAATTTATCAAATTAAAAGAAATTATTTGAATCGCCCAGTAAAATAAAAATAAAAATTATTATTCTAACATGTTCAGCATTATCGTACTCTTAGTTTATAATAGGACTAAAATTGATATGACTGAATTATTAACTGTCTTGAAAAAGGACTATTTTCAAATTTGTTTACTTAAGGTATAAACACTGTAGATCTAAATCATTATGGTGTTAAGTATATTAAGTAACTCAATATATAAAATGCATTTATAAGTGTTTTATGAGTGATCCAATATCTTAATGGAGGTGTGTGGCAATGATTTACTCCTCTTAGGCCTGTATAAATAGCAGTTTATGTGCTCTCTTTGTGTTGAAATAATAAACGAACAAATGAATTTGTCCTGAAATAATAATAACTTTGCCACTATAACAAATGGAAGTGACGAAACTAAAATACATACCAAGAAAATAAATATTTACTCGTATATAATTATATAAAAACTCTTAATATATTACAAATACGCAACGCATTTAGCAATTATAAATAATCATTATACAGATTGTATAAATTAATTTATATTTAGGGTTGTCAAAAGAAAAGGAATTTTTAGCCAGTGAATTGTATAAATGCTGACATATTAGCAACTCTCAAAGCAGTAAATTACATATGAATCCCACTCTACGGAATAGAAGACCACCACCATGCCAATCCAAAGCCCGGCCGCCATTTTGTTTGTAATCTCCAATTAGTGCCTTGCCTCCGACACCACCAAGGATTAACTACTTTGATTCTATTTTCTTTCAATTATTACAGGGATTGCTCTGTCTGTAACCGCTATGAAATGGATTAGACTTCGGATTTTCTGTTATAGTTTTGTGGTTTGACACTTATTAACAGGACTCCAATCTTTTAAATAAGTGTTGAAGCAGTTGATGTATTCCGCTAAGAGGAGCAGACTTAGCAATATATATATATATATATATATATATATATATATATATACAACATCGATTGGGGAGCTACATTGATTTACAGAACATAATATAGTTGCCACCAATTTTAAGTGCATTTTAAACCGTTTACTTTGAGCATTGAGCTAGTTTTTCATTCCTATAATTATAGAAACTTATATTGTAGTGGCATAGTAGTTTACAGACCTAGAGATTCCGTGTGGTCTTTGGGCCGACGATGCGCAGTAACTTAATGGTCATGTGGAGTGGAGGGGGAAGTCGCGATCTGTCTGCGAGCCGGTTCCCCTCCTCCGGCGATCCCATTTCTTGTCAGTCGCGATTCCCCTCTCGCGCATCTAAGAGACCACATTGTAACCTTTCGGCCTATAGGCTACTAGTGTCACGAGCTCCTCGTGAGCCACCTGCATGGACTGATCATACACCTCGGAGAGAAAGAGTGGGGATGGAGGAGCCCTGCCTGCCAACTACAGAAATCCCGTGTATTGGAATAGTGGAATGAGCAGTCCACGCGTTCTCGCTCCATACTATTCTGGATTTAGCTTTTACTCTGAGTTGAACATCTTTCAGTAGTTTGGTACAGCATACATATATTTCAATTACATTTTTAAGCTGAATGTTGCAGGAAGCAAAATAATTACATTTATTTGATTAAACCTTGATTTTAACGTCATTAATATTCATAGCATTAGATATCAGTAGAACTAAAATATTTTCATTATATATTGTGTTATATAAATATTTCTAAGCAACCATAAAAGTGGTTTTTAAAATTGTAAATCATACTTATACTCGTATATGATCTTAAACTGAATTTGTCAGTTACTTTACTATAATCTAATTAGAATTTTTTTAATTTATTAACGATATCACGTCCTATGTTAGATATTTAAGTTAGGTAGGTAGTTGTGGTTTATTTTGTCATATTTCTATATTTGCGTTTTTGTTAAACTTTACTCACAAGTTTATTTTTTAATCCACTTAGTTTCTAGTTCTTAACACATCTACTGTGATAACTCTTTATTAGCGTAGCTTTTGTAGCGTAATTAATAATTTATGTACTACCAATTAAGGACTATTAAGATATGTCGCAGTTGTGCTTATGAATGTGTTGCTTTGCCTAATTAATTTTAATAGTTTTCCAATTAAAGAAAAAATATATCTACCGTAGTTTTAAACCTATACGTAAAATATGATGAAATTATGAAACTTTATTCGTTGTGCACCATCTCACATTATGTCAAGTGTCTTTGGAGGTATAAAGAAAGTTTAATATTAGTATAATTAATTGAACAAACATTAAAGTAGTTCAGTAATTTAATGAACTACAATAATTCAATAGTTTAATTAATCTAGTTCTATATAATTTCTATATTTTTCAGTATTGTTCGGATATAAAACGATTCATTGATTCGTAATAGAAAATAGAAATCAGAACCGTTCCGAACTGAGGTCGCTGATCAGCCGCATGTTCAGTGTTTGTCGGAACTGCTCGGCTCTGATCAGCCTTATGTTTGGTATTTGTTGGTACTGCTCGGCTCTGCCCCACTCTTTCTCACCGAGGTTTAGGATCACCCCAGGAAGGGAGTCCACGAGGAGCACGTTACTAGCCTCGCAGGCATACTTTACCTGAGCATCACTTACTATGGTCGTTGCTCTATTATTACTATTGTTTTACATACACACTACCTCTGTCTAATTGGTAATAAGTTCTAGATAAATTATTTTGCGGAAGTTACGTGACGGATAGGAATCATAGAGTTTTTGTTTACAGTCTATGCTGTGTTACATCGGTCATAAAAATTGTAATATGTGTATTATTCTATTCCGGGAATATGATGTTCACATGAAGTAAGTACGGACGTATAAATTTATTGTTCACAAATTATATGTGGAGAGATTATTTCAATTTGTATAGTCGTGTACATTAAAACTATCTATGTCAGCATATAAAATTGTACCTCATACACGTGCTCAATCTTCTTATGAAAGACGTTGATCTGTGAAAATGTTCCTCAGTTTATGATTCCTCGTCATATATAACAGTTCTTGACGGCGTTAGTCTATTTACTATTTGATATAAAGTACGATTCTTCTTTGCTAATAAACTTTCGTTCATCATTTTAATTGATGCTGTATAATTGGTTGACGATTATAATAATTTCTTACTGACGTTAACTGTACTTATCTCACGCAGTCATAATTGTAGTTTTGCCAATAACCTAGTTGGAATTCAGTGCTTTTCATTTTGTATTACGAGACAAATTGTGCAAAGATGTCCGCCAGCTTGAGCCAAGTAGCTACATATAGGTTAGTCATGAAGTAAATTAGTTTCTTGCTAAATACAGGTATCTTCTCTCCTTTTTGACGTGAGGTCTTCAGAAAACACAGGATCAGAAGGAACTTTCCTTTAATCCGGATAAGTTCAAAGTTATGTTTGACAATTGCCACTGATTTTTGCAGTCAGTTGTGCACATACATATCAACGAGTAACATTCTATTAACGAGGTGCTGTATCACAGGGTAAGGATGTAATACATTGGTCATTCTTATGTTTCAGTAACGTAGAAATGTGTGTTTCACACTTTTATGCCAAAAACATCAATGCTCATATTTGTAATTATTTATCAAAGCAAAACGTCTCGCACCATCATACACAGAAATATATGTACGAATTCGATCTTGTTTATTATCAACGGAATTGTTTTACAGCACAAAAATACTAACAGATGTAAAAATTCACTTAGCTGTTCTTGGAAGAAACGCAAAGGGAACAAGACGTCTGTGGAAGTACCAAAGAAGCTACACTTCTCTTTGATCTAAGAAGTGTTTGATGGGTAATGAGAGAGGTAAGAGAAATGCTGCAGGCTATCCTTCAGAAGAGAATCGTGTTTCAACGTCGCTACTTTTCTTATGTAAACTAACTATTTCGTTTAAAACCATGATCTTTTTTACTGGAAAATGCGTACATAAAATATTGTAGAAATATTTAGTGTACAATTTAGTTTTCTAAATGACTTGTTATACTAAAATAAAAATTTCGAAATTGTTATAAAAATTTTAAAATTTTATTCGCACTCATTAGTATTTGCTTTGCGATAGGATAAAGCGTATTACAGACCAAGGTATGATATTTTATGTTAGAGTACTAAGTATTTACCTTAATTTTTAATTTTACACGCTTTTATAATTTTTTTATTTTTATATTAATGCATTTAGCCTAACAAAACAATGATTTCAAATTAAAGTTAGTTAAATATGGCCAAATCCTGTCCATAATAGTAAAACAAACTCATAATAAAATACTGTACTTTTTCCCTTTTTTCACAAAATAAATAGAAATTAACACTAGTAATCATGAGCAAAAAAGATGTATACCAGGAATAGAGTTTCCCACAATAATGGCCAAGTTAAATATCTATACAAATTTTAATTTAAAATAAATGTTTAAGAGTAAGATTTAATTGGATATTTTATTGAAAACCAAACTGCATCCTGTTTGTGTGTATTGGTTAAAAACTAACAGAGCTACGGCTATTTCATACGTTATATGTTTCAAAATAAATTTATTTGTGAATATAAATATAATATTTTAATACAAAACAGCTGTTAATAATGTAACCAACAATTAAAGATTTGGTACCCGTATCCGCATAAGAAAAGAATGGTCACCAAACCATGTCTAGTAACTCTTTTACTTTTCAACCAACGTACACAAACGGGATACCGTTGAATTTGGCATTAAATGTGCAACAATACACCGTTCTAGTAAATTCGTTTTAGGATTATTAGTCTCCTATTCAAAACTTAAAATTTGCTTTACTTGCGTAAGTGGAGGCATTAAAGTGCTCGTGATTTAAATGTATTTAAAATAGTTGCTACTCCATGCATTCTGTACTTATACATGTGTATTATATTGACAGGGGACATTTAAGAAACACTGGTTGCTATGTTGATCCAAAAAGCCCCCAAATTCCGTGTTTAGAATGCCTTACAACAAACGAAAAAGCTGTATGTATATATCTCTTCATATCAGAAAAGCTTCATTAAATATCAATAATCAGGCGCAACATAAATCGTCATGCTTATAAATGCCGTCCTCCAGGTAGTCCATAATATCAAGGCTGATACAGTTACTCATATCTTGGTTTTAAAAGTAAAATTAACTGGTTTCCCCAACACCACTTATAAAAAGAAAAAAACTACTACATGCTATTACTATGTCTTGTATTAAGAACTTGTTTGCTGGATGTGGATGTGTATTTAAAAAAGGGATTAAAATAATACTTTAAGGAGTTACTGGTGTTTTTGCCAGTTTAGGACTGCCTGTTAGCTCTTGCTTAGGATCTCTGTTATTTAATTACTTTATCAATGAAATAGTATATATTTCAACTTTGACTTTCAGTCATCATATTAGTATCCACATATCAATAAACATAGTAGTCAACAATTAAACTCATATCCACAACATATTTTTTATTCTGCTGCAGGTTAGATATAACAACAGACCCTCTGTCATTTCCTTTAATCGTAAAACTAGTCCTCCAATCTTTGTTCATAGAATCAGAGTCAGAAGGATAAATGATATTGTGCAGGATTTTCGTAGATCCCAATCTTATCTCTGATATTCTTCATCCTAGATATCCTGAGAAACTATCCGTTGTCTGGAATAAGTATTGAGATTTCACAGATATGAATTCCTATGTTTGATTAAGTTTCCTCTTTTCCTACGTGACAATAAATAAATAGTAAAGATATTTAACTGAAATCAGCTGTTTATAAATCTCTAAAAATAAAATATTTTGACTGTTTTAATCATGAAACAGATGTATAAACATAAACTCTCCTAGTTACCTTGTTAGTGACGAAAATACCATTAATAACTTTTGGATGTAGTATTAAAACAGAAGTATAAACATTTAGCTTTTGTTTATTTTGAATACTTATGACCTATTAAAAATTGCAATAACTCATACTTTGCTTATGTTACAATGTCAATAGACTGTTTGGAAACTATAAATGTGTTTTTATGTGGAAACACAACATTTTAATAACAGTAATAGAAATATAAGACATTAAGAAATGTATTACATGTCATAAAGAGTCTGCATTGCGACAACATTCCAAAGTGGACATCGTCATATTTATATGTGTCAAGATAAGATCTTCTTAATAAAAAATCTTTTTTCTTCCTAGTTTTCTGAAGATGTACTTCATAATCAGAATGAATATACATGAAATATAAATTCAGTTCAAATGTTTTACTAACAAAGCAAGTTGCTATCTAAACTAATACAATTTATACACTATTGCAACAAGTAAACATCTGAAATTATTGTAACGAAATGTACAAAAATTTAGAGTTAAAAGATTTAACATCATCGTGTTCACCACTATTGCGAGATAATATAAAACTGTAAAAAATATTTAAAAAATTGAAACAGTGTTTTCCAAAATAGGGAGTAAAAATTTCCATTTACTCTATTTAAGATATCTATCATTCCTTTATCTTAAGAAGGCAATAGAAAATGGTATAACAATTATATAAAAGGTGAAAGATAATTTAATTTGCTATTTTTACTCTCCATTAAATTTTCATATACTTTTTGTATATTTAATGAGCATCAACTTT
Organism: Homalodisca vitripennis; assembly: GCF_021130785.1. Classification (NCBI taxonomy): domain Eukaryota; kingdom Metazoa; phylum Arthropoda; class Insecta; order Hemiptera; family Cicadellidae; genus Homalodisca; species Homalodisca vitripennis. Next base: position 41,531,133 of record NC_060208.1, read on the forward strand.
GATTTTCATCATATGTAAATCCACATAAGTTAAATATACCGTATTATACATATTATCAAACAAGTGAAACATTTTGAATTTTAGCTTTATTCCGTATCGTTGTCTTGTTGACTTATTACAATCTGATAAACATGAAACTGATCGATGACATTAATTGGGTCGGAGACTAAAAACGAACTATGCAACTTCGTTTCATTAAAAAAAAAAAAAAGAAAAGAAATCACAACAATACCATAGAGATGGTATTAAATCCTCCAACATAAAACATCGGGTTGCAATATAATAAGCGTCTAACACTCGAAATATCGATACTCATTTTATCAAATCATCGATATTCACAAATAAAAAATCCTTGATATAACCACTCAAAGCATATTAAATTACAGGTGTTTCAAATTACAGTATACAGTATTTCTAAATCACAGTAAATTACAGTATTTCGACTGTTTTTACCTGTTAAAAAGTAAATAATTTCATGGTGAATAAAAACTATTTAGGTTATGTGTATTTACTAACAAAACAGTTTAAAATTTACTTACTTTTTTATTTTTAAGGATAAACGTGCCTCACACCTTGTGACACAAATAAAACATGTATATGGCGTTGTTGAGGCCATTGCATATAGGCAGTATTAGTATCTGTAAAAGGTGATTCATTGGAAAACCTATTGCCGGAATATTGTTATTTCAGTAACAGCTGGAATGAATGATTTGGCGTTCTCATAATGACTTTCTGGTATTAGGTTACTCGGTTATTAGTAACAACCGAGGCCAATTTAGAGCATGCAATAAGGCTAGAAATTTAAATATTATGGTATAGAATGGTATTTCTCGATATAAGTAGATTTAGATTAGGTTATCATAAATTTGTTACCAGTAGTGCCAAAGTCAAAGATAACCTTTCCATGTGCTCATTTGAGACCAGAGCTAGAATGTAGGTACTATATGTAGGGATGGTTTACTCTATTACCAAAAGTATGGGGTGGCGAAGCCTGCACTGATGGCCAGGTACATTTCCGATCATTACTTTTCCAACCTAAGATAATTTCCCAGATCGTTCTTCGAGATCACTTCGGACGATTTGGAACGTGATCTGAGGTCAGGAATTAACGATCGGAAATGCCCCTGGCCATCAGTGCGGGTTTTAAGGCGTTACCCCAAACTTCTAGTAAAGCGGTAAATCATCCCTCAAGGTAGTACCTAAATTCAAGCTCAGATAACGTGAGTACTCATACAAATTTAGATTTAGTCTCAGTTTAATTGCAACTTATAGTAACGTCATTTCAGTAACAGCACGATGGCCGAGATTGGATCGGCTGATAACACGTTACCACGGTAACAGGTTACATGAACGTAATACCTCAACACGTTTTTTGTAATAGGTTATTAACAAATAACAGTATTTCTCATCTCTAGCAGCCATTACTCAAATGCCATACACATGATATAACTTTGCTCGAATGTATTTGAAACAATAATGTCGAACTGAATTACGTTATAGACTTTTAAGATCGTATTACAGTTAAGCTATATTTGTAGATGTAAAATAAATATACGAATTTAGATTATAGGAAATAATACAGCTTTATTTATACTAAATTTAAGCAGCATAGTACATACAAATTTTAAATTGCCTGACAGCATTTAAATCGTTCTAATCGAGATTTGATTCCATTCGAGTGTTAAGCGCTAATCTTACTGCAGCCAAAACATTGTTTCCACGCAGTAGAAAAATATCGTTTGTCCATTCGTCGTTTGCGAAGTGAATATCCTGTCAGAATTGATGTGAATCATAACGGATTTCAGTTATTGAACGAATGACGCGAGATCTAGTTATCCTCGAGGTTGTTTTACGTGTTTTACCTTGTGCTGACAACTGTCACTATTTTTGACATGAGTGTTTCTTGTTATATTACGAGGAACGTACCACTGTTGCTCGTATAACTTCTGATAGTCTCCTTCTGGGGGTTTTCTGGCTTTGACTTTTCGACTTGTACTGTATTTAGTTGTATTGCATATAAAATATATATTTTCGCTACTCTATTATTCGTTACTCGTTACTGGTTAGTATATTTTTCTCCGATGTTCTTGGAACTAAAGTGGAATAATAACCTAATTTGCACGCGTAGTAAATTTCTCTTGAACTTCGTGCCGTTCGTCAGCCTACCGGTTACCACCTCTTGCGCTTTGCCCGTAAATAAAATCTACATTTTTCGTATTATAAATTAGTTATTTCATGCGAGACATCCATTTTAATGTATTATAAAATAAATTTGTGAATAGTAAAGTAACATACCTACGATCTTTGTTTTATTTTCTAGATTAATACAGATTAAGTTGTGGTGATTATAGGATGTCTCGATAATTGGAGGATATTTTTGTCTACATACGGTTGTAATTTCTTCTTACAAATAAATATTCTGTATTCTATATAATGTTTGTTTGTACCATATAATCGGCTCTTGGCCATCTTTATATCGTTATCAATGGTTTGTTCATCACTAATGAGTAAACTAAGTGAAACCTTGATATTGCTAAAATTAAAATTGTATTTATGCTCCTCTTTGCCAAAAAATATCACTGTATATTTTTTTATCCAACTATACTTTTTTGAAAGTTTACTTAATTCTAGGTTGTTCATGACTTCCCTTATATTGGTGAGTTTTCTTAATAACTAAACTAGTTTTAATTTAGTATTAGTCTCTCCCGTTTCTGCTAATATTAAATTAAACTCAGATTTTGTTGTTTTATTACACAATATGAATAACTATACATCGTAATCAGTATATAGTTCTTAGCTTGGCTCTCCCTCTAGTGCTTAAAACAATTACATAATAATGTAAATTACTTACAGCTTTACACTCGAAATGATAAAGTATGGACATTGGATTAAAGTCCAATTACTATTATGTTGGAGACAAATAAATGGTCCACTGCAATGACCGCCAGCAACTGTCATTCGCTAATATGTGTCGTATCGATTGTGGATTTCAGTAAGCCGAACCCCTCTTACAAGGTCTTTCGCCGCAAACCCTGCAAATGCTGTTCTAATCCGGGAAACCTATTTAAGCTTGATTTTACCTTTATTTTTTTTAGAAGTTATTATTAGTAATTCTGATCTATTATACACTTAGATTGTTCAAACAAATTTTTAAAAGCATCTCCGAAATACATAAAATATTCTTTATCAGGTCAAAAGTTTCCTTCAATAATTGATGACCTTCAACAGGGAAGTGATCGGTTAACCATAAAAGAATAACAAGGACAAAATCAGGCATCCAACCATTTTGCCTTTATATTTGATAAATATGATATCTTGATGTCTGAATAATGGCTTGAGGTCTGTTTTGGCTTCATTCGCCATGGGAAATTCGTCTCTGGGGCTGAAGCCATTTTCAGCTGCAGCTATTAAGTGTTTAGACTTCAAAAGAAAGCCATTTAGACAGTCCTTTACCGTTCAGGAAGCTTGGTTGCTAACTTTATCTAGCCTCTATATTCTCGAGGTATTTCTATACAGCTTCTCAATTGGAACTTAGGTGTGGAGGTCGAAAATTACTGGGTAAGGAGGAGAAACAACTATTTACTACAATACAGAACAACAGCTTATGCACATTTTGTAAACAAGGTAGTGTCACATAATAAAGTAACATTTCAGTCAATTGTATGACTATACAAACAACACAATAGACACATTTTATGGACATGTTATGACTATGTGTCCTTAAAAGAGGTATTGTTTATTTACATATAAAACATATAATTATTCGCTTCCACAACGCTTGTAATACAATCTACATTATCTTCCTGTAATAAATAATTATCATATTACTACTACGATGTATTCTAACTATCTCTGTGATCAGTTTAAACAATCACTTTATCAAGCCTTGGATTCTGGCAGGACAATAATTGTCTGAGCTTAAATAAACTTGAATAGATGTCTATGAAAATGATCGTTTAGAATTCGTCATTTCCCTCTCATGCTTCTCCGCCTACCAAATCATACTCAGAAGCATTTTATTTCCAACAAGAGTACAATCATGATCACATATAACCTTTATAGCTCGGTTTAAATGATATGGGCACCAAATGAACGTATATCGAATAAGATTTTTACACACAACGTATAAATAACAAATAAATAAATTGTAAAAAATTAAACCAAATTACATTTTTTTGTGATTCATTATTTAATTTTTGTGAAGAAAGACTTACAATAATAAAAGACATATGTTTGCTCATTGTACATTAATTACTTATAAATTATAATTGGGTTAATCCAACAATTTTGTTAGTTTAAAATGGCAAAAATCAAAATTACTCGGGATCCACCAACAACAAGACAATAAAATACGGAACTAATCTGATTGTAAATTACTTTTCTAAGGTTCTTATAATTTTGTTTCTTGTATGCAATTGTTATATCTAGCAAAAAACATAATCATTTTAAATCAATTTCAGTGTATCACTCCAGAAACTAAATAATTTTAAACAGTACTATTTATAATCAACACCATATTCACCAAAGAATGGTAAATATTGTTCAACCTTGAATAGTTGCTTGTAGATATTTTATTATTTTTATTATTAGATACCTTTATATTTTTTGAAAAGTAATTAAGAAGTAAACTTCCTCGACTAACTCATATTCGTATTCAAGAATGGAAAGATGTTAAAGGATATTATCTACGTCAGTTTTTTATAAAACAGTAAAATATATATTCCCATAGTATTGGTTGATTGTAGGCTGTTGTAATAATAAAAAAAATTTAATTTAATTTCCATGCAAATGTTATTAAAAACTATCAAATTTCATCAGTGTGTATCAATAAACAATCGAGATCGGGTTTCTTCTGTTGCAAAGAAGTTATGTTTAGGGAATCAAAAAGTTTGAGTAGGAATAAAATGACATTAGTACCCAGAGCAAGTTGAATTCCGGACTGAAAGTTTGGAAAGTCTGAAGTCTTGACGTCGGAACAATTCCCTACAAACTTTGGACAACAATACGGTCGGATGATGGGCCTAGTATGGACTTAAGTATGATACATATTTTTTATTGATACAGCACAGCTTAGTTGTATCCCAAAAATCTAGCATTTCTAACTTACGACGTTCAAAAACTGAAGTAAGTGTATTTGGAGTGAATTATTTACTGGATCATCGTTTTATAGTCAGTTATAAACTTAGTTATTTTATTGTATATAACCAAAGTAGGTTTTCAAGTTTGATATTTTAGTTGACAATAATTAAGAATTTAAAAAGAGTTTAGAATCATACCCAAAAATTATCCTCTTTTAGCTCCCTGGCATATTTAATTTCTTTCTAATAGAAACAAATTGGTATTTATAGTGATTTTGTTTTACCAGTAAAAATGCTTCTATTGTACACTCTAAAAAAAATATCGGTCTCAACCAGCAATCATAAAATTTCTAACTATATGGATTATATATTTTATCTTGCAATTATAAATTGAACTTCAAACCTCATGGTGTAATGAGACGCCGTTTAAAGCCATTTAAGGAAATATTAGCTTGTAAATTCAGAATAGTTTGTACAGAATAAGGTACATTCGTAAATATCCACTGTTCACTAATTCGTAAAAATACTGTTTTTAATGTAAAAGTATATAAAATAGAACAATAAAATCTTCAACTTCAATACTATAACGGTTTTGCATTAAGGGGAGCACTTCGCCCTATCTTCGTAATGTTAACATAGGTACACTTATCTCAAGAACTACTTGAGGTATCTTCATAATTCTTTTTTTCATTTAAAGAGGGCTTCTAGGGGAAACACGTGGAACCAAAAAAAAAAATTTTTTTTGGCATATACCCTAAAAGTTATATATTTTTGTTTTAACGCTTGTCAAAAACCTATATAAATATGTGTATATGTATGTATATAAAAATATTGAACTCAGTGAAATGTGATGTTTTTAGTGGTTCCACATATGTAAAACCAGTGCTACAAACATACAAAAAAAATTTCATATTCCTACCATTTGTAGTTTTTGAGAAAAATGTACTTTTGTATTGAAAACCGCAACTTTCGGAAAAAACACAAAAAAACGGAAAAAATACTGCTTTATTACCTTTTTTCAGTACATTCCAGGTGCATAGGCTGGCTGATCTCCTTCCTGCTCCTCATATTCATCCTCCAGACTTCTTTTTAGTAAGTTTTTCTTCTGTCTAATTTTTTTCTCTATATCTTCTTGAGCTTTCTCTGCCTTCCAAATTCGCCGCCGGTCAAGCTTTTTTCATTGCTGTAATAAAATGCTGCCCTGGTGACACTCCTATTTCTTGAAATACTTTGCATTTGCCAATGTAGCCATCATTAAAAGCTGTAACAGCTTCATATATGCCAAATTTCAAAGTTTTAATCTCCACAAATGTTCTTTTAGGTATGTTAGGTCCAAATGACATTGTTGAGGGACTCATTGGGATTTTTGAGTTTTTTCCCTTAGTACATTTGCCCAGTAGAGTTGGATTGGCTAGATCTTGAAAAATAGGTTTAATAAATGTCATTAGGTTTTTCAGGCAAGTGAAAATGGCTGCCATGATCATAGTTTTCATTGGAATTTTACGGCTTTGCGGTACTTACACCAGGTTTCTTCATCATCTGGACATAGTCCATGTTGAGGCCTTTCATTAGAAGACATCACATGGAAAAACTCTGCCCAAATGGCTTTTTTCATGTCTTCAACAGAGTTTGTGTTTGCGTCTAATTGCCAATCCGTAGTATTTTTGGAGCTGAATAATGGCAGAATCTGTTAGCTTGTTCTTGCCGCCAAGTCGTGAGCCGTCCAGGGAGTGTTTTAGTCTTAGCTTTTAGATTTTTTAATCTCGATCCCCATCCGTTTCTGGACATCGGCCTATGCATTCTATCTTTGTTATGGCAGTATCACCATAGGGCTTGGCTTCGCATACACTGGAGTAGAACGCCTTGCTGTCTCCATCACCAAGGTATTCAAGGTAACGAGCCTCATACAATGCCCTGCGAGCGCTGAAAAATTGCGACTGCTCCAGCAACTTCCATGGCTCCACTAGAACCTTCAAAGTTTGCGATACAGCCATCACCATGCGTGTTGTTTAGTCTATTAGTGCATCTGCAATATTTAGATAAAATCTCGATGTCTAGGACCTTACCGGTTGATAAAGATGTCACTGATACCACTCCATTTAGTGAAAGGTGACCCCCGCTTCTGCCATGAGCCATCAGCAGCTATAGCGAGGTCTCTGCAAACCATCATTATCCGATACAGCTTCTTGCACACAGCAACTTTGCATTGACTTCTTTACACACTAACTCAGCAATTGAACCCAAGTAATGCTCATGTTCATGATATCTCAAAAGGCGGAGTGTAAGATTCATAAAAGCGCAAATTTTCTCCGCAGCCACTCTACCTTTGCCTATGTTACGCATAGCATAAACCAAACGAAGATTTAGGTCATAAAATGTGTTAGGCCTATCAGACTTTGCTTCATTCTGATTAGTGTTAGGCCCTGACTAATTCAGAGTTTGTCACAGTAATAGTGTTTTCACAATCAGAACAGCTGACTATAATTTTTTGATGCTAGGCCTACAATGTGTTTTACTTTGTAAACAAGTTGGCCATGGCAATTTTTACCACACTGAAAACGTTACTAAGAGCCTCATTCAACAATCCTATATTAACTATACAGTTTTTTCAGACTCATCATTTTCATTCAATTGGTACTGTTTCAAAAAAGGACTGACCTTCTTAGAAGATGCACTTTGAGGTCTTGGCCTATCCACATTTGGAGTATTGGTACCTCGATTGTTACTTGATCCTGAGAAACTAGGCCTAGGACTAGTTGGAGGGTTATGTTGATTTCCTTTGAAAACGCGTTTCTTGAAAGCAGGCTTTGAACGTGGCATTATAAAATTCACTACACTTATAACAAAAAATACTCAGAACTCTCCACTAAACTCACAAAAAACCATAATCATTTACGTAATTTTCACTCTCTAAAACAGAAATGTCAGTAACCAAAACATGTATGCTACCTAGGTTATAAGCAATGGTTATAAAACAGATGTTTTGTTTGGTTAGTGTAAGTTGTTGACATAACAAACTGTCACTGCCAACCAAATCATGAACATGGACTGCAACGAAGTGTAGTACTATAACAGCACCATTCAAAGTGTGACTGCTACAGGCCGCCCGAAACTGGCCTGCAGGCCTATTTAAAAAAAAATATTTCGGACACTTCTAGTCATCATAAAAAAAATTTAATACCACCATTGTTATCGGGAAAATTCCAAACTTTAATAAAAAAAAAAAAAAAAATTTGTAATTTTTGAGATTTTTTACGAAGTGCTCCCCTTAAGGTAAGACAGATAAAACGTAATACCGTAGTAAGACTAGATAGAGAGAACCGTTATCAACAAGGGAAGAATGTGTGATACATTACTTAGATAAGTAATAATACTAGACTTCACAGACAGACAATTATCGAAAATAACGGATTATTTAATATCTTACTTACATAAGTAGTAATAGTAGACTGGATCGACAGAACGGTTATCAACAATAGAAGATTATGTAATATCTTACATAAGTAGTAATAGTAGACTGGATCAACAGATCGGTTATCAACAATGGAGGACCAAGTTATATTTGATATAACAATGGAAGACTATTTAATATTTTACATAAGCAGTAATAGTAGACTGGATTAACAGATCGGTTATCAACAATGGAGGACCAGGTTATATTTGATATAACAATGGATAGACTATTTAATATTTTACTTGAATAAGCAGTAATAGTAGACTGGATCAACAGATCGGTTATCAACAATGGAAGACTATGTAATATCTTACATATGTAAATATTAATAGTAGACTGTACCGACAAAACCGTTATTAGCAATGGAAGATTATGTAATATCTTAATTAGATAAACTGAACCGACAGAACCGTTATTAACAATGGAATAATAGTAATACTAGACTGGACGGATAGAACCGTTATCAACAAAGGAAGACTATGTAATATCTTACAAAAGTAGTAATAGTAGATTGGACTGACAGAACCGTTATTAACAGTAGAAGAATAGTAATACTAGACTGGACCGATAGAACCAGTTATAAAATATTGAAGAATATGTAATATCTTACATATGTAAATATTAATACTAGACTGGAAGGATAGAACCGTTATCAACAAAGGAATATTATGTAATACCTTACTTATATAAACAGTAATGCTAAACTGGACCAACAGGGCCGTTATTAACAATGATAGATTATGTAATATCTTACTTGAATAAGAAGTAATAGTACGTTGGACCGATAGAACAGTTATAAAGCATTGAAGAATATTTAATATATAACATATGTAAATATTAATACTAGACTGGACCCACAGAACCGTTATCAACATCGGAAGATTATGTAATATCTTACTTGGATAAGTAGTAACAGTAGATTGGACTGAAATAACCGTTGTTAACAATCGAAGAATAGTAATAGTAGACTGGACTGACAGAACCTTAATCAACAATGGAATATTATGTAATGTCTTACTTATGTAAATATTAATACTAGTCTGAGCTGACAGAACCGTTATCAACAATAGAAGATTATGCAATACCTTAAAAGATCTTACATTTGTGTTCGACTACTGAATAGTAGACAAAGCTGCTTTGTACCTCTACATTTAATAATAGTATTCCGTATATTATTATATTTGTATCCGTCTACTGAGTTGGCATAACTGAACAGATGGTGGGTGCCTCACTTGTCGTACACCATTGTTTAATACAGACAATAGCTTATTGAGCACTCCAAGTAATAATAAATCTATAGTTAATATTGATAATACCAGAGTATTATTTGAAGCATAAACTAAGGAATGTCCTGTTTGACACCAAAGATAAATACAAAATCTTCATTATAAACAACGAAAAAGAATAATAATATAGTCTGCAGTGATATAAAATTAGAAATAGTTTTAACGGTCTAAAATTTAGATCTTCCATCATAATCTCTTTTATATTAGCTATATAATTTTATTAGTGTATAATTTATTTTATGAAAATAAATTAGTGTTGATTATATATGTATATAATATATCTATCCAGTAAATATGTCTTTGAAGCATTTGGATCAAGAAATGTGTTCCATACATCTAGGAGCCAGATTTTGGGTTTTGACCAAAATTAACGCTATTGATACAAGGGTTCTATAACAAGAATTAAAGTAAGTGATATATTGCTCACCTCATATACATTGTAGACTTATTCCTCAGATTTGTGGTAAACACAGTGAAACGGGAATAAGTGAATAAATTCATGTATAATTCAAATTTAAGCGTTTATTGTTGGTCCCCATTTACCTTCAAATCTATACTGGTAATGGTTCTGTACTGTAACAAAATGTAATGGTGTATGTTTGTGTGTGTGTGTGTGTGTGTGTGTGTGTGTGTGTGTGTGTGTGTGTGTGTGTGTGTGTGTGTGTGTGTTTTATTCCATCACGTAAAACTACTGGATTGATTGCATTGTAATTTTAAATTGGCGTTCTTAAGTTTCCTGATTATTATATAGGACTATTCCTATTTCTAAATCCCTCCGGGCTACGCCCCAATGGTCATGAAAACTCCCTTTTGGCTTAATCCGAAGATAATAAATATTTTTAAATAAATTATAATGTGACAAAAATATCATATGTTTAGTGAATTTTAGTACTATTTTAAATTAATTTACGTTTATAGTATTTGAAACCATAGAGTAAACTTAATAGTAACAACACTTCTTATGTCAACCTTCTCTGTAATCACTGATGAGCACGAATAATAATCAGATAGTAATAAAAGGTTTTGATTAAATTATAGACTTTAACTGCAAATGTTTGCAAATACAAAATATGCAATGCTTGATCATTAGTGTAATGCAGATATCAAAGACAAAATTACTGTATAACGTTTTTGCTACTGATTAAAAGACTGTAATAAAACACATCTTAGTTGTTTTTTGACAAACGTGGGCGCATTAGGCAAACTCAACTATCATACTATAAATAACTTAGATCGGATGTAACTACAACGGCCACAGGTGAATACTTTTTGACCGGAATAGGCTTCTCAGACCTGTGTACGTGTGTATATTCTTCAATGGGGCATCAATGCGAAATTAACTTCCGTTCAATAAGTCGTAGACCCTTATTATTAACTACATCACGAGTGTATTAACTGAAAAGGTAAGAACTTCGACTTTGAAATTCTCCCACCCTGGCCTAAAATAGTTTAACTGTTAATGAAATGGTATATCGAGAAATATTTAAGAGAAATTTGACTTATTTCACAGTATTCATAAGAAGTCAATGTGATATTCAATGTCAGTATTCATTTACAGTTAAGTCATCTTTGAATTGAGGACCTCAAATCTCTGCTCTTTAAACTTAAATCTATAATGATTCAGAAGACTGTAATATTTTTCAGTAATTATCACCTAACTCAGAAGTGTTTAGAATATCATTTAAAAGGAATACGTCCATGATGTCAGTGTTTTTCAGTAGTAAATTTTGTGCGAAGCCACGAATAACTGCTAGTATATTAAAATAAACAAAGTTGAACACTGCCCTCTGCTGACATGTTGGATTCCTCTCCCCCCTCCGCTAAAGAAGTTAATTCTGGATACGCCGCTGCTACTTCGAAGACTTCAAGATGGAATTGGCGGGTTGGTAATGAACTTAAACGCTAATCAAATGAGAACTCTCTTAAACCCCCAAATGGGCTTGAAAATTTTGCTCGCCTTCATCTATATCAATATTTATTGCAGTTTTATACTTGGTTGTCAAATAGGAATCGGTTAACCGTGTATTTGTGTGTTTTAGTGGACTAGTCCTTTGCTAAGGTTTACCATTCCTGAATCAATACTTCCAAGGTTAATTGTTACTATAGTTAAAAAAACAGAGAGCCAATTTGTATTGTAAAAGCACACAACTTGGTTTTTTATCGATAGATGAGTTTCCCATAAGACATAAATCGATAAAAAACAGAGAGCCAATTTGTATTGTAAAAGCACACAGCTTGGTTTTTTATCGATAGATGAGTTTCCCATAAGACATAAATCGATAAAAAACAGAGAGCCAATTTGTATTGTAAAAGCACACAGCTTGGTTTTTTTATCGATAGATGAGTTTCCCATAAGACATAAACCGATAAAAAACAGAGAGCCAATTTGTATTGTAAAAGCACACAGCTTGGTTTTTTTATCGATAGATGAGTTTCCCATAAGACATAAATCGATATAAACCGCGTTAGTTTTGGTGGTGTGGTCTAAATGAGAGAAATTCCATAAGGTAAACGAAATAATTTTTTTTTTTTCCTCTGATTATATTTTTTAGCTAAACGGACATAAATCAATCTTCAGACACGAATATAAATGTTACGTTAGAATCGGATAACAATTTAAAAATAATATACGACAGTGGCAACTTTCAGACTCTTAATGTATTTCCTCCGTGCAGTATGCAGTCTAAGCAAGCCAGGATGTGTGCTTATACAGTACATATTTTCTCTCGGTTCTTTCATAAATAACTAATATTTGAAAAAGATGAGGTAATGGTAGACCACGTCACAGTTCTATGAAATCTTTTTAATTAATAAGAATCCAATTGCCAATAAATGAACAGAAATATTTTCAAAGGATTATGCTTCTAAGTTGTAATTGGAACGCCAAGATTTTATTTATGTTAAAGACTTTGAGTTTTAGTTCAATGCCCAATCAATAATTTTTCACAAAAAAGATCATCATATTTGGATATTTACAGTCGATCTAGTGTTCCATGGAACATGGTGTCAGTGTTTTTCAGAACTTTGATGTGCAGTGATTTTGTGCTAAGCCACAAATAACTGCTAGTATATTAAAATAAACAAAGTGGAACACTGCTGATAGTCTAAGTGTTATATAATTAAATAAGTCGGAGCTGCTGATAATTTCTCAGACAACCGTTTGAGCTCCATATTTGTTTTGGTCATTATTTCAGAACGTATCTGACTACCGACAAGATTGTTGTTTACATGACACACTCTTGTCTCAAAATCATCGTTTCACCATACGTTATGTTGATCTACTTGACCCAGTGGCTTCGAGGTTTCTTAAATTGCTAAAGTTTTGACAGTTTTTATAAACTGTGACTAAATCTCTTTAAAAGTTACCTGGAGCCAGTTTACGAGTGGATTTCCTGTTGGCTTCAGTTGGCTGAATATTCATGCCGCAACAGTTACCAAATTGTACCGTGTTCAATTGGTCTGTAAATTGCAATCTAAGACTGAAAAGCTTTTCATAAGTTTGAGCACCATAAACTAACTGATTTTTACAGACCCTAATAAGGATGATTTGTCCATCTGGGGAATCATCTCCAGCTTATCCAGATTGTTATTTCATTTACGACAGTCTCCAACAGATCAGAAGACGAGCCCTTGAAGTCTTCACAGAATAGGATTGTTGAATTTATAGCTTTAGATTAAGTATTATCCGCTACTGATTGTTTATTGTTATCTTTACTATTTATCTTACATTGATTGTTTTATTCTCGTTATTTTGTTTATCCTATTGTTAGCTGAACTGTTTATTATTTTTATAATAATCTCTACTATTTGTTATTGGCTGTTTAATTGTTATTCATGTTATTCATTTTTAATTATTTTTACTCTAATTATTCATTTTTTATTATTGTTACTCTAATTATTCATTGTTAATGTACTAATACCCCAACGTGTTTATCTACTGTATATCTTGTAACTTAATAGCCTATTTAAAAATACATGTTTGCTTTTAGGACAATTACCCATTGTACTTGATTTATTATTTAATATTATATACTAAAATTTCTTCAAATATTAAATAATTTACTAATAATATGCCTAATAAGTTGGTAATTAAGAGATAGATTTATCGTTCTTGTATACCGGGATTGTTTATTCTTTATTTTTGAATAATTGTGATACTATGCTGCTTGTAATGACTGTTGTTATATTACTCTTAATACTGCTTTTGTTGATTTAATATTTTTAGCTTTATGTACTTGTATCTTAAGGGTTTGTAAATGTTATTATTCTTTCTTTCATGTACATTTCATTAAACAACATGTATTCTTTTTGCCATCTATTATATTATGTATAAATTGGCTACTGCCGTTGATGAAATAAAATAAATAAAAAAATACCACAGCATCAGGTGTTGGATTTAGTCATGCAGTTTGGCTAATATAGTCATGTATTCTACGTGGGAACAGGTTCATTGTTCGGGTTATAACTGTGGGTAGCAGCACTTTTCCTTCCCATCTCCTCTCAATTGATTTATGTTATCGAAGTAAATATAAAATAAACTTTAATTGAATACTACTAATTTTGTGAGTACATTTTACAAAGGCATGTTAAAACAACAGGGTTAGTAGAAATGTTCTGTGTAAAAAGTTATATTTTAAATCAAAATTGAGTGATTATCCTGTATACAACCATTAGATGGTAAAGGAAAGAAGTGAGCTTTAGAAAAATTCACGTGAAATTAATCAAAGCGAAATCATGTAATTTTTTTGGTAATGAGTCATAACATTTCAAGAAAGACCATAATTCATTTTTAAGTTATTTAAACCATCTCCACCAAATTTGGTATACAAAGAGCACGTAGACATGATAGACTTACTATAGAAATCACAAACGCCTCATTTGATAAATATTGGCTACATATGCTTAAAAGTTAATGTGTCGAACGACTGAGTGCAAGTTCGAGCTGCATATGATTTACTTATAATGGGACTTTATTTCAGTCACAAAGTAGTGCATTAACTCCTATCTGTGTGGCAATCGCACATGCAATATTCACTGTAATAGATGATTTTGTTTTTTATCTATGAAGTGACCTATTACCTATGAAATGCATGCTACCATAACATGTTCTATTGTGAGATATAAAAAGTAAGTAAAGTAGTGCCACGCAGGACAAGTTGACCTTTTGACCTAACAGTACAAAGGGACATACTGCAATAGTAGTGGATTGCTGCAACGTTCATTTTCTATTTTGTCCATTGGTTTTGTGCAGTTCGATGAAAAAGCTATTTTGTTGGTTGAATCATTCCGTTTAAGATAGCTCTAGTTGATGAACTTCCCGTATACCTTGACGTCTCACTGATGTTAACGGCTAGGACCATTCGTCAAGTGTAATTGCCATTGCTCCCTTGGTCAAGCTAATGGTAGTGTCAGAACAGGTGCTCGCAAATCAACCTACGCCATTGAGAAGCCAGAATATATTTTGTCTATGGTATGTTTGTATGTCAAAACAATACACTAGCCAGCTAGTAAACACCACTTACTAATTAATATGATTGCTATTTTCGACATAATAATCACAACGCTAGTTCAACTAAGACGATGTCAATGAAATGTTTTTGACTCAAACTGCAACATGCCCTAACCACTTTTCCCAGTGCTGTGTATTATATCTCAGTTCTTTACCATCATTAAAAAGGGCACTTCAAGCTCAAGCAATACACTTCACAGCCCCTTTCAGAACAGGGCACTGCTTTATCGAGCAAGGACGTTGAATTATTTAAGCCTCGCTGTAATTTAAAATAGACGATGTTTATTAACTGAGAAAACATTTAGTCCGCTAATAAATAACGATGAGTGGTTCTTTTAATAAATTTAAACAACGTATATACTTTATTAACGCAAGAATAGTTTTAACAAATTTAATATTATTGTTTACTTATGACTATTCATCAATATGACAATTGGTGCAATCGCAACCTTCCAAGTGTATTCATTACCGCGTATCCCAATGTTGGACCTCCTTGAGATTACCTTTTACAATAGTGAGTTTCCTCAAAAGAAAACTCATGTACCGTACAAAAATCGGTACCTACAGGCAGTTTCTATTATGTACACTTGGTCATTGCTGTATTAAAATGGAATTTAATGTTAAAAACCGCTGTTTTTTTTTTTTGTTTAATTACAAAAATATAAACTTTGCATTAGTGACATGACAACTAGTCCATTTTGTACAGACTTTACCTCGGTTCATGAAGAATGAGATGTTTCTTATACACACCGAATTAGCCGTTATATAATAATTTTAGATATAATACTACTTATAACTTAGTCGTCTTAGTGTTAAAGTGCAACAGGGAATTCTGATTGGAAGCATCGTAACATCTACACAATGCTAATTTAATCAGCGTAACGGGCCAAAAGGTGATAGAGCAACAGTTGTTGCTATCGATTCACCCTTCCCTAAACTCCCCCCCCCACCCTATATCCTTGCGTTTCTTTCCCGGATAGCGGGGGAGGGGGATGAGAGGGGGAGGTGGTTACGTCCTCTACCATTACCCTTTCCGCTATAGACCCTCAAGCCTCATTCTGCTCCTCACTCATTTTCAATTGACTGTACCGAAGTGCCTGTTTATGTTGTCTTGTGTTTACTGCTCGTTATTACATGACAAAACAAGGACCTTGACATATAGCAATTTAGCACATACTCTATGTAAGTTTATTTACTCGTCGTGACTTTCAATGCTATTTATTGGTTCTCAATGGCGTTTTGGTTGACTTCACCGCTCCCCAGGCGCTTGACAACCTTGCACAAACATGTACGTAGCTGATGAAGGTTTTAAATTGGTTTCCATCTTTCCATATTCTGGGAATGCCTCATAACCAACCGGTGACGTCCGTCTTTATGAGTTGTCTGATGTAAAACAATCGAAGATTTCTAATGATCTTGAATCAGTTAACGTTATTGCTATTCTTCGTCATCCAAAAGCTTTCACATTCCTCCCTAGGTGCAACTGGCTTACCGACGCCATAAAAGTGTCATGCCATTATGCAGAGAACCCCACTCCCTCATTTATCAGTATATTAGAATTCATTGAAAGTCTACCATTCCTATATGGTTAAGAAACCAATTTTTTAAACCAGAAATGGTCTCACTTTGAAGATGGATCACGCATATATACTGAAACACAAGCAAATTCACGTCACTTAAAATGTTGATGAACGTTTTGTACTTCACGGAGTATCTAAAAATCACCCATTTAATTGAGTGGGTGAATACAGGTATGTTTGAAATACAAGATCAGTACTACGTTGAAACTATTGTCTCTAAGGGAGTATTCGTACTACAATGGGAGAGAACATTACACGGCCAAACGTGTTGATTTCATAATTTCAAATGTATGATTATAGTATTACAAAATAATATATATTACCATTTGCACTTCACGACATGATGTGGCTTTGTCATCTGAAAACTAGCCAATATACTATTAGTTTAAATTCAAATATTTTTACTCTCAGTTACCGAATTAATTTTTAACCTTGCAATTTGAAATCATTGTGTGGATGCTATGGTCAATTAAAAATACTAAATGGCCATGTAACACGTTCAAATTGTATTTTACTATCTTATATTTTAAGTATTTAGTTACTTAGCAATAACTAAATTTATAACAGATCTACCACTAAAACTAAAATTATGTGGATCATTAGCTTGCTCTTAGGTTAGGCCTTGTCACATAACTTTTATAATTTTTTCAAAATTCACTCAACTCATAAACTTTGACTCAAAATTTCGTAATCAAAATTACTTTATTTTTAATTTAATTGAGTATGTTCTCCACAAACTAAAACTCAGAAAAGAAACACGTTATTTTAGACGGAAATTAATAACAACAAACAATCAACGTATTAAAATGTTACTAAAAATAAATTTGGAGGGAGTCGGCCAGCTTCAAAATAGAACATGTTATGCTCATCGATATAATAGTATAAAAAATGCCAAAATAATCGATATCGGGAACATGTTTTAACTCGAAAATTACGAAGGCAGCGCCTGTCGTGGGTAATAACTTCGACGCTAATTGATGACGGGCAATTTATGTCATTGGTAGCCAATGGGCTAGACATCGGGTCTGGTTCTGTTCCTAAACTTTGTGTCTTTGTGTTAATGAAATCATTATTTCATCGTGTAGTGATAACCGGTCGTATCTAGACATCAATAAAGTTTGTAAAACACGACTCTTTTTCGAAATCACTGAGACAAACATAACAGTTTCTGAAGGTGAACATTGTTTAAGTTTCTGATGTCAGGGGGATGTTTACAACTCCGATGTTCGGAAGTTGAATGAATTAAAATGGCTCAGTATTGTACACAATAGTATTGTATCTTCCCATTCGTGTTTTTGCTATAAAACCGATCTTCCTGAGCAGTATTACACAAGCAGACCACTAAGGATGTCAATAAGGATTTGATTTTGAATGTCTTGACTATACTGAAGGTACGTCAATCTCATTCAGAGCGGATTATTGCCAGAACATTTTGCTCACGTTCTTTGCTCCGTAATTGGAATGCACGACTTAGTTTGCCACATAAGTGACTACCATTGTCTACGTTATAGCTTTACGAGAGGAGACAGTAATTTTGTTATAATTGTAAACAGATTGTCGCCATTCCTTGTTATTCAAAATATATAAATTCAGTATATATTTCAGTAACAAACACCACGATAATGAAAGACCACGAGTTGTTTTTACGAAACGCTCTCTGTGAAACACGTGTCTACCGGTAGAGATCAAATAAATCCCGAAACTTTTTAATTGGAATCGGAGTTGGAGTGAGAACATAATTCATCACTTGTTTCACCACAGAGGTATTATTTTCTGGATAGTGTGGTTGTATGAACATGATGAAATTTATACAATTTAAACTTTTAATATCGAAAGGCAACAAAGAAACAAATGAACAAAATACAAAGCTTTACATTCCTATTACAGTTTTATTTTATTAAATATTGTTACGATATCTGAATTTGCTTTTACTGTAACGGATTAAACGTGTGTGAAAATAACTACTAAAAAACAGGTAAGCAAATTACTCAAAAATTTACAATCGACGTTGTAATTACTTTACCTTTATTCCGAAATATAAGGATGTAAACCTCGAAAAACGAGTGTCTATATGAGGTTGTTAGTATGGACAGGTTGAAATGTTGATAATTAAGAGCCATGAAATATTATATGGAAACAAACGAAATTTTAATTTCCAAAAAGACAAATTTAAACGTTTTTCTTTTTGTATAGAGAACAGGGGACAAAACTTATTTTATAGCTAGAGAGGTGTTGCAGTCCCGCTTCAGATGTAATCTATGTTTCAGGATGGTTTAGTTGAATGTGTCACGACACAGTAGTGAATAAAGTCTGGCTTAATATCTATAAATGTAAATGATGTATTGCCAACATTTTAAAATTTGTGGAAACTATAATTGTTTTGTTTTTTACAATATAATAAATTGAGATAATTCGTTCCTTTTGGCAAATAGACGACCAACCCTCTGCATTTATATAACAATAGATATTGTGAAAATAATTTTAAAATATTCAAATTTCAATACAATTAAAAATTAGAGCTTACACATTTTAGTTGTGTAAACCTAAGTCTGGAAACATTTTGTAACCAGCGAGCAGAGACTTTGCTTGAACTTTTCATGAAAAATTACATTATTGTGAATGTGTGTCATACTGAAATCTGTTGAGTACGATTATACGGCGGAAAATGGCACTGCTGACCTACTAATGCTGTCCACATTCTGTAACAATGGGTGTAACACATAGCCTACCGCACACATAAAAACCATTTAGGTGTAACATTCAGCAGTAAACAAGTGAGGCATTACTATCTTGGATAACTGTACCATTCCGAAACAAAATGTACTGGATATCTAACTACACGAATACAGCCTGAAGTATAGGAACAGAACAAGATGCACTTGGACGGAAACTGAATGCCAAGCTCTTACATTAATTCAAAACAATCCATTGACGGGCACCTGATATAATTGGATTGCCAATTTCTAGAATGCAGTGTTCGAGCAAATTGTTATTCGGTATATTTGAAGTTGAATTGAAATCATACAGCAAATTAACAGAGACTGAATACGATGTTAGAATCATACAGCAGTATTATAGTTGAAATTTTAATAAACGTTCTTCTGTTTAATATATTTAAAATAATTTGTCATTTTATACCGTAAAAACAGTTCGATGAGTAATTGTATGATTGATATTACAGCTTATTCAAGATTTGATTTCGTTATGATGTTTATACATTACAGTATTGTCAGAACATGTTCTACTTGTTTAATTGGATACGTTTAATCGTAAAACAACAAAGGGGTGTAATTCCAATTAAGAATATGTTATCTTAAAATTCATTTTGATATATAAAGTTGGTAGTATTTTAATTTATTTTTATACAATACTAGCAGTTACCCGCATCTTCGCATAGATTCCTTCGTTCCAGAGGTAAGTGTTAGTCACTAAAATTTATTTTATATTCAAGTTTATAGATAAGTCTGAAAGCGAAATAGCTTTATAAGTACTTGTTGTCATCCTCCACATTTGACAGAATAGCGCCAATGATTTCAGTAACAACTGAACTATTTTAGACCAGCGCGGAGAAATCCTATTGTCGAATCCCTTGGCTTTCTAGTTCACGCAATTATGATGGGGAGTGATGTAATTTTGAAACGGAAGTCGTCATATTTTAATTACGTATTATTTCGCATTTCATTGTTAAGAGCTTCAGACGTCAAGCGAAATACGAATGGCTCTTACTTTAGGTTTTAAGTTTATCTAAGTAATTACTGTATGGATAAATAAAAGTTTCGATGGTTGAATTTATCTTGTTGCCCTAATCAAGAATATATATATATATATATATATATATATATATATATATATATATATATATATATCTCCAGAGGTTTGATACGCTTACATCGATCTAAAAGACGTATTTATGGCCTTTACAATCTACTTTTTTAATCTCAGGGATTCTAATGCAATAGTTGTTTAAGCCTTGATGTGCACCGATCAAAAAATATAGTTCTGTGAAGCCTTTTATTAAAAACAAAGGTGGATTTTATAACTGTATTAATATCAGTAACACTATGTTTCGAGATCTGCAATCTGACCTCTTCTCAGGCATCTGAATAAGAGATCAGATTGCAGATCTCGATGTCCGAAAAATTCTTGTTTCCAACACAATCCTTCCATCGTCAAAAAAAAAAAAAAAAAAAAAAAAAAACTTAAACAAAGGAGTATTAATATAACAGTACTACTCAAGCTTTAGTATACAATGTTAACTATGTGAATACTAAGCGGCATATAATCATATTTTAGAAGTGTCATTAATCACTATTACTGTAACATTTCTAGCAAATTTGCTATGTACCAGTACTACTGCAACTATAGTACACAATGTTATATATCAGTACTACTCTAGCTATAGTATACAATATTATATACCAGCACTACTCCAACTATGTTATACAATGTTAACATTATAGCTAGCAAGCGGCAAGTCATATATTGGAAGTGTCAAGCACTTTTAATGCAACTATGGAGCGAGTGTGTTAAATTTGTAACAACATTTAAATAGTAACTATGTCTTTTATATTTACATTCCCTACTACTAATCAAGCGCTAGTTACTTAACATTTCCTAAAATTTACAGTTAAAAGTATATTTTTAGTAAAACTTCCAAGGTCCTTTGATAAAATCTTTGTTTAACAACAATTGCTATAAATGATTAAATAAGAGTTGTTGTTACATTTATGAGTACTCTATTTTTCAAGACTAGCATTGCAAATAAATTGAATTAGGTAATTAAGTTAATTAAACATGTTAAACATGATTATGTTGTCATATGACAATGTGTACTTAGAATAGTTGATTACATTTACTCCTTGCTGCTAGTATGTTTAATAGCTAATAATTTTGATAAAATTTATTAATATGGCTCTATTTACCTCTTTATATAACTGTTAGGTTGGGTTGGGTTAGGTTCACAAGTAGGTTAGGTAGTGAGATAATATCGGGTTAAGTTAGGTCACGTTTGACGAGGTCAGGTAACTTTACAAGACCCTTTTGTTACATGACTTCCCCTGCCATCCTTAAATAATTATTTTTACCAACGTTTTTTCATACTATCTAGTTAAATTTTTTATTTTAATGCATCACAAATTTTTCGCACTAAACCGGATATTAGTCTGGACTAATTAGCATAATATAATTAATTGTCTTTCAATAATATATGCAATTATTAAACCTATTTAATAATATTCTAGCATAGTTTCCCTATTGGTTCATAGCTTTTCCCGTATTTGATGTTTGTTGATGAAATGTTGAAACACAGTTTGAAATGTTTTTAAGCTATGTGAAACTAATACGTTTCCTGGGGATTGATGGCCGGTATTTTATGCGATGCCTCGGAGTATTGATTACGCGTATTATTCTCATATATTATCTACGCTTGGCTGTCAAGTTCCAGCTGGTTTATCCTGTTCACGCTACACTACGTATTGTTAAGTACATTAACGATCGACCTGAAGCTGGATGATGCTCAGCTACTGTCCAATGGTTGATTATTTCCACATTTATCTCTTCAGCCATTTACATTACAGCTTCAGTTACTAAATCGTAACCACTCTTTTTGAGAAATTCGTCATTTATATATATATATATATATATATATATATATATATATATATGTGTGTGTGTGTGTGTGTGTGTGTGTGTGTGTGTGTGTGTTTTTAATTATTTTATGTGTTTCGTTATGTTGTTTTGACCTGAAGAAGCGTAATGCGAAATATAGTTAATTAATATTAATATGTTTGCATTTTTCTACATATATATATATATATATATTGTCTAAAAATTAATCTGAATAAATAAATTGAATAGTTATTTTATTTCTTCTTTAATGCTTGTTAATTACGGACATGTTTGTTGTTTATCTGCCACTGTGTTTGAATCTTTTGTAATTATAATTTTATTTACTATAATTATTTTTACTGTGTAGGGCCACAGATTATACGAGACTATTACCTACAAGTGAATGCACAAACTTTGTTATAAATAAGTTTTAAGGTTGGGACACACATAACCGCACCGTGCCCGATACGTGAGTCGGCCGAGTGTCGGTGCGGGCTCGGCTCGGTTACCGTGAGGCCACACATTGTCCGTATGCAGTCCGAGCGCAACAATCTCACTGTTTGTACTAGAGCATGTTTCTTTTGAATTCGAAGTGACAGATACTTAAAAAATTATTCGGAAGATTACGTATTGAATGAGATAATTGTTAATTTCATTGTTGTTATTTTTATTAATCGCTGTGGTGAATGACACATCGAAATGCTACAGTAAAGCTTTGTACAATCAGATAGTATGTAAAATTTGTAAATATCATTATCTTGGTTATATTTTGTATCCCTATAATTCTTGTTCATTGTGTTTGCATTGGAGTGAATTTCGGTCAAAATACACTATAAACAGTATATTTGGTGTTTTGTTTTGTTTTTGTATTAAACCCAAGAGCTATGGTGTGATGCCAGAGAGTTTGCTATGTTGCAAGCCCGTTTATATTAATTTGTAAAACATAGTAAATATATTGTAAAATATATACTGGAGAACATACAAAAAAACACATTTTACAAAATATTTTTCTTTTATAGCTTTTATAGGACATATAATTTATTGCCAGAATTAGTCAAAAATAGTAGAAACATAAATATATTTTCTAAAAAAATTAGAGTACGGTTGATCGGACAAAATTATATTGAGTATATTTTTAAGATAATAAATTAGTGTATGGTTAGTCTTGTCTGTTAAGTTATAATATTTAAAATAGACACGTGTAGAGCATTATAAAATAATTATTTATAATATAATATTTATATGTTACATGTTTAAAGCCTAATATTTTAATTGTAAATCGTGCATAAATCCTTTTTATTTAATACAGCACAATAGTTATACTAAATTTAAACTTTGAAACGTAATAGTACATTATTTACTACATAAAGCTACAATAACTCGTTTTTATCATTTCATTCTTGCTAGTTTCCGCTATTTTTATTTTTTACCCTTTTTGTATATAGTATCCCCAACACAGGCACAGCCTTATGGGGTACCTAAATTTCCCTTATTTTCTAAATCTATTGGCCTAATTATTAGTTTAAAAAAAAGAAAACCCTAAAAGGATGTAAACCTACTTTTTGTATTTTATTACTCTAAGTACATAAATTAGAAATAAAGTAAGTAGAAAATTGTACAACGTTGTTTTACATTTGTTTTGTATTTGTTATTTGCTGCTATTGTAAATACGTTATTTCATAGTATTATGTTATTATTAAGCACTGGCAACAATACAGTATTTAATTGTAATATTCAGTTTGTTATCATCGGGAAATAAATTATTTATTATTATTTAATTTTTAACATGGGGTTTTCTTGCTTGAAAATCTTATTGTAAATAAAATATTTTTATTTTTACTTTACTGAAGTGAAAAGAATAAAAAAAATACAAATGTCATAGAAACATTCTAAATATGGCCCTTACAAAATACCGGAATAAATTTATCAAGTAACTTTAATACATCGAAGAAAAATAGATTTTTTAGCAAATAATTACATTCTTGTAATTTTTTAATTAATGAAAAAATGTTTATAGATTTTTTCATAATTCGAATTTAGTTGTTTAAAAATCACTTAATGTACAACTCATGGTTTTCAAATTTGTTGTAATAAGAAAATATGCACAATAAGAAAATATGACTAGTTTACTCTAAGGTAAGAAAATGTAATACTTTTATCAATAAATATGATTTTGTACGCGAACACAGGATGTAGAGTTAGTAGGCTATACTAAAAATTCAATAAAATAGAACGTGTAGACTACTTAAATAGTTTTAAAAAAGAAGAACGTAACAGTAAACAACATAATGATTACCGCTCGTAGACCGCACCGTGCCCGTCAAAATTCAAACTAAACATATCGGTGACGGTGCGGGCACGGTGCGGCCACGACGGTCTGGTGTCGGTGCGGACAATGTGTGGACTTGCTGGTTGAAAAAACTGCGCGCTTGCAATTCTTTCACCGTATGACGGCCAGCACACAGCCGACTGACGTGTCGGGCACGGTGCGGTTATGTGTGTCCCAACCTTTAATCTGTTCAATGCAAACGAATGTGCGTTTTGTATAGGTGTGTATGTGTATGTTAATGCTTAGCATGCTGCATAAGAAAATCGATTTATTTAAAGCGTAGGATAAACTTATCATTCTGAATAATATTTAAAATTTTTTTTAACTGGCCTAATCCAACCAGAAAGATGATAATTGGGAAGGAATTTTCGTTTCCTTAGTGTGACCTTATTGCAAGTACTCAATCATACCTCAAATTATTATCGACATTTATTTTATATTTATTACAAGCGAGAGAATGATATTCCACGTGCCACATAACAAGCTTCGATGAGGTTTCATGTAAAATTTTGAGACTACAGATGAAATCTTTTCTACGATATCTTAACACATGAAACGTTCAAATTTTGTTATCACTGAGTTAGGTTTTAGAGCTGTAAAATCCAGTTGTGCCATTGTAATTTAACATTAATTTTCACTGTATTTTTAAAACGTTTTTATTGCTATGAATAAGTTACATGTCTTGTGTCACAATGTTACACGAATCTGCAATGTTTTCCATGTCATCAAGGTTACCCATTAGCTAACTCTCAGTGAAGTCTCACGGAGTGACATGAACTATCTTAACACTCAGTCTTGCCTATATAGGACTGAAGCTTCATTAAAAATTTCTATTCTATAGGTCAGTACGTTTTTGAGATCTTGTGGACATACTGATAAACTATTCCGTTCCACTCCCTTAAGTGGTAGGCTTCGCTAACGCTCAGCCAATGAAACTATTTATTTATTTTTATGCATAATATAATATTTTACATGTTTTACGTCTTCTAAAGTTGCCTCTTTAGTATATCATCCTATTCCTGAATAATACTGAGGTCAAACGTTTTCTTTGGAATTGCAAATTGCAAGAGGGTTGTTCCACAGCTGTTAACAATCGCTCAACCCCTTCAGAGTTGCTTTGTACAGATTCACAATAGACCTGGAGACAGCCAACAGAATGATCCACTCAGTAGAAATAATGAGGGATTGCGTTTCTTCCTCACCTTGCCTTATGAGGAAAATGCGGTCTTTGCTGACTCATAGTTCTGTAGTTTGGAGAAGTTTTATTGTAACGACAATGTTATAGTACTGTAAAATGTAGCTTTTGACCCTATACCATGTAAATATGATAGAATCGCGTAGACATTGGCAAAACTATCTCTCCTTATGTAGAATGGGTATATATACGTTTCATTTTTTTAATTGTCTACAGTCTAAAATATACGTATACATCAAAACAGAAAATAAGCCAAAGCATTGTTCAAGTCGATAGTTCATAGAACATTTGTTACTGATTTAATGGCTGAGCGTTAGTGAACCCTTTCACTTGAAGGGTGGGAAAAGCTTCATTTCTTTATTTATGTCTGCCCGCACGATAATAAAGTGACTTATACACTTGATATTTTGCATTAAGTGTCATTTATATATTAGCAACACTATATTTGCTCATGTCACTCCTTAGAGCCTGGCAGAGTGTTAGCAAATAATGTTACGTTGGCCTTATGAGTAACCATTATGGAATCAAGGGAATAGCAGTATACAAATTTGTAAACAGGATCAGTACCATCATATTTAGGTTTTAAGGTTTTAACATGTGTCATATTAACATAAGTAGATTGTTCATTCAGTAAAAAAATGTGATAGAATAAAATTCGATGTTAAAAATTAGTGAATAATTCTGATGAACTGGAATTAAACTTCATTATAGTTACTAGCAGGAAAAAAACTAGTAATATTTCTTCTTTATATTTCCAGTTCAGAGTAATAAAAACAATTTGTTGCTATTATTTAGGAATTTATGTGACGGATTGAACCTTGATATTCACTTGAGAAATATGAATAGTTTTTTTTTACGTCTTATTATTCTTGTTTTAAAAAAAGGAGAAGCCGATCCCCTTTTAAGCCTTATTCTACCCGTCCTCATGGGCCACTGGCCTGTGCGAGGATCTTATCAAACAGAATAAGGGGGAGATTGATACAGTACAAGGTCAATGGTACTGATAAAAAGCGCAAGGGTCACAGACAGGATTCGAACCGGCGCTATCTCTAACTCAGACTCAAAGTCCGACGTCTTAGACCGCTCGGCCATCGGCACTCCCAACTAAACTTATTAAATCAACTTATTTTCTGCAAAGTTCTAACCTTTTGACTTTAGGGATTTCGAGGTTATCTAGATTTAAGATGTTTTATCAGAAGTAAGAGACAATATTTTCTAATCGAGCAAAGCCATATCGACAATACACAACCTAACATAAACTATTCTTTTTAGATTCGAAGTCAATTTTTAATAGCTGTCAATGTATCTGAAGAAAGGGAGTGAAGAATAGAGGCTATAAACTATTCACTCGGTATGTGGCCGAGGACTCAACTAGCTACAGGACTTTGGCTGATACATGATATATGTATGTATACATGGCTGATACCAAACTGTTTGCGATGTAAAATTTGCAATTTGGTAATTTCTTTATGTCTAATCTTTTTTTGAAAATCGACTGAATTCTACAATCGAACAAAAAATAAACTAAAACATGCAGAATAATCGAACTCCGAAGAACGAAACTAATGTAAACAATTGGTACTAGGAGAGACGTCGCCTAGAATCATACTTGAGAGTCAGCTGATATAATGTGGCACCGCCGCAAGGTGAGGGGGGAAGTGGGGTGGGGTAACTGGCCAAACGTCCAGGGTTGCATTGATGTGTCTCCTATTATAATAAAGCACTGATTACTTAACATTTTATAAAATTTAGATTTAAACATATTTTTCAGTTAATTTTGAACTTTATCTGAATGTGATAACAGCTGTTACGTTTCAATTACATTTTGACATTAAACATGAATACTATAATATTTTTAGGAATTACAGAATAATCCAGGAAACTTTTCTAATGCATATAAACACTCCCTGCATTTCAATGGATATTCTAAAAAAATGAATCAATTTTGCGAATCACTCTTTTTACAAAAATATTAAGGTGGCCAATTACAATGCACAATTATAAGGAAACAAAGAATAAATATCAGTAATAAATACATTACTGTAAGAAAACCATACTTAAGATTTAAACTTTAATAATGATAAATATTGAATTAATTGTATATTTTAGTGTGACAGATTGACATATCTCTCGGGGAAGGAAAAGGAATGAGAGGCACTGACCTTGAAATTCATGTTTAAAAAGTCCCAAAATGGCTCCAAACATCAACTAGCGGAAATAAGAGCTATCCAACTCTTCATGAAACATAATTATCCAAATATTTGGTTTAATAACTGATCTAGTTCCAAACGGCACCCTGAAATCAATTTGATGTAGTACTCCTGGTAAGCAATAAGTTAATTTACACAGAAATTTCGCTTGAGGCTCTCACTATTTACAAGGTTGGAGTATGCTACACCTTATCGTAAAACAAGCTTCGCTAAGGTTGCATGAAAAATTTCAACTATAGCTCACTTCAGTCTCGAGATGACCTTCCGTAAACAGAAAATATAAATACGATGAAGACCCCTTAAGGATTAATTCAACGAGGTAAAAGTGGGAATTCGTATTTTGAAAAAAATATACCATTTTTACTGGAATAAAAGAGAATTACTATATTTAAATGTCAGATTCAGAATCGTAAACAGAAACATTTATTGAGATTCTGAACTTTTTCTCTATTACTATTTAAAGACGGTAGCCAAAAACATAATCAAGTTGGATACAGTGAATCCGGAATGCTATACATTAATTCAGCTGTGATGAAGTGTTTAGAGCTATTAAATAACTTCAGTTCCAGAATAGAAGTATGTTTAGAATATAACGGTTTACACCATGGTGTAAGGAGAGACACCATGGGTTTACACTTTGAGAGACTGTAAACTATAAAAATCCAAGTAAACGTGTAGATTATGGCTAGTTAAGAGAACATTCAGATTCATTCAGCTAAATAATCGTTTTACAAAGTACTTTGATTTGATTCAATTTTAAACAATTGTTTAAACAAAAGTTTCGCGAATTGATGTATGACGAAAAGAGTACAAAACCTGTTTCTTTTGAGAGACCTTTTATTTTATATACAAATTATTGTTCATTGATATTTTAAAACTTTTAATTTTAGGCTTTTTGTGTTTTTCAATTTTTACCTTTTATTAAATTTGTGATATGCAATGGAAAGTGCTCTTACAAAATTTTTCACTTAAATAATAGCTTAATAATAAATTTGGAACATTTTTTGGTACTGTTCTCTATTTAGTTAGGCTAACTTAGTACTTAATCTTAAAGGTTCACTTTATAAAGTTTAGGCACTCTGTAAAAACAGTTAAAGATAATTAACTGTTGTTTGCACCAAAATATTTTGTGTATATAGGCCTTGAAATTGAAGTATTACACAACCCATGTATACATGTTAAAACTCCTCAGAAAACACCCCTATCTCCCAAATTGACCTCTTTTGGGACATTTATGAAAATAATTTTATTGGATTTTTCACGTCACAAGGGGAAATTAGAAAGGAAAAGTATTAAGGTTAAAAAGTAAAACTTTAGTAAAAAGTAAAATTAGGAATAACTATGTATGCACTTGTCCCAGAACATATATACCACGTGTAGTAGCTTAGTACACTCAATCAGTTACGGAAAACCTTAGAAAAAATACGAAGAAGGAAGAACGTTAATCGTATGAATATCCCAAGGAAATGTGTAGGAAAACAGGTGATGGAGCAACAGTTACTCGTATATCGATTGTAGGAGGTGGTGATGGGGGGAGACTACCCCTTCCACCGTTTCTGACTACAGACCTTGCTTGTGATTGCTTTCTTTATGTTCCCAACAAGCATTCATAAAAGAGCCATCAACCACGGTCGTACTATGTCATTTCTTTCTGGTATTAACTGAGTACCTAAAGGTTTATAAGTACATGTACAAACATTAAACATAGAAAGTTATTGAAGCGGTAACCTTCAACATTTGGATAAAAAATATAAAACATATATTTTATGCAGTGTTTATTCTAAATGATAGTTTTTTAATGATTGTTAGTAACGATTTATTGTACACTTCACTAACCGATTAAACCTGTCCATCAAACATTTTTCTTCTTCTGTTATTCTCCTTTTATATTCTCAGAAACCGTCCTGGCAGACAAGCAGAGTACTATGTAAGGTACACGCTTAGTGAAATAAAATCAAATTTGGAGAGTAATTGATACATTCTGACATAAAAACAATGTTTCGTAAATAAAAATTTTGGATTTAATGATTAAATATCGAATTTTTGATGTTGCTACACATTCTATAGCTTTTATATATGTAACCAGCATATACTTTGAAACATTTGTTGAGAATAAGCATTACAAATCTCTCTCTCTCTCTCTTTATATATATATATATATATATATATATATATATATATATACATACATATATATATAAAACTAATATTTATAACGAGATTGTTATATATAAAGATTAGTTTGAGCTAATCTCAGAAACCTCTGAGCCGATATTCAATAAAATGTTATAGATATTTATTGATTGCTCCAACTTATTTTAATGGAAAAGACATATTTTGTATACTTCCACATAAAATTTATTAAAATTTATTAGAATGTCAAACTGATGATGCCTTAACCGGCGAAAGCCGCTATTTTAATAAAATTTTATGTGGAAGTATACAAAATATGTCTTTTCCATTAAAACCAACTTACTCCCACCAAGGATACAAAGCAGAAAATGCTCCAACTTAATAGAAAAAGAGTTTTATTTTTAATGAAAAACGTAATTTTATTTACTGCGAGTTTACAAAATCTTGTTGTGGATAAATGGTTGAATTCCTTCTAGAGCCTGTTAAATGTAATCACCTGTTCTGTGTAAACATAGTAAGTTTTATTACAGTACAACCATATGTTTAATATTTTTAATTTTCAATTTGTTTACCTTTATAGTTAAGCTTGATAGCAACATCACTTCCTATATCAACCTGTTCTGCAACCGCTGTTTAGCATAAGTAAGAAGATATCCAGATAAGAAAATTAAAAATGTTAATAAAAGTATACTTTTTAATATAAATTATATTTAGTATATATTAAGTATGCAATGATTGGTTAGTAGTGTAAAGTCGATAGAAAATACAAAGTTACTACCTCACTTTTACTGTATAGTTAAAGTCATTATAAAACCCATCTTAGGTGTCTTTTGACAGAAGCAGGCTTCTCTATCTTGTATACGTATATATATATATATATATATATATATATATATATATATATATATATATATATATTTGTTTTATTGATCGGGACACCAGGCAAATTCAAGTATGAAACAAAAAAATGCAAAGGCCAGAATAAATTACAATGGCGATAAATATATATTTTTTGACAGATTTTCCTGACCGTGGCAACAAAGCAACTCAACATTGGCGGCGGAAAACGCTCATACGCGTGCAAAGCCTACGAAATTGCGGGAGAAGCCGCAGATGTTTGGTTTGGAGTAATAATCATCTTTTTCATACCTTTTATTCATATAAATATGTAAGCAATAACGAATTTTGATATTACTTACTTACTATTTATTGAACTTGAATTTAATACAATACATAAAAATTCATAATTTGTACATTATAGTTCGTATAACCAAGCGTGGCCCGGTCATCCTTAAAAATGTGTGTATAATATAAAGAGATGCCCTCACTGACTGATTCATCAACACAAGTTCCAGGAAACGTGTAGGTTTAGGAAATCTGATAACCATACCCTCTGCATGAGTTGGGAGAATTATAATTGGTCTATATTCTGATCTTTTTTACCATTTCCTTCCTCTCTTATTAACACTTTTTCCCTGTTCACTTCCGTATATGTTTTAGGAACTATAAAAATGTTCTGTTTATTTGCCTTTCCAATGATAAAATGTACCAGAAAATGTGTGTTATGTTTAGTATGATTAATATTTTACCTCGTTATGAACATTATATGGGAACACGTGGGTAAGATGTAGGATTTAAACAAAAGCGTTACGCTACAGATATGTTATATTTTGTTAGGATACGTAGTTTGTTGAAGACTCTTGGAGTATTTGGAAAAACTTATAAATAACTAATACAATAATATTAATACAATGTAAATAATACAATACTTTTTATTTACAATATTGTTTGGACGAGGCCTTTTGAAACCATAGGTTTCATAATAAGGTTACTCCACAAAAAATTACTATTTGCTCCATACACTTATATTTTAAATTGAGAAAAACCTTTTTTGAATGAAAATTTGATTAATATATTAAATGTTCTTGTCATTGTTCCAAAATCTCGAAAGTATATTACATCTTATTCAAGATTTGTTTTTTACTTGGAATACATTAATAATCTATATTAAAACCAACACAATTGTGCAAGAAGAAAATTATGATGAAAATACTTACATATTTAATTACTTACTCAATAATTTTAATAAAAATTATGTGATCACTGGCGGAAATATAAAAACCTGTTAAAGTGTAAATGATGCCCTTCTACGTTTTATAACAAAATAATCAGATAGCAAATTCAGCTACGGCACTGGAAATCCTAAGATGGAAAGAATATTACAACAGCCCGAAGTCACCTTTTGACCGTAGTGTCTTTCTGAGAGCTACATCTGTATATCATTTTTGATTGGTCTAATAAGTCATACTCTGCTGTGGCGTTGAAAATGTAAACAATTCAGGCCAGAAATGCTCCTACACGTACAAAACATGATATACGAGGGCAAATCAAATATAAACGGTAATTTTGCTCTTGACTGTACCAAACACGTTCAGACGTGATGCGGCTGTGGGCGATTGTAGTTTTGCTTAATAGGAGTGGGGGGAACTGCTTGCTTCACACTAGCGTTGTGTTCTGCCTTCAGTACAGCCATGACCGAGCGAGAGGTACATCCATCTGTTGCGCAACGCATCGTCATAAAATTTTTAACAAATGAAGGTGTTAAGCCTTCGGAAATTTTTACTCGTTTGCAGGCACAGTTTGGGGACACTACTCTGTCTCAAAATCGAGTGTATACGTGGGCCAGAGAATTTAGGGATGGCCGAGAACGTGTTGAAAACGAAAGTCACGGTCGACGCCCAAGGTCAAGTCTTACAGATGACAACATTAGTGCGGTTCGACAGCTTATTGAAGGTGATCGCCGGTTAACTGTTCAAGAAATCTCGTCGGAAATTGGTATCAGCTACGGGAGTGTTCAGTCTGCAATCACAGACCACCTAGGCTTCAGAAAAATTAGTGCTCGCTGGGTTCCGAGGTTGTTGACCGGAAATCAAAAACAGGTCAGGTCGGAGATTGCTGGGAGACTTCTGCAACGATTTCAAGAAGAAGGTGAAGATTTTTTGAGGCGCATCGTCACATGTGATGAGACGTGGGTCCACCATTACACTCGATTTTGAGACAGAGTAGTGTCCCCAAACTGTGCCTGCAAACGAGTAAAAATTTCCGAAGGCTTAACACCTTCATTTGTTAAAAATTTTATGACGATGCGTTGCGCAACAGATGGATGTACCTCTCGCTCGGTCATGGCTGTACTGAAGGCAGAACACAACGCTAGTGTGAAGCAAGCAGTTCCCCCCACTCCTATTAAGCAAAACTACAATCGCCCACAGCCGCATCACGTCTGAACGTGTTTGGTACAGTCAAGAGCAAAATTACCGTTTATATTTGATTTGCCCTCGTAAGAGTCATGAAAAACTACCTATGTAAAGATATTTTTAGGCATGAACACTGAAATAATAAGTACCTGATATAGGCATCTACTTAAATTTCATAGGGGTCCATCATATTACCTTATAAGTGCGTTTACTAAGTATTAAACTTACTTTTATTTTGAAAATCACATGTCAAGCTACGCGTAGTAGCTAATTAATTAGTTACAAATTTCAAATCCAACTTGAAATGAATAAATCAGTGTACTTCCTCAGAAGCTAATACTTAGATCCATACACATTCCCTCCTATCCTGTACCCACGAACCTTCATCTGGCTGTTTCTGTTTTCCAAATCATGAGTCTCACACTTTCCTACATTATTAATAATTGGTTTTAAATAAATACCTGATAATTTTCAGGGTGATCAGTTGCGAGATAATGTTTAATAGTTTCACTTAACAGTGTATACGAATAGCCTATAATTTACAACTTAAATTCATTCTATCTTATTGTGTAAATCAATCACAGTTATGAATAGTTTATAAAACTAGTGAAATACTTTAATTTCTATGGAACCCAATCTACCTTTATTATATCAAAATAATTTTGAATTTGTTCAAATCATATCGGTCCTTTCTCGTTGAATGCGGATTAATCCCTAGGTACGCTGTTACAACATCCACCCTCAGATGTTTATTTTTATACACCACTGAATATTTAATTCCAATAAAATATAAACTCTGTTCTGTTACTACAGTATTTATCATGTTAAAATGCCATATTATTTTACCCAAGTTCTTTGCAAAAAATACTCATTCCAAGATTTTCGTGTTGTTAACGTGGTTAAGAACAATATCCTTGTAAAAATGTTTGCTAGCGCTCAGCCAAATCTCATGCAGCGATATGCATGAATTACATGTTTTTTTTTGTCTAGAAATAGAAACTTCATGCAAAAGTTCAAGTAATTCTCGAGATATCATGAGAATATAGTGACATAGATGGGTTTCATTAACAGCTTTACACAATATCTAAATATGTTACAATTAACTGTTTAAGAACAGTTGTAATAGCAACTGTTTAAAACAACAGAAAAACATATTTTAAATATTTAAAAAATCCAAATAAAGTTTATACAAAGAAAACAAATGCACTCATGTTTATATCAAGCAACATGAAAATTCATGTATTACAATCATGTGAGATAACGTTCATATAACGAAACGAAATGTATTTCTAGGAAATATAATTGGAATGGATGTTAACAGTGTATTGGAAAAAGTTAATTCGGAATTGTTTGACATGAGGAGAATATCATCATTATGTAACCGAGATACACCACTAATGATCTGCTACTCGTTTACACTTCCTGTACTGTACATGTCATGAGTGTTTGTGATTAACTTACAAAATTAACATTTTGAGTTTTACAACGAAATAACCGCTTGCACATTAATTATAGATAAAATTTGTATTTGTGTTACACCAATAATATTACCGTAACTGATCATGGAGGATTTCGGATTCCACGGATACAATCAAAATTGTAATTGTACCTTTCATGGATGACAACACCTTTTAACCCTCTGAATACAAACAGATCCTTCTGATTTATAATCAAAAGGTCAAAGGCTTTTACTCCTAGTGAAAACTGAGTAAGTAACTTGAAAGAAAATAAAAATGAGGTTGTATATTTGAGTATTCAGTAGACTCTCTAATATCTAAGAAGGTTATGTATTCTTTACCTGAAGAAGAGATCAGATTGCAGATCTCGAAACGTAGTGTTACTGATTTTTTTTGTATCACAAAACGAAGGTTATGTATGATTTTATGAAGATAAATTACTGTGATAAAGTATAAGCGAAAGCTTGTATTTTAAACTTTAGGTGAATATGGAGACACAGCTAATATTTACGTAACACTGTTTTTTTAACGATAACACTCCAAAATAGTTTATTACGTCAAAACTGGCGACGAAGCGAGAACTTTTGGGACTGCTATTCTTTATGAAGAAGCATTTATGAGTTCTGTTTACTTCTAGTACTAAATTAATGTAATTATATTATATGGTATTATATTTACTTCCCATATACATAAATATCACCTATCTATTGGTATCTGCCATTATCACCTTGCAAAGCGGTTGCATGTGCTTCAGGTATAGACTCATAAGTAGCTTTTGGCATTGAAGTTCCATTTCATCTTCATAGTCATCCGTCATAACAAACTAGCTTATCCTTTCATAACAGTATCTCGGCATTTTCAATCGTTAACTTACTTTGAACCGATTGAGTTGTCTAAATATACAAACATCACTTGGAAACCTAACGGTTTTCCAGCTTCTAATATACATCAGGGTCTTTTCCATTACATGACCGCATTTCTTAAACGATTTTCTATAAAAACACACTGATATAAAATTAGCTTCATTACTTGAATTGATGAAATTATTCATACAATTCAAGGTTTTGCTTTTTTCGGTGTAATTACGCGAGGAACTCGGAGTAAAACAAGACAAAATATTTTCTGAACTATTTCATGTTCAAGAAATGTGATAGTTTAATAGTATAAATGTGTGCTTGGGCAGCACCTTCGGTGTTATTATACAGTAGTGTAATATAAAACACCCATAGACCATTGAGGTGGGTACATTACCAAATACCATTGAGGTGGGTAAAACTAGTAGATCAAAGACTGAAAAACACAAATCGTAATGTAAACGATACGGACACAATCACAGGCTCACTTTTGACACTAGAGGGAACTACAAACAAAACACAGCGGCCTACCATAGTGCTTGAGCGACGTTTGTCACAATCATTAGACGGCAATCTGATGTCTTCTTCAGGTAAATAACTAACATAACACATAATCACAAACTAGGTTAAAATAAACAAATCATACAAGAGCGTGGTGACACGCGTAAGTCAGGAATCACAACCACCTTGTTGTGTATCAACTTCACTAACTCTAAAACATGGACTTAATAAAAACTAAACACAACACTAACTATTAAAACTGAACTACAGAATACAGGTCACAATACGTCTGGATTCGTCGACCAACCAGCTACGACTGACCAGTGGCTAATAACAAATGGCGATCGTCACGGCAGAAACAAGATGGTGGCAATAGAAAAGAAAGGGGACAGGAATGGGCCCTTTTTTATTATTATTATTACTGGATCATGCTAGATGAACTTCTTATTGAGATGAAATTTTACTTTTAATATATATATATATATATATATATATTACTGTTTGTAATTATGTGCTAGGTTAATTATTAGAGATTAGATTAGTTAGAAGAGATCAGGTTACAGATATTGAAACGTAGTATTACTCATTTTCTGTTTCACTGAACTCACTGCTTCACGTCCAGAAAAAATCCTCTTTCCTTCACAATCCTTCCTTCCTCAAAAATAAACTTCAAACAAAGAACTGTATAGGTATTGCTTGCTTTTAATAAAAGTAGGATAATAAGAAGGCAAGAGCCATGTGTATAAAAAAACACGGAGATGGTGTGACAACAGACAACGAAGATCTTACCCACGGCCTCGTGTGACGTATGAGTACTTTGTTGCTCTGATGCGCACAACCACCTGTTGCGGGGGCGTAACTTTAGCCTTTCTAGTTCTTGAGCGCCAGTGTTCCGGCAACCCGACTGCTGAGGGATGACGTCGATGCCTGCGCGTATAAGTAAGCGCGTCTCTGACATTCTACACACTTACACAGGTTAATATTTCAAAATATACAGTTGAAAATAATCTTTTTTGATTTGATGGTAACGTGTTTGAGGGTACTCCGAATCGAACGAAATGTTTCGTTTTTATAAAATAATTAATTTTTAAATGTCGCATTAAAAATAAATAATGGTAAATTATGTTTGCAGTTGCCATGTTATGAATATTACAATAAGAGGATTAATTCTATTTGGGTATTGTCTGGCCATCATTTACTAAATTGACACAAATTTTGTGCCCCATAACAAACTCACTAGCAAACTGTGAAGTGGTGATCGCTCCTACCTGATTTTATTAATTGATATTTGTGTTTAAAGAAAAAATTCTTATTACGAAGTCACAATTAATTGGTGGAAATGATTTAAGACCAACAAAATTAGAATAGCAAATCAACCAATTTTAAAATATATGGTAATAAACTGGTAATCTAATAAACCCTATATGCTAATTTTATATTTTTCCAAACACACAATACGTTCTAAATATTCATGTATGAGGATTGCATTGAAAAATCTAGTCGTTATTAAAATTAGTTCTTTAGCGTTGTTGCCACAAGATACAAGAAAGATTAATTAACTTTTTAACTTGCCAAAGCTAGCCTAAATAGAACTAATAATAGCTAGCCTCAGCTCATTAAATAATAGGCCCAGATATTGGTGGAGAGAATTCAGCGTGCAAGCCGAGAAATCGCTTCGAATTTAGATGAAAACTGCACGACTTATGATCTTATTTGCTTACCACGCAATATCGAGACTAAACTCCATTATTTTCAGAACCTACCACAGAGCCGGTCTGCATCTTATGTCGAAATTGAACTGTTTTAATTCTTTTTTTACCAAAATGTCTCTGTGGATTGTACATACTTACCCTAATATCGAAATTACAGCAATTTATTATGTAAGTTTAGTGAATGAAAGAAGGTATTAGTAACATCAATAAGGCATTACTGATCAATCAGTATCGGTAGATGTGCATTTTAAATATCAGCAGCAAACAATGATAAAGTAGTATATTAGTGGGATAAATAAAGCTAGACAGTTTAAAGTAATTATAGACTTTGAAAACAAAATGCACAACATAAAACAATTACGTCATGTCGGCCCAACAGAGTCTGAGTCTACAGCACTGACTAGGTGAGTCGAAGTTCCTCACAACGGGTTTTCATCGAAGGGAAGAAAAATTATTGAGATACGGGATGGCCTCGTTTAAAAATTCAAGATTATAGAACTGGTGAAGGCAGGCGGCATAAGTTACTACGAACATAAATTTTACTCGGTGGTAATAAATGATTCGCTAAGAACCATCTAGCAGTTTAATTGAGGGTAAAGGATTATACTCCTTTTGAAAGATATGAACAATTATGGGTGAAAATGGATCGATGATGGATAAAGAAAGGAGCAGGATATGATATTTTCATCAGGCATAGAACACGGTATCGACACAATTTCCCTTTTTGATTTTGATGTAAACGTTGTAGTATATATATATATATATATATATATATATATATATATATATATATATATATATAAAACAAGTCACATTTGATAAACTATTCCAGCTGATAAGACAGCATTTTAAGATTTTTATGAAGGTATTGTAAGAAATTGAAATCTTGTTTACATTTATGACTAAGTTGGAAACTTTTTTTCAAAAGAATCATTTAAAAAAACATGGTAACATGAGTAGATCTAGTCAGAACCAGTATTTACAAGTTTTAAGTTCAATGTTGACAATATATCATTTAAAACGATAACATAATCACGGACATTTCTCTTCGTCATTGCGTTGTTAGGTTTTGTTAGGTTAGGTAAAGAGGACCGTGCCCATTTCATTTAATTCAACGTCACTTTTTATTCAGACTAGTGTAAAATTCAATTTTCATTTTCCTTGTCCACGTAAAGATTCCGAAAACGATAATCGGCTTATATCCAGTTAAGTTTGATATTTTAACTAATTTATTATGAAATGCTATATGTAGAACCAGAAAAAGTCCATTATACAAGACTTGTGGATGTGATGTATATATAATATTAGCCCTCATATCAGTAGTAACCGAATTGATGGTCAAATATTGAATACAAAACAAACATCCGATTGTATTTTGTCACAGACAAGATGATCCAAGGCGCAGAATGCGAATCGGAAAATTTATACAATCAGAGGATATTTACGTAGTTGATGACGCGGTTTGCTGAGAATTCCGATATTTTATTCTATTTTTAGAAGTTACTGCAATATGAATCCTCTTTGTGTTTGGGTGAGACGTACGTAGCACGTGACAGAGCAACAGATGCTGACATCGATCGTCTACCCCCTCCCCCCTCAACCTGACCCCTGAGGGAGACCACCCTTCTTCACTGCTAACTCTGGGTTTGACTGGCCATCCGTCTCGAAATGTATATTTAACTATTTAACCTTATACCTTCCTGGTAAAAGAGTACGTGGTCGCTTACATGCTCAGATACAATCGGTTTATGGTCGCACTCAAAATTCGGTATTTTGGAACAACCTGGGGTACAGGTTACCGCAGTTCTCCCAAAGTTAAGTTACTTTTTAGAGTTAAATTTACACACGACTATTTCACAATAAATTAATTGAGAAATGTTTAAATATAATACATTTTTCTATTAAAACAAATTATTCTACTTGGGCTTAAGCGACCTGCATCCTAATTAAAATTTTATGATTACCCCACCCCCTCCATCTTTGAGGAGAGCCATATCCAGTAAATGGATTTTAAACCGGTACTACCAATAATACACAACCGCACGTAGAGTTAGTTGAGTTAAAGTGTGCGGAACAGTATCATGATTGGCTGAAGCGCTAGCATCAAACTGTTAAAAAGCTGGCAGCCACTGCCTGTTCAATAGACCTATTGCTCGCTGTTGGTCATACTTATTGTTGAATACATAATCATGGTGCAGCTCTGCTCCCTTTAACTAACCTGTGAAAGTAAATATGTGTTATTGGCAATTTAAATCTAAATGTGTTGACTAAGATAGCTCTCCACAGTGTGGCTATAATATTTGAAGAAGATTTGTCTTACGGATGTTTTGAAGCAGTGTAAACCACAAAGCGTTGAGTTTAGCTAAGAACTGTAGATTTTTCATTCACTTATTAATGAAGCTGTAAAAACGCTAAAAGCTGTATTATTGGCCTTTTAAAGGTGTATAAAACAGAAACTATTTTCTCAATGAAAATAGTTCCAATTTTCAACAATTCAGAAATTATTAAACAATCTAATACACTACTATTTTTATATATGTAAAAACATACAAGTACAGAATTATTGTAATAGCAACTGTATTTATTGTACTAAAGTATAATAGAAACATTACCTAAATCCTAAAAGTAGGAAAGTGTGAAACATGGAAGCACTAAAAAAGTGTAACAAAATCACTAATCATAATTAATTACTGGCCAGGTATCTAATAAAACATAACGTTTAGATCTTGATCGATGGGTAAGCAATTTCATTCGCCTCGAGAATTAACAGACCTACAGACTTGAAGGGTGAAGCTTCATTGCCACATAGTTAGTATAATCATAAAGCTTGCCACTTAATAGGACAGTACAATTTGTCTTTTATCTGTCGGGAGAGGGAGAGGATATACGAGTAAAAGATTATTTTATGTATGATTGTCTGCCAGAACATCTCAACAATAAACTGAACAACAGATTTGATATTTTCACTCAAACCTATTACGCTAACACTTATGTGGCGTATTCATAACTGGTTTCGTAGTTCGAAATAATTTAGCAAGGAAAGTGAACTCCGTGGTGCAGGCGGGCGTGTGAAGTACTGTTGACAATAACAAACAACGCTTTATACGGTCGACTCGTTTGCGTCAATCACTTTTCACATTTTACCGAAAAATTTGGATATTTTCGCTAAAGGCTACTTTGAAACGTAACATACGACAAGTATTATTATTGCCTATTATTTATGTACAAACACGGAAATCCAGAAGCTGAACGGGAAGCTGACATTTATTTATTTCGATTAGGAGTTTACTCTATTTCGACGCTGTAGGTTCCTCCAGATTGGTAATAGATTGATTCACCATAGTGGCGGAACTAAAACGCTACTGATCAAATATTCCTATTGTAGTGACTGTTAGTATGGAAGGATCCGACAGAACGTAACCAAAGTCAGCGACCAATACACTAAAGTAACATCATCACAAGTGTTACAATGTCACAAGATAAAATGTCATATAGTTGTACAAAATATTTGTCTACAAACATGGTTTGTTCTGTATTTTTCGTATCAAACATGTTAAAACTCATGCACTTTTACTTATTTACGTATTTTCAACGGACATACTTCTCCATTTTATATTTACTACCTTATTTTTAGTGGTAAATTTATGGGAGGTGTTTAATTTAAAAGCCTAATACGCACCTAAACGGTTTTTAAATTTATCTACATTTTTAAAGGTTATTCAGAAAATAATTTGAAAAAATTATTATTTTATCAATGAAATATTCAAAACGTTTAATCTCAGCAAACAAAAACTAAAATATGTTTGGATGCAAATTAAATTATTTTTTTTTTTAGTTTTTTTTACGTAATACCTTCTGTCGTAAGGTAAAACCTTCTTTACGTATCCAAACTGTCGTTGCCCTGTTTCAACAACGCACCCTTATTCTCAGCTCTTCTATTACTTAAAGATTCGTTATAAAAACTGAAACTCCAACACATAGCACAAACGAAAAAGAAATAAAATAACATAAAGTACTTGTTGAAGACAAGTGAAACCTAGAAGAGTCTCAGCAAGTGATACAATCGTACATGCCTACTAGCTTTTAATAGTTATTGTTACATTGTATTGTTTTAAATATTAATAATTATTATAAAGCTATGCCATATTATGTTGAATAGAATAACAGCACTTTATAGAGAGAAGAGTTCCATATTTAGTACGCGTTGTAACTTCACTACATGTGTAGCAGAGTTAGCAAAAGTTCTTGTAGGCAAGAAAGTTATTAAGGACGGTACGGTCCTATTATAAATCTACTACTTTACTACTTTGCATGCTGAAAACTCATGTAAGTTGTCTCAGACAGAATACGGGTAAAGTAGTTGATTGAAAAAGTTGCAATACATTTGTGCTACTTTTCCTCCCTCCAGAGTACAAATGACTATTGTATTAAATTGAATTTTAGCTGCCAAGATGTACAGGGCTCGCAGTAAAGTGGATTCCGTACAGTCTATAAAGCCGTTTTAAAATATATTTTTAATGCGTAATATAGTAATAAATAAAACAAATATAGTATACAGTGCTCTCTCATTATTATGGCAGATTATGTAAACGACAAATTGGGTAAGGTGTTTAAAATTTGTTGTGTGTTAAACCGATAATATGTAATAAACTTAAACAGGGATAGAATTTTGCATATTCACTAATTTTGCCTTATATTAATCTGCTCAATAAAAGTTGTGACATTCTATAACTTATTAGCATTGGAGTTTCAAGTAACATTAGTAAAATCTCAAAAAATGTAAAAACTGAAAATCGTTTAAATTTTGTACTACCCATGTCTCCACATAATAGTCGCTAGAAACTTATTTTCATCTACAAATTTAAGGAATAGTTAAATTTAAAACATAAAATCGCATAAAATACTGAAATGTAAAACAAGAAATTTTGCAGAAATGCATAACGCTTCAGAAAACGTTTATGGTCGCTGATTTGGTGGCTCCCCCGCTATTATTACTCATTTAAACTATTATGTAGCCTTTCATGTTTACAAGCCTTCATGAGGAACACGCTTTTGCAAGAACAGTGGGAATGTCAGTAAACAGTGAAAGAGACAATTTATTCTAAATTCATGTTTTTACTGTGTTTTGTGACTGTATAAAGTGGTTTTGCTAGATTTCCATAAATATAAGGCCTCCACTGTGTAGTAAAATTTTTCTACAGCTTGGTCTCAAAAGAATAATCAGTTAAGTTGTCAGGATAGACGTACATGGT
The DNA here is from genome assembly GCF_021130785.1 of Homalodisca vitripennis. Taxonomy (NCBI): domain Eukaryota; kingdom Metazoa; phylum Arthropoda; class Insecta; order Hemiptera; family Cicadellidae; genus Homalodisca; species Homalodisca vitripennis. Next base: position 41,574,544 of record NC_060208.1, read on the forward strand.
TCTGAAATGGCTTCAAACCAACATAAAACGTTATTAATTCGATGCATATAGAGAAAGTGTTGCAATGACAATGAGCAATTTCAATAACATATGCAGCTCATACCAAGTTTGAAATACATAAATTATTATTCATTGCAGAGATAGGTCATTACTATGTTCCTTACTGGCCTAGATAATGCTGCAAACTCTCGGTCTATACACAGCCTCATCGTTCTTCCTGATTGTGCAGTTCTTTAGTGAACTCCAGTCTTGTGTGAAGAACAGCTTCAGCTAAAGATCTAACTCTCTGTCTATACACAGCCTCATCGTTCTTCCTGATTGTGCAGTTCTTTAGTGAACTCCAGTCTTGTGTGAAGAACAGCTTCAGCTAAAGATCTAAACTCTCTGTCTATACACAGCCTCATCGTTCTTCCTGATTGTGCAGTTCTTTAGTGAACTCCAGTCTTGTGTGAAGAACAGCTTCAGCTAAAGATCTAACTCTCTGTCTATACACAGCCTCATCGTTCTTCCTGATTGTGCAGTTCTTTAGTGAACTCCAGTCTTGTGTGAAGAACAGCTTCAGCTAAAGATCTAAATCTCTGTCTATACACAGCCTCATCGTTCTTCCTGATTGTGCAGTTCTTTAGTGAACTCCAGTCTTGTGTGAAGAACAGCTTCAGCTAAAGATCTAACTCTCTGTCTATACACAGCCTCATCGTTCTTCCTGATTGTGCAGTTCTTTAGTGAACTCCAGTCTTGTTCTTGTGACTAGCTGTGAAGATAGCTTCAGCTAAAGATCTAATCTCTTATTCATATGCTCATCGTTCTTCCTCATTGTGCAGTTCTTTAGTGAACTCCAGTCTTGTGTGAAGAACAGCTTCAGCTAAAGATCTACCTCTCTCTGTGAATGTTCATGAACAAAACTCCAATCGTAGTGATAATGAAAATTTTGAACAATCACGATATATATTGAAAAATGATGATAATACACAATTGGATTCAGTAGTGTTACGCCTTTATTCAACTCCGTAAGTTCATGTATCTAAATGTACTTTTTACAAGGAGCCTTCTAAATCGCAATAAATTTTCCATATTAAAGAAAAACCCCGTTAATATGGCTGAATTTTCTTTTATTTACAGTCAAAATAACACTGAAAGATTTTAGTGTAAAATATAAACAAGCTTTTTTATTTATTGAAAAAAATTCGTACATTAAAACTGTATGTTAACAACAAATTTATTGCATTTTGGATAAGTATTTATAAGGTAGTATTCAGTAAAGGTTCAATTATTGGTAATCCAATATGATGCAAAAATGTCATCGTTTCTAAAGTTATAATTAATACAAACATGTGCTCGCCTTTATCGTTCTTTGAACTTTTTATGATACTCTTTCACTAGAGCTTCGCTAAATATCTTGTATAATTTTATACATTATTGGCACTTAAATTTTGAATAAAGTCATGTAAGGGTCACCAGCAGCCTAAAATCATACATTCATCATGACTGTCTTTCTTTCCCTGGAACTGCATCCCAGAATTATGAACTTTTCTTTTAAATTTGTCTTCCTTACTAGTACTAGACTGTACTTGCCATTTTGAAGTACTTATATATATATTTAATTCTCATTTTACCTAATTGCAAACTTTCCACTATACATTTCACTATATGCATTCCCCGCTTCCAACGAAGAACACACTCAATATATCTATGGCAGTGACTTCCTGCTTGATAGCGTCATGATGACGAGTTTAATGATTTAAACATGTTAGAAATGTCTAAAAAGTGTTTTAGGCCTTTTTTTTCAACTATTAAAAAGTATGTTCAACGAACAAAAGATCAAAGTTTAAAAAACAAACTTTTTAGAAAATATGTTTATCAAACAAATTGTACCTATATAGTGTAAACGCAGCTTCTAATTAATTCAGTGTGATAATTTATGGTGATTTTGTTATTTAGAATCAGTTTATGTTTTTGACTATTTATTGTATTTTCGCGTATATACATGTACACAAAACCAAAATATCAAAAAATATATATATATATATATTTCGATCAGTTGCAATTTTTGTTATTAGTTTATTATTATAATATAGAATAAAAACATATCCAGTGTTATAGACTATTCACTGAAAAATTGGTGGAATACAAAAACACTTTCCTTCAATAAGTAGAAATTGTTTACTATCTCTAGACATACATTGCAAATTTTCAGAAAGAACGTAAAATACTCAGTTTGGTAGTGCCAAAACCTTGCAGCATTGAAAGTTCTAAAGATTACATATTAGATCATGATTGGAACACTAATGTAGAATTAATGTAAATCTAATAACCATTTGATTGAAATCATGTATACGCTTGATAAAACACATATTGCAATTCTATATTGCTGTACAGCTAAACAAATCAAATTATAGAATTCGAGACAGGATTTTTAATTACTATTCTTGGTAATTACAATTTCAAGAATATTATTAGTTGTCTATACATTTTATTGGCTACAGTGCCTAGTTCACTTCTAGGAATTCAAACGGTTTATTTTATTATATATTTTAAATTTAAATAAATATATAGTTTGCTTCGGAACTACTATATACACTACCTAGCGAAGTCAAATTTGATTGCTAATAATCATGATATAAGACTAATATGCATAAAGAAAATGTCGGCAACGATGGATTCATTAAATTTGATAAAATGAAACATAATAATTTTTAAATGTGGATGTCAATGATCTATGAATTAAAGTAACCAACGATAATTTAATGTGATGAAAACATGGTACTGGTATAAAAAAGTGTATATTAATATTTTATGCTATGTTACCTATTTTTAGGAATAAATATTTTATACTTTGATACTTTTATCTAAATATTACTGAAATAATTAAATATTTTACTGTAAAATTCAATACACTTTTCTATTCTGTTATACCTTCTTACTTAACCCTGTAGGTATTAAGATCTATTAAATATATTATAATAGTTATTACACCTCCTTTCTTGTTAAATATTACTCGAATTGAGCAGCAGGATCGAATTGTTGCTGTTGACCTTTCAGACAAAAATTGATTAAAATAAAGCATTTTATATAATGATAATAATAAGTAAATGTGTAAAATTTATGAGCAGTAGTATGGCTTGAAATTTATGTATTTTTCAAGATGACATAGTATTGACTTTTATTGAAAACTGAATTTCAAGCATTATGTCTGTCAGTTTTATTACCCCTCATCACTGCAATATAAATTGAAATGTGTGGCTAACTCTTCTTACTTATTAAAGTTAATGTTCATCCACTCTCAATCCCGATAGACACTTTGAAACACGTAACTAGATAACAATAGAATATTGATGGAAACGATTTAAAGGACCCCTTAAAGTCTTAGTCGTAAAAGGCATCGTTTAGGCAACTACAACAGAGATACTGTATTGTGAATTGCAAGCGTCACGTAAGCACAAAGCTGTTTGATTTGTTATCACGCGGCAAAAATCATATCGACGACTGATTCATGCACCATAAGAAACGTCAATTTCTGAACTGACTTTAAACTTAATTTTTACAACAAGCATACTGCATTGATTCAAACAACTGTTTGCAAAGGCTTTTACATTATTTTGTACTGGGCCGTTCGGTACAACGCAATGCCAGTGTCTGTAAAAAGTTGATCCACGATCCATATTCTTAAGTGTTATCTGGTAGTTAATTAGTTCTTTGTTTGAGGTTTGTTTTTGACGACATAAGGATTGTGATGCGAGCATTTTTTTTCCGGAAATGTGTTATCCTTCAGTAAAAAAATACAATCAGTAACACTAAGTTTCGAGATCTGCAATCTGATCTCTTCCTCAGATGAATGAATGAGTACAATACATAAGTACAATCTAGAATAATCTAAACAAAACTTACCTAAGCGTTGTGACACCCATAAGTTCAGGAACCACAACAGCCATTTTGTGTGTATTCTATTCACTTACTCTAAAGCAGCACTTAATAAAAACTAAACACTCATTATTAAAACTAAACTCCAGAATACAGGACACAATAGGTCTGCACTCACTGGCTAACTTGAGGAAGATATCAGATTGCAGATCTCGAAACGTAGTATTACTGACTGTACTATATCACTGAGCGACGGCAAATGTCCGGAAAAAATCCTGTTTCTACGAGTATTACAATGAATTAGTTTGTAATTATTTTAATGAAATTATATTTAATATATAGAGGATTTTGTGGGCGATTTCTATCTACAGCCCAACAGTCTTTAGGCCCCTTTTACTGATTTATATTTCACGCTGTGCTGATAACAATTTACACATTTTTATTCACATTGCAATGATACACATTACAATAGCTATTTCAAAAAATATGTATTGTATATTTATTATAATTTTAAAAATAAATTTAATCCCTCAAAGAGCCATTGTCAAATAAATGACTACCAATCAAGAAGCTTTTATTATGTATATTGATAAAATTCTAAAATTATACGGCCATCCAAAAAAGTAAAGAACGCATTTTACTGCTAAATAAATAATTTCATAGCGATGGCTTACGTTAAGTTGTAAATGAATTATTATGTTACACTGAGTACAAAGGGTTAGAGGACATACATAATATGTTATGCTAAACATTATTCAACTTAAAAAACCCTGTTTATTAACAAATTTAACCTTTTTCACTTAAAAAGGATAAAACTCATAACAGGTGGTCCTTCTCATCTTATAGGGCAACCAAATCCTATAGAAAGACCTTAAAATTATATTTCTAATTGAAACAGCTTATATAAACTACCAAAGATTCTTCAAATACACACACACCCATCCAAATCCTCTATTTCTCTGCCTGTCAAGACAAGCTGGGTCTCCGCCGTAGACTAAGAGGAAGATAGAACAGGGTCCTTCTGGAATGAACTATTACTCATAAGATTCTTCATCCTTGGTAAAGTACAACTGAAAATATCATTTAAAATTTTTCATATTATTATTACTAACTTTGTAATGTTGTTTGCTGTATAACAATATATTATCAAACATAAAATAAAAGTGAAACTCCTTTTTTGTTTTATTAAGATTAACAATTATTATCAACTTTTTATTAAAACATCATGGATGATCGTTTGTGTGGAGTGATGACTCTTCATAAAATCTGGTATATCATGATCAGCTGTGATCATCGAATGCGTCCTCCTTAAAAAAGATACATAGATACACATAGTGTATACACTGTTTTAAACTATTGTCTCTAAGACGGCAACTTGTTAGCAGTTCACCATTCCGTCTTAATGAAGATTAGTTACTAAGACATGCTTTCTGCTCGCAAGGCTTGCTTTAATGTGCTGTATATATTTCAAGATATAATAAGTGCAGAATGTAAATGACTCACTGTTTGCCAGAAGGGCTGTCTTCGGGTTTGGCGGGGGTAGCCGTGTCTGGAGGGGTGGAGGCCTCGGGTTGGCGGGACGTGGGGGCGAGGTTCCTCGTCACTGGAACAAGCAAAACTTCGTCAGCAGAAGAAAGTGTACTTTAAGTGTAATGCAAGTGTTGGCCAGCTGAAATACTCTATTGGCAATCTTAGAGTGATACTACTGAATCTATGAAAATACGTCTAGGTATAGTTTAATCTACCCTTAGGCAATTTCCAAATGTTATGGGATATTTGCTAAAAGTGAAATTGAAAAACGATCAATTACAGCCCTCTTTTGATGCATTTGTTAGTGTAATTAATATTCATTGTAGCCTACTTAGATAAAACCCTTAATAAAGCTAATGTGTGACATATAATTTCATTGTTCAGTTACATCAATAACTTATTACTTTGAAAACCATAAACTAAACTTTTTTTCAGACGTTCAAATTTCCAAGTATTCTTAAATTGAGAGTCTGAGGTACTACTTATCACGAGGTTTTTGAGCTGATAAGCTTCCAGTGATCAGAACTCTCTAGAGACCTTGAAACTATTAAGGCTATAGCCTATTCTTGAATATCAGGATCTGTTAGATATGAAAACAATCTACAGACAGAAAGCTTTCAGAGACTAGAAGCTCCAAGAGAACGGCAGCGTCTATAAATTGGTAGTTTTCAGATACAGGAACTGTCTAGAGTATAAGTACTTTTACAGGCGGAGGCGTCTTCACACTGACATGTTTCTAAGACCGAAAACAGTCAGAATTCTCGTAGAATGTAACAGCTCACAGGACCTCTCTTAGAGGTCGGGGGAAATCCCAGAGGCTAGGATATCATGAAGCACAGGAACTTTTACAGTGGGATTCTCAACGTTAGACATCCCAGGAGCTTTTAGAGACTAATCAGAAACTTCTAGGCGTCAGGAACTCACGCAAGTAGCAGGGAACTCCCAATGGTCAAATTTTGTATATAGTCCCTATGTATTCTTGGAGCTTCTAGGAGGAAGAATAGAGAAGTACCTCTATACATCCCAGAGACTATTAATTCTCACAAGTCGGGATATGCCATAAACCAGAATACAGATTGTAAATCAACACGTAAGCAGTTCTAAATTTATGATATTTCTAATATAAACAATACCTCGGTGATCCTGTATCCAGAAAAGTCTGGGGGTACGTAGAGATTATGGTGTTTCAAAAATTCTAGAGACTTTTAGGTATTACGTTTAAATTGCACTTAAGTTTTAAAATACAAGGTCTAATGAGCTGCAACAGAAATATTCTTGAATTATATATAAAACAGAAAAACCTGTTTACTACCAAATCAAAGATTAACTGAAATTAATGTTTGCACAAGTTTCTTTTAATTACTGCAATTAATGTTACAGAGGTCATAATTCAAATATGCGTTCAAATACACTAAATATAAATTTATTCTGCTCTACTTAAGTTTTTTATTAAATTTTACCCTTTCTTTCTAATTTTATACTACATTTTTTTAATATTCTGCTATTTAAAAATCGTAAATTTTAAAATTAATTATCATATTTAATAAAACTAGGTAAACTTAAACAATCCCTTAAAATACAACTAGAAAAGATTTATCATGGAAGTTTGAGCTAAACGTTTGCAGAAATTATCTGCTTGTTACTTATGCAGAATTAATTATAATTAATACATTAGTAATTCAGAATTGGTTATTTATATAATTTTCTTATTACTCAGGTACTCCACGAAACACAGAGAAAAGTGCATTCACGAGTTAAACTATTTGAATACTATTAGTTAAAACCCCAACCACCAGTACCATTTTCATAATTATGCTGACAAGAAACTTATATTGCAAAATCCTACTATGCCCTACAGTTGATCCGCTTCCTCTCTTTTTCAATACAATGCTTTTACCATTACGCATCCAAGCGGTAAACATTCATAATGCCCACTTATTTATTTCTTAACAAATTATAATTCATTAATCGGTTTGATCTGTTAAGGATTTTATTTAATTGACTGATCGTTAGACTAGCTAATAAGTCCATTACTCGAGTAACTGAAAAATGATAATTTCTATCTGCCCGCACGATATATCCAAAATTAAGATACCTGTAGACTTTAAATGTTACATGAAGAGAATACTGAGATCGATATAGATGCACATTGTTCCATGGTAACCATCATTGCAACGAGGAAATTGTATAATGAATAAAATTATAAAAACCTTAATACAGTCTTATGCATATGGCATATGCCTTAAGTATGTGGCATAGTATCAAATGTGGTGCAATGAAATAAGCAAGATACGAGCTCGTATCTCAAGAACGCTGTAACCTAAACAAAATTGACTTGAAATGTTGCATGAAGCCTCATTTCTTGATAAGTAACTTCGAGTTCTGAGCAACACACACGATAGTACACGTCATTCCATGGAGATTGACTGAGCGTTAGCAAAATAAATCTCCTAGGAACAAATGTAAATTAATTAATAATATTTACAACTAATAATACGTATTGAATCCAATATTTCAAGATTACAGATATTTATACATTATTTCTTCTGAATTTATCGTTGGGAATATATTCTGGTCAACAAAATTTAAACTTTATGAGCAATTCCATTTCTGTTATAAATTGAGAGTACATCTCTGACTCTGTCCTATGGTTTAGTGTCGTAGATCTGTGAAGGGTTAGGTAATGAAGGGTCATGAGAGGTAAATCAATAACCTAAAATTATTTTGGTTCGAATCTGGTAAAGAATGTATAATCTGGAATGAACATTTTCGTAATTTCTCTTCAAGCGGACACTTCACCCATGCACTATCTTTATTTCATTTTTAAATGTAATGTAATATCTGAGATCTAGGTAAACCAAAACATCAAACCAGTCTAAGTAAAACTTTTCAACTAAAAAATAATCTGGAACTTCTCATGGGGGTTTCAAAATATATTATAACTTTTTTAAAATGTTCGAGCTGTCAACTTACTAATTAAAGATATAAAGGGTAAAAATGGAGGGCTGCAATATTTCGCGCAAATAGTATTAAATGCGTTAATTGCAAAGCCGGAGAAAAAGTGAATCCGGAAAAAGTCTGCTAAGTGAAAGAAACTGAAACATACAAAAGGAATTTTATTTGTAAAGAAATCCATCAGAGAGTGAAGAAACTCTCAGTATGATAAAGATTGAGAGGATAACTATATTGAAATATCGGGAGAATGAGACTGGAGAGATCGACTTGATGAAGTAATACCAGCACCTAGCGGCTTGCTTGCATGGTAAGGGGGGAGGTATATTGGTTCCTGGGCAAATACTGCTTGGATAATGGTGGATTGTTGGAGTTCCCTTGCTCTGTGCAGTTTTATGCTGTGGAAACATCCATAACTTCTTCACAAAAGGTAATATCTTCTTCCCACAGTGTATATCTACTAATCATCTTTTACACTTTGGATTTTATAACATCATTCTCTCTTTGAAACCTTAATCTCCAAAGCATTTATTCTTCGCTCTACATTTTTCAAACTTTTTACGTCTTTAAGTAAATTATGATGAAGATCAATTACGAATATTAGCTCTTTGTTTAAACCTCATATCAGAAGATGTACGGTATTTTTCATGAAAAAGTGTTAAATCTTAGTGTTCGCAAGATAAAAAGATGTAAAATAACAGCAATGACGAAAAAGATTAAACTTATAAATAAGATCTATTTTGAAAAACCTCTGATGTCTTATTCAACAAAGTAGATTTCATTTTTGAGATAGTAAGTATTAAAAAATACACTAAATTGACATTCACTTTCATAAAAACACTTACCATTTAAGAAAATCATAAATCAACACAATATGAAAGGCCAATGATGTGTTGATATTTGCAGGATATTACAGTTAATGTATATCGCTTTGAAATAATATTTACTAGCTAATTTAAAATGCATGTTTTATCATTGCTTTTAGTCAGATGGGGTTTATTCCAAAGACAGCTTATGTAAAAATTCAGTATACGAGTGGACTGAACAAATAACTTATGTGTTAGGTTGTTGAGGAAAGGAGCGCTACCGATATTTACATCACAGGTGACAACTTTGAGTAACTACGATATAACTTCCCATTGAACTGACAAACTGATTTCTGATTTTCACATCATCTGATCAGAATTCACTATGTAGGATAGAAGTAACGTTACATAATGGGTTGCTGGGGCGGGGAATTCTGTTAATATTCCCATTACAGGTGACATCTTTGATTTACTACGATATTGCTGCCCGGGGATATTTAACCGACAAATTGATTTCTGATTGTCACATCATCTGATCAGAATTCACTATGTAGGATAGAAGTAATGTTACATAATGGGTTGCTGGGGCGGGTAATTCTGTTAATATTCCCATTACAGGTGACATCTTTGATTTACTACGATATTGCTACCCGGGGATATTGAACCGACAAATTGATTTCTGATTGTCACATCATCTGATCAGAATTCACTATGTAGGATAGAAGTAACGTTACATAATGCGTTGCTGGGGCGGGGAATTCTGTTAATATTCACATCACAGGTGACAACTTTGATTGACTACGATACTGCTGCCCGAGGATATTGAACTGACAACCGATTTCTGATTGTCATCCTCTGATCAGAATTCACTATGTAGGATAGAAATAACGTTATGTAAAGGACTGCTGGGTCAGTAAGTGCTGTTAATATTCACATTACAGGTGACATCTTTGATTTACTTCGATATTGCTGCCCGAGGATATTGAACTGACAAACCGATTTCTGATTGTCATCCTCTGATCAGAATTCACTATGTAGGATAGAAATAACGTTATGTAAAGGACTGCTGGGTCAGTAAGTGCTGTTAATATTCACATTACAGGTGACATCTTTGATTTACTACGATATTGCTGCCCGAGGATATTGAACTGATAAACCGATTTCTGATTGTCATCATCTGATCAGAATTCACTATGTAGGATAGGAGTAACGTTATGTAATGGGTTGATGGGGCGGGGAGCGTTTGTCGACATCCACATCACAGGTGACAACTTTGATTGACTGTGATATTGCTGCCCGAGGATATTGAACTGACAAACTGATTTCTTATTACATCCTCAGATCACAAGTCACTGTGTAGGATGAAATGTAATGTTAATATTCACATTACAGGTGACATCTTTGATTTACTACGATATTGCTGCCCGAGGATATTGAACTGATAAACCGATATCTGATTGTCATCATCTGATCAGAATTCACTATGTAGGATAGGAGTAACGTTATGTAATGGGTTGATGGGGCGGGGAGCGTTGTCGACATCCACATCACAGGTGACAACTTTGATTGACTGTGATATTGCTGCCCGAGGATATTGAACTGACAAACTGATTTCTAATTATTACATCCTCAGATCACAAGTCACTGTGTAGGATGAAATGTAGACAGTATGTTATACTTCGGTCCCTTGAACCAATCTATGTTTCAAATCAGTACTTGTCATATTAACAACAAATGGGATTACATAAACAAATTAAATTTACCACAGGCTTATGACGAGAACGAAATGAATTGGTTTGGGGAACTACTTATTGGGGAGATATAATGTTTAAATTCCCATTTAAGTTTTATAGTTCTTATTAATTTATTTATATCCTATGATTTACGTGTATTTAGATTTAAAGATGACGAAGCCTTTAAAATTACACATGCTTTTGTGGTTCGATCTGTTTTTATGATACTGTGCGGGACAATCTCTCTCCCTCCCGTGAGATAAATATAATAATAAATAACATCACGTAATTTTGGAAAAATCTTTGTAGATCTTGAATTGAGTTTTATTATTTTATTTTTAAACACGGATATAATTTTGTGTGTTGTAAGATCCCAATATTCCATGTTTTGACCCACAAGTTTAAGATATTTAAATATTCTAATCACCATCACACTCACACTGCTTAGGTTTAAATTTCGATTATTTATATGTAAAAACTACTAAAACATTCTTCCGTTAAAGTTATCTTAATTAAGTGAGACACAATAGTCTACTTTAGAACACAACTCAGAATACAAGGATAAAAGAATTTAGGACGTTTGCCATCGTTATATGTTACAGAAGTAGAACACAACTCAGATGAAGTTGTTTACAGAACAGCTTATTATCTGGGTATATTCTTACTTATAACAATATATGTACGTGGAGCATACATATATCGTTATATGAGTATTGAGTTAGTAAAATAGCTATCTCCCTCCAAAAGTGGAAGCATAAGCGTGTTCACTATTCTGTGTATACTACTACAGTTAATATTAAGCTGGCATGATCAAACCTCTGAACATTCTCTGGACAAGTCGGAACATTCAAGAGACAAAGAGACGTTATTTATTAATTGCTATGAGCCCTCCGGTTAATAGATAATGGCTATAATTTACTGAGAAATGCTGGTGCTAATTCTTGCTATATGATATAGAACATATATGTATAGGATATGTCTATTGATAGAGTACAGTACTGGCAGTAATTTACTGAGAAATACGAGTGCTAATTCTTGTACTATTAAAGAGAGAATATGGGTACAGGGTATGTCAAATGATATAGTCCGGTACTGGCTATAATTTACTGAGAAATACGAGTGCTAATTCTTGCGATATTATAGAGAAAATATGAGTACAGGGTATGTCAACTGATATAGTCCGGTACTCGCTATAATTTACTGAGAAATACGAGTGCTAATTCTTGCGATATTATAGAGAGAATATGGGTACAGGGTATGTCAACTGATATAGTACGGTACTGGCTATAATTTACTGAGAAATACGAGTGCTAATTCTTGCAATATTATACAGACAATATGGGTACAGGGTATCTCAACTGATATAGTACGGTACTGGCTATAATTTACTGAGAAATACGAGTGCTAATTCTTGCACTATTATACAGAGAGAATATGGGTACAGGGTATATGTCAACTGATATAGTCCGGTACTGGCTATAATTTACTGAGAAATACGAGTGCTAATTCTTGCAATATTATACAGAGAATATGGGTACAGGGTATGTCAACTGATATAGTACGGTACTGGCTATAATTTACTGAGAAATACGAGTGCTAATTCTTGCAATATTATAGAGAGCATATGGGTACAGGGTATGTCAACTGATATAGTACGGTACTGGCTATAATTTACTGAGAAATACGAGTGCTAATTCTTGCAATATTATAGAGACAATATGGGTACAGGGTATGTCAACTGATATAGTACGGTACTGGCTATAATTTACTGAGAAATACGAGTGCTAATTCTTGCAATATTATAGAGAGAATATGGGTACAGGGTATGTCAACTGATATAGTCCGGTACTGGCTATAATTTACTGAGAAATACGAGTGCTAATTCTTGCAATATTATACAGACAATATGGCTACAGGGTATCTCAACAGATATAGTACGGTACTGGCTATAATGTACTGAGAAATACGAGTGCTAATTCTTGCTATATTATAGAGAGCATATGGGTACAGGATATGTCTATTAATAGAGTACGACATGATCACTATTCAAGGCAGTAAACCCCTTTAATTAACTGCGTGGTGTACGTATACAGCTGCCATTAATCGATCCCTGCAATCAACCTAGTCAGAGATGGTTTATACCGCTTGATGAATTGAAATTAAATCATGTTTAAATACACATATCAATTAAAATTTATTACAGATGAAGTCAGATTAATAGTAATATAACATGCAATAGTTATGAACAGTGATATTACAACTGTTTTAAACTGTAGTTGTTAATGTTTTAATGAATCCGCTTCAAGAACTGGAAAATTATATTTCCGCAATGAATGGAATTTAAAGGATTACTACTTTGCAAATATCAACAAGTATAAAGTTTAAAATGCAATTTAAGCTAGAGCATCTATATATTTTAAGAAACTATTTTCTTCTATGTATGGAAACTAGGAAGAATTTTTCCGAGACAATTCATCAATACTGTGTACCATTTCTTTACTTTTCATATATCTTATACAACCTTGTTGTTCTTTACTATCTATCAGTACTTTTCCAATGGTTTTGGAAGTAAATTCTTCGCAGAATGATACTCTAATTGGGACGCGTAGTAATCGCTTCTTTTCTGAACTTTGTAGCCTACTGGAAAAGACCTCGCACGCTTTGTCCGTAAGTAAAATGAATATTTATGTATCATAAATTAGCCCTTTCGTTCGAGGCTGCTTTTTCACATTGTATTATAAAGTAAATTTCTACATAATAGATCAAATTACCTTTAATACGTTGTATTTGCATTTTTTTAGAGAATTAAAGACGTGGTTGCGTCCTTCTAACGAGACTACGTTTAAATAAAAGTTGTCTTAATAAATGGCAAATCCCATCGCGATTTTGTTTTAGGCTAAATAGTGTTAGATTCTTCTCACTTCGACTTTGTGTTCTGTGCTTCATACCAGTTCTATTTTATTTTTTATTTTACTTCAAGTTTGATTCTTTTCGACTACAAATTATTGAGCTATGAGGTCTAAAGTTCATGTCGAGCCTGTCAGTATCTTCATTTAATGGAAGCAAATTTTAGTGTTTTAACACATCAGTTTCATAGGAAATATTCTAAAGAACATTGGGACCACAAGGCCCACCCCCCAGATACCATTTATGTTCGTTTTTATTCTATATAGCAGCAAGGTGGCTAGGTTAAATAAATCGTGCGTAAGTTTTCATGCCATAACTAAACTTGCGTGTAAACTTTTAATTTCTTGTATTTTTACTGATACCCCAGACATCTCCTCCCCGTATGTATCGTCCATGCTCTTCAATTACGCCAGTTAATGAACTTGAAACACGGAGGATGTTGGGGACAAATTAGAAAATGGAGCTTACACAGTGCGGTCTATCGGTGTAAGTAACAACAGTATGACATAGCAAGTCTGTCCAGGATTAAATTAACAGTGAGTACGAAAGAGTGAAACATTCTCAACGAAAGTTCGCTGTTGAATTGCAAGATTTATAAAATCACAATGGTTAGCGGATCTAATGATAAGCAAAGTTAAAAAATGTTTAACAACCTGCCCAAAATAATTGTAAGCGATTCGATACTACAATGAATGAATTTAGGTTTTCATGGATTTATAAGGCATTGTTACGAAGCTTGACTAGCTTCTTCCTTGTTTGTGTATATATATACATGTATAAATGTATATTAAAGGTGGTAGTGTTATTTACACTTCTTTATTATAAAACAAAAACAGCTGTTAAATAGACCACATGTGCCTTCCTACGGTAACTGCATTGCTAACATAAACACGCCACTAACACTCACTTTTAAATTATTTCAGTAAAAATGAATCAAAAATACAAATTGTGTCTCGTCTGCATGCCGTATTTTGGTAGAACACATACGTAAGTCAGTGTTTTGAATAATTTTACATCATTATTTTAGTTGATTACTTTTGGGTTTTTCCCGATTTATTTATGTTTATGTGTTGTTTACAAAATACAATATATTATTGATTTTATTTTCAGAAAAGAACCATTCTAGTCTCACCCATAGCATTTATACTGACCGCACTGTTAGGTTACTAAAGTAAGATTTATTTTATTGGTGCTTTGCTCTGATCCGAAGGCCACCACATTTTAACACTTTCTCTCACCTATATTATCACCTATAATATAGGGACCTATATTATTACAAATAAAATACTATATTTGACTTACTGTGAAAATTACATATCATTATGACGACCAGTTCTCATTAACTGCATCCCGAAATGAAGCGTTGTTGGAGAGGAGATAATTATGTCCCTATCTACTATTTGTTATGAGGCTATACATACATACGTATTATTAATATAACAAGTTAAAGTTGATATTCATGAGCACTCGTGATCTGAGCTTGAATTTAGGTACTATCTCAAGGGATGTTTTTCGCCAGATGAGCAGGGTGTGCGGTGCTGACGTCAGAGACGTTGGACGATCTGGGGCCGATCGTAACTGCCCCAGGCCGTCAGTGCGGCTCACACTTCTGGCTTAGACAGAAAAAATCCCTCGAAATAGCACCAAAATTCAACCCCAAATCACGTGAGCGCTTTTAAAAGTTATATTTAACTTTAGTACTATTAGTAACATCTTTATGATTACCTAATCTACACCTACTTGTATCCCGCAATAACAATAAGTAGACCGGAACAGTGTGGTATCCTTCACATATTATTTATTATGTATTGCTTCTAAAATATATATTATTATTTTATCATACACACACACACACACACACACACATACACACACACACACACACACACACATATATATATATATATATATATATATATATATATATATATGCCCTGGGGCAGTTACGATCTGTACTTCCCCGATTTCAAATCACGCCCCAGATCGTCCAACGTCTCTGACGTCACCACCGCACAACCCGCCCTTCTGGCGAAAAACATATATATACTCGTGATCTGAACTTGAATTTAGGTACTATCTCAAGGGATGTTTTTCGCCAGAAGGGCGGGGTGTACGGTGGTGACGTCAGAGACGTTGAACGATCTGGGGCGTGATCTGAAATCGGGGAAGTACCGATCGTAACTGCCCCAGGGCATCAGTGCGGTTCGCACTCCTGGCGTAGACAGAAAGAATCCCTCGAAATAGCACCAAAATAAATATATATATATAATAAACAAACATGATAACAAGGGAAACGCGGCACGCTCACACCTCGCAGTGATATTCAATCGGATCAAAGATTCAATATACGTGAATTTAGATCAATGTTTGCAATATATATATATATATATATATATATATATATATATATATATATATATATATATATATATAGATTCACATTTATATTTAATTCAAATTGTGTAGATAACCAAATTTCACCTGAAAGGTGACATAAGCTTTGGAATACAAATATAAAAGATTGTTGTTGTTAGCATGAACGATATTTCATTTTTGTATCATTGTTTTCTCATTAAGACCTTTAAATTTAAAGCTACAGTTTTTTATTCTATGTATTTATTGTGAATATTTAGAAAAGTGTTCTTTATTGATTCATTTTGGCTACACTTCTAATAACTGTATTTAAAATGAAACCAATTTTAAAGTAATAACAAATGTTCTATTCGTTCTGATAACAGGTTCGTTTAACACATATGGTTGATATGATTTTCTTTATAATACACTTTTATTTTTAAGTTGATATCTGGTAGGTTCATTATCAGTTCAAATTCCCATTACAGGAGAATATTATACTTCATGGCTGTCATTCTTGTTTATTTGTCCCATATTTCTTTTAACCACTTAACATTGTACACAATTTCATCCAGTATGGTTCCCTCGAAGGTTTTTCCTAGTAAACCGTATCCCTTAGATGCAAGATAATGATCAACATAATTAGTAATCCGTTTAGGTTTATGGTTAGTGAATCTGTGCAAAAGGATGTGAACATTCGAGATTATACTGTTCAAGAGGTGCAAACACATCTATCTGGAGTCTAAAGTTGATTACCAGATAGATTATATTTGTCATCTTGTAAAGTTCTGCTTGAAGTTTTTTTCACCTTAACATTACGGGTTTTGATGCATTATATAAATACTTTTTCTCATTATAAAAAATGTTATTATACTCTGGTTATTGGTCTCGTTGACAGCTACATTTAATGAGTGGACAAGATGAGCCGGATGATCCTCCGCTCCCAGACGGTCATCTGGCCGCAAGTGCTGCCTATTATTCCATGGACAACCCCCGCCGCGGTGTTGCAGCCATTTTCAACCAGGAGCACTTCGACATGAAGGGCGTCCACGACCGCAAGGGCAGCCAGCAGGACTGCCGCAGTCTCAGTCACAGTTTCTCCAGGCTCGGATTTGAGGTGGAAGTCTTCCTCGACCTCACCCTAGCTCGGATTGTGACGACCCTGGACACATGTCAGTACAAAGTACTCTACGATTCATCCCCATATCAACATTCAGTTATAGTTAACCCTAACATTACTTGGCATTTGTATTTGTTCAGCAGTTATAACAAACTGTCACTCCTTCAAGTAGTCTGCTCAGCCAAAACCATTATTTGAATGATAAATACAGAAATCCGATTCGAAGCACAGCAGACACATTGTCAGTCCCCTAAGTGCAAAGTTGGCGCGGACTGGAAGTGAATGCTAGTGAATAGCTTTTACGGTGTAGTTGAGACTGCAATGCATTTTATCGTTTTAACCTTATAAGGGGTCATTATTCTGCAAACCGTAAGGTTGTAATGTGATGAGGTCTGAATTACAAAAGTAGTAGGCCTATTCTTAATCGATCCAAATTAAATCACATTCCATTTTTCATATTATTGAAATTTTATAAATAGAAAATACTCAGTGCATGAATGTTACTCGGTGATTAATGTTCACTGAGAATTAATTTGTAGTCCTTATTGTTTAGGAGTATTACTAATAATAGGCAAGCACAAAACCCAAAAAGCAAGTATGAAAGTTATGAAAATTTAGAAGCCTGGTAATCACTATATAAGTTATTATATATAAATTAATATCATCGACCTTCAACTATATCAACTCTCCCATTTATTGTGTTTGATAAGATCCTCAGGCCAGTAGTCCATACGGACAGGCAGACTAAGGCTTATAAGTGGATCGTCCTGTATTAACAAAGATTATTTACTAAAGATTCACTTTCACTTCACTTTTAAAACAATACAAGTTTTAATACCGAAATATTCGTTGAATTATCAACTGCCATGGATTTGTAATCTTGAATATATCTGATAAAATTTCAACTGTATTAGTTGATTATTCCACACGTGTACCGCTACTACTTCGATGTACCAAAATATGAGTCGCGAGAATTGAATATTGCTTAGAAATAACTTATAAGATAATTTCATAAACTGCCTTGTTTAATATCCGTAGTTAACTAGCTATAAGCTACATTTCCCAGAAAATATAAGAAATTTACAATGGTGGTTACAATTATTTTCCGTAATAAAGTACATGTTTGTTTTAATATGATAAGATCAAGGTTTTTGATGTGGTTTGGATGTAATAAGTACATTAAATATGGTCGGTTTCTAATCAATTTTGAAATGTTTCCAATTTTTGGAAGAAAGGAAAAGTTGAAATTAAATTGTCTTCTCTGCAACGGATGAACGGAACGATCAAACTTTTTTACAGTGTAAACTTTCTTATTGTCTGATTTTACTTACAACTAATAACAGAATAAGGGATGTCAATACTTTATCCATTAAACTTGAAGCTAAGCTATTTTCGATCATGAAATAAAAGGGACATTATACGTTATTCTATGTATATATATATATTAATATTCCTGTTTATTTGCTAGTATTCATTAACCGGACGTAATGGTACGAACAAGATTCACGAATTTGGAGTTTAGTAATAAATTATCTATGTTTCTATTTATTTAAAAAATCATTAAAATCTTTTATTTTGTACGTTTTGTATTACTGTTTTACTTGATAAGAAATTGGTAGGATATTTTTTGAAATCTACAACCAGCCTAATCTTAAATCATAAACAGGCCACAAATGGTTTTCAGATCGCCACAGAAAGAGACACCGTTAACCCTTTCATTGTTTTTGACTGACGCAATATGTCCGTTGATTTTCAAGGTCACCCTCATAAAGTATGTCACCTGTAAAGTGATAAATCTTTGTATGAAAAATACATTTTAAAGCTTATTTTTACTTAATGCAGATTATACGTGCTTACTTCAGATACATAAAGTATGTCACCTGTAAAGTGATAAATCTTTGTATGAAAAATACATTTTAAAGCTTATTTTTACTTAATGCAGATTATACGTGCTTACTTCAGATACATAAAGTATGTCACCTGTAAAGTGATAAATCTTTGTATGAAAAATACATTTTAAAGCTTATTTTTACTTAATGCAGATTATACGTGCTTACTTCAGATACATAAAGTATGTCACCTGTAAAGTGATAAATCTTTGTATGAAAAATACATTTTAAAGCTTATTTTTACTTAATGCAGATTATACGTGCTTACTTCAGATACATGTTTTACACACAAGTATAAGTTTTAATATTTTAAATGATTCATCACTCAAAAAAGTTTTGCCGTAAATAATGCTAAGCGAATAAAACGAATACCGAAAACCGAGTAGCGAATACAACGAAAAATCTAAGGACTTTTGTGTAATGTAATAGTTATTATGTATATTGACAAATGTCCTGTAACCGACCCCATATATTAATTTTCAAGCCTCCAGAACACTTATATCAAGAGTAATCTCACAGACAGACAAGAGAGACGGATGGACTGCCTTTACAATTTTTACTCCTAAATTAATTTAGTCGTTCCATGTACCATGATGAATGAACCTGTGTACCAAGTTCCAAGTCTCTAGAACATTGCTATCCAGAGTTATATCACAGTCAGAAAGACCGAAGGGCGTTCCTTGAATGAAGAAAAACCTACATAACAAGGTTCAAGCCTCTAGGGCATAGATTTATCGCAAAGAAGGACAAGACGGACGGACTGACAGACATAGGGCAGACAATGACACGATTTAAGATAGACCTGTTGAGTCTTTGATAAAGCCTGAACTTCACCGTAGCGTAGGAGTAGGGCTGCGGCTCTGTAACCCAAAGATCACGGGATCGATTCTCGGGGAGGTCAATAAAGATTTGTAAGTGTGTTTGAACCATTTTCACTCAAAAAAGTTTAGTATCCTCAATAAAAATACCATTAGCGTAGAACGAACCCTATTCGAAAAAATATAAAAAGGAATTACGCAATTGTAAAAAATAAACTCAAAGTATATTACGGACTTCACAACACCAAGCACAGCCTTACATGTACATCAATACCTGATAAAACCCAGTTTTAGCCTTGTATTGTGCGGAATCCGTGAGCGAGTAACTAGTTGTCCGACTAATATTTGTTGCAGTGAGCCAGAGGGACCATTCTGACTGCGATTGTTTCGTCCTGTGCTTCATGAGCCACGGACTGGAGGGAAAGCTGAGGTCTAAGGACGACGTGTTTGATGTCAACCTACTTTGGGAACGATTTACGGCGGAGAACTGTCCGACTCTTGCTAATAAACCCAAACTTTATTTCATTCAAGTGAGACCCTAGCTTTTCATTGAAGTCTAGTATAGAGAGATATAGAGATATAATATCAGGACGTAAGTAATTAAAATTAGACTGTCTAGAATCTTTTTATAATTTTTTTAATGTCAACAAAGATGTAATGTATAGTACAAAAATTCATCAAACAACCATAACGAATTGAACAAATGAATGTTGATGCTTTAAAACACTTTGTTTTTCGACGCGGTTTTCAAATCACAATGAGTAAGGTAAAGTGAATGGTAAATAACACCTTTTGTAAGTGAATACGATTATGACTTAAGTGCTTGGCTTTTTGACTGCCGTCGCAGCAAAGCCCACTCAGAAGGGGTGATTTTCTAAACAGCACTGTGAGGTGTTGTTAAAATTCGTGAGCGGGTGAGTGCTAATTTTTATTTTTATCCACTAGAACAAACTGTCGTTCTGGGTACAATTCCATGGATTGTTTATATGATCCAAGCTGACAGTGTGATAGACAAGGCATAGGATAAAAATATTGCTCATCTGGAAAACTCATCATCAAGAACAGAACTCTATTGTCCGCATGTCTATCCATTGGTGCAATAACCCTCGGTAGAAAGATCTCGGAGACCTTTTGAAATTTTGTAAATACGTTTCTCTTAGTCCACGAGGGTTATGGAGTCAAAAGATTGAAGGTCCGTTTGACTGACTTTTTGTGCGGTAACTGGTTCATTACTTTTTGTAGCCTCCATCGATACGTTTTTTTTTTCTTATATTTCCCTAACTGTTGAGATTGTTTGTATAACATTGTTTGCTGGTTGACAACTTTGAAGTAGAGAACGCTTATGTGGAGCTGATTTCTGTATACAATAAGGTACGGTAAAAAACATAGAAATTGAACGGGAAAAACTACAGCTTGAGCTAAAGCTAAACCGAACAACAAAATTAGGACTTTCTCCAGCGAGTTAGGGGATTTTTACAGAACCAAAGACATATGAGTCTATAATTAATGCTAGACACTTATAATTAAGGTACATGCGGTATCAGGATGACGAATAATGTATATAACTGATTAATATAATGTTTTCTCTTAAGGTGGTGCATTCGATTTTGGGATTGAAAAATATGATTTTAAGTAAAAGTCAAATAAAGAGTTTCAATCACTTTATGTGATATTACAGGCATTTAAGCAATTTTGTGATTAGGCGCAAATACGAAATGTAAGATAAAAGGTGGCATTTTTACAGTATGTACATGAGTTATATGTGCAAGGATTGGCATGTTTCTGATTAATTTATGACTTACGAAAATTGGATTTTTTTGTCCAAAAATAATGTCAGTCCAAAAACAAACCTTTCTACTTTTTTCTGTATTCAGGGAAGTTGCCTGAAAGAGCTCTGAGTTTAACATAAAGTATATTTCCCAAATCCAAAATCAACCTTTACTACTTTAACCTAAAATACAAATTCAGTTATGGGTACTTGTATTTGATTACTACTCCTATTTCTAGTCATTTTACTTTAAACGTTACAATAGTTCCTACTGTTAGTGTTTATCAGAATTCGAAGCAAGAAGATGGGGCTGTTTAGTACTGCCATACATTTGTTGCAGGCTTGTCAAGGCCACGCGAGACAAAAGGCCGTGCTGGTACCTGGGTCCACGTACCAGACTGAGGAATCGGCCCAGGATCAGGTGAAAATTGTGCCTTCCTATCTCTTGCCTGACCGAGCAGACTTACTTGTTGCAGGCTTGTCAAGGCCACGCCAGACAAAAGGCCGTGCTGGTACCTGGGTCCACGTACCAGACTGAGGAATCGGCCCAGGATCAGGTGAAAATTGTGCCTTCCTATCTCTTGCCTGACCGAGCAGACTTACTTGTTGCAGGCTTGTCAAGGCCACGCCAGACAAAAGGCCGTGCTGGTACCTGGGTCCACGTACCAGACTGAGGAATCGGCCCAGGATCAGGTGAAAATTGTGCCTTCCTATCTCTTGCCTGACCGAGCAGACTTACTTGTTGCAGGCTTGTCAAGGCCACGCCAGACAAAAGGCCGTGCTGGTGACTGGGTCCACGTACCAGACTGAGGAATCGGCCCAGGATCAGGTGAAAATTGTGCCTTCCTATCTCTTGCCTGACCGAGCAGACTTTCTTGTCGCACTGTCCACGATTCCTGGTAATATTAGTTTGTAATACATCGTGCCTATTACATTAATTTCTTTTCAGAAGTCCCGTCCTAATTTTATAGCAATTTTGAATTTGAAGAACGAATCTTTACACAGGTAGTATAATGTTGTTACGTTTTCATAATCACTTACTGTTTCGTAGATTAAAGCGCTCATTTTACTTACCAGCAAAATATAACTATTAATTTGACACTAGATTTTGTAAGGCATTTCTTTTTCTTCCCTGTGATATCGTTGTATTGGCTATAATTATTTTTCTTTCTATTATTATGAACGGCATCAAACCCTGCCATTTATGGAGTAGGATGCATTTGGAATCTCTTGCACCGACAGTTGGCTGGCTATTCCAATCCAAGCAATATACAAATGACGATTTCGCACTGAATATAATACCTATTTATGATATTCTTTACGTATATTAGAAGTATTTATACTAAAAATAAACAGATATTCCGGAAGTGTATGAAATTTATTCTTATTTTTTTTAATGCAATGTTTCGCTTTCAGGCTTTGTGTCATGGAGAAGTCCTGAAAAAGGTTCCTGGTACATACAGACGCTCTGCCGTCACCTGGACTCACACGGGTTCCATCAGGATATCCTGACCCTTCTGACCAACGTGAGTCGGTCTGTGTCCTTGGATTTCACTTACTACGAAGACTCTAACCCCCTTGTTTCCTCGTGTAAGAAGCAGCTTCCCTCCGTCATCTCTCTGCTGATCAGGACCCTCAAGTTCACAAAGAAGAGCTCACGTAATTGTAAGAAGTGCGGCGGCAACAGTAACAGCTCTCAGATCTCTTTGAAAAGGCCGTTGGAAACAAGTGAAAGTTTACTAGAGAGGTTTCCTGCTGCGAAGGTGGCAAAAAGAGAGAACGATTGAAAATTCGTAATATATTCATGATGTCAATATTGGTTTCAAACTTTTAAATGCCCATTATACTGTTTTTTAATTTTGTAAAAGTATAAAACCTGTATATGTTTTTTTGTTTATACATTCACACATTATATTATATATTACTACTTTCATCAAATAAATGGCAACTGAAATTAAAAGAGTTCTTGTTATTAAATTATTTATAAGTTCTAAACACGATTGAATAAATAAATTTCTCTAACAATAAGGCTAAAAACACAAGATCCCAAAATATGAGCAATGTTTCATATTTATTTAGGCACTTTAAAATACATAGAGTACTTTAAAATAATGATTCAGGTATTGTTTTTAGAGTCATTTTATGTGTTTTTTGTTTGTTTTTTTGTTCAATACGTATGGAAAGTGACTAGAAACAGACTACAGAGCGTTCGATCTGAAACACTTTTCACGGCAGGATTTAGAAAACATGCAACTTACAAATTACAATTACTTACTTCGTAAAGTAGGTGTAGTAGATGTTACAAAGGTAACAATTCCTGTTTAAAGCTAGGTTAGTAGCTCTTCTCCTTCGTCATCTAATAAAAATGTGTTCACAGAAAACCCCTCAGACTTTCTTGTACACACAAGATTATGACTTTCTGTGTGTTTCATCTTCACACACTCTGAGAGTGTGAAAAGCTTATGTGTTTCTAATTTAAACAATTCTCTGAGTTTGTGCTAATCTCTGAACTTTGATCAAACTAACATATTTATTTCTACAAGCAAATTTGGACGTAGGAGCTGGTTTAACCCAATGTCGAGTAAATAGTATATATTACACGTATTTATTATTATTAAGGTAGGAATACGACACACAACTTGTTGCAAAACAGTCTCCGATGAGCTGCATACAAAATTGTAAGTTATAGCTCATTTCATTACGCTACATGTGTTATTATGTCACATAGTTGTACTCGTTTGTTAACAAATTTATTTACTCTACAATTTGCTCGTACCCGTCACGGTTGAATGAATGAATGAATTGATTTTTATTTCCCAAATATATGTACAATATTAAAAACCAAACTGTACAATTAACTTCTAAATTTTTACATTACCGAACGGAGTTTGAAATGTGAACAAAGAATAAACATCATAAGAAATAATCATCATAGAATAAACATCATAAAAATAACATCATGTATAAAACATTGTCCTTGGGAAATGAGCCTGCATGGGCTATGATGCCTGTGCGCAGGCTATAAATAGAAAAAATGAATATAAAATACAGTATAATACAAAATAATACACTATTATATACCACATACATACATACACATACATATATACATATACATGCATACACATACATACGTGAATATGGAATGAATATATTAAAAGGAAAAAATCGTGTAATTTTGATTTGTACCTGTTTTAAAGCATTGAATATTATTAATTTTAAAAACATTTACATATTAGCAGCTATGGTAAATAAGCAGGGTCACCGCAGATTATAATGGGGTAGTGATAATGAATGATGATGGGATAGGAGTGGTGGCTGTTTACATGTCAAACTGTCCGCCCGTAGTTAGTAGACAACACTGCCTCGGCCTCCTCAATAGACAATGATAATAACCACTGGTTAACTTTTCTTTTAAAAATAATTGTAGAAATTTCATTGAAAAAAAAACTAAAATTTGGAAACTGTTTACTCATATTTATAAAAAGCACGTGAGCTAGATAGTATGAGTTGGTGTTTGAATAAGTTGAGTAAGATTTAGTTAATTGCAGTGGTAGAATTCCTGTTGATCTAGAATAACGTGTGTTATGGGTATGTTGAGTTTTTTCAAATAAATCATCTAAATCTTTATACATGTGTATTAAAAGAGCTTTTATAAAAAGTTGTCTTATTGTAAACATTTCAGTTTCTTGAAATACAATGGATGTTGAAAAACTATGACATTTTTTAAAAGCTACTTTCAAAATTGATTTCTGAACCGTAAACAGAGGATCAAGATTTGATTTATAAGCTGCCCCCCAAGAAATTATCCCAAATTCAAAAAGAGATTGCACGTATGCATAATATACCATTTTCATTTCTTGAACATCAAGAATATCCCTAAGGTTCTTAAAGGCAAAGATATACTTTCGGGTCTTTTGTTTGAGATATTCAATATGATCTGACGATTTCAAACGGAAATCTAAAATAACGCCAAGATATTTATATGAATTTAATTTTTCGATTGCTTCGCAAATACAGGTACTGTTACTATGATTTCCACAATTATGTATGATCAGATTCCCTAAGACATAATCCGGTTGAGGATTCAATGAGATTGGCATAAATTTTTTTTTAGTTATATTTAAGGAAAGGACATTCTGATCAAACCACTTTTTCAGTAACATTAAATCACTTAATGCTTCTCGTCTCACATCCGCCCATATATTTCATTTCAGAAAAATAAGTGTGTCGTCGGCAAATAATGTTATATTTCCGTTTAAATTTAACCTGGAATATTATTTATATATAATAAGAACAAAATTGGCCCAAGTGTACTCCCTTGAACTACACCGTAGTCTAGATTAATTGCATCGCTACTAACATTACAAATTGAGACATATTGTTTTCTATTGGTAAAATAACTTTGAAACCAAGTAAGGGCCATGCCCCTAATATAAGACCAATTATTCATAAGACCAATTTAAAAACGCTAACGCTCAGCTGAATCCCTTTAAAAATCTCAAATCATCAAATTCGATGTTGCTTGTATAGAAATGAAGCTTGAGCAAATTTTTAGGTCTATAGATCAGTTTGTTTTTTGAGATATCGCAGGGACAGAAAGACATAAATAATATTTCACCAGGCTCTCGTATTAGCTAATGTTTAGCAAACAAAACTCATTTGTACTTCTATTATTCTGGAAGCTACTGATGGTATAAAAGATCCTGCTGACATATAATAGCATCCTGTGGCACTGTAACAATTCCTTATCATCCATTTCATACTCTTTTGTATACTGATAAATTAGAATGTTTTCCACTCCAATTAGTGTTTGTAGCAATAAGATGAAACCTTTGGCATTGATATATTATTTTAATCTTGAATTATCAATAATTCAAGATTAATTGTTATATATATATATATATATATATATATATATATATATATATTGTTTTATATATATATATATAAATAACAATACTCCATTAGGTCGGGAGGAATTGTTAAAATATACATTATTACTTTTATTATAACTACGTGCTTTGAGTTAAATATGCAAGTCACGTGTATGATAAATAACATACTCATAGTAATGTTTAAAGAGATTATCAGAAGAATTCCAAGAATCCGCTCGCACACCACGTGGTGGAAAGGTTAAGCACAGATTTTATATAAAGTGTCTCCGATGTAGTAGCCAACCTGTTGATTCTTTTTATAGAAACTTTCTAAGATACTTATACTAATTAACCCAATTGCGTCCACTGTGACCCAGATTTCCAATAATATGGAAAATACTACTGATGACGGTATAACTAACAATATTTCCACTTGTTCTACTTTCTTTGCAACTGTTTCAATCGACTGGTTTATGCTAATGATAAATATTTTGATCCCTAATTTTAACAAATTCAATACTTGTCTTTCTCTTTGTGTTGGAATTAAGTCATTTATAAAGTAAATAATAAATGACTTCTTATTTTAAAAGCTTCTTATTTTATTACAAGGTGAAGTTAGGACTAAGAAGCTTTCTCTAGTACTTAACAATGGGATCAACGGCTTTAAGGTGAGTTCCGAACCGGGCAGGCGAGCTCAGCGGTCACCCATCCAAGCAGCAGCCACGGTCGACGTTGCTTGATTCGGTTATCACTCGATTGGCAGTATCATAGTAAATACTATCATAATTCACTTTATCAAGTGATATGAGACAAGCCTGGAACACTTATTTTATTAAATACTTCGGCCTAGACTCAAATGTTTATTTCCTTAGCGTGCGATAATTAAATCCCTAAAACGGGTTTCGGATCCGTACTCTGGAACTAGAATAGCTGTGCTACCGGGTAACAATATTATTCCAGAGATTAGAGCAACAGGTGAGGAGATTTGATTATTCCTGTCAGTCTGTTAACATACCCAAATACTGCTCGCTTTGTCTATTGTGCTTCTAAACAAGTATAGATTAGTTGAATTTCTTCTCACTAATTAGATCTTAAGAGCCATGATTTTCAACAAATATCGTTTCATTAGTAAAAACCTCAGAAGAAACGGTATTTATTTTATCATAACGTAGTGAAGCTACTTACTAGTTTTCTTCTGTGTCAATTTTACTTTTTCGAGGTAGAATTTATTTGTAAACTAAAAAATGGGTCTGATAAAAGCTTTTATCCAAATATAAAAGCATATAGTTTAATTATGTGTCTAAACACATAACAATGAATCTTTTGGTGCTTTAACAATGGACCCTTTAGTACAGGTGTAATAAATAACAAATCTACACTCTTTGGTGATTTTCCATCGATCCAAAACATTTTAAAAACCATACATAAGTCTAAAAATTGTATTAAAACCATAACTAAATATAATATGCAATAACAAACCTTTTGATTGATTTTATTGTGTACAATGTACATTTCGAATTCGATTATTTCATTTTCAGGTACTTGTAGGTTAAGATAATGTAGTAAATAAATGGTTGAATCCAAATTGTCATTATGTTTCTAACTACCATGTTGGCTAAAAATATATTATAATATCAAACACTTTTCGAGGCTACATCTCTAATGTAGAATTAAATAATTTCATTGTAAAGGTTATCTAAATAAATATACCACCAGAGTAGGCTAATCATATACAGGTACTGAAGGTGACGACTATCAGTATCTTTATCTATCTAGTGTCTGATGGTCTGAATATAGCTACTATTTATGTGTCTGATTCTTCTAAGTGTGTCAACCTAATAAAAATATATTTTTAGAAAAAATATTGTTTAGTATTTTTAATGCTTTTGATACTCTCTCATTTTGACTTCCACCGCAGTTAGTACGGCTAGCGATCGATTTCTTTCTTAAGAAAACATTAGAAAGCTTTTGGACTGAAACCTCAAAACTGTCTAGTATACCAGAAAAAGTTTTAGAATATTAATGTAAATAGGTGGCTTTTCAAAAATAAATCATTTAAAGTATTACGTAACCATACATGAATGTTGGGTTAAGCAATACCTGTGAAATTGAATAACAGAAATAATAAGCTGTGAGTTGAGTCGGGTTTCAAAAGTAACTTGCCATTTGATTGACTCTCTAGACCCAACTTTATTACCAGTACTTAACTAGTAAACTCCTTGTTGATTTCACTATTTAATTGAGTGTTTGTGTGGTGTGTGTTCGTGACGTGTTAAGAAAAATACGACAACTTTCCAAACAATATGAAAACTAACTGTTTTTGTGAGTTATGTGTGAGTTATATCAAAGTAAATGCTTAAGATAGCAAAGAAATATATTTTATAAATAAGTAAAATTTTGTCTGTGAAGAAGAGCATATATTCTGTTGTATCGATCCTCCAAGTTAGATGAAGCCATCGACTTAAATATTGTCAAATAACACATGTTACAGTTTTCCGACACAGCCAGCAGGGATAATGTGAAGAAGTTTCTATCCAAGTAACGTACTTAATCGTTCGCACCAGAGATGAAACTCGCTGTTTATAAAGACACTTGCAGTTACCAGCGGTTTCGCACACGAGTTCCTATTGAATTCCAGGTACGCCATAGGCATGTTAGTTTTAAATGTCATAAAAAACATTCCTGAAAGAAAGAGATGAGCACTGGAAAATATTCCAATCTCCAAATCCATTTCAGAAGAATTTTAATTTAAAATAAAGAGCAATGTTTTGGAACCCTGAATTCAGAGAGTGAAAATGTTTTACGAGTGCAAATGTAATCATACAAATGTCATTCTCTTAAACATTCCATGACATTTGAATTCAAAGCTTCCATAATTTCAGCATCACTAAGCAATTTTAGGCCAGAGTTGAGAAATTCTAAATCCTTAGTAATCTTAGCGATAATACTTGGATGTAATAAAATGGAGTACTGTGATAACTGTTATTCATTTCGAAGGCTGACACGTTCAAGGTACATATTACTTCAGTGATAATTTTTAAGAGGATCAAAAATCATAAACGATTGCCAATATGTTTTAAGTCAAGTTAGGGCACAAAGAAGCATTACTGGTTATAACTAATCATATTTCAAAAGCCATAGTAGAGTTTTAATTTATGACTCGATTAAAAAAATGCATACAAGATCTGAGAAGACTACATCAGTTGACCTGTTATACCGATCAAGAAAGTAGTAGAAACATATTTTGTTTGAAAAGTGTACTTCGGTCAAAAAGTAACTACTTCCGGAATTCTCTTCTACTTCCGGTCTACTTTTTTCTGGTGCCGGTAGCCTATTAAATCCACAACATAAATTTGCGTCAAATTAAACCTTTTTATAAATTAATATAAAAAAAGTATGTGATGTTTTCAAGGAGTTACAACACTTTTTTAATTCGTACGGGTGGTAGATTTATAAATAAGCTTATTTATATCTTTAATTCATGAGGCATATTTATGTTAAATTATCGTCTTGTTGGAAGGAAATTGGGGAAAAAACAACCATGAAGTTATTCTAAGGTTTCAACCCCTATGCGTGTTGATCTTTTTGAACACTTCAACAAACTATGTTGAGAGCATGAAACGTGTGTCAAAACTTGTTGTAGGACATCAAGAGTTCTAAAAACAAAATATAGTTCTTGTAGGAGTGGCAAACCCATTTAAACCTCCATTGCGTGGTTGATCTTCACGGATAAGCTTCTATGTACCTGTTGACAGCATGTGTCAAAACTCATGTTGTACGACAATGAGAAGTTGAAAAAAATGTAGATGTCCTAGGTGTTACAACCCCAATTCAATTCCTATGCATGTTTGACATTTATGAAAATGCTTTAGTTGTTCTATTCCAGTCATTGAGGGTCATGTGCAAGTTATGTGAAGTTGGAGAATTACTGATAGGTGAGTGAATTCTCGAGGGCCTTCCTTTTTATATATAGAAATACCACCAAATATACCTTAGTTAATTATAAATGTATTGGTAAAAAGCATTTATTGACATATTTGCTGGACATTATTGCTTATAATTGTTTTCATATCGATTCTCTAATAATACAAAGTTTGTTACACTATTCTTTACTCATAGTAAAGGGATTAAATATTTTCCCAAACGTCTGATATTTCGCCCAGTTGTACTCGTAATTTAGAGCATGTTTTACACAGATGGGACTCGTTCTTCCTCCCCCCCCCCACACCACCATTATGGTAAACTTGCTGCTTTTAATTGACAAATTTAATGTATTGAATACAGTGTTCCTTACTTTCTGGAGAAAATGTATGAAATAATTTAATTATTCTAGTACTGTACACATTTTTAATTAACAGATAAAATCAGATTTACTATCCTTGCCTAATTTATTCATTAACCTTTTCTCCGTGTTTCTTTCACAACAGTAAAGTAGTACATTTTTACAGAAATTAAATCGGTTAGGTTTTATTCAACTTTTTAATACTCTATAATATATATATATATATATATATATATATATATATATATATATATATATATATATATATTATATTATAATATATATATATATAATATATAGTTACTGTATTCAGAGATGCATAAAGGGTTATGGTTTAATATATTGAGTTTACATTCTTCCCAAGATAAAGAATATATGTTAAAAGGTGTATATTTAAGGTCATTATAATTTACTCCTGTCTTAATTTTTTTTTTCCAAAACTGAATTTGCCTCTTTCCCGATCCAGAAAGTATTTATCTCTGAGAAGCCTAATTTTGTATAAGACAAGTTAGATAGGTTTTATAACAATCTTTAAACTTATAGTCAAAGTTAGACTGCATTTCCTCTTATATCTGTACTGCTAGCAGTCACCCGACGGTTTGCGCACAATTTAGTGCACGTTTATGACCTCTGCTGGTTGGAGTGAATTATATTTCCAACGCCAATGTTGAGTTTGCCTTGTTGCCACAATCAGGAAAATACGTCAACAAGTTTATAATTATGGCTACTGTCATTTACTTCGTTACTATTATGTTTAGTTCCATAGTTGGTTTAGTTTTGTTTCCCGACCAAGAAAATATATATCAAACATCAGAGAGTTTTCTGTCAAAAGAAAACTAAGATTGGTTTTATATCAGTCTTTAATTTATAGTAAAAGGTTTTTAATGTTTTCGAAAATTTAGAGTTGGAGTTGGTACATTAGTTCATAAGAACAGGCCAGCGAACTTTCATCTAGCATAGTTCTTATCGACTGCTTCAAAGGGAGTCAAATTCTGACTCTGTGTTTTGGGACATTTAGTACCTAATCGCTGAAATCTAGAACTGCATGAAAAATTATGATTACTATTTAGACAATCTACTTACTATAAATGTAAATCAATTAAAAATAATAAGATTTTCTAAAACTAATAGGCCTATATTCATCCTAGGAACCGTAAGAATGTCAATGTACATTGTACAGTTGTAATACGCGTACAATCGGTTGAATAGTTTATGCGTGAAAACAAAATTAACATACAAAGGCACTTTCGCATTTATAATATTATTAGGATTAGGGATGGAGTTGTTCCATATACACAATATTAATACAGCTTTCAATAAATTTACATCACTGGCAAGTAAACAGGGAAATGTGTTGATGACTTTGTGTAGAACATTTGACAGCCAGTAGTGTGACGTCACTAGCAGCTGATTGTTGCCATCAACAGCTGATTGTTCTCGGCCGTTGCTCGTTTCCCGCGCTGGTCACGTAAAGTGCCGTGTCACCGCTGAATTTACTATCGGCAATGGATAACTACTATGGTATATACTCAACCTGGATGAAATTTTAATCCAATTAAGAAAATTTAAGAATATTTACATAGTTTTATAGGCTAATTTATAAGTTCGATGTCTTCTTATTAAAAATGATTGTTTTAATGGCTAACGTAGTGTATCACCCCACTAATGCTTAATGATAAATGTTTAATTAATGAGTTCACTGGGTTTGATTTTGAACAAGCCTAGTAAATGTCGTCTGTGTTGCGGAATAATTGTTTTGTGGAAGCTTATTTTGATCGGCGATGCCTAAATCTTTTATTTAGGGTTATAATCCATTTTATTAAGGACAGGCATTTATTTAAATCGTGTCGTAGTCCGTCGCCCGCACGTGTGTGATAGGTCTTGATAAGAAGGCATTTGAACTAGCCTTCCTCTATATCCAAGAAAAGATTCTAACTATTTTGGGGTCAAAAGGTCAAAGGACAGTCCATCTGTCTCTCTGTTCATATGCACGTCTTTGTTATAACTGAAAGTTATAGAACTGTTATAGGTAGAACGGATAGAGAGACTTGGATTTCGTGCGTAAGTTTTTCCTAGTCTAAAGAAAACTCCTATTGATTTATGGGTCTAAAGGTCCGTCCGTCTATGTCCGTGTGCACGTCTGTAGGATAACTCTAGACAGAACAGTCAGAGAGGTTTGAACTTCGTGCACAGGATTTTCATACTCCAAGGAAAACTATTGATTTTTGGGTCTAAAGGTCAAAGAACAGTCCGTTTGTTTGCACGTCTGTGCGATAACTCTAGACAGAACAGTCAGAGAGGTTTGAACTTCGTGCACAGGATTTTCATACTCCAAGGAAAACTATTGATTTTTGGGTCTAAAGGTCAAAGGTCAAAGAACAGTCCGTTTGTTTGCACGTCTGTGCGATAACTCTAGACAGAACAGTCAGAGAGGTTTGAACTTCGGGCAACGTATTTCTCATTATTTTCAGAGTTTACTTAGTGTATATTTTCTGCAATATATTTATAACGGTTTCTTCCGTTTCTCAGGATGTAGTGCGAAATTACAACTTGACAACAGATTTAGAATTACTGTAGAAAAAATGTCTTCTAAAATACATTGAATAACCAATGGTTAAGCAGTACAGGCTATCATCGTTTGAAAGTATTTTGGAAATTAATTGTAATTAATTAGCTCTTACATAAAAAAGTGTAAGTTAAGTCTTTGCAGGTTTAAAAGAAAAACTATATGAAACATGTTTAAAATTTGTTAAATATAAGAAATTATTTAATAATCTGTATCATATATGTAATGTGGTTAATGCGGTTGTAGGGATTAGATTATATAGACTTGATAAGGTTTAAATAATAATATCTAATATTGCGATATAGGTCTGGGCTCTTGGGGACGCAAATAAAGTAGTGTCAATAGCTCCGTCTACTTATAATCAATTGCAACTAATACTATGTAAGAAACTTAGTAACTTAGTGATGTGTATCAAATTTTCAGATTCTTTCTTCGACATTCTTGCTTCTTCTATATAGCTTGAGTTGATACTATTTTATTTATATTTAAATCCATAACTTCTGTTCGATCATTCCTTCTTACCTGAGAAAAATACCAAAAAAGTAATAAAAGTAGTGGATTCTACGTTTGCACTGCGTCTATGTATGCCTTGCTTTTATAAAAGTTAGCTAGCTAGGTAATCTTGAAAAATTCTTGCTACATTTAATGGAACTAGTAATATGAAGGAACACGTGTGCTCCAAGAATGCTATATATGTAATCACAGTCTGAAAAGGTTTATTGCGAATGTTTTGTGAAAGACTGCTTGCGAGTTATTCGGAAATATTGCGTCACATGCCGAACAAATTGAAAGAGGAAAATATGAAACGAAACTGTCTGCAAGATTGAAAAACCTTGATAAGTAAGTGCAGTTCCAACAATCGACGTTTCCAGTAGATTGCAAGGGACATACACGTACAATACTGTCAATACTTCGCAAAAGGTTTTTGATTGGTTGAAATGGGATTTTATGAGTTTTAAATTGTTTATATATTTTTTTAAAGTATTAAACAATTTTTATCAGATCCCCTCTCATTATAAAATAGTATACTCTCAGCAGTTTGTAATGGCCAATAATAATATTAGTCATTTCAGACGATTTATATACACGGTTGTGTGCAATTCGCACAGCAATTAAAATAATATTGTCTTTTAAAAGCAAATTGTACATTACTGTTTATTATTATGTATTATTTGTTTTAATTATGTATTATGTGTGTTATGTATTAATATGTAATTTATGGTGTAACAAGGGGGTTGTTACCCACGAAACGACACCTGGTCGCTGTGTGCATTTTTTTCTGAACTTTCAGTCATTGGTGGTTAATTTTTTTTGCATTTCTAGGAAGATAAAACAGGAACTAATCAGGAAATAATAAAGAAGCGATAGTAGAAAAAGAAATTTATGGATTTGATGGACCCTGTTATCCATAAAATTATTCCTTTAAACCCCACAGGTATAATAAAGGAAAGTTATATTAATGACAATGATGATAATTATTATGCTGCTGCTGCTGCTGCTGATGATGATGATGATGATGATTTAGGTCCATTATATTGCTTGAAATTTATTTGTTTACTTTTGAAGTCCTAATAAGTCCATGGTCAATACTTCTTGTTCTATAGAATAGATCGGATGTACCTGGTAACATTACCAATGCGACGTAAAATTATTTTACACACATACAACCGCTGAATAAGTTCCACCCCAACAAACTAACCCTAGTGCAATCTAGAGTCAATTAGTACATAACACAAAGTTCTTAACAATGATGTAGACCAGAGATTTCTCAGAAAATTTTCTGAATGACTATTTTAACTTACGCTGTACCGGTGTAATATGAGTTCTCCAATTTAGTGTTTGATCTCAGGTAAGTTCTAGGTATTCAAAATAAAACTTACTTTGTGAATTTAAACGACTTAATTGGGAACTTACGATTAAAATTCTCAGAAACGTTTCTGTCATAGGGTCGTTTTTTTAGGGTGTTCTATAAGTATTTCTTTTGTATTTAACTTCAACAAAACTATGAATTTATCCAGCTGTAGTTAATTTATTTGGGTATTTTACAATTATTCACAATGTTTCACAAAATGTTACGAAAAGCGTTAAAATATACATTAACTACCTTAATTTTAGTAAATGTTTTAGATTTATATAATTTAATTTTTGCTGTACTAAGACTTGATCAATTACATATATCCTCTTGGAGATCAAAGATTACTTTACTTTTTTTCTTAATAATTTCTCCGTTTATTAGTTTTAAGCCAAGAAGACAGTGGTCTGATAAACGATTATTTAAACATATTGTTCAATTCAACTTCTAAAAATAATGTGTCGGCAGTAAATCAATTTATATTAAAATAAGTTACGTCAAAGTTACTGTCAATAAAACAAATTACTCTTCTAGATCTTTACGTATCATTGCAACAGTGAAATGTATCATATCCTTGAATTTCATAAAATTCAACTTCATCCCTACTGGGTACTTAAACAATTTTAATAATTTGCCATTAAAAATAAACAATATTTAGAACTTATGTACAATATATAGTTGTAGCTTAAAATAAAATTATGGAAACAATCAAAAACAAAACAACTACTCGAAAACTAACCATAATATATTCTTTATTTGATCATATGGAAAACTCATATTAGTATATATTTATATGTGTTTTTCAATATAAACAATGCATCTGATCTTCTTTATGGATTCTCCTTTTCTCGCAAATAGTTGTCCGTCCCTGCAACCCGACACTTTTGTTTAAGCATGAAGAAGAGTTGCTTGTTCTGCGGAGAAAGGTAATCGTTGTTGTACACACGTTGGTTTGGGAACCGTTGGTTCACATGATGTGGCGGCACTTCCTGGTCCATTCATTTCTCTTTATATCCATCTTTTTGATTTTCTTCGTGATTTAATGGTTACCCAGGTCACGCTTATGCCCTCCAGTAAGGTACCACGAGGGCCTAATTACTTTTTTAATTCGTCCTAACCTGCACTGAATCATTGTAATCAATAGGAAGGATGGGGTGTCTGAGTAGCAGACAAGAAAGTAACTGTCCTAGTGGATCTTTAAGCAGTATGCCGCCCTTATCTGATGACTAGTATATCGCTTGCAGCGCGATTATCATCTTCTCAGAATGCCAGATTAGATAACAACATATTTTATTTCAAATAGAAATGAATTCGTAGTTGGAAATTGATTATTTATATTTTTGTTAGTTAATTGAACACTCGTAATCGAAAAATCCCTAGGTGTTTATTAAATTACTTGTTTTTTACTGTGGAGTTATTTGATTTTTTTCTACTGAGGAGATTACTTATTTGCCATATTTAAACACTAAGATATATTTATACTTTTATTTGGCACTCGCTACCACACGTTCTAAAATGTCTTGTTTTCTGTTATTGTTCCATTTTGGGGCCCAGTTACAGTTTGGGGTTTTATGCGTAAACAGTAGATTTAATCTGTAGAAAACATTATTTCATCTTTTAATTCAACTAGGTCATTACGGTCATTAGGGTCTATCTAAATATTTGTAACTTATGAACCAAACAAAGGCATTTATGTTTGTTCATTTTCTACTCGTATAGGTTTTAATTTATAGTTTTTTCATATTACTGAGCTTAAAGATTCAACCTTTAACTTCGGTTACTTTACTCATGCGTGTTTGAATAATTTATTTTTGAAAATTCTATTTATAAGAAAATATTTAAATTATAATTTTTTTATACAGGGTCTCCCATGAAGAAACGGAGAAACTGTCAGAACTTGTTCTTACGGTGAAAATAATGAAAAAAGTTCATATAGACATAGATCCAGAAACGCTTAGTTAGCGAGCTATACAGGGTGAAAGATTTCGCCCAGATTTCAGTGCCACCGTTAAAAGGGAGCCCTATTAAATTATTTTGGGCGTTACCCAAGACGTAAAATTTAATGCATATTATGCAAATTGAACTGAAAAATTGAATAAAATTGGTACCAGACCTCTAGCTGCAGTAATTTTTAAGATATCTGAAGAAATACGCAAAATTCGGTGTCCAAAAACAAGTTTCATTTAGGTTTCAAGTAGATTAACTTTGTTAAATGTGTAACAAACACGTAAAATTCTTTAACAAAACTTGTAAAGAAATAATTTCTTAAGATAATGATGTAAAATAAGCCAATAAAAATTATACGTAAACTTTAAGAAAATCAATTTTTAATTAAATAAATAACGTAAATAATGTATATTGTTATGAAAACTTTTGAATTTGTTTCTAGAATATGCACTCAATCAATAGATCCATAAAACTCGTCATTCCGATGGGTAGACCTATTCGGTATGGGTAACTTTTAAAATGTTACAAGTGTTTTCTATGAACACTTTAGAGTATTGTGCCCCATAAAATTTAACAAACAAAGGAATCGAACACTCATTCCCTTTCCTTCATTTACATCCCGAACTATACTATTGTAACTAAATCCTTAGTCTGTGGAACATCTGGAAGAAGTCTTTTATATCATTGAATGAATATGTTTTTCGATCGCGAGTTCCAACTTTATAATGTAGACAGTGAAAATATTTGAACCCTCCTCGTATATGTATCTTTTCTTGTATAGTTAAATATTTTCATAACAGTAAAATGATGTTAAGATAAATATAAATCACATATTACATAGCATGATGTTATATGCGCATTTAAAATCGTATGGAAAATAATAAACGGTTATTCAATAAAAAATAGTTTATAATAATTTTATTGTAATTTTATTTAAAAACAGTCAATCTGCTTATTTTTATGATAGTGAAAAAATAAGCCCTAATGGACTTGTCGAAGAAGCATAAGTAACAATCTAAATTATCACATCCTAAAATTTGTATCATAAAAGACAAGGCAGTCTAAAATCCAACATTAATTACTTTATTTTTATAAAGCATTTGTAGTTCTTCTTGAAATGAACGTTTCCGTTACTGATACATAGAAATACAGAGAATACTTACTGCCCTTACTTAATATTTATAAAACAATTGTTTTTAAATTCTTAAATAAGTTACTATAAACCAAATTATAAACCGAAATAAAAATTAGTAGTTACTGGTAACTATTTTATAGAAATAGTTTTATATATGCCGTATGTTGAAAATTGTAATCAAACATTTTATTTTGCTCCCTCTAAGATAAAGGGTTTTAGAATTCATGTTGTAATCTTTCAAACCAAATCTAAACCCAGTATAAAATTGTCCACCCATTACTTCTTTGTATGTGGCCTCCAGTTAATATGTGGAGCGGTCATTTATACTGCCTTCATAAAGTTTGATAGTCACATTAACCGATCCAATACCCATTCACCCTCCGCCTATGGAGAGAGAATATTGAGTTTTTATAAAACCAAGAACATAAACCAACATCACTGCCACTTCTTATTGACATTTATAATAAATAAATTGTTGGAACAAAATCTCTTAATGCTGCTGTCTTGAAACTGTAAAATGTAATTATAAATGATCATAATCATTTTTCTCCTTTGAAGCTTATAGCAACTTTATGATATTTTAATAAACCTACCTTAAAGAAATGCACAATACTTTTTATCGCATTTCTGAGACACGTTCATAAAATTACTAATTTTTCACATTCAAAACCATTTTATAGAAATACTAATTGATAGTGGTATATTTTAGAACCGAAGACCCTTAAACACGCAATTTTAGCTAAATATTTCTTGGTATATTTAAAGTTCTAGTTAGAGTCTTCTTAAAGTTCAATAAAAGCCTCAATAAAGAAGTGTTTTATTCTTTCTTTCTTTCAAAAGTTGCTAACTTTGTGCACAATCAAAAATACATACTTTTTGATAGTTTTGTCAACAGTTAATCTATGGGAACATATTATACGTCAGTGTACAGCCTACGTGTTAAATTATCCACGTTATGATATTATCAAAAGAGTATTATAGTTATAATATCTTGTGTACTTGTTACAGAGATCTTATTTATTACAAAATATTATGGACCTGCAGTTACCCGCTGCTTTGTACGCAATTTCCTACTGAATAACATTTATCTCATAGGTATATCCTTATCACATATCTTTAAAATCTTCTGAATATAAGTGATGGTCACTGGAAGATTCTCCAGTTTCCTGATCCACTTCAGAGTAATTGGACTTTACGTTTAAAGAACAATGTTTTCGAATCCTGACGTTGGAGATTGAAACGTTTTCATGTGAACCAATTAAGTATACAAATTATTACTCAGCAAAATTCTTTTATATTTTAATAAAAATTTCAAAAATTTTGAGTAACACGTTAAATATTTTAAGACTGAGTGGAGGAATTTAAAGTAAGTTCCTGGTAATCTTACTGAAAGCACTTATTTTTTAATATGGTGAGTTGTACGATAACTTTAAATTGGAGATAAGCATGTTTTGTACTATAAATTGTACTATGATTTCAGTATTCGTTGAACCAACAGTATACCAAAAACAACAATAACAATTATTGAATAAGGTTAATTTATTTTTATAAAATCCGTCCAAACTCAAAGTTTTTTGTACTAAATATTCTAGGATATTCTCGTACAAATACTTAATCACTATCAAAAGAAATCTCGCACTAAACAGCGTGACGTAGATACTCGAGCGGTATGTATAGTAATCATACAAGTAACTTAAATACCTTTTCATTCACTTAACAACCCCACCAGTTTGACTCATGAAACATAAGTGTGGGAATTATTTTTAATAAATTTTTAAAACCTGATCATAATACTTTACACTGACACGATACTGTGTAAAGATTATACTGTGAAACTATAATATATCATTGCTTTGTTCCCTGATTTTACTTATTGAGAAGGATTCAGTAAAATCCGGC
Source organism: Homalodisca vitripennis (assembly GCF_021130785.1). NCBI lineage: Eukaryota > Metazoa > Arthropoda > Insecta > Hemiptera > Cicadellidae > Homalodisca > Homalodisca vitripennis. The sequence goes on from NC_060208.1 coordinate 41,614,835, forward strand.
CAAGACACTTTACCGACACGTTATACAAACACTAGTCCTAAACAAACATACAAACACTAACGCTCGCTGAAGTAACGTACACGAACTAACCAAACACTCACTAAGCAAACACGGTCTTTGATTTTCAGCGTACGCAATGACGAACATAAATCAATCGCACTGTTAATATATTATAGAGACACATGAAAAACCACATAAAATTCAATAACATCTTCGAATAGTGTTTTGGTTGACAATTAAAATATATTAAAATTAATTTTCATCTGTAATTAATTTCATTATTTAACTATAATTGCGCATATTTATCTCTCAAAGCAAATTTCACCATATGATCATCAAAGAAACTAGCAAAAGCGTGATCAGAATGATAACAGGATTTCGGACATTTACCACCGTTATAGGTTATAAAAGTTATAACACAAAGTTTCGAGGATTGGAATCTATCATCTTCGTCAGGTGGGGGAGGTATTAATACATAAAAAATAAAGAATAGAAAAAAGTAAATAAGTTAAATTAAAAGGGTTAAGTAATAAGTAAAGTAAACAAAATAGATAAAAAAGCGTGATCGTGTTTGTTACGTGCAAGAAGTATGGCATAAATAATACTTGACTACAGTGAGATCTATCAACAACGTGTGTATGCTCACTTATGTTGGTGATTTTAAACTTTTATCACATATCGGGCTACTCTTTAAGTGTGTGCATTTACCAATAGCGTAAATCACACAATTTTGGGACCCTATTATGGTCGAAATTGTAACAAAAGGAAAACTCGTTGAAGAATAAACTGATCTTGCTCTTATCTTCCACTGGAATTCTGTTACGATGACCACCCGCTTATCCATTCGTATACGCAAGTTTAACGGGGTCTAAAAAGGATCTCTGTTACTATAATAAAAGCAACACGAAGAAGCTACAACATGGCCGTATATTAGCAATCGCGACGCCTGCAATTACTGATGGTAAGTTCACTTCTTTGAATTTGGAAACCTCATCTCACCTTTCACTGTTCGAGGGTTGGTTCAGATCAATTTTAGCTATAATTTCCAACAATTATTATTACAAATTGTATATTATTTTAACTAATATTATAAATGCAAAAGTGAGTTTGTTTGTTTGTTACGGTTCACGCGCAAACTACTGGACCGATTGTACTGAAATGTTTCATGAACATTCTTTGTGTCTCCGGTTAATTCATATTTTGAAAATCCCTCCAAGCTATGCCTCACTTGTTTGTAAATTTACTTAGAATCCCATCTTGGTCTCTAAATTTGCATTATAGCAAACAAATATTATTAATTTAAAAAGGTTAAATGTGAGGATCTGTTCTGTGTAAACAATTGTCTATGACAGTACAACCATACGTCCAATTAATTTAACAACTATTTTCAATTTGTTTACATTAATAATGTGAGCTTGACAGTCACATTACTTCTTATTTCTACCTTTTCTGCAACCGCTGTTTTTCGAAGTAAAACAATAAATATATAAGGAAATTAAAGATGTTAGTAAAAGGTTAGTACTGTAATTCAGATATAAAAGACAAAGTTACTAACTACCCCTTACTATAAACTTAGTCTGTTATAAAACCCATCTTAGTTGTCTTTTGAGAAGTAGACTTCTCAGACCTGTGTATGTATATATATATATATATATATATATATATATATATTTTATTGATATGATTAAGGCAAAATCAACTATGGCACCAAAAATACTAAAACCGGAGCAAATTACAATAGCCATAAATATACACTTTTTGATATATTTTCTTGGTCATGACAACAAGGCAAACTTAAAACGGGCATCGGAAATATAATTCACTCGAACCAGAAGTACTCATGCATGTGCAAAAACTACGAAATTGAGTGCGAAGCCGCGGGTAACTGCTACCCTTTAAATGACAAGCACGAGTACTCACACTTCACTGAATACTTTGAATACTTTGCAGCTTGCGTATGAAAATACAGGGTGTCCCATGAAGAAACGGAGAAACTGTCAGGGCTTGTTCTTACGGTGAAAATAATGAAAAAAGTTAATATACACATAGGTCCAGAAACACTTAGATAGCGAGCTATACAGGGTGAAAGATTTCGCCCAGATTTCAGTGCCACCGTTAAAAGGGAGCCCTATTAAATTATTTTGGGCGTTACCCAGGATGTAAAATTTAATGTATATTATGCAAATTGAACTGAAAAATTGAATAAAATTGGTACCAGACCTCTAGCTGCAGTAATCTTTAAGATATCTGAAGAAATACGCAAAATTCGGTGTCCAAAAACAAGTTTCATTTAGGTTTCAAATAGATTAACTTTGTTAAATGTATAACAAACACGTAAAATTCTTTAACAAAACTTGTAAAGAATTAATTTCTTAAGATAATGATGTAAAATAAGCCAATACAAATTATACGTAAACTTTAAGAAAATCAATTTTTAATTAAATAAATAACGTACGAAGAATAGATAAAATCGGTTATACTTTTTTTCTTGCTGAACGTACATGTTTTTATAAACATGTATATTAATCATTTAATTCAATATCGGCAGTTTATAACCTTTAAAACTAAAATTATGTTTACGATTAATTCAGAGACAATTACAAGACCGAAGTAAATCAACAAATTACAAGCTTCTACCTTAAAGGACGAGACCTCTCGGTATAACCCTTCAAAAATAATTGACGATTGAGTGAGAATCTATTTTAGTAACCACTTATGAAGAACAATAATATTCTATAAGAAACATTAGGAACAGGGTTTGGAGTACGCTACACCACGTGTCGCGTAACAGATTTCTCTGAAGTTTGCAAAACTTAAAATCCATGGCTTGTTTCATTTTAGAGATATTTTGTAGATATACAGACAAGCAGTGTTTGCGTCCTCCCGGTGGACAAAAGAGAAATTTTGTATTCCTCCTGAGTGAGGCTTCAATAACGCTTAGCAAAATTCCATGTTCACAAATAGACCTTAAGTTTTTGTCTGTAGAAATTATGTGTCATGTAAAATTTAAAGTTTTCAGACAAAACCTTTTTTGAGATATCGTTTCATATGAGACATTCACTTTTTTTATTTTAAATTAGGTTTCATAGCAGTGTTCAAATAATAAAAGTTTCGGTGAGCTAGAGAGGGCACTACAACGCAAGAGTGCTCTGAAATAAAATCATGTCACGGACTATATAACATTAACTTTCCACTTTATTCTTTTACCTCAATTATGTTGAAAGCTCATATTATCGTATTCGGTTTATTTACAGTTTATTTTATCTTGCTGTTTTCTCGTTACCATTGTGGATACCAATAATACCAGTATCGCCAGTAATAAGTATCGCCAACACGCTAATAGTCCGCCAATAATGCTAAAGAAAATTAATTAGGAACGCAGAAAAGTTTAAGGAGTAATCATCCCATCGAATTTACAATTTTACTGTTCTATGATCTCAAAAAGGGTTTAATACAGATGACAAACAGTATCCTTTTTTGAAGTGGACAGCAAGGTAGATTCCTGAAGTTGAAGATACACGTGTTTCATAATGTTTAGCTCTGAAGTAGCATGAATGTAAAATTTCTAAAAGCTAGAGTTGAATAATAAAAAAAGACTTAAATTGTTAAACTTAGTAAATAAATTCAAGCCACTATTAATTTCTCATGTTTTGTTACAATAAACGCATACTTGTGTGATAACGGTGTTTGTTACACCCTATAAACATAGTATTGTTTTACAGAAATTATAAAGATTTTTCAAAAGGTTAACTGTGAGTAAAACATCAAATATGAACTTTTTGAGGACCGAATGATTACGTTAAAATCTATATATTTTGTCTATGTAATCTATGAATTGAGCATTTGAATCGTTTTGAATATTATATTCTCCCAAGAATTTCTTAAGCTGGAAGAGTGCATTTAAACAATGTTATTTCTCGCTTTAAGACATTCTAAAAAAGAGTTTTTGTTTGTTTGTACACGAAAGTCCTCAGAACCTTTGTAGGTGTCTGTTAAAAACAAATTTATTGATGATTATTTATAAAAAAGGTTTGTGCCAAATTTAAAAAATGGGTTACAATCCAAAAAGATCTTCTAGTTGCTGGAATCAATGTACAGTTCACATTCTCGAGGTTGGATACTACCACCCTGATTATCGCAACAGCTAATTTCCCTGTAGAACACCGCTGATAAAAACTTTGTTTATCTTTTTGTACATTCTGGCCTACATACGAGTCTTTTCCAGACATATACGATTTAGTAACTTTTGTTTAATGGCGGCTACTATCTAAGAAGAATTTCATCATAATCTTCCAACTTATTGATCAGAGGCGGACACAGGAAGTTGATGTAGGTCCTCTTGTCTTCCTTTCATCAGCAGGTTCATTTAAAGATGATGTAATTACATTGTACTCTCTCAGAAGATTAGGATCCTCTTCCGGGTGCTTCTGTTCTTTCCTAGATTCACTTTTACCTGGCCTCCTTATGATTTTGATACCTAATTATATTGTTTCAACTCTCTAAGAATTTTTACAATAAAGACCAGCAATTAAAAGTCTAATCGGTGAAAAAATAATGTTAATTACGTTTCCTATCCTGATGGCTCAATAACGTTTTAAGTGGATATGAACTCTTGGCAGTTCGTATAACATTGCAAAATTATTCACTTCGAAAAAACTCGAATTCGGATCTCTTGCCGGGTGAACATGCTAACTATTTCATCTTAGAGCTATTATGTATTATACTCCTGTGCTTAGTATATAGATGTTCTTGCCAAAACATATCATACGATAAAAGCAAACTAATGTATTGGAGGCCCAAATACCTGAGCAATTTTGTAATAAAAATTGTAATATTTATTACATTTGTATAAATAGTAGTATCTTACATTAATCCCAATAAGGAATAATGAATAAAAGTATTACTTGCAAGGGGATTTGAACCCGGGATTTGATATCTGACTGGATTCGCCGAGAGTATTGCTCAGGCCGCAGCACGGGAAGTCTTTGGGGCTATGATCAATCGTGGAGAGAACTGGTTAACACCACCTGAACGGTGAGAATCCTTAAAATGTTGGTTTGCCAATTTCACAACAGTTCATTATCACCTAGTTCTTTTCCCAAAAAAGAGTGATCCCTGGGAAGGTTGAAGACGTAAATTCTTTCAGAGTACGTTACATGTGGTTCTCTAATCATATCAGATATTGCACGATCAGTTTAACAATAATAGAAAGTCTTAGGCAGTGAGTAGGCACCTTATTGAACCGGCCTGTAACAAATCTTGGAAGTTTTGCTGCTTCTGGAGAAAAAGGATATTTAAGATTCGTAAGGTTGGGAAGTAGGGATCGCCTCCCTCACCCTAGTATAAGTGGAGGGAGAGCTAGCTTTGTTCCAGCCTCTTCCAGTCGTAGCGGGTAGAGGGTAATAATTAATACACCTTTTCCATCTTTAGCAAAATAAAGATGGGTCTTTATTATTGGGGTCTTGTTTTGAACCCTTTCACATTAAGTGATTTTTATTTTATTTTTATTTCCAACTGCAATGCAAATTCGTTTATGATAATATAAATAAATGATACAATAAGTATTTGAAACATGTGGAATTAGAAACGAGTAAAAGATCATAAACTATTATAACAGTGTTCAAGCAGATTGGCAACGAACAAATATCATAGAGATAATTACAATAGAGTTAGTAGAGCAAATAAACTATTAACTAGAAAACGTCTATAACAAGAATAAACTATGACAATTAATGACAATAAATTAACAATAACAATAACTTGCAAGAATAAATTAAAGAGAAAGCAACTATGACTAATGACAAACCAATTTGAACATTATGTAATTTGAGATACCCAGGCGATGAAATCTTGCGATAAATCCAGATTTCAAATAATTTGTTCAATGATGGCTGTATGCAAAGAGATCAGTAGATCTTGTAGTTCCTGGTATCCTCAAGTCGATTCAGCTGTCGCAGCAGGTTGTCTACAAGAACCTCAAGATACCTCCAGCCCATTTTGGAACCAACCATCCTTACAAACCTTCTCTGAATCCTTTCCAGCTTTGTGATACGATGGATGTAATATGGCTTCCAGACCATAGAGGCGTAATCAAGAATAGGACCTAAAAGAGACCTATAGAGGATAAGAATAGACAATTCAGACAAACCACTGGCAACTGCTCGCCAAAGAAAGCCCAACAACTTGCGTGCTCCATTGCAGATTGCCTCACTGTGAAGATCTGAAGTGAGTGTGTCGTTCGAGAACGCCAAGATCCTTCACTAACTCGAAGCGCTGTAAGACTGTGTCTTTGATGGTATAATTAGTCTGGAAGAGTGATTCGCTACGACAGAAGATGAGTTTCATCTAATCTGAGAACCATCCTTCTTAACTATATCTGCCGATCTATTATACCTATATAACTATATACCTCAATATCTCAAAAAATTGTGGTTATTGATTTGCCACTTTTTAACACCCATTGGGTTACCCACATGTAAGTGACACATCGCGTTCTGCTGTACCCTATTAGGGTTTTGTTTTACAAGTTAAATAAATAAGATTTAACTCCTTCTTTAAGTGAAAACTCCTTCTGTTCAAGTTCCGGACATTTTAACAAATGCTGCTCTGATATCATTAACTCTATAATATCTTATAGATGCCATCGATATGAATAATGTGACTTGAAAACTCATTTCATAAATAATGTTACTATTTCGATGATAAAACTAGATCAAAGATTTTAATTTTTAGGCGTTAAGAGATGCGACTTAAAGTAATATTAAAACGAAATCGAATTCTAAGTTAATAAGGCAGATAAATCTAATGAAGTTTCACTCAACCAACGTTGTTATCTTTAAAATGGCGTTCGAGACTTTATAATTTGTCATTAATTTTTGCCACTTATTAAACATTATTTTATTTTATTTTTACAAATAAGTATTTTACAGTTGGATTCAGGTTATTTATCTATCCTTATTGCTATTATTCACTATCAGTCTTATGGTATGGTCTTAGTATATCAATATAACTGATTTTAACATACGAAATATAAAACATAATTTAGACCACAATAAAACAGATATAATATTATATGCAATATATTTCGTTTTCTTAGTAATATCAGAGTAATAAAATTAAGTTATACACATAAAACAAAGATGATCCTGACATTCAGATGTCTCACCATTGAATAGAAAAATACAAGTAACCTGCTAAAAATAACAGAAGCACAATATCAAATAACAAATTTAATTTCTATATACTTTAAACCGTAATTATAGTTTCAAAATTAATGTGAGATATTTTAATATTATATAAAGTTAACGAATTCCAATTATTTCACGCTGCTTGCCATAACTCCAAACTAAAGGATATTTTATTGCTTACAAGGGAAAACGAAGAGTTAGTTTTGCAGCAACGCTAAAATAAATGCAATTTTTTATTTTGAATAGCTAAAATAACATACTGTCTGTCGACCATTTTAGTGAACTGAGCTAATACGGCCATGCCGCAGTTAAAATACGGTAAGGAGAAGTATTGATTGATCATGCACTATATCACATGTTCTAGTGTTTAATAATATGAGAGAGTATATGTGTTTGTGAATTTTACTACACTAAATTGGACTAGGAAAAGAGACTTTTAAGAGATTTATTTATAGAAAATATATCTACTTTCATAAAATTTATTTATTTATTAATTTATTTATTTATTTCATAAGTTATGTTTTTCTAGTTTCCATAGAAAATAAAACATTCTAATAAATTGCATCCTTTTAACCTATGACATTGTACTGATTGTTGCGAGAAAATATTCTCTTGAAGAAATAAAGAAATTCTCTTGAAGAAAAAACTCTTCGAGAAAATAGTTAGGGCTGCGATTACCATTTTTAAGATGTCCATACCAGTTTTCTTGGCTGCTGTAATTTAAAGTAATCGGTTTTAAAAGAGCAAAAACTAAAAAATTAACTTATTTCACATTGTTCTAAAGTTAACGGTTGTGATTTGCTTGAGCAAACGCTCAGAAATGTATCGGGCTCTCATTCACTTCAAACACGAAAATAAAATAATGTGGATTTATTATACGATGGACGTGTTATGATGGGTTTAATATGTAAATACTCCATATTATGTTATTGTGGGTTTAATACCCATTATGTTGGAAACTCAAAATCAACCATTTGTAGACTTATAAACCAGTTTTCAAGGACAATTCAAAATTTGCGTCTGACATGTGACACACTAACTTTATAACTCATACCATAAATGAAATTGTTAATACAAATTTCACAGTTTGTTTTTATATTCACTTATTTCCTATTAAAACTTAGTATTATATCGTCATTTCAGTCCAAGCGCTATATGTTCAGAAACTAATAAAAGTAAAAACTGTCTTTTAGTTTTTATAAAAGAATATTCATTGTACTACAACTAAAATATTGTTTTGAAATCATAATTTTATAAAATGGCATTAATGAAGTAATTACACTTGTTTGTATTCTGAAGTATATTGTAACCACTTAATAAAACTGTATCCTAATAAAGTATCTATATGTATTATATATATATATATATATATATATATATATATATATATATATATATATATATATATATATATCATAATTTTGAAAACAAACTCAGAAATAAACAACCTACTATAAATTACGCTATTCAAAGATAATTATGATAGTTAAAGAAAAAATTAATAAATTAAATTATCGAAAGTAATAAAGTAGTGAAAGAATGGGTGATTATTTCATAAGGAAGGGAGGTCACAGATGGCATGTCAGTCCTCTCAACATTCCTTTGACATTTCCTCAAAATGCCCAACATGCCGAGCATTCCTGCATATCTGGGCGTAGATAATACGTGGGTAACAGGCATTAGTGTCGCCTGGCGCCTGCCTATGCTCTTTGCTGCATTACGCATAAATAAGCCTAAAAGCGTATTTATTACAGAGGCCAATTCAAGCGGTTTGAAAAATCAAATAAACGACTATCGATTTTTGTAGAATAATCATGATTTCGGAGTTTTAGTCTATTCGTATTTAAAACACTCTAATCTATATCAAATCATAATTGTTATTAGTCAATTTACAATAATTGCATGCCTGACATCTATAATTAGACTAAGGTAATTAGGGCCAAACACAGAAGATAATAATAGGATACCAGAGAAATTACAATATATCCTTTTCAATTAATTACAGAGTAGTAATCTATATTCATAAAATTCCCCTATTTCTTCCTAAAAATATTCATGTTATGCTCAGTCCTTAGAGATGATATTTGTCTAGTTGTATAGAAGTTTTATTTTCAAAGAAAGTAGTGTTTAGGGATTGTTAACGTTTCTAAGGATGTATCTGGAGTGTGTCCAAGAATGAAGCGTTACGCTTTAGGAAGAATGAAGATCACAGGAAGTATAAACTATGAAAAGTCAACGTGGTACTTGAAGAAAATTAAATTTGCGCGCTATACACTATATCGCAAACTAAAATGTATGTTTTGCATCTTGTTTAATATTGGAATTCTAATCCGTCTTGTTAAATGGTTGAAAGGAAGTTTTTAATTTGTTTAAAGTATTAAAATAAAAATGTTTCTAAACAAATTAAATAACTATCTGCCGGGAATCGTTGTAAAGCCTTTAAACGGACATCATTGGTGAAGTAATCTTGTATTTTTTTAATCAATTCGGCTGATAAAATTACTTTCTATACATACTTTACTTCGTTTGGGGAAAAAGTAAAACAAAAAACAAATCCCGAAGCTTCTCAAGAGACATAACTCGTCCAACGACGCTTGTAGACTTTAATGGACCCGACAGTGAGGTATCAAGTACCAACACAAACATATCGACTTTCACTTCCTTTCTGTGCTCACATCAGTCCTAACAAGCGGCACACTTTTATGTTGGCGCAATTCCCTTTTTATACCAAACTTTATATGAAACACAGACAGATCTCAATTTTATTTTAACAGGAGTTCAATGTGTTTAGCATTGAGGAAGTATTTATTATAAACGACAAGTTAGGGTACAAATTACAAAACCTCGTATATTTATTTTAACCAAAAATATAAATTAGCCTCCTTTTCTTTATTAAAAGTGCTGATAAATATATACTTAAAATAAATTGTGCTATTTCATTTATTTTACTTGTTAGACAATTAAAATACGAGTATGAGTGTTTGATGCAGGTTACACATATATACACAATCATTAAACTCATCACGTCACATTAATATCTCAGTTTCCACCTTTATTCTTCTTTATCGAGATCTTTAAAACCAAGACAGGGGCTTAAGATTTTAATATCTTAAGTTGCCTCTTACCACAGCTTTTTCTTACGAAAACTCCCTAACCAAAACACCCCTTACCATTAATACCGTATCGGATTGTTTATATAGGATAATGTTAGGCACTATCAACATAATATATCAAATTAACGTACAATTACTACAATTATTGTTTGTGTTCATACTCATTCAAAAAGCAGAAGAAAACAAGACAAATCTTTATTTATATCCCTCTTTTTCTTCTAACTACGCACTCTCTCTTACTAAACGGCGAAAGCTCTTCAATACGTATAATTGTAAAAAAAAACAACACCAATTAAATTATAGGCTTAAATAATAACACGCTATACAAAGTTAGATATATAATAGTTAAAAAAATAAACATCAAATGGAACTTTCCATAATACTTCAAAATATGGAAAGGCATTCGCGGGACTCACCGACAGAAGTGACTACTACTTATGACGGCTGTGTATATGATAAGTGCGTTTGTTAATTATTAAATATTTATTTTTTATACCTTAAAATAATTATTTTATTTATTATTGAGACCAGAAATTCTTTAACATAACTAAGTTTTATTTTTCCTATTAATCACACACACACACATTTGTAGGCCTACACATTTTTGTATTTTTTCATTTCATATATTACAATAGCCACTGGCTTCTAAATATTAAAGTAGTACATTTTTATACGTTTTCGTTGTTATCGTTTATATTATTTTCTATAATTTTTTCAGTATAATTTTTACTACGAACTTTCCGAAATAATTTCTTCAATTTAATTGTATTCTAAAAATGAAATTATGGATTTATAATAACTGTAATAAGAAATAGACATTCTATAATAAATCCTTCTAAATATCTTGTATAAACAGTATCTATTGTAGTTCCATATCTCGTACTTACGTGTTTATCGTATGACATTGTTAAATTTAATTTTTGTCTTAAAATTCAATTAATTGTTTAAACGTTTCTTCAGCAAAAATTGTTTTTGAAATCTGTTTTTAAGTCATTAATTTTTTAAGTGAATGTAAGGTAAGGCTCAATATATAATTAAGTAAAATTTATAATTATAATCACCAGAAAGAACAATCTTCATCCAGGATTGAATTAATCTACGGCTTAGTTAGCTAGAAAATATTTAATAAATTTATTTTTAATCCTTTGTTTTATTTCGTCAAGACGAAAACAGTAGTGACCTGGAATAGGAATTAATATTAACCTTGCTGAAATTCAATTTAAATACTGCTATTAAATGATGCAGTAAGTTAATCAATTTTACATTACATTCATAAAACAAAATATTAGTAATTCGTAGACTGATTTAAACCAGTATTGTACCATACATAATAGTCTTTTGTAATAACTGTTTGGCGTAGGAAGATTTTAGTGTGCTAAAATCAACATAGCTACCACTAGCAGAGTATGAACTGATTTTGTTATTCTAGACAGTTTTAAGTAACCTAACCTGAAAAATTCCAAAGCCAAGGAAAGTATGCAGAAGCAGGGATGCAATATTTCTGACAACATTTACGTCAGTAATGATATGAGTGAACTGATCGTACAGTTAGAAAACAAATCATTGTAAAACACTACTAGATTAAAGAATTGTTTCGTTATTTTCCTTATCATATATAATATTGTATGTTATTGTGTTTTATATTTCCCTTTTAATTTCTCCCAACAGGATTTTTAATAACGTCAACTTTTTTTAGTACAAATCAGATGTTTATATAACACTTTGTTTACGTTTCGTTAAAGCTGTCACTCTTTGAAAGCATGTGCAAAACATACATACATAGCCCGCCAAAATAAGTAGTCACAGTAAGGAGTGACAGTAACCGCTCACTAGCACGCATGGATAGCCACTGATTGAACGAAAAACGCCCTGACAACAACATGGCCGCGATAGTCCCGCCCCTAATGGCTACAGAGCGAACAAGTGTGACGTTCCGTTCCGTGACACGAAACAAACGTTTTCCTTCATGCAAAACATATCGCAATACCACATATATAAAAGTAAAACCTCACGTCCTCCCGTCGGGTTCGGTTTGGTTCTGGGGGGCTACCAATAACTTGTTTATAAACAATAATGCAAACAGATGATTGTTGCGTATGCTGTGGCTAATGTGACCACCGATAAAAACCAACATATTTCAGATTTCAAAATAATGTGAGTGTTTTCAAATATTTACCAGCACCACCACACGCAAATTTTTGTCTGCTTAACAACCGGGACATCCTTTTAAAGTTACTTACCAAACACTCCTGTGGTAAGTGATGGTCACTGGAAAATATTCCAATTCCCTGATAAATATTCAAATAGTTCGAAGTTAAAGGTGCAGTATTTTGATGCTTCTCCACTGTATTTGAAACCGTTTTGTTCCTGTTCATGAGATCGACAACATGATATATATGTATGGAAATCAATTTTAATGCATCTATAATAATTAAACATTTAACTATGGGGTTTTTTTAATTTTTAATAAAAATAATATTACAGTGATAGAAAAAAAGGAGGGCCATGATATGATATAAAAGCTCGTGTCTTAAAGTATCATAGAAACATTTTATTTTCCTGTGGGTAACTATCACAGGAGTAACAATAAAAACAAATGAAACACTTATTTTCAGTAAATGTTCACCATTTTTAAACGGTTACGGTAATTTGCTAAAAGGTTTAGAATGCAAAGACCTTTAAGATGAAAAAGTTTTGAGATTCAAACGTGGGACCTGTATTTGGGACAATCTCTATTTTTACATTGTTTAAAACTTCTAAAGAAGTTCTGTAAGCTAGATATTTGAGACGAGTGGTCTGACACATCAGTACCGTATGTCTCTACAGTTCAAAAAAGATCCACTTGGATGGTTTTTTATCATAGCAATTTACACTTTGTGTCCGGTGTGATTCCACTTGCAACTATCATGGGCTGCGCTCATCTGTTTTATCAAGTTGTATAGACAGAGCGTGTGGTTTTTTAAGTCATAATAGTACCAAATCCTTTGTTTTTGTTCCTTTAGTTACCGTAAAAAAAACTGCCCAAAGTTTTAAAGAAACTAATTTCGACCATACAAAATATACTAACTGGTATGATTTTGTCACTGCTACCATATATAATACAGGTCAGTTAATACTAGTATCATAACTATTTGCAGCACAATATAACAACATTTTGAAATAACTATTGTAAAGTTAGTATCATTTCGGGATAAAATATGTCAACGTGTTATGCTGATATCCAAGCAATACCTCCACTTTCCCCCAAATATGTGCGCTAGGTTTTATATCACTGAGTATCCAATTTCTACAATCCCACACGTAATAGTATCCAAACGTCCAAATATTTTTCACCAAATTTCGCAATTCTAATATTAATAGGATTATAATTTAAAATGAGGTTACTATTTCTATAATATTTATAATAAATAGACCGCTATGAAGAATGTACTATGGGGTGTGGTTAAAAAGTCTGGTGCAATATTTAAACTGAGATGAAAATCTTAATAGTTTGTAGTAAAAATGTGAAAAAGCTACGTAGCTAAACAGTATGATGGTCATTTTGAATAATTTATCAATGAATATCATACTTGTATTAATTAAGTAGTATGAATTACCAAATTTGCCTAAAGTTAAAGTAGGAATTTATAAAAGAAACATAGGCTAATTACTAAAAAACATTATTTATTATTATGGAACTACATATGCATGTCTGTTTGGATCGGGCAATAAGAAATTTATTAGAATTATAAGAAGCGAGCCTTTGTAAAAAGGAGATTTGTTCATCATGACGGTTACCTTGAATAAAATGGAAACAACACGGTTTGATTGGATTTGTTTGGTACGCGGTCATCCAATCATGTTACGGAAAAATGGTGTAACCTTTGTTGGAGTTTGGGATGATAAATGTTTAAAGTAAGAGGGCCACATTTTTGGGTTTTACATGAAAAATAACAAATATGTATTATTTGAGAATTTCAATAAAAAATTGAATTTTCTTTTAAAGTGGAAAATGTAAATGTCAAGTTATAGTTTTGTTAATACCATTAGAAGTGATTTATTCATGTTTTTCAGCTCTAATTTCAAGAGGCCGTACTGAATGTATATAAGGAGTTTGGTGCATTTTTAAATTGTGCTTTAATCAATTATCAGAAAATGCGTTTGTTTGTTTAAAAATGTACATTTTAATTGTCATTCAATAATACACTGTGTTTTAAAACTTTAAATTAGTAAGTGCTAATTTTGGTATTTTATTATAAAATAATGAAAATTTCGTTTGCTGCCTTTTAGTTATTAAAATTATACCTGCCTAATATTTATTTAAATTATTCATCAAACATAGATATCGGCATAACTTATATCAGGAAACAAAGTTGTCAAATAAAACATTACTTTACCTTACTTTTAAAAATGGTGTAACTAGCAAAATCTAGAGAACTGAAAACAAATTTTAAACAGTTTAAACCGAATTCCTAGTTAATGACGAGTTCCTATTATAATGCTGGTTGTATTAAAGAGGGAAAAGAAAATACTGAAAAGTCTGAAGTTTACAAAAGTATTTTAACATTTACAGTGGTTGAATCAATACTAGTACTAATGTAAAAAATTATAATAAATATATTATACGTAGACCATTAATAATTAGTATTTGAGAACGGTAAGTAATCTACCAACCATCGTTATTTTGGAATGAGCAACGGTTTTCCAATTATTCTTAAAGTTATTTACTACTTGAAGTTACTGACAGATCATTTAATATTCAACCAAATGTCACTGGATTTTGTAAATACGTTGATGATACTCAAGAGATCATCCCGGTAGGGTTCATACTTACCAGTATAACCTTCACTGGTTACAGTAAAACACTTACATCTGACAAACCCTCGGTTGTCTAGGAGTATCACATCAATAGTCGTAAATGTAGAGATACTTAGAGAAAAGTGTTGATCGATAGGTCTACCGCGAAAGATGGCTGTTGTAGTGGGTGGAGCTCCCTCGGTATTAAAGGTACTTGTTAGCCTACACATGAACAGCACTCTCTGTTCCCTGGAAGAGGTTAGGACATAATTAACCTCCTCTTCTTCCTCGACGACATGACTGAGATAGTACCCGCTGTCCCTCCTCATTGTGAACGTTAGATGGAATCTCAATAGGAAGAGATTCAAACTCCCAAACCTACCTATCCTAAATTATGTCACTCCGGAAGTAGGCATAATGAGATATTTCCCCCAACTTTCCTTCTTTTTAACAGGAAATATCTCTGTTTCTATTTAACCAATTAGTAGATCACGCCATAAGGATGTATGCCATGTTAATTCATTGCGCTAAAACTGCTTCACTTTCCGGTTTAGACTCACTGACTCAGTGATATATATTCAATGATTTCCCGCTTGGGGAGATTTTTAATGGCCATCACTCATCGGAACGGAATGATAGAGACCTTTAAAAAGGTATTTCCTACGCCATCCCTGTTAAACTGTGGAATAAAAGAGGGACACGTGGAACCACATTTAATAGCTACTAGTAAATGTTTGAAATGCAGGCCAGTCGTATGATAGTTTCGGAGTTTGAGACAAACTGTTTGAGATGAGCAGCTGAGATACAATGTTATAACTAACTAAAACCCCCAATTAGAAGTTGAGAAAAATGTTTTCCACAGATGGAAGTGAACGCTGATGAAGTTCATTTTTATGTATAACACGCTGCGCTCTTACTTTGCCACCCCCGTTTCAACATCAGCCAAGAAGAACGCCGATTACATTCGTAGCTAGTTACAATTGTCTTGCAAGAATGATATAAACAGTTTCGGAGGTATGAGACAAACTGTTTGAGATGAACAGTTGAGATACAATATTAGAACTAACTAAAAGAGCCAATTAGAAGTTGAGTGAGATGTCTCAGACAGATAGAAGTGAACACTGATGAAGTCATTTCTATGTATAACACGCTGTGCTCTTACTTTGACACCCACGTTTCAACATCATCCGAGAAGAACGCCGATTACATTTGTAGGTAGTTACAATTTGTCTTTCATGAGCCATAATATTAACAGTTTTTGACTCAAAGTATGTGTTTTTTCTAATAGTATAAAAACTAAATTCTAAACAATTCAATTGATGTCATTTGTGTTTTACTCATTGCGCAATTTTGTTTTGAACTGTCAGAGGTTTATCTGACGGCAATTGCATATTTGATTAAGAGCAGCCTACTAAACGTTTTATGGGGAAAGGACCAAACCGATTTGTAAACGTTTATATTTATCTGCTGGGGTATTGAACCCGTAACCTCTCAGCTAGAAGGCCTTACTCCGATAACTGTGAAGGTCTTATTCCATTCAAATATGTAGTATTCTTAAACTAATAATTGTAACCAATCCTGGTTATTTCAAGAGTCATGGTGGTAATAACAATATCTTGTACATGTTCTGTGTCAAAGTCACTTTTCAATGTTGTAACGACGAATACTTAAATTATTTACAATAAACGAGACGTATACAATAATATCGTCAATTTAATGCAGGTAGTATTCTGATTCAGTAATGTTACCTTACTAAATTCCATTCATTCGCGATTTTTAAACTGACATCTTATTACTAAATATCATCTCAATCATAGAAAATCATAGATCGTTGTTTTCTTACAAACATAAGGTTTCATGGCCATATAGCATATTAGATTGAATAATCCATTTAAAAAAATTTTTGTATTTCTATGATACGAAATAAGATTTAAGGTATAAATTAAAGAAAATATTAATTTTAATTTACTTAAGTATTATTCATAAATGAATGACCAAAGAACAGTGTATACAGTGCAGATGAATTAACAATACGGTAGTATAGATGTTTATTTTTCATCGATATAAATTGCGTGTTGTTGTAAGGTTAAGATTCGTTCCGAACGGAGTTGGTGGTTTGGTCTATACATAATTCAGTAGTCTCCGAACACGGGAAAGTACCAACAGCCTCCATTGAATGCCACAATGGCTAGGAGCTGTGTGTTTCTGTATCACCTCAGAATGGTATTCTTGAACAAAATGGAATAAGTGGAATACCATATAGACTATGTTATGGTCGGTGAATAAATTAATGATACGTTGTAAATCTTGTTTGGTAGAAAATTGAATGTTTGATTGAAAGTACAAAATATTTTAAGGCAAACATGTCCAAACCGATTTTTATTTTTATTTTCTTGTTGATAATGTGATTCAGGATTTATGAGTTACATCGAAAAGGGGCTATTTTTTATAATCCAGGCAATATCCAAATCTCTCAACAAAATAAGTATGCTTGTACTAAATCTTTTGTAAATGCACAAAACTATTATACTTCAATTTCTCTTAAGTAGAATTGACAGACATCTGTCCATTTAAGTTAATTCTGTTCCTGGCAGCCATTATCCTTTTTGCCAATCAGGATCAACAGAGCAACACTTTATATAAATATCGAGTGAAGAGAACCTCCCATGCGGTATGTATAATGACCATGCAAATTAACAGTACCTATTTTTCTCCTCATATCTCCTCAATTTGGCCGCAGAGAACTCAATAAAGTTATTTTAAACTTTGCATCAAAAGGGGCCTAATTTGAATGATAGGTGTAATTTTGGAAAACTTAAAAATAAACGTGGCTCGTGCGATGCTTTATTCTTAAGGTAACATTACACTTAACATTTTGGCGTATATAAAATTTAATTGTTTTAAGGGGATTCACCACTGAAAACATACTTTTTTAAATACACAATAAAAATAGCTGAACCATTTTTTTCTAGTGTGTAGTAGGCTAAAAAAAAAAAATACAAAAATATAAAACGGCCAAATAGTTGTCACATACAGCCTACAGCGAATAAAAACAGGGGCTTTTCGCGTTTTTCAGATCATATTTAAAAATTGATATATCTAAGAAACTATCCAACATATTGCACTACTCATGGTCTAATTTTGAATATATGGATCTATTCTAAATATTTAGGTAGATTTATCATGGTAGCATTAGTCGTTTTAATAAAATAATTTAGTAAACTTTAGACTTTAAAAAAAAACAAACATGCATATATATAAAATTATGTTTCTATTCATCATATATACCTAAAACTCTAATTCTACCTAAATATTTAGAAAAAGATCTACTTAATATGTGGTAAAAATATGAACTTTCTATCTCAATTAGTTCCCCAAGATATATCGATTTTTGTCTGAAAATTTATTGAAATTCAAACTTTCGGAAAACTGCAATAGAAAGTAAACGTAGGTTCAACACTAATATATCACGTATATTTTTTTAGTTTATGGTTCTGAAATAAATTTACACAATATATTAGTGTCAAAAGGTTGTATTATACATCAATATTAGGTCATATTATTATGTCAGTGTTCAATAAAATATACATATATAATATACACATTGTAAAATAAAACAGAGGTGATAGATTGCAGGTTGCACCTCATACCGCTTTGCAATATTGGCCTTATTTCTTCTAGCAACATTTTTTTTTTTTGTATTCTTGACTCTTCCCATATTTTATGGCATAAAAATGAACAACTAAACTTCACTCAAAACAAACAGCCTGTCAACAGTAGAATGACAGATGACAGAACACAAATTGTTTTGTTTTTATTCTATTACTACTTCTTCTTCTTCTTCAGCATAGAGTAATGAAAATAAAACAGTACAATGAATTGATATGCGTAATAAACTAGATTTAAATATCTGTTTACATATTTATAATGAAATATATAAAAGAAATTATGATGTTTTTAGTACAAATAAATTCTATAAAAAAATGTGAATTTTGTTTTGACATTGACGCGCGCTTTGCAAAAAACGTTATTTTTTTACTTAGGGTTAAAATATAGGTCTTAGGATATTTTTGTTCAGTAGTTCCAAATGACAAAAATATGACAAAAAAAACTTATTTTGAAAATTTTCATATTTTTCATTATTTTCAGTGGTGAATCCCTTGAGCCGTATTCGCAAGTTGTTACGACACGTTTATAAGGGTTTATGAAGTAAATATTGTATTATAAGTACTAGTAGCACGGTGGAGCAACTGAGTTTTCTACACATGACGTAGCTATGGGGTCAAGTATGTGGCAGCAACAGACCTCTCACGCTGCACTAAGCGGAAGGCGAACTGGAGTTAAACTGAACATTCGCATTGAATCAACCCTCCCCACCATAGCTACGCTATGTGTAGATAACTCGATTGTTCCACCGTCCTTTGAATCGTATCTAAAACATCATAGTGCACTCGATTGTGCACCTGATGGACCAATGAAAACATCTCTTCATCTAGATTACATTTGATTATTTTGTAATCATTTCTGATGTCGATACTATGTAAGGAGTTCGATTTGACTGCTTTTTATCCTTTCAGACCTTTTTTCGTTTAAATGTTGTTATTAACTAACTATGAAAGACGTGAAAGGATAACACGATTTCGGATATTCGCCAAAAGGTACAAAATCTTACAAAAGGAAAACACAACTTTCGATTATTGAAATTTATCCGCTTCGTATGGTGGGGGTATGTATTAATACACACTAAAATAAAGAACAGAAGAAGAAAAGAGGGAAAGAAAATGTCTCAAACATACCCAAAAGCTGCTTGGAGTATTGAAGTCACGAGTACGAGAATCACAATGACACATCACACCAACACCGGCAAAAGTAGGATACTAACGAAACGTTGTGTTATATTTATTGTAACGTGTAACATCGTAACGATGGCAAATGCCCTAAATCCTGTCATCTTTTTCAGACTAACTCCAAATTCCAGCACAATGGCTAGAAACCATATTCCGCTGCACAATACGGAAGGTGAACTAGAGCTCACACTCAACATTCACAATGATTCTCTAGTAATAATTTTTTATTAAGACGTTAAAACAGAATTTCTATTTTTTACTCTTCCTAATTATGCCATTAAAAAAGTGTATGAATATTAATGTACTTGGACTTTCCCTCGATTCTACACCCATACGGGAGCCTCTATTTTGATCCTCTTTGCAAAAACTCTCAAGTTTAGTATATATATTTTAAGAAAATTAAATTGCTGTGTCGGCTCTTACATATTAATCGTTGCGTATTACGGTCTGTTCTCTTTTTATACGGCACTCGGCTTTGAATGCAAAGCAGCTATTAACGTATATAATTTACAGAAACATTAAATCGAGTTTTTGAAGAACTTAAAAATACACCGTTGTATAAAACTAACTTTGTAAGACTCATACTCTAACCTCTGCGTATATTCTACATGCCCTATCCTATGTAACAGTAAATTTAGAACAATTAAATATTGCAAGTTTCTCACAACAAGTTACAAATAAACTAAATATTACAACTCTTCACCACAGAATTTATAACATCATTAATAGTAGTAGTTACCAACAATTGCAGTTCATTGATAACCTTCCTCATCATTTTGGGCTTTTTCCAAGGGATAAATTTTAATGATTTCTTAAGTATTGTTAAAACTTTTTATTACATACAAATATATTTTAAATAATGATGATGAACGGTTTTTTACATGTTTAAAATGATGTTATATTTCAGTGATAAGGTACCCTTATGCTAAAAGGAAATAAGTTTAGAAGGCTCGCGTCATTTACATGTTCTTACAAGTTTCTTCATAGCTTGCAAGATTTCTTGAAGGAAGACGTACAAAGATGCTACAAATACTCGTACATGATAACGTCGTATCAATAAAAGTGAGTACGTACACAAACACCACATCTAAGCCCACATCTTTAGAACCCACTAATATGTTATTTATCTCTTTTAAAGTTTCAGTATTCTGAATATTCACAAATATTACGTATATCAAAGTACCAAAAATTTATGAGTCGCCTTATAAACTAACTTCTAAAGGAATTATGCAACTAGAGTTTAATATTTTGAGAATACAGCCACACAATATCTACTTTCGGAAGAGTCCCCCTCCCGCTCCAGTTCTAGTAAATACTTTGACATAGTTTATCAACTAATTCTTACTGCTTTGTATTCGAGTTCAAAATTAAAATTGACTTTAGTATCCTTACCTTGATGTTGGGCGTTCATAAGACCGGATGACAAGGTCTGGCGCACTTTGCTCAGCACAGTCCCCGTCTCCATGTCCGCTCCCGGTCCCGCCGCCCCCTCGTTCGTAGCCACCATCTGTAACCACCCCCGATCATATGAGCATCGCTACTCTTTATGATACAGCATTCCAAAAATTGAGAGCAAATTAGCACTGTATAAAAGTTTAAACTTTTTAATTTTTTTTATTTTTGTTATTGATTGAGAAATCTTCCCAACATGGAAATTGATCGTCAGTCGTGCAAGTTTTGGTGGAGGTCGTAAACTAAGGTAGCATAGGGGTTAAAAGTATGAAACAATAATTTTTTCTACGATCATTTTTACCTAGACACATTAAAAATAAACGGTCAGGCACATAAATAAATGTTACATAAGTGTCAACTAAATGTACTATACAAACCCTTCAGTAAGATGCGCCTTCCATTATCGTTATTCACTTGAACGAGTAATAAAACTATATTTTTTCCGTCGGTAATTTTTGAGTGTATCAAGCTAAAATCAGAGAATGAAATATCGTTTCATATTTCTTAACCTATTGATAAACTTCAATTTCGACCTCCACTAGAGTTAACGCGGCTGACAATTTCAATTTCTTTCTTAAGGTAAAATTCTGTATCGATTTGAACGAAAACTTAGTTTTTTCTTAATCGTACATGGTATGAATTGTCTCTAGACTCCTACACTGTACTATCTCTGTTTTATATAATTTCTGGGTATTTTTATTTCCAGTTGTTCTGTTTGATAAAGTTCAAATGCACTCCCTCTGTTTTTGCTGTATTTAGCTATAACAATAAATTGCGGTAAACTTCATAAGCTTTATTACCGATTCAAGATAACTCAAGAAATAGAAGAACTTTCAAATGCAAAACTTATTAGGTAGAATTGAATTTGAACGGCTGGTTAGATTAAATAGTACAATTGGTTTTAGGAAAACTCAAAATAACAAATACTGCTATCAACCAACCAATGAATTTATCAAAGCATTCTTAATATTCAACATGAGAACTAGCCATATTAAAGTACAACTTTACTAAAACAGTTAAAACACAGAGGACTAACATACGACACATGGAGAGAGCAACAGCCGTGTAAGGATGTAAGGAGAACATGGAGGCATCAGTTGCTCCAGACCCTTTCCCTAGATTAGCAAGGAATTTTTCAGGACATAAATCCCATCTCCGCGCTCCCAGCAGCCTTATTTCATAAACCAGCTTTCAATTAGCTCATTTCAGATTTCTCCCGTCTACCAGATTCTACTTTCCCATTATAACACGTCCTTAAAATAAATAACCTACAAGGCTGCATTTAATTTATAATAAACATTTGTATTGTCAGAGAGGAATGCTTTAAATCGTGGCTGCTAATAACTTTGAACATCGTTTTGGGTTTCACATACAATTTTGTGAGCTGTATAATTGTATGATATATAATTTTAAATTAATATACATAGTATTTAATATTCTATATTATGTGTAAGCTACGTAATGAAAAAGTGTAACATAATATATTAGAACATAGTTTATTGATAGGTTCAGAAACGCAGACTGTGTATTATACATTATCAGTTAGCCACTGCTTCGCACACAATTTGTAGACTTTGCACGTATATGAGCACTTATGGTTAGAGTGATTTATACTTCCGACGCTAATGTAGGATTTCTCTTTTTGTCTCGATTAAGAAGATATGTCAAAAAATGTATTTTTGCCACTGTAATTTATTCAGGTCTTAGTATATATTTACCATATTTGCTTTTGTTTTGTTTCTTCAGAAGACTACTTCTGTCAAAGGCCAACTAAGATTTGTTTTTATAACAGTCTTTAAATTTATAGTACAATTTAGATAGTAACTGCCTTTGATTACAGACAAAGCGTTACAGTACTAGCCAACCATTGCAAACTTAATATTTGATAAAATGTATAGTTAAAGTTAATTTTTATCAATATTTTTAATTTTCTTATCTGGATATTTTCTTGCTCTGTGATCAACTGTGTGTAACAGAAAAGGTGTGTGTGTGTTGTGTGTGTGATCTAACTTATGTCTATGTGTGTGTGTGTGTGTGTGTGTGTGTGTGTGTGTGTGTGTGTGTGTGTGTGTGTGTGTGGTGTGTGTGTGTGTGTGTGTGTGTGTGTGTGTGTGTGTGTGTGTGTGTGTGTTGTGTGTGTGTGTGTGTGTGTGTGTGTGTGTGTGTGTGTGTGTGTGTGTGTGTGTGTGTGTGTGTGTGTGTGTGTGTGTGTGTGTGTGTGTGTGTGTGTGATTCTCTTCTTACCAGCTAATACTGCAGTTCTCGCTTATTAACAATGCAAGTTATACAGTGTTGTGTTCAGTACTATTAAGAAACATTTTTATACACATGTTAACGCTGAAATTAAATTCTAACAATACATTTTTACGCAGGTTTATTGCTGTTTTAGTCCCTCTCTTGCACTTAAGATAGTAATAATAATATTCTTTATTACGTGAAACAATTACAAAATTGCATGTCATGCGTCAACTTAACTATATAAAATACATAACTACATCAGATAAATGATCTTGGTTAAGGTAAATACAAACAAAAGAATACAATTCTTCAATGCATTATTTACAGTTCAAGATAAAATACTGCAAACCATATGAAAAATACTATACTCTGTACAGATAACTATGGACCTTAGAGGATCATAAATCGTTTATCACTAAATACAAACTCAACTGGCCACCGTGCGTAAGTGTGATATGTATAGCAGTGGAATTATGAATTTAATATTCGTATAAATTTCAAAGACAGCCTCTATGCTCTAGGTAAATGCTATATCTAGATTAATTTGATTAATTTTGTCATAAATATGCAAGTGTAATAATAATAGTTTCACCGATTCTAATTTTAATTAATAAAGCTTACCCGGGCTCTATAGAAATATAGTTGATGATTCATCTCATAGCCGCCCAACCAATGTTTAGAATGTTTATATCAGTAACTACTCTTCCTGGCGGAGTATAAGAACATTTGCTTACATACAATACAACACACTCAATAGATGAGAATATGTTTTTATCTGAGTTTATATAAAATATATCATGTGGTTCCCGCATTGATAACACAGGATTGATGGTCATTCTGCATTCTGCAGCAGTTTGGAAAAAGTCCGGAAGCATCCTGGCAGACAAATCGACTCGTACAAGAAGACTAAATACGAAACGTACTGCAATCTTCTGCTGTGGATTCGGCTCATTTATTCATTGTTTATGATGTTTTCGTTTGCGAGGAAGCAGTAATATAGTGTTGACGAAAATATTGACTGGAGCAGCTGCAACTTTGGTGGAAAGGCAAATAAAATATGCTTATGAAAGGAAGAGAATATTCGGACTGTATTTTCGTAGTGACCACGCAGTCTTCTGTGAAACGTGAAACGAAGAACTTAGACCTCTAAGAATGATTTTGTACCACGCTCAGAGCAGTTTGAATCGTGGAAAGCAGTCTCAAATAGGTGCTTTCCAATTCCACCAGAAATTACTCCACCAAGGGTTCTCTGAATTTTAATGGGCGGTGAGAAGTGGGAAAATGGCGCATTTTTTGGCGTCCAACTTTTGTAAATGCCTTACTGACAATTAATTATTTTTATGACTTCAATTTTGTAATTTATATAGTTTTGCTAATATTCTATGTCGTTTATGCAGTGCACATGTCAATGCATATTATCAATGTCCTTGCTTAGGTTTTCCACTTAAAATGATTTGTTAAAACTTATCTGTTTATAGCAAGAAATGATTAACTGATACGTTCTACATAGAAATGGAACGGTAACTATTGCCTGTATTGCACAATGAAAGACTTGTTTTCCCATGAATGTTTTACTTTTGTTTTACCATGTAATTACTTTGAACGTATCGTATATCCTTGTTGAACCGTGTATTTGAGGTTTCTAAAATATGGCAATACGGTATTTATATAAAAATAACCTAGTTTAACAACTCAAGTATATCAGATTATCCTCCTAGGAAATTTTTTACCTGCGAGGTTTCATTCAAGTGCAAAAGAGAATGAAGGGCATCGGATTAGTCCGGCTGACCTCTCAACCATGCCAATCCAGTGTTCTGCTGATCGGTTGACCTACTCCAAGCAAGTCAGCTACTCTTCGTAATCGTGAAGGAAACATTGTGAAACTTTGATTATCGCTTTTGTGCTGGAACGTATACGAAATGTATTCTTTTATACTTGTTAAAAATAATTTCCATTTTATAATTTTGCAATTACGAAGTTAATAAATTTGATTTTTAAACTTTTCTCTTTTGTATTCAATGAAAACTCAATGAAAAATGATTGGAGATCTTCTCTAAAAATTTATCACATAAACCACTGAGATGGAGTGAATTTCCATGGCAAAGTTTCTAATACATAGCGAAAGTGAAAGTGTTTTACAAATTGTTAAGTATGAAGATAGAATATTAATTTTCCCTAGTACTCGTTCTTGTACATTGAAGAATCTGGTTAAAACACTGTGTTCAAGAAAAATATGATTAGTGCATAGAGACTGTTCACAGTTTAGTTTCCAATAAAGATTGAAATAGCTTTCGTGTAAAGTGGATATGCTCACTTTAAAATATTGGTTTTCTCTTATCACCATTAACAGTAACTACTTTCATAACATAGTATTTATTACGATAGTGATTTGATAAGGCTATAATAAAAGCAAAAACTAAGATAAATATTGATATTGGGACAAACAGTAAAACTATTTATGTTCCTATTTGGAAATGATAATAAAGAAAAACACATAATACAGATGGAAAATCGTCATAGTATAAACATTTAATACAGTTAATTAACACATTGTTTCAGTTGTAAAAAATAATTATTGAGAGGATTGTAACCAATGCTTGCTAGAAGCTGATTTCTGATTTAACATTATTATTGAAATACATTTATCAGAGGGAAATATGTTTTGCTTCATAACATCCCATTTCAATCTAACTTTTTCATCCCTTTTCCTAAAGAAATAAATTACAATTAAAAATAACTAATATTAATTATTTTCATAAATATGATAGTTAAGGATTATATTAGTGTATAAAAAATAATTTTATACAGTGATTTTTCTTTATTTTGTTCTCTTAGGACAAGAAGCTTATAAATTGCACCTAGTCCTATAAGGACTTCTGCGCTGCTTCCGGAGTGACAGGATATTCTGGATGGGTAATTTTGGGGGTAGGGGCCGCCTCCTTTCAAGATCCATAATGAAGAATTCAAGGCACTAAACTCAAGTCATGTCCCTTCGACAGAAGGGGAAGACAGCTCTGAACCAGCCTCTCTAGTCAAAGGAGGCAGGGAGTGGCACACCCTTATGTCTAGGCTAGCAAGAACCTTTCACCCTTAGGGAAAGAACCTTACTAACTCCCCTCCCGCAGTAGACTAGATCTATTAAACTACCCTTGCATCCCAGAACTTCGAAACTTGCATTTAGTGATGCGCCGGTCCTGAACATCGAGAGGGTTGCCCATATTTAAGAGACATATCGGTTTTTACTTTGTCGAGTGTGGGTTCAACTGGAAGGTATAAGCCAGCCAGAAGTGACCCCTGCTGGGTAAGGTTCTTCAGTGATTGATTGTAGTACTTTTAAAAAACAAATCTTCAGGCTCAGTTGGAAGAAACAGGTCGAATTTGTAATAGCTGATATATAATGAAAGTATTCTCGTGCGATATATTTACTTAAAATCTCAAAACTCTTTTGATAAAAAATGTGTTTATAACAAACAGTTCAAGTTATGTTATAACCACAGATTTTTATAGGTTCATAAATAAATTTAATAAAGATTTGTGTTTCAACAGCCACCACAATGGAACGAAATAACATATAAAGCAAGCCAATGAATTTACATAATATATGGACTAGTTATTTACAAGATAATCTTTTTACAAAGTTTGAACCTGTTTTAGCATTTATGACTCCGGTTCTTGTCGGATTTACATCCAATCAGTATCTCGAAAACTACCAAATGTATGTATGCACAAATGTATGTTTAATTACCAAATGTCTATTATATTTGTTATCAGTATACCAGAAAACTGTGTTTGTTTTTTAAGGTTCATAATAACGGAGTTGTGATTTTTGTTTAAGGTTTGAATGGCCGTCATATTGAAACAAAACTGGGACTCGAACCCAGATGTTACGATAGCCGTTTATATAAATTTAATTAATATTAAATAAATTCGATTGACAGGTATTTGGTCTCCGATCATACTTTAGTGTGATTTAGTGGTATCATACTCGCCCGGAAGTGAAGATCTGGGTTAGAGTCCCGACGATTCAATCTTTAATAGGAGTAAATTAGGCTTTCATCTGTTTATACAAATTTAATGAATGATATATATTATGTTACATAATAATCATTTTCTATAGTGATTGACCATAGTACCTTTAATAGTAAAATGTATAATAAAAGAAACCGTCTTTCCGGTTCAGTCGGAAGAAGCAGGTAGATTGCATAACAGCTGATATATAATTCCATTATTCTCATGCGTTTTGTGCACTTAATTTTTGTAAACGCATTCGAAATACAAAATATTATATAGTACAAACAAGTAGATAATCTAATGACACTCCTAGGAAACGTTTATGGGGACAGCATACAATTTAAAATCTCTGTACAAACACCATAAATAAATCTGTAAATAAACAGAAAATCTTATTGTTCAGATCTGCGCTACTTGAGAGAAAAATCCAAAATTAATATAAAAACTTCCAAAATGAATATAAATTCTCTTAATAAGTAAGAAAAAAAATTCCCAAATGAAAACAATTATGTTTCAAATAATAAAAATCTCTAATTGAATAATAATGTATTAAAAATCTTTAAATAACAAAATTAATTTTAAAACATTTTTTACTTTTAATTACTATTTTTTAATTTTAAATTTGTAATTTTTTAATCACATATTTAATTCTTTATCGTTAAAAATTCTATTATTATCTATTTATTAATTAAGTGCACATTTAAACCTATAATTCTGAAATAACTATTATGTATCTCACATTTCTTATTTTCTTATAATTTAATTAATTACTCACATTATTTAAATCTTACTTTTCAAAAATCAATTTAATCTTCTGAGAATTCAATTTATTAACAAAAAATCTTTAACACACAAATATAATTTCAAAAATGTGTAATTTAAAATTTACACACTTTAAATCTTGAATTTAAGTATTCAAAATGTTTAAGCACAAATTGATTCGTTTCATTTTTTAAATGTAATATAATAAAGTCATATTAAAATCAAATGTAATATTCAAAAAAGTAACAAATAATAACAACAGGTAATATCTTCACGTAACAAATATGCTTATTTACACCAAAAATATGTTTTATTATTTAAATAGAATATTGATATTGCAGAGCCATCATAAGATAATCTGAAGTGTTCATTATTTAATATGTATTATATAATAAATTTTGTTTTATTCTTGTCAGTTTCTCAAACAATACAAATTTACTTTTTTAATAAACTAAATATATTTTCTAAATATTTGCTCCTATGTTATCACATTTATAATATTTGCTGATAATTTATCCATCAATATAATATTCTTTTACAAATTAAAAGAGAAATGATATAGTTTGATTTCTCATTGTATAATCAAAAAGTTTATACTACCATGAGGACAGTTGTAATAGGCTGGGTATGTATACAAAATTTATCTAAAATCTTTATTATTAAATTTTTAAATTTTGCATTATATGTTTTAATCGATTTCTCACGATAAAAGTAAGTAAACCCAGCCTATTGCAATTGTCCTCATAGCAGTATAAACGTTTTAAATATATTATATTTTACTATTATTTTATATATATATATATATATATATATATATATATATATATATGAGTAGGCCATTTTCAACTTATACATTGGCACTAATCTAATTCAATTTTAATTTGGACTGATTCACATGCAAATATAAATAGCTCAGATTGATTCACATTGGTTGAATAGCTTGAGTTATAGGCGTACAGAATATGAATATGTAAGTACATATAAATATCCGAGTCTACCAACCACTACTACAGGTATTTAATAATGTAAATCAAACCTTTATAGGAGATACATAAATTATTAAGGTGTATGTTTCTTTAATAAATTAACTAGAGCCCAAAATTGATACTAAGATAAAAGTGTGTCTCTGATAGTTTCATAAGATTAACGACAATTTTGTATTTTATGACTCCACTAAATGAGGCAAAAGACCAAATACAAATTAATTTAAGTTCTGTGTATGAAAATAATAATAATGTGATAAATAATATTAGATTTATCATAACTATTAAAAGTTATTCTTACCTTGATACTTAAACAACAGTAGTTTTTTATTCGATAAAATAAAAACACTCAAAATTATGTAAGTTTCACTGTGATTACCAGTTAAATAGATTGTTGGTTTTGCTTTAATTGAATGTGCAGCCGAGGTTTCGAATATGTGTTTACGTTATTAAAAATATATTAAAGATATTTCTAACCAATAATCGTTACATCATGACATGCAAACTATAAACGGCAAGCAGCATAAACTATAATTTCATTCCACAAATTAATTCAAATCCTCATGAGCAGTACCCATACAAAATAGAGAACTACCGAGTTGATAATTTGTTATGTCTTACTTGACGTGAAAATGTTTAGTTTTAAAATTTAAATCATTCTCAACTTATTTTATTCTCTCCGGATTTCTACTGAACTCTTTCCAAGCAAAACCCCGCTCGGTTTAGCAGTTTTTGCTATACTAAATAACGGGAGTGCTACATTAAAGAAACGGTAGTTGTCAAAGAGACTCGAGTGTTTGTTCACTTTAAATTTACCAAAAACGAAAATCCCTGAATCTCATATGCACTAGTTCTATAGTTCTGTCTTATAATTTATTTTTAAGTATTATAATATGACTTGTAGCTTTTGGAATTATTTTCACTGTTACCCTTCTAAAATGCCACGTTAATCAATGTATAGTATTTTTTTGAGATCTCCTGTACGGTCTTCTTAACTAAAGACTAAGCCTGGTCTCCTATATAGAAAGAGATTATGTGGCAAAGAAGTTTCAGGAGAAGAAGAGTAAAGGACATCTGGAGCTATAATTCCGGGAACACCAGTTGCTCCTCCCGATATAGTCTCTGGATTAGTGGGCCATTGATCCGGCCATAAATCCTGCTTCTTTCCTCTTTTTCTTGTTTCAAGTTTTGTAAACTCTTTTCAAGTTAATTTGTAGAAGTTGAACTGATAGTTCAATAAATTAAGCACCATTCTTAAATAAACCCTTTCTTTATTATTAAATGTAATCGAAACTATGTCTTTAAGAAAGTTTCAGATTTATCAATATTATATATATATATATAATATATAATATAATAAAAATATATATAAATATATATAATATAAATATATATATATATATATTTATTTATTTATTTATTTATTTATATTTATAAGATATTTAGTAGGGGGAGAGGAACTTTTTATAAATATAGACTGAGTAATTTAATTCAGGAGGCTTTTATACGGCCAACTGAGCAGTTTTTTACTGTATACAAATTTTAGGCTCTTCTCCCCCCCCCCTTAAAACTTTAATTTTTTTGTGTTTTATAAAAATTAAAGTTTAAATTTTTATAAAACACACAAATTTAGCTTATATAGTTGTTGTGAGGCAGATGAAACATTCACTCGCTATTTATTTTGAGAACTTACGACAAGAAATTATAAATCAAGTTATAACCAAAATCAACAACCATGATTAAAATAGCATTTATAAAGTTTTGTTTTCTCTGACGGAAGCCCATTGGGAACTCCTGGGAATACCGATAGCTGGTGTTCCCATGTCATCTTTTATTGGTTACCAGTTAGTATGTGAGATACATTCAGTTCACTTTGACACAGTGACTGGCTATTACTGTTTACAAAATCCTCCGGGCTACACTCCACTTGCCTCTATAGTTGTGAACATCCCATCTTGGTCTCTAATGTAGAATTACAGCTAGCACTGTTATTTATTGAAAGATCTTGATAAATTTAATCAACTTTTCTGTGTGGAACTTATTTTATGAAAGCACAAGCTTATGATGATTAATTTAATAACTACATTCAATTTTTAAACGTTTATAGTGTTGAGTAGACTGAATGTAACAACAATTCTTATTTCAATCTTTTCTTCTATTGCTGTCACACAGTAAGCATAGTCTTGAGCACAGAGTAAGAAAATACACTCATAGTGTCCCCGTTTTTCAAATTTAAACTGTGTGCGAAGCCGCGGGTAAATGCTTGTCTATAATAATGGTCACTTCGAAATGAGTAATAAACCAAGTAAATTGGTAAATTACGTTAAAAAACTAAACACAACGTGCTTTGCACACATGCATAATGAAATATAGCAGCCATTGCATGTAATAGGTTTATTTTAAATGCATTAAAAAAATAAAAATTAGTCTGACGAAGACAAACATAAAAATTAAAAAAGTAAATGACAGTACATAAATGATAATACAGCAGTCATTGCATGTAATAATTTTATTATGAATGCATTAAGAAAATTAGTCTACGAAGTCAAATGTTAAAATTAAAAAGTAAATGATTTTACATAAAAGATAACATACAGCAGTAATTAACAGTGTTTTCTTTTAATTTCGTAGGTATATAAGATATATAGGTACCTCATATTTTTCACTAACATGATCAGTAAAATCCTATCTTTGTCGTTATTTCGTGATATAAAGAAGCGTAGATGAAAAATACATGTTCCACTTATTACTATGGTGATGGGAAAGACCCCAGTCTTGGACAATATGTGTGTCACGTTCCAGTTAAAGTATTGTAATGTTTCACGTACAAGCCTACTTTGATAAAATGTTTTCTAATGGCCCTAGAATTTTAATTGTTTATTTATATATTATACATGTACAAGGTAGTATGTAAGGGTTAATTTTATAAAACACAAATTAATATTTATTATATACAATTATTCATTATAAGCCACTAAAGGAATATAATTATATAGCTAAAAACTTAATATAGCGTGTCCCTTACAGAATGACCCGATTTTAACTTGTAATGGTATTGAAACAAATGTCACTAGGTACTGATACAGCGCTAGATGTTTCCATAGCCATGGTCTAGAGTTTTAGAAAAATCCGCTGTATGTCGGTACCAACGCTGACCTTGAGCGTGCAGCCAGTCTCTCACAAGATGGCTTCCGCGCATCAGAAGGCATATCATTGTTTTATTGAATTTAGTCGTACACATTCAGCGATCACAGTTCAGCGGGCGTTTCGTATTCGATTTCGTGTTAAACCACCATCACCAAAGAACATTCGACGGTGGTATAAACAGTTTGAGGAAACCGGATTCCTCTGTAAAGGGGAAATTCCTGGTCGGCCACGCGTTCCTGATCAAACAGTGGAACAAATCCAACGAGCCCCCTCAAATCTACGCGCCGTGCTAGCCGAGAACTTGCGTTACCGCACATAACAGTGTGGCGTGTATTACAGCGTCGTTAGCCCTCAAACCATACCGATTACAACTGGGACAAGCTCTTCGAGCTACTGACGAAGTGAAGCGAGTGGACTTTAGCAATGCTATGCTAGAAGACATGGAAGATGACACTTTTATGCCACGGTTGATATTCAGCGACGAGGCAACTTTCCATATTAGCGTTAAGGTTAACCGTCATAATGTGCGTATATGGGGGCTCAAAAATCCTCATAAAACCATAGAACATGAACGTGATCCACCAGAAGTGAATGTCTTTTGTGCTGTTTGGCAAACCAAGGTTTAAGGATTCTACTTTATTTAGGACCCAACCTTAACAGGATAATCATATCTTGCCATTTATTATATATACTATTAATATATAATATTCCTTAATAATATACCAACAGAAAAAAATATTGAAACACGTTCAACTTATCTGCTATCCCACCACGTAATTTTAACGTTAAACGTACGATTTTAACCCTCTTTTTCTAAATTAGGTAATATTCACTTGTTTTATACACCGGTAAAAAGGTGATGATAACGTTATTCTACAGCAACGTGGAACTGTTGTTTCTGGGTAATTATATATCCAATATCTAATTAACACGCCACATTTAGACCCCGCTCTCAACCCCCCCCCCCCCACCACTGACGCGGGATTCCGGTAAAAAGTGTTAATTAACTGGGATGATAAGTTCATACAACCTAATGACGGGAAATTTCCTCTTTGCTGCTATATCGATCACAACCGTCCTGTTTACCATTTAGTGTTAT
This sequence comes from Homalodisca vitripennis, assembly GCF_021130785.1. Classification (NCBI taxonomy): domain Eukaryota; kingdom Metazoa; phylum Arthropoda; class Insecta; order Hemiptera; family Cicadellidae; genus Homalodisca; species Homalodisca vitripennis. The sequence continues at coordinate 41,648,450 of NC_060208.1, forward strand.
TTAGTAATTAAAAGGTGAATATTTCATAACTTTATCTCTATACAAATATAGCTTTTTAATTTTGTCATAATTTTTATATTTATGACTTACTAGCAAATACCAACGGCTTCGCCCGCGATTGCAACATTCCGCTTCTATGATTTCAGTAACACTTGAAAACTATTTTAGACCAATCTAGGGGAACTTCAAAGTCAAAGTGTGTAACTATCTTAGTGAGAGGTTGTATAATTCGATAGGTAATATGATAATTTTAAAATTGAATTACTTATGTCATTCATCAGGTAGGTACCCATTTTCAGTGTTCATTATCAAGAGGACCAGTTAAGCAAAATTACGAGTAATTCTTATTTCAGGTTTTTCCTCTTCTAGTTCAAATTTATTCTACTTCCAACGCAAAATTTTAGGTGGCTATTTTGCCTCAAGAAACAATAGATAGACCTACATACAAATCCGTAGTAAAACTAAATCCAAAACAGTACAGGTTTCTAAATTGTATGGTTATAGATATTGTTATTTAAAATTAAAAAACTAAAATCAACATCAATAATACTAACACATTTCAATACTTGCATTATATCAGTTGTCAACCATAATAAATTATACATTATGTAGTAAAGTATATGTTCTTGCCTCCCAAACCATGGTTGCAATATCATACTATATCCTCGGATCCAGTGTAGGAATTATATCAGTATGTATATACCTAATCAGTACTGTAGACTTCAGCGGTGAGGAATGAATATGATGTCCCCTCCACATTTCTGGAATAAAATTGCATTTGGTGTCTCCTGTATTGTTTTGTGATTCTGCTTCTTCCCGCAGAGTCAAAGGAACAAATTCAATACCTTACATACACACATTTCCAAATTAGTAGGGATGCATCCAGAATAAGTAAAATCCAAAACATATTAATTAGTTTCCCTTGTTGCCAAGAAGTGTTGTTACTGTTGTTATGCTTTAATTCAAGAGAAATGTATTCAAATTGAAGATACTGGTTAAATTAATTAAACATATGGTCGTGCTGTCATAACACAATATTTACACAGAATGGTTACATTTAACAGGCTCTTTCATATTACACAACTTTGGAGACCAAGATGGGATTTTCTGTTGTTTAGAGACCGGTGGGGCGTAGACGGGAAGGATTTTCGAAAAAATAGGCCTACATTTGTTCCAGGAATCCTAACAATTTCCATGTAAAATTTCAACACAACCGGTTGAATGGTTTATGCGTGAAAGCAAAACAAATAAAGGCACTTTCACATAATGTTATAATGATTTTAATTCTTAAACTATGAATGATTAAAATGCAATAAGAAACTATGTTGTTGGACTGCAATCCTTCTTACTCAATGATTTAAAGTTAATCGATGACATCAAGAGCCTCTTAACAAATTACGCCAACAAATCAGAAATTATTGCTTTCCATGAGAGCAATAATGAATCAATTATTTTGCTATTCCTATCATAGCTCCAACCCTTAAAATCAGCACATGACAACTGAGGCTGACTGACTTTTGAAATGGCACTGCCTCTAGAGATCATCCCTAGAGAGCGTTCAGCCTCTGAGACCGACTGGCTTTTGAAATGGCACTGCCATTAGAGATCATTCCTAGAGAGCGTTCAGCCTCTGAGGCTCACTGGCTTTTGAAATGTCACTGCCTCTAGAGAGCATCCCTAGAGAGCGTTCAGTCTCTGAGGCTGACTGGCTTTTGAAATGGCACTGCCATTAGAGATCATTCCTAGAGAGCGTTCAACCTCTGAGGCTCACTGGCTTTTGAAATGTCACTGCCTCTAGAGATCATCCCTAGAGAGCGTTCAGCCTCTGAGACTGACTGGCTTTTGAAATGTCACTGTCTCTAGAGAGCATCCCTGGAAGCGTGTAGCCTCTGAGACAGTCTGGCTTTTGGGAGCCTCTATCCTCGAAAACGCACCTAGTCTCTAAATATCCTTCTTTCTTCCGAAAACTTTAAGTCCTCCAGGATCAAAGTTCATCGAGCCTATAAGAATCCTCCATCTGCAACTACCTAACCTTCTTAGGTTGGGCCAGGCCCTCATTACCTGAGAGAACTCACTTATCATTAGGTATAATGTGGTTTCTGAAAGTTAACCCTTGAACATCTGCTCTGAGAGACCTCCCGACCAGTGAAAGCTACCTTTATCGTATTCCAATTGTATTCTATCAGGCCTCTGAGACCATGTGCTATATCTGAGGTTGTAAACTCAGAACGAAGTAATCACGGAGAATATTTTAGTTCTAGTACACAATGAATTCAGAAATTTCAGAGTTGCTATATTTATTGTTATAACTGATAGAATACATATTAATAACAATAATGTCCGTAAAATGTTATCCACTGAAAATTTGTTGTAATCCAAAATGTCACTCTCATTATTTCAATATCGTATTAAACGCCATTTAGTTAAAATTTGTTCTCTTTTTAAGTCTTTTAAAAACTGATAATAGTTGCAGTTCTAACTCTTGGCTCTGAAAGTGCGTGAAGAGTTATCTTATTGCATGTTCATGACAGGTATTGCTGGAACCCAAATAACAAAACCCAAAATTTTGTAATACAACTCTAATAATAATTTAGGAAACGTTTGGCTCTAACTTCCTAGTTCTCAAGGATTAACCTGAGTTGAAATTTCTTTGATGATTTCTATGTCTTTCGTGGCTAATATGTATAAGATATCCATGATAGTTTAAGGGAAGTTTTTTAGCTTTGGACACCTCAAGAACAAACGAGCACATTACTTGCTGATTTTTTAAAAATTCGATTAAGATAGGTTATGAACTACGGACATAAGTTTGACGAGATGCTCTGTCAGAAGTTATTTTCCTGATGCACTATGATCTAAGATTAAGTAAAATTTAATCTATCTAAAATTGTAAACTAAAAATCTTAACGCCTTTTCTCAAATGAACATGCCAGATTTGCGAAAAAACGACACCTCAGGGAAGCCTATCTTCTTACTCTTAATACATACTAATAGTATATTCACTTCAACGTGTTCAATGAGTCGTACTATAAAAATAATTCTAAAAACCTAAATCAGAAATTTAACATGCAAATGTGGTTTGAATCGTTTTAATTTGGTTTAATACGGTATTAGAAATATTATTATTGTGTTGTTAATCCTCCCAGGCCCAGATCACGATGAATCGTGTTACAAATGTTTCAAATTTTCGATATTGCCGTTTGAACAGTAAAATTAGGAGGGTTTTAAAATTAGTGGGTCATTAATTTTAGGTTTTCAAATTGTCTTATCTTTCAAAACTTGTTTAATATTACATCCATTTTTAAAAATAGTATAATTATACTCAGTTTTTAAGTGCCATAAGTTTAACTTTTTTACTCTGAGGTCAATTACAAATATTTTAATTTTTAACGTTATCGAAACATCGCAAAGTTAAAAACTTACAATGGAGTTAAAGTAGGAGCTTTGAGAAACATGGCGCTGCACAAATGAATTAGCAGTAAAACTGAAAACAGTAAGTCCACTTCTTAACCGATTCTCCACAAAACAAGGGTTGTAATATTAATTGTAGTTGATGTGCTGTAAGCGAGTTCATAAAAGATCTCTATTTAATTAAAAGTTTTATTATGGTGGCTTTTTATTGTCTTGCATTAAAACATTTATCTCACAATATGATATGTTCAAATGGTATTTAGCCTAATGGTAATCTTATATTTTTAATATTCTTTGCATAAAAAGTATGGTGTTTAAAAACTATATGATTTTAGCAGATACTTATAATGCTTTAACATAATTGTTTCCAGTAAGGTTTACAGATAGCGGAGCCTCTATACATTTGAAAATTACATTACAGTTATAATTACTAACTGTTTTTTTATTTTTTTCTCTCTTAGGACAAGAAACTTATAAATTGCACTTAGTCCTGTAAGAACCTTTGCGCTGCTTCCGTAGTGACAGGATATTCAGGATGGGTAACGTTAGGGAGTAGGGGCCGCCTCCTATCGAGATTCATGAGGAAGAATTAGGGCACTACATCTCAAAGTCATGTCACCTCGGAAGAAGGGGAGGCCAGCTCTGTACCAGCCTCTCTAGTCAAAGCAGGCAGGGGGTGGCACACCCTTGTGGAGGCTAGCAAGAATCTCTGATAGTTAGGGAACAAACCCCACCAACTCCAACGGTCATCTCCCACAGTAGACTAGACATATCGAATTGCCCATGAACCATTTGCGGTTAGTGATGTGCCACTCCTGGACATCCATAAGTTTGTCCAGATTTAAGTGTCATATCGGTTTTTGCTGTGCCAAGTGGTGAGTTCAACTGATTACTAGCTGTTACCCGCAGTTTCACACGCAATTCGCTGCGGCATAAGAGAGCCATCATCTTTTTATCTTGTTCATATTTTAAATGGCAAATAAGCACTCCTAAAATAACAATGATCATTGGAATTGATTGCAAACTCAGGATCATGATATTTGAAACTAGACCAAAACCAGAAATAATACAGGCAACAAGAACTTTATTCAAGTATTTTAGTTAGTAAACATATAATATTTATGTAACATCTTTTAATTGAGCGCTTCAAAACATTTATACGGAATTATTTATTTGCTTACATCTCTTTTGATAACCTTACAAGGTTTAAAATTTTAAATAACCATTTATTTATTAATATGGTTATATTAAAATAGTCACCCATAAAATGTTGTCATACCAAGAAATATAACCTCCAAACGTATAAATTATCTTCAATCTATAACATTCACGATGACAGCCACACATGAAATGTACATTTCTTCCAACTCTATCATTATGGTACTGTATTTGTGTCTTGGTGATGTTCCTGGTGTCACATAGGACACACATCAGATTTTAAGTGTCATTTTTAAATGTACAGACAATCATACAAATATAATTTAAAGGAATTTTATGTTTCAAAAAATTCTTTATTTGAAAGATAAAACAAACAACACTAGCGTGAACTGCACAGCTTAGAAGATTATGTTAAACGCAAACAGATATGTGTTCAGTACTGTAAATCTATAAACCATTTTTAAACTATTCAATCACTTCCAGTTTTTTCTTTCTCTGATACTACTCTGGATTCTTAAAGATCCAAAAAAGGATCTAGGGAGCACTGACACACAGAGCGAGGCAACTCTGAACCTTCAGTCATTATTGCATTTCAGATAGCTTTATGGTCATTTCAGGTTGTTGAATGGAATTATTTAACCTCGCCTAATATTAAAATATGATTAATAACAAAATCAGTAATATGCAAAAAGAAAGTGTCGCTCTTATAAAAATACAGGAAATTTAATTCCAGCATCGGTATTTTAGGACCTATTACAAGGACATATTAGTACAATCTTAATTTTAGTTATAAAGGCAATAATGTTCCTTATGTTGAGTGGGGAACTGAATAACCATTGTATTCATATCACATAACTAAGTGTAAAATGTGAAATTTCATAACGTACGAAATTTTATGTGAATATTTCATACAGCTAATAATTTTAGTATACACGTTTCAACTTTAAACAAACATTCTAATATATACAGGTTTTAATTTGATTTTTACAAATTAAAGACAAAATTTGTGTGTGTGTGTGTGTGTGTGTGTGTGTGTGTGTGTGTGTGTGTGTGTGTGTGTGCGTGCGTGCGTGCGTGCGTGCAATTTTAAGCAAAGAACCTTAATAGTTAGTTTGTTTTCTTAAGTTTGTCTTTAGTGAAAAATACACGTAACCACAACATACTGATAGACATCATATTCTCTTTCACATTGTCCAGATACTCCCAACATATTGAAAGGTATTTGGGAATTGTAAAAGTTTTGAAATGCATTAAACTTGATTTACTATCGTTGAATAAATATTTTATTTTAATCATCCTTTTTCTCTCCATGAATTTCATGATGCCACGAATAACTATTTTACATATGAAAAAATTATGTATTTACCTTTATTGAAATCTGTATTGGTCCAGTTACGTTTGTTGCGTTTCAAAACACTAAGGATGGAAACGCTTCAAGACAGAAACTCAGTTAGAAAACCTTTTAAGATTTGAATATGTAAAAGTGATAGCGGTTAAAAGAGAGCATGGAATTAAGAGCATACAGACCCTCTAGGTGAATAGAATCTTGACAAAACAATGCCACTTGCAGAGTTTCACAGAAGCTCCTTTTGACGGTGAATGTTGAATCTACCCACCTCTGTGTTCTGTCGGTGTAATATGTTGAGTACAGTGGTGCCACAACTTCAAATCTCCTTAACTCTGGAACTGGCAGTTCTCGTATTTTTAACTCAATATTTCAGTGTTTTATAAACGGTTCATTTAATAATCCTGAAAAAATATATTCACCAGATTCCATTGTATTGTTTAATTTACCCCAACCATAGTTTCAGATCTGTTGTATAGTACGCGTTATTCCACTTTAATTTCAGTGTTTTGCAGAATCTTTTAAATGCAGTTTTTACTGGTTAACTAATACAAGTAGACTGAACTGGTGAACATATTAATAGTAGTCATTTAATTGTCAAAACTTTATGTTAATCCAACCAACATGATTAGTAATTTATTTTTAAAACAACCTCACTTCTTTCGTGACCATATCATCTAAATGTACAAAATAAGCAATAGTGATATGTTAGTGATATTTACGTCATAGACAACATAAACAATATAGAATAAATATATTTCAAACTATACACATTGGTGATATTTTAATCAAACCTAATGTTCTGTTTGTAGTACAACTCTTAAGAATACTCTCACGTTCTATTGAGTTAGAAGTTAGACGGTTATTTGTGTTGACCCTTACGATTATGAAGATATAAATTATAAAATATAATACGATTTCGGTCTTTTTCCATCTTTATATTTTACAAAAAAAACACTAATTGCAGATAGTTTATTGATATATGCTATTTTCTTTAGAATATTTAAAATGAAGACCGTTTCTTTCAAGAACTATAGTTTTAAAGAGGCGAGAAGGGTCTTTATCATACTAAAACGATCACTATTCATGTTATTTATTTTTATGATAAGAAGGTTTGTTAAAATAGTATTTTTCCGAATATATGCTATTGATCAGTGATACAAAAGTCAATAACATTACGTTTCGAAATCTAAAATCAGATCACTTCCTCAGGTTGATAAATAACCCAACACACAAATACAATCTAAATTGAATTAACCAATCATACCAAAGCGTTGTGCCTCATGCACATTATTTCTAAAAATCATGCAGTCAAACAAAATAAGACTAATTATAAACTTGACTAAATTACAGGTCACAACGTGTCTGCTCACAATAACCAACCACTGACAACTGGCCAATGGCCAATAGTAAACACTGATCGTTACAGAAGAAACAAGATGGTAGATTATCAGGAAAATTAAGTGGGTCTTTTGTATTTGTTAATTATACATGAATCTCTTAGATCCAAATATATATTTCATGGTTTTAAGAAGTTATATTCTCAATTAATAGTATACATATATAATAGTAGGTACAGAAAATTCATAGCTTTATTAAAATTTTCATCAACACTTAAAGCTTCTTCGTTCTTACTGTTAAACAGTTTTTTTATCTCTATGGCTATTATAGATTAAATACTATAACTTTGGATATTTTATTTAAATTATTAGTTTAATAAACAGAAAATGTATTTAATGTTTGGGTTTGGGAAAATTAGCGTAGTATGGTTGTTAGTTGTGGTGCCTTTTAACATATTTTTGGTTATTTCTTAACAAACATACATATTACTGACTCTATTGCCTCTTTTCTCTTCTAAGAATTTTCGGAAACAATATAGAAAAAATGTATTTTGCCATCACAGGCGGTGTTACGCCGACTAAATATAAATTGCCTCCCTCACTCTTCCAACATCCTCAACTAGCCTTATCCAGCTTTTCTTTTACTCTCCTCGAAGTACTATTTCCTCATCTTTGAATTAGTCATCTCGTTCCATTTATTCATTGTATATTTTTTTGATAAACTATGTTTTCCTAATCTCTGCTAGTAAATCAATGCTCCCTCTTCACCCTTGTTTATAACATTTTTGTTTTAATAACTTAGAAGTTGGAAGTGATTTTTTGTTGTTAATTCGCTTGCGGTTAAGAGGAGTGTAGCTTTTGTTATTTACGTTAGTAAGTGTGTTCGTAGAAATCGCTTAAAAATTAACTTATGCCGATGTATTGATAATAGTAGGTGTTTTATACTAATTATTATAATCTCAAAGATTTATGTAACAACATAATCAATCTATCAGCAACAAACGTCTTATATGAGAAAGTACTTAAAGAACAAAGTAACATGGAATAAGAAATCTTCAAACGTATTAACAGTTTCTATATTTCGGCTTAAGCCGTCTTCAGGAAATTACAAACATATAAATAGGGCTATAAGAACATAATAAAAATAAAACAAAACATCAACACAGAAAATGAAAATTAAGAATGAATTATGTAGAATGGTAAACATATGATTTAATTTTATAAATTCACTTTTGTTGACTAAGTCACCTCAAATTTAATCCACTTGGAAATTTTGATTTAGTGACGAGTTGATGGGCTTGTTCCATGGTTCTTAGACTGTTTGTACTTAAATTTTCTGATATTTTTCTAAATGGTTTCACTGAATACGTGTCTTCAAAATTTAAATTATGTATTAAACCATGTGCCACTAGAGGTTGCTCTGTCTTCTTATGTTTATATGCATATCTGTGCCCTGTCATCCTTGTTCTAAGAGAATTTATCGTTGAGCCAATATAATCTTTAGGGCATAACTTGCACTGAATTTGGTAAACAATATTTTTTTATTCGCATGTTAAGTCTTCAAATATACTGTATGATTTTTGTAGAACTACTTGTAAATGTTTTTGAAGTAGAGCACATGATAGAGGTTTAACTTCTATTACTATTTTATTTGTTATACGTCATTCACAGTCCAAAAAATTTTATTTTGTAATTTATGTACAGAAATTTTTTATCAGTATTACTAAATATGGTGTGCTACAATCTTCTAAACTTAGAACAGGAAAGTATATACTTGCTGGCAATGAGATTGGGCCTGATATACTACTTCGCTTCAAAATTTTTACACGAAAATATAAAAGTAACAATTACACAACTGCAGCTTAAAAAAATTTAGGAAGAGCTATATAAGATGAATGAACTAAATTTTCTATATATATATAAAATAGTATTTTTATGCAGTATCGAGTACAAGCATCAAGATGTGTGATTTTTACATCTTTCTAGAAACTATTTGGTGCGTATTTTCTAAATTCATAAGAACGTGCTTTTTAAAAACTGGCATTTAGAACTGTGTGATAACCACCTGTAGGCTTGCCACAGTTATCAGTATTATCAGAGGCGGCGAGAGAGGGAACAGCTTTATCGATCAGAGAGGTGCTGTGGCCCGGGTCTGTGCCGCGACTGCCCTAACTCTCCCAGCTGAAGGGGCGTCTATACATACCCCTACTTGCTGCCCAATAATTCTACTACTAATTTTCTTCAGGAGGATATTTAATCTTGAGTGTCTTAGGGTTATAGTTTTATCCACATATATGCGCTGTCTGAAGAGAGTTTATTATTAAGACTGCGCTCATTCTTTCTTTAATAGATCGAGCGCTCTCTTTAGTTTTATTTTTAACCGCTGAAATTTTGTTTTAAATTTTGTCAGACCCAAATACCGTATTGGTCATCCATCTTTCAGTAGCAAATATCAAACAATATTCATTCATGATAACCAACCCAAACATTGTTGATTGTCAAAATTATAAAAGGTAACACTGAGATCTGAACTCTAATCAAACATTACACAATAAATTCTGGATTTTAAAAACATATTTTTAAGTCATCACAAGCTAAATCTTTGAAATAATATACAATAATATGTAATAATAAGTTACTTGTACCAGTAGCAAACTTTTTTTCAGGGAGTTTTCAGTGGACCCAAAGTATGTAGTTTATTATTTTATACCTTTAACTAAAAGATAAGCCGTCTCTTTAGAAAAAATAAATTAAGTGATCAGTTTTCAGAATTGACTCCCGTGAAATCGAACCTAACAAATAAAAATATATTTATGGAACATACAGCGACATCGGAATAGCTTAATTCATATAGTCTTTACGAGTTATCTCTCAAGACGTGCAACTTTAAACCAATGATTGTTCATCAGGAAAATAAATAATTTTAGCTATATACATTATTATTTATACCGTGAGTTGGTCCTCTTCTATCGTGTTGGGACGATCATTACTGCTTGTGTATATTTTTTATTAAAATTATTCTAACATTGTCTATATATAAGTACCATCACACATGTGCATAAATAAAAGGGGCTAGGGGTCTCAAGGCCCCTTCTCCGAAATTTTTAAAGACAAACAATAAAATTGCACCTAGTAATGTTTTAAACTAGAACACATTTATGAGGTATTGAAGTTCAACAATTTCCGGTTGGAGGGTATTTTATACTCCTAAACAACCATTGTCAGTCTTCACCCCGAAATAGTTTGTGTGTATGATACTGCTATCACAGGAAAAGGCCTAATTTGATATAGTCTTAGAAGCCACTTTAGTTATTCCCAGCCCTACTAATCCACCGACTAGAAATTAGTCGAACAAGAGCATGTCTGTTTTCAGGCTGTAGTGGGTGCACCATCTTTCTGTTCACAGTCAAGCTTTAAATCCCATGCTAATGTTTTCTCATGTTAAATCTATTCCAGTTGTGGCATATGCAAATAAAATTTACTATTTATCGTGTTCTTGGCGCAGAGAAATAGATCTACCGAGTGATAGTGAACAAGATCGATCACTTGTTCACTTTATAAAACCTTTCATTTATCTCCATGCTATTTTAGGTAGTTCCAATTCCCATATCCTACTGTTGCGTTGATTAAAGAATTTAATTTATATATATATATATATATATATATATATATATATATATATATATATATATATATATATATATTAAAAACCATTTAAGGCTTAAGAATGTCATGAATATATCATACGGATTGTCAATCGGTCAATGCTTGAAAATATACCTGAATAATGGTTTTATGCGGACTTTGTGTACAGGATTTTGTGTACGTTTCCTTCTAACTTTCTGGGGGTTACCGGATTTCTCAATAAGTCCTGCTGTGATGCGCACAATACTGTGTGTTATTTAAATGTGCCCCAAAAAATTACAGGATATATTCTCAATCTGTTTCGATATACAGTTAGATACGTTTTCTTATATTCTTCAATACTATAATTAAGTGCTCCACGCTGTAACTAAGTTGTACAGGATTATAATACTCTTAATTGATTGTAACAGGCTTATATTACATTATTTACACACTTCTGTAAAATTCTTGAAGAGCTGTTGATAGCTACTTTTCATTTTATGTTCTCACAAAGTAAAAACGTGATATTTGAATGATGTTTTTGGAGGTATAATAATCAGACATTATACACAAATGGCTTGAATTCCTACAGCTGTAATGAGCTTTCGAACTATCACTTAAAAATATTGTTCAATGAAAATTAATAAAATAAAATACTACTTGAACACATTTACTGTCAAAATACCAATTTATTTGCTAAAATATGATTTGAAATACTTGTTACTAATATATATTTTTGGCAGATTACTCCACTAATTAGTGTAATTAGTGTGCTAATTACCTGACTCGCTGCCTCGTTCGTACTGTCAGAACACAGCAAACCGCAGTAACACAATTTCATCACCCGTTTTCATATTTCAAACCTAATCTTTTCGAAAAGTGACAAGTATTACAGAAACAAAATTATTTGTGAGTTTTAAATTAAACTTTTCGTAATAATAAAACTTTGAACTCCGACCTGACAGAATCAGTGGAACGTAAATCTGAATTACAAATGTGAACGTTTAGACTTCATGAATTAGTCCCTACTTTCAGAGGATTCATTAACACCTCAGATTTATTTTAATTTCCAGTTTTCTGGATTAATTTAAGGATTGGTTGGGCAATCGTTTATTTTAAGTGCATTACAATAAAACTGTTTCAAGTACTCAAATCTTTTATTTTAATTTCTTTAATTCTGTGTTCTATAATTATTAACTGTTATGTTATGACTGAATTACTTTTTATGGCTGATTCAACTTTACCCATAACTGTCAGTACCTTTATAAATGTCCTAATAATAAAATATTTCACACTTGCGATCCAAGGCCAACAATAAAGAAAACCCTGAGTATAAAAATTATGTACACATGTGTGGTTCTTTTTCTTTCAGTATGCATTTGAATAGCTGAATTTTTACCCTCAAAGTCTCTTTATCACCCTTCGTATAATTCTTGTATATCGATGAACAATTGAACTATAAGCTGATTCTGTTTTTATTTACTTAGCTGCTTTCATATTTTTACTTTGTTACCAGTACAGAAAAAACTCATTTTAATTTTCACCTGCAATGTCCAGCAAAAACTTATTCAAAAAAGCAATAAACATTTGAGTGAATAATGCTGCAATATTTTAAAATAAAATTGTATACTGATTCTGATTTTGAATTTAAACATGTGGCCTACTATAAAGAATATTTAGATCGTACATTGGAAGAACTTGCTTCTAAGAACTTATTGGAATTTAATCTTGGATTAATCGTGAAGAGGTGTTGGCCTCCATCATCGACGCGCCATGACTCCAGGATTTTCCTGTGATGATACCCAGAAGAGGTAGATCAGGCTTGGGGAGAACGACGAAGAAGAGTTACTGACAAGGATATGGAAGTGCCTCGTAGATCCAAGGTTCAGTAGTTTCAAAATAATCAAGAACTATGTGAAAATGTAAAAAAACTTCGCTTAAAAAAAGGAGAGAGTGGATACAGTCAGAAGAAAAAACTTTAATTCGTAATATCCTTCTTTTGATTAAAAAAACTATGAATTTAAAAACTCGGAGTGTCTTTCATTTTTTATTCATCATAAATCGATTTTCAGTAACTTTCATGTAATTTTCACTGAGCTGAGTAAGTCTCCTTATTTACAGAGCAGCTATGAACATATTCACACTATTTCAATTACACCAATCTTAGGCTGATTTAAATCACTCAAATTTATTATAATTACATTTTATTTAACATACTGGTAGTTTAAGCGGTATATTTATTTACAAATCTGTATGAAATCATGCTTAGTCCGAAAACTTTCCTTAAAAGATGTAAAATATTTAGTAGGTGCAACATACTTTCTTATCTTATAATGAAAAGTCAACAAAAAATCTTTAAACACGTTTTTATTGTCATACACGTGTTTTTGTATTCAACCATCATCAGTGTACATTAACCTCTAAATAAATAATAAACTATTAAATTTACACATGTGGTCCATTTCAACATATGTAAAAATTTAAATGACACAGTTGTAATTTTGATAGTATTCTTTAGTATAATTAGATAGATATATAATTTCTTCTTTTGTGTTTAATTTCTCTCCTTTCCTTTCGATATCTAAAATTTTCATGTTCTTTTCAATATTTGTGTAGTTATTATCAGTTTCCAATAAGAGCTTTCACAGTCACTACAGTTAATTTTGTATACTCCAGATTACTTGTATAATTCTTGCTTGTCATCATTTTGGTACACTTTGTTTTCAATAAATTTATATGTATTATTTCTTGTTTTGTAACTGATGAAAAATTTTGAATTTTGAAAGGTTTTTCGAACACCTTTGTTTAGTTCAGCATTGAAAGGTACACATATATATTTCTGAATTTATTTAGTATTAGGATTAGGTAGTATTATGTTGGTTTTATTGATTGTTCTTGTTTTTTCTTAATTATTTTGTCTACAAATATGGGGTTGATATCCATTTTTGATAGTTAGGTATTTTATTACTCTCATTTCTTTAGTTACATTCTCATCACTCGTTGGTATGTTTAACATTCTGTTTATCATTGAATGACATCCTGCTAATTTGTATTTCAAAGGATGGTTAGAGGATGATGGCATTAGAAGATCTGTTTTCTATACATATTAGGTTGCTTTTCTATACATTTCAAATGAGCGATTTCCATTAAGATTAGAAATGCTAATATCAAGAAAGTTAATTTTAACATTTTTTTATTTATTTTTAAAACTTAATTGTTGGTGATATAGAATATATATATATATATATATATATATATATATATATATATATATATATATATATAAAATAAATATACAAAATATATATATATTCTTATCTTAATACACTAATACTAATGACGTTCATATTTACCACTGTATTTTTGTACATTGTTAATTGTACTATACCATTAAACCGTTTTAACTTATACATGCCTCACGATTCTTATGAATATAAAAGTTTAGAACTACCTCTATTATTATTGATATTTATTGTTTAAACTTATGTACTCAATAAAATTTTTTTTAAAAGAAAAATATTGCATATTGTTTTATTTATATATGCGCGAGCAAGTTGGATTTCCAAATAAATTTATATTCATTCGAGACTGTACAAATTAAAATAACTAAGTTAAACAATATTTTATTATTTTTCTGTACAGACAAGCCTAGCGACAAGTTCTAGGTTGACCAAAAATCCAAGGCATAACCAGTTAGCTTTCTTTGTATACGAGGTAGAAGCCTGTCACATTACGCGCTGTCCAACATTTAAAATTTGAAACCCATAATTTCGTTCTACCTTCGCTCAGACCCGGACAAGTAGGAACATGCATCGCTATCGCACTCTGTCTTGTCCACGTAGAAATCAATTATTTTCCAGCCTGTGTTGGCTGTTATTGCTTTAAATTTATTAAACGTTCCAATAGCACTATAGTTGTACAAGCATAATGCATTGGGTAATTACACGCTGACAACGTGTCCTAATGGTCGCATAATTGCTACCTGTTAATGATGTTATAATATTTATAATATACCTAATATATTTTCTAAAGTTACAAATACTTTTTTATATACCATTCCCCCCTTATAAAATTAATAAAAGCATGTGACTTTATTTAAAATTATCGTTTGATTAGCTTCATGATAATATAAATATAACTAACATCAAAGTCTTTCCGTTTATACCACGTCGAAACAAAACTTACACAATTATCTTCTAGAAATATATAGGCCTCTGTGAGGAAAGCCATCTTCAGTCTACTGATCAGTAAGTGTGTAAGCAATGTTTCATCGCTGCGTGAACCGGAAGACTTTGATGTTAGTTATGGCACCGGCCGCCTCCGTAAGCATATGAACTAACGACGTATATATACCTGTAACTTTGATGTATTGATTAGACCGTAATCTATTCATAATCTTTTCCCACGACTTCTTGTCTCAATTGATTGATTACGTTTTTAAAATACCTTGTCGAATTTGAACATTCTTCTAAAATAATAACAGTATTAAAATTACTAATTCACACTTTCAATACTAAAATCCTACTACCAGACACAACCACAGTTATTATTTTACCGAAATCAATCATTTTTTAAATGTATTTTACTGAGAAAGTGGCTGAAATCAAACATAAGTGTTATTATTTGCAGCTATAATTCAGGTTCAGTTGATACCAATTCATATGGTACAGTTAGTCATGAGTAACTAATAATAGAGCTATCAAGCATACAGCTTATTATACCAAATAAAAAATGCTCAAAGTTTATTTCAACCATATTTGTGGTTTCTATTAGATCCCGTAACAAATATGATAAAACATGAAATATATTCAATTCAGACAATACTAACAAGTAGATTATATGAACTTTATTTTAATAGGGATCAACGAAAGTTTTTTTTTATTCCAACCTCTCGTAAGTAACGAAATAATTAAAATTCCCACTACCATACGATTCTTGATTCAAAAGCTACTGCGCGCTTAGGTGAAAATGTAATATTTCATAGAAATAAAAGAAATTTTCCCAAGAACCTGGAATGGTCAGATAAGTAAAGTCTCCTGAGTCGGCGGACCGGCAACAAGTGCGGCTATTGTCCCCAAGGCCCCGCTTACACGTCACCGGATTTTGCGGATTTTCAGCAGAACAAACTAAAGTGGAGATTTCTATCTGAAACGTCGCTTACATTTTCAACAGAGGCGATTTCGGATGTGTAATCAGTAAAATATAATATTGTGTACCTTTAAAAGCGATACAAATTTGTAGCATAACATAATTTGTTGATGCTAAAAAAATCCATATTAATAACGAGATATGAACGTTTTTAAGCCAATTATGACTATAGATGTTGATAAACGAAAAATTATATGTAGCCTCATTATAACTTAAAGTCTGCTGTTTATTATGATATGTTTAGGAGGTAATTACCTAATAAAGAATAAGCCAAACCGTGAGATAACCGTTATATTAGTAGTTAGTAGACTAATAAGATCGAGCTTCATGAGCAAAATCCAATCCTTTAAATTCAATCGTGTTCAGTTATATATATATATATATATATATATATATATATATATATATATATATATTATATGTGTGTGTGTGTGTGTGTGTGTGTGTGTGTGTGTGTGTGTGTGTGTGTGTGTGTGTGTTTTAGTTAAAGAGGTTATAGGTATCAAGAAAGAGGTTAAGGTTTTTCTCGGGTAACACAGATAGTTTCTAGCTTGAAAAACCATGTTTACATTCTGACTTCCATGGAGCCAGATTTGGGACCACCCCACGAATACACTAGCGAAAGTGTTCCGAAAGTTTGCTTTGTAGTTTGAGTGAAAGATTAATTCTTACTATATTCTCTGTTAAAGAGAGCAACACAGCAATCGCTTTTGACAGTATTGTGACTGTTCCCCGCAAACTTCACCTCGCCCAACCATTTCAACTCGCCTGACCACTCACAGTGTATTGACTCACATCACACATCGTATCTGATGCAATTTTGATGAGATTTACTGAGAATGCAACTGTAATTTCACAGTTTTTTGGAGTAGGCTTCGTATAAATAGACAGTTCAACAATACATATTTCACTGTTCCCCGCAAACTTCACCTCGCCCAACCATCTGAACTCGTCTGACCACTCACAGTGCATTGACTCAATCACTTATCGTATATGATGCAATTTAGATGAGATTTACTGGGAATGTAACTGTTATTTCACAGTTTTGGTGGAGTAGGCTGTGTAGAAATATACAGTTCAACAATACATATTTCACCTATAACATCCTTATAATATTATACAGTACATGTGAAAGTGCCTGTATTTGTATTTTTTTCTCACGCATAAACTACTTTACTGATTTTACTGAAATTTTATATAGCCATTCTTTTTGTTTCTTGGATTAATATAGGCCTATCCTTATTTCGAAAATCCTCCAGGCTGCGCCCCACAAATTAAATAATAATAATTGAGTAATATTCAAAGTGTTTGTATCTATAGTGAAAAAAATTTCTAATAACTGTTCATAGTTATTAACGCCGATTTAGATTTCAGTGATCATAGATAAGTACTAATCTACCTTAGAAAATGTTCTAATACATAATAAGGTCTGAGTTTAACTCCGAAAACTCCCTTTCAAACAAGAACTATGTTGGATGAAATTTTGTTCGACTGTTCGTTTAAAATAATGTACCAATTCCAGCTATGTATGTTCTAAAATATTTAAAAACCTAAAAATGTTTAGAGAGTAAAACTATATAAATTAAAAAGTTATATAAAACCGTTCTTAGATCCCTTTTGATAAAAGTAGGCTTCTCTGATCTGTGTTATTTATTTTCTCGGTTGGGAAACAAAACAAAATCAACTATGGAAGTAAACATACTAAGAATGAAGTAAATTAAAATGGCTATAATTATAAACTGTTTGACGTATTTGATTGATTGCAGCAACAAGGTAAACTCAAAATTGGTGTCAGAATTAAAATTCACTCGAACCAGCAGTGGTCATAAACGTACAACGCCCAATAAATTGCGTGCAAAGCTGCGGGTAACTGCTAGTAGTGCAGATATAAGAAACAATGTAGTATAACTTTTACAACATATTTAAAGACTGTTATGAAACCTATCTAAGTTATCTTTTACAAAAGTAGACTTCTCAGCGCTGTGTACGTATATATATTTTCTTGATCGAGAGAGAGGCAAAATCAGCTTTGGAGCAAAAAATACTAAAACCGGAGAAAAATAAAATACTAATCATAAATACACACTTTTTTCTTATTTTCTTGATAGTGAGAAAAAGGAAAACTCAACATTGGTGTCGGAAATATAATTCACTAGAATCAGAAGTGCTCTTGCAGGTGCAAAAACTGTGAAATTGCGTGAGAAGTGGCGTGTAACTGCTAGTATGCAATAAAATGGCCAGATTAACAAACAACTCTTGACATATTTATTTAGTTGCAAAGTTTGCTCACTGTTCAGATTAAATAACACTAAAGTGCCACATGCTCAGACCTTCTGCAGAGCTATTCTTGTTTTATTTTACCTCGTCTAATAAACCTATATGTTATAAACTGCCATTTTGTTGTGTGTCAGAGAGACTAGATATTAATAAATAAAGAATAGATATTACACCTTCAAAGCATGTTAGGCAATGTCTTAATTGTAAACTCTCGGCATAACTGGGTACAAAGTTTACTTACTGGTTAGTGCGTCGAACTAAACATCCGAAGTTTCACAAGCTCGGTACTACCGCTGGGTTAGTGTTGTTCTACTTTGCCTCGTCTCATTAACCAATCGATACCTAATAAACTACCATTTTGCCAGGGTAATTAGAAATGTATAATTAAATAACAGATATTACGCCTAAATAAACATGTTACACAATGTCTAAATTGTAAATTCTCACCATTTTTGTCTTAAAAAATTTCTTAGTGTTTACTGCTTCGGATTGAATAATAGAAGTTTCAGATGTTCGGTGTTATTTGTATATTTCTCTTGTTGATTTTAAAAACATATAAAGCTATTTATAAGTCATAGAATATGGAAACCGTCTTTGTTTTTTAATATCTTTATGCGTTAGTACTATCATCATAAAAAAGTACAACAAGAAGTTGCGAACAATTTCTTCATTCCTCAGAACCGGTGAAATAAATAGAACATCTGATAAATACAATAAATTAAATTATATTGACATATCTACTCCCAAAAATGAAATAATTTTCGATAATTTAAATGCTTTTAAACCATTAAACCATTAAATAGCCCTATTTAAAAAAGTTTGATGAGCTTACAACAAACTTATTTTTAAATACATTTACTTAGCTCGTTTTCTCTGAATTACACACTGTGTGATATCTATATGTATGTTTCATTTAATCACTTGACTTCGGAGGCTAAACCATATCATTTTTAAAAAGTGCAGGATTATCACGTATCGGACAATTTCATATTTTGTTATTTTTAAATTTATTATTTCGGAATTTTTAAAAGTATAGCATTCTACCAAACACTGATTGACACTTGTAGTCTTACCCAATAATCTAGAAGCAGAGAAATAATTACATGCTGCAAGGGGACAACCAAGTTTGCAGTAGAAGTTTCCTTAAGGAAGAGAGCTATCTTTAGCCACACTACTTTCTGTAGGGTCGAAATAGGTGGATATCAAAAGGTAAGTGATAAGCCTATGAAAGTATCAAAGTACCTAATCATAAGTGTTTATAACTCTTTTCTTTTTGTCGCCTTAATAGTGTGTTCGTCAGATACCTAAATTATAGCTGTTAGCGTCAGCTAATGAGACACTACAAGTTTAAACCAGTCAGCAAAATACTCGATCTTTAACCCGTTATGCACTCGAAAGAGTGTACTTGCGTACATAGCGATTGGTTTCAAGGGTAACAAACTAAAAAATATTAACTGCAAAAGAGTTTATCGTTTATTATCTTGACCGCTCGCTTCTACCCAACCCCGCCAATACTAGTGTAGCTCACAGTTGTTTTTTATCAGAGTATTTGAATCATGTAGGACATCAGTATCCTACATAATTCGATTTGGAACATTAATCTTCCAGTTGTAAGACAATACAACATAAATATCTGGCATTTCAATATTGGTTGAACCTTAAAATACACACTAAATATCTGTCTAAGATAATGAAAGCAACGACCTTGAAAATCTCCCTTGGATTTATACTATTACTGATCTGAGAAGTTCAGATAATGTAGACAATTTCGCGGAGGTTACAATACAGACCGAAACGTTCAACGTTCCCGATAAGATTCCTACAGGAAAGAAGACGTGTTTTATCTAATGGGATACATTAAAATATTTATTACCAATATTATATATATAAATAAATCAAGACGTTTCGGAACCAGAATTTTTCGTTCTCTCTGTCCACTTAGAAAAAAACAACGTAAATTTACGAACAACTTAAAGCCAAGGTACTATCACTAAAGAGAACTAAAGAAAAAAAATCTTGCAAATGGCGCAGTGAAGCGGTTTATTGCAAGATAACTTAATCAAAGAACGTCAAGCGAGGCTGTTGCTTGGATGGTGACCGCTGAGGGATCATGTGCTTTCATGCACCTCGCCTGCTCAGGCGTTGGTGGTAGTTCGGAAGTCGCATTTAAGCCGTTGGTCTCCAGAATGTATTGTAGAGGATTTCTTAGCCCTAACTTGACTGGTAAAATAAGAAATCCTTTATTTTTTATTTTCTTTTATAAAAAAAATCAAGGTCGCTTAAGAAAACGTTAAATCCAGAATCAAAAGCAAGTACTTAATAGGCGTCTGTCTGTCTGCTTATGCAACAGACATTTCTTACGTCACCAACACAACGTTTAATATGCCAAAGCACGTAACGCGTAAAAAAACGTTCCTAGGTTAATCTATAACGGCATTCTGGCCATATATGTATTGTCATGTAGGACACGCACCACCATCAAACTCGACCTTCACCTTGTAGAACTTTATTATAATAAATACCAGGTGTATAACTCAATTCGATCTTTAGATATGCTGTAGACAGACAGACAGACAGTCAGGCAAACAATCAGACAGAAGATAATTTTTGTTAGACCTCTTCTAACGCTCAACCAGCTGCGCCCATAAATGCTTGAAATACTTTTGGCTACAATTTGATTTTTAATAGTAGCCAAATTCATATAAAAATACATTGTCAACCAAGTATTCACTGAATTTTATACTTTCCCTTAATTTGGTTGACTTGTGTAAGGTTTTAACTCTTCAATAAAGGTCATCTGTTTAGTGTATATTGTTTGGAACCACCATGTGGAATATGAATAGCATGAAGATGGCTGAATAATAAGAAGGAAAAGTGCAAAGGGGACATGAAGTTCTCGCTTTGAAATTTTTTAAATATTTTTCAAACTTGCATGTTAGTTATGAAGCGAGAATAGGCTACATTGAGGTCAGGCATCATAAAAAGACATTAACTTTCGCGTGTATTTGAAAATACCAAATCGCCGTTTCAGGTCATCTCCCTAAAATTTAAGAGCTTAAAATATCTCAAATTATACATTTAAGAATATGCAATATCTCACAATATACAAATTGGCATATTATTATTTCTGTGCTTTCTTTAATTTCTTCTGGTTGATTTAATAAGAGTTAAAGTTACAGTTTAAAATTTAGATATATTATATAATTTACTACCTGATAACTTTAAATTCTTTTTAGTATTACTAAAAAGAATTGAATTATGTTCGCTTTTTATTGTATAAATAATACACAAAATGCACAATAAATGAAATAATTTATGTGCAACGCATATAATATTCAATAGTGATACTTATATTGACCTCACATAAAAATCAATTTGTAACATACACTTTCAAAATAAAAAGTCTTGTCCTCATGGATATACGGTTTTTAACATAACGGGAAAAGTTACAAAATTCACATATTCTTAAACATTTTTATTTTTCAAACTTTAAAACAACGCCATGTATTAATAACAATAGTTTTCTCATGTATGGATGGAGGATACAATTACAAACTGGACACGTGTTGAACCATATAAATTTCAAGTGGCACTGGACAGGGGTGGATAGAAGCACATCATAATGAATTGTGATCCCTACATCATAACACAGGTTAATCTGTGTTCCTGTGTTGCAAATGGATGATTTAATTTTTGCTTTTGCAACATTGAGTCAACTATCGGGTTTCTCGCTCTCTAATTAAGCTACACTCCTTCTATCAGTTTTTATATCAAAAACAATGTAAATAAATACTTATTAGCGCAATAGCTTCTATACCGGTTCGTATCATAGGTATGACAATTATTTTCTGTGTAACTAAAAGATGACTGTATGATGACAGGCTACTAAACCATGTTACTTATACATCGTCCATTTGTGGGAACAATAATATGATAAATCATGTTACTTGTACATCATCCATTAGAGGGAACAATAATATGATAAATCTTGTAGCATAAATTATCCATTTGAGGGAACAATAATATGATAAATCACGTTATGTATACATTATCCATTAAAGGTAACGGTTTCTTGATAAATCACGACTTATGTACCATCCATTTGAGGGAACGATAATATGATAAATCATGTTACTTATACATCATCCATTTTAGGGAACAATAACATGATAAATCACGTTATGTATACGAGTAAATCATCCATTTAAGGTAACGGTTTTTTGATAAATCACGACTTATGCATCATCCATATGTATACACCACTCATTTAAGGTAAGAATAGTATGATAAATTATGTTACTTATACATCATTCATTTGAGTGAACGGATAATATGATAAATTATGCTATGCATACATCGCCCATTTAAGGTAACGATAATATGATAAATCATATTACTTATTCATCATCCATTTGAGGGAACGATAATAGCGTGGGACGCTGAGCCAAAGTGAACACGACAAGTAGATTACTTCACTTCCTGATGTCGTTTGTGAGACATTTTTATAACGTGGAATTTCACATCACCGATTGCAAAACTCATATTTTGAAATAAGTGCCTTATTTAACTGTTTTCTTACTCTTAATTCTAAATTAACATATTAATTCTATCAATATAAAATTATGTGACAAATTGCTTCTGTATTGGTTTTATTTTTAACTTTTCCTTAGTTACATTTAACATCTTTTGGAATAAAGAAAATGTACAGTGCTACAATTCCATAATAAATCGTTATTTTACAACATAAAAAACTATTTTTCTAATGTTAGTTACTTTTTCTGAATACAAAAATGGTCAGTTTACAGACAGTTCTATTTGGGACTCACTTACTCGTAAACACTAATTATTAAAACCCATTTGGAATAGTTATACCGTTTTTAATTTTATTTTGTCATTTTTAAGTTGTATTAAACTTAATAAAAAACTTTTGAATTTCTTTCACAAAACCATTCGACCTAAAGAACAATATCTTTATGGAGTGTATCCAAAACAAGGTGGCACAGTGAGGGTATCTCGTTGATGTCAAAAGGCCTTGTGAATTAAATTTTAAACTGTTGCATAATTCGTGTAATTTTTACTATAATAGTTTTTCTAAAGGAAGAGCTCTTTCCTCAATAAATACATGTTAAAATAAGCACGATAAGACTAGGGAACAATCTCTAAAGTATTTTAGTGGGTTTGTGAACTTCCTGTATATAATTTAAATGTAATACATGTTTTATACTTCTGTTCTACTATTCTTAAGTTCATCGTTTTTTTTATCTACAAGTACTATATTCAAATTGGGCAAATTTCGTATATCATTTGGAGGTAGCTTAATTAATTAAAGCTACTTGCCATTATTGGTGATTTGTGTTGTTTAGTACTGAAAATTATATTAAACGAAATTACTTAAATATTTTTCAATTTTGTTTCTATTTTAAATGCCAATTGCGGCTCAGTTGGGACCATTGTTCAGAATAACAGTCAACATTCTTATTAACGACGTATTTTTAGTATCGTGAAATAAAATTAAAATAAGTCATTATAGGCCATTTAATACTTTCTGAACTTTTTAACAAACAAAGTGCCAGTAACTCCAACATCATTTGAGCATGTGAATAGCACATTTTTACAAGTAGGAGCTCTAAATGATCTGGAAGCTAGGAGACCTGTTGCCGGTTCTCCCACTGGTTTACACTAGGATTATGACTCCCCAGAGCAAAGCTAATTGCTCAGTTCCATTATACTAAAAGCTTGTATGTACTGACCGTGAGCGGACTTGCATAATCCCATCATTATATTAGCCCAACACTCGTATGACGCATTAAGAGCCTAGGTACACCGGCAGGTCAGATTCACAGCATTTGTCTCTTGGTGCGATTATCCATACTGGATTATGTTAATTAACTATAGCTTGTTAACATTTTCTAAATAAATTAATAAGATAAACCTTTTTACTTTACATTATTTAATACAAAATGTAATATTATTCAAGTAATAACAATATTAGTAATGAAAACCCTCATTTAATCCGACAAAAAACTTTTTGCTTTACTATTTCAAATTGAAACAATACATACAACGTTATTGATGTTACATACAATTTTAAATTTCGATTTTTTTTATAATTATAGCATAACACCTATATATAATAATTACAAAGTGCATGAATACCTGTGTTTAAAAAGTGAATAATTGAACATCCAACATGATGTGCAATGAAGTATTATCACCTAACAAAAATACCGTTTAAAATAATAGCTATCAGTGCTTTGATCTATCTCAATACTAAGATTGATTTATAATGAACGAATTGTTTTAAGACCATTCCCTGACCTTTGAACAAAGCCAGTATTCAACTTACGATTCATTTATAAATTTTGTGTGACGTCTATATGTATAATTGCATACTATAATTACATCATGCATGAATAATTGTGTTTAAAAATTGAATAATTAAACATCAAACTCATTATTAAAAATGTTGTGTAATAAACCATTTTTACCTAACATAAAAATGTGTTTTAAAATAAAAGCTATGAATGCCTCAAACTATATCAATACTAAGGTTGATTTATAATGAACAAATTGTTTAAACAAACATTGTCTGCATATTAAAACTCAAGTGTTTAACCTCTTAAAACATGGTATAACTAGTGGATCTGTGTTGCTTTACCAAAAATACCCCTTGATAGCGATTGTGATTTGTGAACTCTTCAGGTATTACATGAAAAATTATATTTTTAACGGAAAATATATATTTATTTTATCGGTTTCTACCGTATAATATAATTTTATTTTCTAGAGTTAAAACTATTGTATAAACTCGTGTACGTACAATTTTCGATTTCGTCCACGTGATACTATCATGTCTAACCATTACATATAGGCCTACATATTTGAAACGTTTTACTCCATTTTACAGATATAGATTACAAAAGAATACCCAATAGCACTCGATATTGCAATTATTTTAGCAATTTATGTAATTATTGAACCCTTACACCTCTACGGGTTATTTTATACTTATACCTTAGCAAAAAAATGGTTATGAAGGAGGGGGATTTCACTTTTTGATTTTTAAGATCTATAAGAAGTCCTAATTACTTGTTATGGTAAAACTTATTCTTGCAAAAAATGAAGTCAACAAAAATTAATATTGATCCGTAATCCATAGTCAACTATCATGGACAGTGACAACGCGTTTTCAAAACACCATTAATAGTTCAAAATGTAATACTTTGCTAACAGTTCCAAATACTAGACAGTATGTCAAATTAGCTTTAAACTATTCAATAAGTTTAAGTAGGTATTTTTCTGTCCAGTTATAATCTGAAAGGTTTTTTTAATCTATAAAACACATGAACAACACTACATAACTTAGAATCAGCCCTCCTAAACTAATAAATTTCAAAAAGTTATTGCCAACCTATACATTTATTTAGACGAAAATAATTAAAGTGTTATTTTAGAGTGTTACTAGACTCTTTTCCCAAATCTTGATATTGAGGTGTCAGGTTTCTATTATTGAGGAACCACTACAATATTACTATGCATTCGGCCTAAGGTTATATTTCACTCTTATCTACTCTAATTTTATTTTTATTGTTCTATTTAAATTCATTTTCACTCTATCATTCTCATTCTTCATCACCTAGGTTTAGAGTGATCAATCTCCTTAAATCAACAATATTCCTACCAATACAATACGTTTTCAACCAATATTTTTAGAGATTAGTGTTAAAAACCTTTTTTAGCAAGACCACCCGGTTCAAAGACTATTGAGTGAGTTCGAATTTGAAAGCCTTGCCCATATTATCCAATACTTCAAATTCCATTAAATATTTACCAAAACCTTTTTTTTAATGCAATATCATTCAGGTTTGAATTTGACATTGCGTAATTATAGGTTGACATCCCCCGCTGAAACCATTGTCGTGGCAATTAACAAGTATTTGCAATAGACGTTGACTTCAGGCTCAATAAAGTTTAAGCCGACACACTCTTTTGGTTGTGATATTATTATTTTCGTCTAAAATATACTGCCCGTGGAAATGACTGTTGAGTAACTTGCATTTATATACTTATGTACTGAAGTGTATTAAAAAGGATTAGTAATACGCATTTTCCCGTTGTTTCCCAATTATAATAAATAAGGAATAGATTTCTTTTTACGAATGACTTTTATTTGTAACATAATGTACAAAAGGGCGAATACGATTCTCATAACGCGCCTTATAATTTTTGTCTCTTCTTGTCGGTTTTGTGAACTTTTTATTAATATTTTTTAATTTAAAATTTAAAAACTATTGGTGACATATTTTATTTTTTCAGCATAAAGTAACATCAATTTAATACATATAAACATGCAAAACTACTCGTACAACACCGTAAATGAAACCGTTTACATCCTGTATATCTACTTCTTAATGGAGCAAAATGGCAAGCTGGAGTATACAACCGAAAATAGCTTAGACGGGAAATAGATTTCAATAGCCATACACTTTGTGATAGAAGTAGAATGTTCAAACAGATGTTTCCTCGTCGGAGCAACAAGGAAACTCAGCTATGTCGGCGGAAATATAAATTCATTCTAACTAGAAATGTTCCTTATAGCGCATAACCTGAAATAAGCGCTAACCACAAAAACGCTTAACTTCCCAAGACCTTTTCCTGGAAAATAAGCGTAGTTCTAGTTTTAGTGAACGTGGGATATTATACTATCAGTATTGTTTGTGTTGAGTTCAGGAAGATCTATTTTCTAAACTTCAAGACTGTTATTGACCTCGTGACAATGGGTTGTTGAGACCGAGACAAGGAAGATGCGGCAGTTAAGGTGTTTTGACAGTGTTGTAGAGAAGCGTCATACCCTATTTCACACTCCATCTTCTACCATCTCGGTTACCAGGCAACCACCGCCGCTCCGCGCCGCACTTCGCTAGTTGTGTGCCTTGATGGTATTACACAACCTGATGTGGTAAACATCAGGCTTATACTTCCCTTTACACTTTGCGGATCAGCACCAAGTCTGTCATAAATTATTTACTCAGGGTGAGCAACTTCCGAGGACGCAATAAAGAATTAATTAGAACTGAATGGTGTATTTAAGAACGCTGAAAAAAGAATTCTACAAGTTCTATCTCCAAACACTTGAGATGCCTAACCTTTTAATCAGAGCCAAGCCCGATTTACTAATATTCGTGCAAACTAACGCCCTATATAAAAATATCAGGTTACTTTACTAGCTTATATAGAGCTTTTTTAAATAAAACTTTTTCTGCTTCTGATAGAAGTCAACTCTTTAAAACCTTTTATTGTATTTATTGAATATAAAAAACATAGTCCTGTTTTTAATACAAATTAAGTTATTTTCTTCGTATTTACTACAGTACATGTCTTATTTGATTGATAAAAACCTTGTAAGGGAATAGAGCAGTTGAACGGTGAGACAGGAGCTTTCTTTTTCCTCGTTTTCTGTGATAGGAAAGTAATATCATTCCTAGGAAAGAAAGTATAACGTGAACACACACCTTCAACAAATTTTATAAAAATTAAAACTATTTTCTAATCACTTGTACTTACACATCCGTCAAAAGATAGGAACGAGGATTAATGTTTCATGCTCATAATACAAAACTCAGGGCAAATTAAGAGTCACTTTTAATGTTCTTATTATGGACGGTTCAAAAACTGCAAGATATGAATTAATACGTTTATCACAGTTTGCAATCCGGTGGATGTGACAAGAATAGTGTAAATACTTTGCGAGTACTTTTAGGACGTTCCTGTTCAGTAAAAAATGTAGTATCAGAGTCGGCTTTGAAAGACACTTAAACACTTTAAAATAGAACCAAAAATCTTAAAATTGTTTTGTTACTAAAACCAATTTTGGTTAAAAAGTGTTTAATTTGTACTCATAATAATGAAAATCAAACTAAAATAACCCAAAACAACGGAGTATCCAATTACCTAAAAAAAAAACGTAACAAAGACGTGGCGCTCAGACGCAGACGGACAGACACATAGACCTTTGACCTTTTACCTTGTCACAATAATACCTTCATGTGGTTATATTGTTACCCTATCAGGTACGTGTTAATTATATGTCGGCAGGGTTCAAGTTTCGAAGTATAGTACAACTTTATTTGAACATAATGAAAGTCATATCAACCAATCCAACAAAGAAACTTTATCAAAATAAACGTGTTACTATGTCATAAAATATGAATATCATATGATTTTACTCAGATTTTTTACGAATTTGTTTTTCTGCAGTTATCTAACTCTGTAACCTTTCTGTCAGGGGTTAACGCACCGACAGTCAGACGTGAAAACAATGACACGATTTTAAGAAGGCCTTGATAATGTTAATATTCCGCATCAAACCTATTCTGCTGTTGTGATAGCGTTATCCTCTCTCAATAACAACAATCACATCCCCTAGCAACGTCATTCTGTCTCAATAATATTGTTTCGTCCCAATAAGATCGTTTCGCTAGAATGATATCAAACAATCACAACGGTGTTGGCATAGATCAAAACTGTTGTAATAGATCAGCCATATTTAAAATAATATTAATTTATATACTCTGCTATGTCGGTTTTACTATTTTCTACCATGTTCTAAAGAGCCTAAGTACAGATTGTTAAGATCCGTTCAGAGTCACCTACAATTTAAAAGAGCATTCAGAAATTTTAATGTTCCAATCTGAAGAGACACGTGAGGTTAAAGCGTGCTATCCCTCCCTCCTGTGACGCCACATGTTATCGGAGTGTAATGGGTTATCCACGGGAGGTGATGTCAGAATCGTTACGGTCTACAGAGCCCTGTGACGTCGTATCGATACTTTGATGACATTAAATTATCGTATGTCATATTCTAATACTTTAGTTTTCAAGATATACATCAACTTCTAATATCTAGATTAAATACGTAATTGTATGTATAGTGGTTTACCTATTGGTAGAATACGATTTATGATGATTTGTTACAACTTATGTACAAAGAATAGTACCTTAGGAAAAGATTAGTTTCTGTTATACCTTTAGGTTTGTACGTTTACCCGTTATTAAAACCTAAGCGGTCTGATGATATTTCAAAGATGTTTACGTTAAACCAACACGTACACTTCACTTACTGAAATCATATTCGTAACTAACACAAGGCTAGAGTAAGTAACACGTCGCGAGTCAACTAACAGTCTGTAGCTAATTTCATTCTCAAGATGTCCTGCGAACAAACAAGCAATCAAACAGAAAAGAAAGTTACACTTCCAGGCAGATAGAAGAGAAAATCTACCTACTTACTGAATGACAGACTTCAATAAAACTCAGTAAAATTCCATTGATAGACATGCAACTACATTGAACTGATTCTTATCTACATGTAAATGAAGTTTCACATATAATTTGAGGTCTACAGGTGAAATTGGTCACGAGATATCCTGTGGTCAAAATGTAAAGGCTTGGCCACATGTCCATCGTCAAACACGACATGACCATCACCAAAATGTCAATTACCCAATTAGCCTAATTCGTTCTTGACTTATCCAGTGACACACAGACAGATAGAGAGGCAGAAGAGAAATTTTGCATAAATAAACCCTTAGTGACAGGGTTCTATCCATTGTCAACAAACCGCACTAGATTATAGCCTCTAACGCTTAGCCTGATCCATTGAAGGACATCCATCATCATCGAACCTATTTTCTATATAAAAAAATTACGGTTGCCTGTAAAGTCGGTTTTACGGGCGAAGATTTTACGTGACAACGTCTTTTTCTCGGTAGAATATTTATTGATATGAATATTATTAAATTGCACAATAGGAACAAGGAATTGAATGAAAATAAGAATTGCACAAATTTTAACTATAGAAATATATTTTGTTTACTAAAACATTGTACATAATTTGAAATTAATTAAAATTTGTTATTGTAAATGGTAAAGTTGAATAAAACATTTACTAAAATTGGAATTTGAAATTCTTGCTAAACACAGTTAAATTCTAACTCCGCGCGTGGTGATTGGTCGGTTTAGTTCGTTTGTTTGGTCGCACTGTTATGACAGGTTAGAGGTTATAATTTGTTATTTTAAATGTTTGACTAGCAATACGCGCTGTTTCTTCTCAATCGACTGAATTACGATTGATTGCAGAGTGATTTAAACTAATAATTTACTTAACACTATCAACATTTGTCAATAGTATGACATAACCTATAAACTCAGTTTCTCAACTTTTGTGTCAATCTAACAATTAATCAATCAATCATAGTTTACGATAATGAAATATCAGTGTACAATTATTTACCTTTATTGCTGTAGTTGTTGTAAATGACGAATCTAAGCACTCCACATTTTCACGAATAAACATAGTTATCTGCTTTATCCCGTGCGGCGGACCCACGTTATCTGCTTTATCCCGTGCGGATCCCGTGCGGCGGACCCACTGGACGGGCATCGTAACGTTACCGGGCGTTACACTTTTTCATGAGTGACTCCGAGCCGCAACCTAATTTAAGACGTTGTCACGTCAAAATAAATCGATACAAAGAAGTATCGAAGGACCTGATACTACGAAGATATCAAGATCTATATTAAATGCATCAAGACCGTCACTACGAAGTCTTACCGATCAAGCCAAGAAACTAAACTCATGACATGTGTTAACATGTCATTTTTTTAAATGTCAAATTACTTATTCTTCTATTTTCTCGTTGCTAGACGTGCATATATACTGACAGACAGAAATGAAATTTTTCAGGTCCAATAGTGATATGTTTCACTAAGACCTTGCCAATGAGATTGCAGAATTTCCTCAATAAAGTGAATGTTTATTTTGAGCTATAACACGATACTATACCTACTACAGGATAAACTAACATCACTTAAATAAAACACAGAGTATAATTGTATGTGTAACCAAGATTTTGTACTAGATTATTTCTGGATATACTCATTTGTATGATGAAAATAAATGTTTCCTTGACTCTCTCTTTCATTTCATTTTTTATCCTGTTATGTTTATTTTTTAATCATGTGAGTAAAATTTACTATCTATTCATTTATATAAATATGTTACTTGTGGACGAAGCAACATAGCAAAACTCTATAGAAGTTTTATTTTTATTTTTAATCTGTTACTCAAATGTATTTCCAATTTCTGTATACTGGAAATGATTATGAAGACGCATTAAAAGGTTTTCAGTGAATCCCGTTCCTATGAGGGTTTTAGTTCTTTTCATTTCAATGTTTTCGGATTAATGAGTTACATAATTATAAAGCTCTCAAACATAATTCTATTATCTTTATACTCATCATGTTGGTGCCGTAATAAGGCATGTTAAGATATATTTAAACTTTTAAGACGGCAGGAACTAACTTACATAAAGTATTTTTTCAGGAATGGACAGAATAAGGTATAAAAGGCTATTTTAAATAACCTCAATTAAAATGAAATCCTGTAGATCAGTATAAAAAGTTCAACATGTTTTTAAAGTGAGCTTCTTTCTCAACGAGTTCATATTTATTTTATTAATTTAAATACTAAATCATTCACGTTGAGGGAATGCTCTAACATTAAGGCACCCCGCTCGGTACAACATACCAAACGAATACTTAATTACTTAGCTAAAAATTTTCAAGAAGTGCGATTACATTTAAAATGTATATCCAAAAACTGCAAACCAGTAGGACTTTTATATTTTATCACCAAAAAGTTTAATCCTTTGGGTAAAGTAAAATGGATATGCAATTCTGTGCTTCTGCACACTATGAAAGTTGGAGAGAGAACTTTGGAGAGGAAACTACTAAACTGCCTTGTTTAACTAAGACTAAACTAAGCGGCAACTACCGGAGACGCTGGGCTATCGTATAGTTGAGGACTTTACGAAGACAGGTATTGGACTAAACTTTGTAACAGGTAAGACTAAATTGCCTTGTTAAACTAAAACGAAACTGAGCACCAACTACAGGACATGCTGGACTATCGTATAGTTGAGGACTTTACGAAGGCAGGTATTGGACTAAACTTTGTAACAGGCAAGACTAAATTGCCTTGTTAAACTAAAATGAAACTGAGCACCAACTACAGGACATGCTGGACTATCGTATAGTTGAGGGCTATACGAACGCAGGTATTGGACTAAACTTTGTAACAGGCAAGACTAAATTGCCTTGTTAAACTAAAACGAAACTGAGCACCAACTACAGTACATGCTGGACTATCGTATAGTTGAGGACTTTACGAAGGCAGGTATTGGACTAAACTTTGTAACAGGTAAGACTAAATTGCCTTGTTAAACTAAAACGAAACTGAGCACCAACTACAGGACATGCTGGACTATCGTATAGTTGAGGACTTTACTAAGGCAGGTATTGGACTAAACTTTGTAACAGGTAAGACTAAATTGCCTTGTTTAACTAAGACGAAACTGAGCACCAACTACAGGATATGCTGGACTATCGTATAGTTGAGGACTTTACGAAGACAGTTATTGGACTAAACTTTGTAATAAGTAAGACTAAATTGCCTTGTTAAACTAAAACGAAACTGGGCACCAACTACAGGAGATGTTGGACTGTCGTATAGTTGAGGACTTTACTAAGCCAGCTATTGAACTAAACTTTGTAACAGGTAAGACTAAATTGCCTTGTTTAACTAAGACGAAACTGAGCACCAACTACCGGAGATTTTGGGCTATCGTATAGTTGAGGACTTTACTGAGGCAGGTATTGGACTAAACTTTGTAACAGGTAAGACTAAATTGCCTTGTTTAACTAAAACGAAACTGAGCACCAACTACAGGATATGCTGGACTATCGTATAGTTGAGGACTTTACGAAGACAGTTATTGGACTAAACTTTGTAATAAGTAAGACTAAATTGCCTTGTTAAACTAAAACGAAACTGGGCACCAACTACAGGAGATGTTGGACTGTCGTATAGTTGAGGACTTTACTAAGCCAGCTATTGAACTAAACTTTGTAACAGGTAAGACTAAATTGCCTTGTTTAACTAAGACGAAACTGAGCACCAACTACTGGCGATGCTGGACTATCGTATAGTTGAGGACTTTACTAAGGCAGGTATTGGACTAAACTTTGTAACAGGTAAGACTAAATTGCCTTGTTTTAAACTAAGACGAAACTGAGAACCAACTACCGGAGATTTTGGGCTATCGTATAGTTGAGGACTTTACTGAGGCAGGTATTGGACTAAACTTTGTAACAGGTAAGACTAAATTGCCTTGTTTAACTAAGACGAAACTGAGCACCAACTACCGGAGATTTTGGGCTATCGTATAGTTGAGGACTTTACTGAGGCAGGTATTGGACTAAACTTTGTAACAGGTAAGACTAAATTGCCTTGTTTAACTAAGACGAAACTAAGCACCAACTACCGGAGATTTTGGGCTATCGTATAGTTGAGGACTTTACTGAGGCAGGTATTGGACTAAACTATCTAATAGGTAAGACTGTTTAGTAGTTACAATATGTAATAAATTAATAGGAAGAGATCGTAATTAAACTTTATTGCTCAAGGTCAGAAAGGTCAGAAATAAAACTTTAGTCACCTGGGGACCAAATTAGACTGCTGGGAGGGTGTTCAAAGCTTTCTCGCTACGAGTACTGCAGTTATGCCTCTGCAATTATAAAAGTTCTGAGTCCTGGCTTATGAAATTACGAAGTAGCATGACATGTTTAAAGGCTACACCTCGTGTTAATTGCATGTAGAAAAGTCGACTTTGTAATATGGCCAATACTAACATTTGTAGCGATCTTATATCGTTTGCTGATTTAATCAGTGAACCAACATTCACCTTTGATGTATGGATGTTGACCTCTACGAAACCTGACCTTGGATGTCGTCAATCGTGCCTTTATTCTTGCAAACTGCCTCGTCCACTATTAAGCTTGGCCCAAATAAGCACAGTGAGACAGGGCATTACCATAGATATTATCAATAAATAATCTGAACTAAGAGGATAGTACCAATTGTTCTAAAAAGAAGACAGAAAGAAAGCAGCCTATTACAAGAAATCGTATTTGGGTTTCATCCAACTATGACATCTCTTCTCCATTCAACTCACCTGTATAAGGCGTATGTATGTGTCATACATTTGCTATACATCTTTATGCGATTTAATATAAGTTAGCTCAAAATGGCTCTACACAGCGAAGCCAAAATAATTCAAAAATTTAATTATGTGAGCAATGTTTCAACGCAGTGTGAACAGAAAAATTAATATATTACTTATAAATAACTAACCTTTGGTCGTTTTGTTTGATATAAACGTTCAAACCAGTATCTGCGTGTCATCGTGCTTTATTACTTTGTACATTATCTGCTGGTCGAAGGGCTAAACTTCTTTATGATTTTTTGCTTTTACAGTTTAGCTGCTTAACAGAATCATTATTGATATCCTAAGATACACTTATATGAACATCAATAAAAAAATTAAATTAGATAAAAATAACAATACGTGTTCAGTTCATTCGTTCACCAGTTACTGAGGATTTAACAAATTAGAACCTTTCAACTCTGGATCTCATCGTGAAAATTAAAACCCTCTACATTCTTTCTTGTCATTTCTATTTTTGTTCTTTCTTATTTGAAAACATCTTAATAGATTAGTTCCACTACAACAGTAGTTAAGTTCTGAAGGACTAAAATAGAAAAATACGTATGTCCAAGCAACAAGTGATGATGCGGTAAAAGGTGTGATCCATCAATGCCAATACCTGTTGCACCTCTAGGTATTCTTGGTCTTATCTTGTCGAGTCTATTCTTTGAGGTTCATTGCCTTTAATGGCCATCATAACTGTACCAAAAAGATAAAAGGAAAGTCCAAAAGGTTTTATTTTGGTTGAAATATATTATTTATAATCCGACACCGACAACTGGGCTACCTCAAGATACGCTTGGTTTGAAGCCATCACCCTAACTGGTTACCATTTGTAAAAAGGGTGATTTTTACAAAATCATTTTCAACTAAAAAGTCATTTTTAAGTTCTCTCACTTCCAAAATGTATGAGGGAGTGTGGTACACATGTACGATCAAAATACAAGTGAGCATTTCCTACAACTTATTCGTCCTAACTTGAACTTGAAGATTCATACCTTTTAGTTAAGTTTGCTCCCCAAAAGTGCTGCAATTATTTGGGTGTCCATAACTTGCCAGCTAGGACAAGATACACAAGAAAGGCAATTTGGCCAAATTTAAGACAAGTCCGTACACTGATTGCTCCAAACTATAATTATTATTGTGTACACTATAACTATTGTGTAACGAAAGTACAATTGTACAACGAAAAGTAAGTTGTAGTTACTATAAGTTAAACTTTCATAAATTTTATTTTGTTTGTGAGGGAGGTGGAGTTAAACTCAATCCTTGACGGTACCGACTTATTTACATTCGTCAATCTGTGATTCACGTGTTCTAGAAGATACAACAGTTATATTTACGTAATTAATATGGATGTAACAGTTATGTTGCATAATCTGTGGAATTAAACTACAGGCATAAACAATTTGAGCCAATCTTTGTGTGCGCAACTTTAATCCTAATCTGTTCTGGCATAAGGCTAACAACAAAAAGGTGCCATTCTTATGTCGTGATCTAATTGAATGTCGTTTTTAGGTGGATTTCTCCTGAAAAACATTTGTTATTTCACCTAAATATTGGGATGCAATGTACAGGAATAGAATGCAACACACAGACATGAACATCGCTTATTTGTTTATTGTGGCTGTAAAATAATTTAATTCGGCTTTAATTGGATGTTATTCCATGAAATAATTGAAATTTAAAATAAAAGAAAAGATCAATTATTAAGTTATTTGCATTCGTTGATTAAGTGACATATGTTTTTAGCGTCTCTAAGAGTTTTGAAAATAATCCACTCTTGCATATATTTTGAACTTGAATACTGAGAGTGCCACATTGTAACGGTACGGCAGTTATCTCAAGATAATTGAGTCAAGCAACGTCGAGCGTGACTACTGCTGGGATATACTGAGAGTGCCACATTGTAGCAGTACGGCAGTTATCAAGATAATTGAGTCAAGCAACGTCGAGCGTGACTGCTGCTGGGATATACTGAGAGTGCCACATTGTAGCGGTACGGCAGTTATCTCAAGATAATTGAGTCAAGCAACGTCGAGCGTGACTACTGCTGGGATATACTGAGAGTGCCACATTGTAGCGGTACGGCAGTTATCTCAAGATAATTGAGTCAAGCAACGTCGAGCGTGACTGCTGCTGGGATATACTGAGAGTGCCACATTGTAGCGGTACGGCAGTTATCTCAAGATAATTGAGTCAAGCAACGTCGAGCGTGACTGCTGCTGGGATGGGTGACCGTTGCAAACAGTCCGCCTGCCCGGCCAATGGTGGTGGTTCAAAATTTACGAACAGTAAGCAGCTGTATAGAACTATGATTCAACCATCACGAATAAATTCAAAAACTGTTCAAGAGTATTTTTGCTTTACGTTATGTATTTTCGATTTTATTGCTACAGAATAAAGTTGCCCCAAAATATTTAATTGTTTACTTGTTTTGTTTTTAAATGTTGTGAAGTGCCGATAGCCGAGCGGTCTAAGACGTTAGACTTTGAGTCTGAGTTAGAGATAGCGTAGGTTCGAATCCTGTCTGTAACTCTTGCACTTTTTATCAGTACCATCGACCTTGTACTGTATCGACTCTCCCCCTTACTCTGTTTGATAAGATCCTCGCACAGGCCGGTGGCCCATGGGGACGGACAAGGTAAGGCTTAAAAGGGGATCGGATTCTTCTTTTTTTTAAATTCAAATTCAAAGACTAGTTCAAAGACTCCATATGAGTTAGGTAAAGTCCATAATCAAAAGGTAAAGAATGTCTTTTTTCAGCAGGCGAAGTTGGGGCTAACTAAGAAACCTCTCTAACTCTTACTCCGGAGACTAATATGTTAAAGGGCCTGTATATAACTGTGATCCGACTATCGCGAATCATTTTAAAAACTATATTAGAATTTGTTTACTCTTTTTGTATGTTTTTTTTAGATAACAGTTTTTGCCTATCAGGGATAACTTATATTGGACATTTAAAATTTGGCTCACAGGTATTTGTGTAAACACAGATCTACAATGTCTTAACTTGAAAATAAACTACACCATAAATATTTACAACGTTGATTCTTTGTAGTATAAATTATAATTTCATTGTTAGATTAATTTTGTTTATAATTTTATTTTTTATTTATAAAACTCCATGGGCTGTCTGCACTGCCTGTACGCGTACAATCGACGCTGCAGAATCGGGTGATTGCTACACATGGGCCGGTGCAATTTAAAATACTCCTCTAGACTGTAATGACATCGCGTGATCCGTACAGCGTTGCTACTCACTTCGCTCCCTGCCGGCATTTCAAAATGTGAATCAGTGTCTGGTTCTGTGTCAAGTAATAGATCTATCTCTCCTAGAATAGAACACGAGTCATAGTTCTGAGAGCCAGTACTCATCCTGTCTTTCATTCTTCCTTGTTATACTTACCTGCCTTGGTTGGTAATTTAGAACAATTATTTATTACGTACAGCACATAAATATAAAGTCAGTAACACTACGTTTCGAGATCTGCAATCTGATCTCTTCTTCAGGTAATAACTAACCTAACACATTATTACAACCTATGTTAAAATAAACAAATCATACCAGAGCGTTGTGACATGTGTAAGTCAGGAGTCACAACCACCATGATTTGTGTCAACTTCACCAACTCTAAAACACGCACTCAATAACAAACTAAACACAACACTAATAAATTAAAACTAAAATACAGAATACAGGCCACAATAAGTCTGCATTCGTCAACCATCCACCTACGATTGTATTTTTTTATCAATCGAATAAAGAAAAAAAACACAACTTACAATGTGATCATAACCTCAAATAGAGGTACAACATCGTACCTCAAAACAAAACAACTAACTCAAAAAAACTTACTTTTACTTTTTACTTTTTTTGGCATTGGAAAATATGGTGCATTTTGCGCGTGTCACAACGCTCTGATATGATATGTTTATTGTTTTATTTTTTAATTATGGGTTAGGTTAGTTATTTACCTGAACAAGACATCAGGTTGCAGATCTCGAAACGTAGTGTTACTGATCTTTTGTATCACTGAACGATGGTAAATGTACGGAAATTTCTTGTTTCCTTTAAAATCCTTCCATCGTCTAAAATAAACTTCAAACAAAGGACATAAATAAATACTTCCTCAGCGGAGGAGGCTATCAAACCAATATTTTAAATTTTGACATTCAAATATTAACCTTAACAAGAGGTTAATTTTTTTCTGACTATCCGTAACCCAACCTCCGTTAGGATTTTTCATTCAGGTATAACGACTATGGTTAGTCGTATAATATCACGACATTGTCTCTCATCGTACATTGTCATTTTTTATGTTTATTACTTTTTACTAACATTACATCTGGCTCACAGAGTGTCTCCCGCTCCTTTCATTCGATACTCTGTAATTCCTTTCCTTGTTGTGTGAGGGAGCCAAACACGTACATTACACGTAATCTTCTAACCAAGGCCTGATTTAGTCAGAGTTTACGACCATCGGCGCTCGAATACATTTAAGAACCCTCTGTTCAAGTGGCAATACATCTTACCTGCCATTACTTAGAATCTCTTCGCAACGTACTATTATATATTATAGCATTTCATATAGTGCACAGCGTAATTTAACTCTTAACGCAACTAAATAAAAACTAAATCAATGTATTTGATTTGATAAATTAGTATGAATTTTAAATTAATTCAACCAATAACTTTGATAGTACTTCAACAGTAAGCTCTGGTGTTAACAAGTATATGGAGAATTATCTGTAATCCACAGCATACAAATAAATATTTTCTCGATAGGTCAGGAAAACCATACACACTTAATAATACAATGCTCACACAACCGATATGCCTATTTTTAAATCTCAAAACACCTCAAAAGCGTTAAAAGTGTTTCTTTTTTACCTATCCTTTATTTTAGTTTCAATAAGCATTTTTATTTAAATAAGTAGAAACGTACTGGCATTAAAAACTTCAACAATGATTTACCACCGAAGGACATCCAGAACCTTTTTTAATGTGAAAATGGACACCTGGAACGAATTCAGCCAGAATCTATGTGTAATTATTTTGATTCATGTTTAATTTGAAGACCCCGAAACAATAAAATTTTTTGGTGTCCTAATGACTGCTTTCATTCTCTTTATTCTTTAAAATCGTATAGCACTGGTACCATGTAACAGGGTCTGTTAAATTATTTACATAGTTATAAATTGCGAAATCTGTTAGGAATTCTTCATCAGTCTTCTATTGAAATACACAATTTTCGCACGATCTTAAAATTATATTTGTATAACATTTACTCCTGACCACCCCTAACATTGAAAAAAATCTGTCACAACGGTAACAGTCAACACAACACAGTTTCTGTCAACACAATTACGATGTCTACTCCAGTAAATCACTCTCTTGTTAACCCAATAACAACACAATACGGCCAATGACCAGTCAATAGACTACGGCAAACTTATCCCTCCTAGTGCCGTCTAAGGTACAAGTTGGCTATATCCGTTACAACGGTAACCGTCAACACAATTGCGATGTCTACTCCAGTAAATCACTCTCTTGTTAACCCAATAACAACACAATACGGCCAATGACCAGTCAATAGACTACGGCAAACTTATCCCTCCTAGTGCCGTCTAAGGTACAAGTTGGCTATATCCGTTACAACGGTAACCGTCAACACAACACAGTTTCTGTCAACACAATTACGATGTCTACTCCAGTAAATCACTCTCTTGTTAACCCAATAACAACACAATACGGCCAATGACCAGTCAATAGACTACGGCAAACTTATCCCTCCTAGTGCCGTCTAAGGTACAAGTTGGCTATATCCGTTACAACGGTAACAGTCAACACAATTGCGATGTCTACTCCAGTAAATCACTCTCTTGTTAACCCAATAACAACACAATACGGCCAATGACCAGTCAATAGACTACGGCAAACTTATCCCTCCTAGTGCCGTCTAAGGTACACGTTGGCTATATCCGTCAATCCACCACCACACCACGCCACCACTGCCACTATTATACTGCATGAGCTTGATTAGTTTATTGTTATATAGCCAGATGTCACTGTTATAATGAAATTATTTTTGTTACTTCTATTATTGTTACATTTATACATAGTCTACTTACGTTTTCCCTTAAGAATATTATATATTTAATTGATCATTGTTGCTCTTGTTGTTTACTGTTAATTTGTTATTGTTTTAGTTGTTTTGTTGATCTGATTAATTTATAGTTATGATGTGGATGTAATTTTGTTGAATTTATTGATGTAAAGAGCAAATGGTAGTCATCAAGAAACCAAATATTGTAAAAAGGTGTATTGATGTTCATTGTAATAAATAAATAAATCACTGAAAGCGATTAAACAGTTGGTGAGATATACAAGTTGCGTTAATATACTTATACTTATATTTAGTATAAATGGTCGTAATATAAATTAATATTAATATAAAAATATGGAAAAATGTTAATATCTTTGTGGCCTTGAGCTGTGATTTTTAAATAAACACTCAACAAAAACTAAAGTATATATATTTAATGACGAGCAGTCCTTCTATACAGAGTTAGTAAAACAGGAAGTTCAACAGGTAAAAACTAACAAATAGTATATGATAACATGTGTCCAACCTAGCTTAGTTTGGATGTTATCTGCCGGTATGAGTGGCAGACAAATTCTAAAATAAACTAGCTCGGACAGATGTCATCATGTGATATTTTTTAGTTTTTACCAGCTGACCAACGAGGTAAAGTTTAATAAAATGGCTGCGAGACGTACTGTACAACCCTTTCAAATCATATTTACCAACATAGTTCTGAAAAACATCTCTCTTTGTTAGTCTCTTGCAACGCTCTAGGAGAAAAACATCATCAACTTATGTGGTTTTGTAAATTAAAAATTGTTAAACATCCTTCATGTATTTATTGGTGCCAGTAATTAGTACTTGTAATAACTCATGTATAGACACGGAAACATTCACTCGTGGGATTAAAATTACAATATTATTTTTATTTAAAATTTTAGTTACCAATAAGGGAAGTAGAAGAACTTAAAAAGAAAATTATAAAATTTCTTTAAATCTTTCTAAACTATTGAAAATATCAATTTAACTATCTGCATTATTCATTAATTGTCGAAATAGTGATTCCATTCATTACTATTTTAATTCGTACAAAAAACTACTATTACAATACATTAGTATTTAATCGATATTTGAAAAAGTAACCTTTCCCTTACGAAAGACCGACAGCAGCATAGCAATCACAGTCACGGGAGTAATAATTATGAAATGCTCCTCCCTCCCAATTACACCCTTTTAACCAGCAACTAATTAAACCAGATAGAAGCATGAACCTGATTGGCCAGGGAACGTTCCAATCCTTCCAATCTGTTCATCTAAAGTGCAAGTAAATCATGTAAAAATAATATTAAACAAGTTTTTTTTAGAATAATCTGATTAATAGTAATAATCGACTGAAGACTAAATAGACTGAAAAATAGTAAATTTCTTCTTTGAAAGTAAAGTAAATTTATTTCATTAGCTCTTATTAATTCTTTGTACTTAAAAACAAATATATTGACAAAAAGATTATAACTTAACTAGAAACTTCTATAACTAAAGAAAAAATTAACTTTAAAGAAAAAAAGTGACTTATTATCAAAAGTTAGCCAGTTAACCCATCATGTAATTTATTGAGGCTTACAATGTATTAATCAAAGGCGTTAAACACTCCAAAGATCCCGAGAGAATAATTTAAGATTCCTTTAAATCACTTGAATTAGAATTTAAAATTTCTTCCATAATATATTCTATAAATTAATATGATGTAATCGTTGTTTCCCTAACCTTGTCCAATTAAACCTGTATCTGTAAAATCCTGTTTTAGTATCCAAAAAATGGACTTCCCAGGTAGTGGATTACCGTTTGATATATATATATATATATATATATATATATATATATATATATATATATATATATATATATATAACTCCACAAACGCGTGTGTGTGTGTGTTACATTTGTAATTCAATGTTTATTAAAATAAATTTAGCTATTACACTTTATACAAATTTAATTTATATATGTGTGTGTTTGTGTATATATATATATATATATATATATATATATATATATATATATATTCATTAAATTTGTTTAAATGGCAATAGCCGAATTTAATTTATTTCAATAAACATTGATTCGCAAAAAGTACTTGCTCCGCCGGGACTCGAACCCGGATCTCTCACTTGGTATATATATAGTAGAAATATTTCTCAAACCTTACTAACGTAAATAACGTAATAAATAACGTAGATCTCCCGAGTCATAAAAGAGTAAGCCATAAGAGTAAGTCATGTAATGGCTTGTAGGTTGTGGAATGCCCTTCCCTAAACAATTACTTCCATCGATAGCCACTCCCAGTTTGTGTTGAAACTGAAAGATGTGTATCTTAAGCGGTTAGCCGAGGCAGGTTTGGTCTGAGATGCTGTGCCGTGACACTGGCAGAGGGATGAATGTGAGATTATGTGTAATAAATATTAGGACTTATTAGCAATAACTAGTAATAATAACTAATTTTGTCTTATGTGCATATTAAAAGTATAATTTTATTACCTATGTTTTAATTAATTAAAGAAGTAGTTAATTTATTAGTTTGTTAAAGTTATTGTATAGTTTATTTACAACGTCCAACGGAGGGACCCTATTGACCTGTCAGATCCTATGAAACATGATCTCTATTTGGCGATAACATAGGAGATTACGTGATTTATAAAATATATATATAAGAGGTTGCTTGTATATATTACATTGATAGACTCTGAAACTATTTGACCGATCATTATTAAAATATGTATGTATATGTGCTTTTCCACGGAGAAGGTTTATATGCTATGACCATTGATGAAACTGGCCACCAGGCGGCGCTGCTAATTAATTTTCAAAGCACCTGCACATCATAAACTACAATTACAATACAGTTACATATAATAAATAGTCACACACTATTTGAAGGCGTTAAGTTGTGATGTATAGCTTTCTTGAAAATAAATTTCTGGTTGAACTTAAAGCTTGAACGACCACTTTATAATAAAGTTGGTGTACGTGTACAATGGCTACAAACATACACTTTTGAAAGATTTTCTTGATCGTAGCGACAAGGTAAACTCTACATCGGCGTTGGAACTATAATTCACTTGAACCAGAACTGGTCATACACGTAAAGCTTAAGTAAAGCGTGGGAAGCTGCGGGAAACAGCTAGTGTCATGTACAACTGAGAGTAGATGTAAGCTAGTATGCAATGAACTGAGAACTGGCGTGTGGTTTGTAGGCCTAACCGAGATCAAAACACCGCAACAGGTGCCTCTCTCAGCAAGTGACAGGCTGTCATATCACACATGTTGGCCTCCCTACTGAGTACAAACCCCGCTCATATCGTTACCATCGTTTGCGTCTGTCTTGTCAACCAGCATTATTGTTTTCCTCCCCTACTGTCAAAACCCCTGTCTTCTTATAACTGCTATCTCTTGGAATTACCAAGTCGGCGGGGAAAAAACTTACTACAATGTTGTTCGAATTTTGAATTTATTTTAAATTGGAAACTTTTCAAAGTGTTTCGTGGAATCTTTTAAATGGAATCTTGGAATCTTAAATCTTTCGTCGGATGCAAATAGTTCTCAAAAATATACACTTTTTAAAACTCTGGTAATGTTCTCCAAAATTAGAAGCCAATTCAATGATTTTTAAATGCACTTAAAGTATATTCAATAATAAACAGGAACAAGATGGTTTAAAGTATTAATCAATAAAACAATCAACTAAATTATTTCAAATAAAGTAGGAATACGCCATCCACACTCCGTTTCCCATATCAGGCTTCGCTCAGGTTGCAGCCAAACTTCAGATGTATACCTGATTTCATTCTCGAGATGTCCTGTAGACACCTAAACATTCATACAATCATACAGAAAAGAAATTGACACTAAATTATACTCAGTCAAATTCCATGGTTAAACATGCGCCGTCACAGAGCATATTTTTTTGTATGAAGAAATTAAGATTCATCTCAAATATAACGGTACGGTAAAAGGTACCTTTTACCTAAACTAATACCGCATGCCTTACCGTCTTTGACTTTGTAAAATAACGGTACGACTGAATCTTTCTCGGGATATCTTCCCATATGATACATTCATTTATATCCATTAA
This sequence comes from Homalodisca vitripennis, assembly GCF_021130785.1. NCBI lineage: Eukaryota > Metazoa > Arthropoda > Insecta > Hemiptera > Cicadellidae > Homalodisca > Homalodisca vitripennis. Next base: position 41,693,077 of record NC_060208.1, read on the forward strand.
GTTAGGTTTCATAACAGTGTTATGAAAGTAAAATGTTTAATGAGATAGGGGAGGTTAGTACCAAAAATCCAATAACACCAATCTGTAACCAAAGTGTTGAAATCAAATCTTGCAATAGACTTTTAAGTCTGAATTTCCATTGTTTAAAATTGCTCGTACCTCATGTGATTGTATTTAGTTTGCATTTAAATTTGTATTATACCTCTACTTTCTCGTTACCATCATATTTACCCATAAGACCAATATAAAATATTTGTTACCGCTCAGCCAAATCCCGTGGAGTGACATGCACCATAGTCTAACTCAGTTTTGTTCATATAAACATGAAGCTTCATGTAAACTTTCAAATCTATAGGTCATTTCGTTTTCGAGGTTTCGTGCGGACAGACAGACAGGCAGACATAAATGAAATTATTGAGCCTATAAAGTTATAGGCTTCGCTAAAGCTCAGCCAATAAAATGGCAACAATTTTATCCGTACTGCAATGTTTTTAAAACAAAGTTTAAATATCAAAATATTAATTAAAATTCTAAGACATTATTTTTTTTAACAAAGACATAAGTAGGCACACGAAAAGACCATATTAAGTACGTTATCTAATAGTAATCATACGGACGCACCTCTTTAAATTAATTACAATGGTAGATGTACTAAACAGTAATTTTTTTTAATTCATTCAATGTTCCCCAGATATTCTTTGATATATCCTGAAAAATAGATTTGAAAGTAAAAATCCACCCCTGTAAAGAGCTCACAGATTGGAATTACACTAATAATGGTGAAAATGGTAAGTCGGCATATGTTTACAAATCGTGCCATAAATAATCAACTAAAGTGCAACAAGTGCCCTTATCTCCTATACGAACCTGTTGCGCCGCCATTTTGCCGCCACCCCTCCCTCCCCCGTAGACGACCCCAGATGGCCTTTTTACAGCCAGGATGCCTCACTAACCAGGAATTAATTAACATAACCACGCACTTGATCCATTCATTTATGGTGTTGCCATAAATTATCGGCAAGAACAAAATCCTTTCCACCAGTTTACTTCAAAAAAGTAATGAGGAAAACTATTTGATACCTTTTTTATGCAATATAATCGTCTTTACAACGGAATAAACGTGAAATAATGTTAATAAGTAAGTAATAAACAACTACAGGATTGAAATTTGTAGATAATTTATAATGCTAATTTAGACTAGTATTAATTATAAATATAGAACATTTAGCATAACTTTTTCCTCAAAAAATAATCTATTATAGCTTTGATAGTAAACTACGTGCGTTTTCTGTACATTTTTTTACTCTGACCTTTTAATAAAACAATATAAGATACTCAATCATACATTCATTCATACAAGTCTGTGACTACTCCTCGGATATCGAATTTGAAAGTTAACCACAAATGATCCAGTAGAGCTACGATAAGGGGAGAAATTATTAAAATTTAGCTTGATGATTTATGCGTGTAGACAAATAAAAAAATAATTTACAAACAATAACTTGCAGTCTTTATGTACATAAAACAAAAGCAAGTTTTGCAACTTTTTAATGAAACTGCAACTTTTAAAATTCATACTTCGGAAATTTGTGACCCAATTAAAATCAAATTTTCATACAGGATGGCGGCGCGGGGTGGCACTACTGGTTACATTACAGTTAAATTAAAAAAACCGCGTATCTAAATTTTAATCTGAGAGTAGATTTTAAAAAGTAATTGAGGCTATTGTTTCATAAATGCGATTCCATTAGTTACTATGTTACTATTTCTAGTTCATTTCAGGACAAATATAAAACTCGCTAATCACATTTACCTCAATGTCAGTTTTTTTTGTGTTGTTATAAAAGCAAAAGCAAGTCAGTCTCAAGCTACTGTCATTATATATTAAATGAAATGAAAGCTCAGTTGAAGAGATTAAATTATTTATTTAGAGCAGCCAGCGCTGGAAGGAACTGCTGCTAATTTCTCTCGGAGTTGATGCAATTCTAGAATCACACTGAATGCAGTTCCTAATCAGTCCCTAATCAGTATCGTTTTTCCTCTCTCCATCATTTGTATACGACATTTCTAAGCTAGTTCTTTGCTTTGGATTCTTTCATTGTGTTACATTTACAGAGATAATTAAATGGTTTTGTAAAAGCAGATAGTTAGGAAATTTTGTTTTAATGGAGTGTCTTTGAACCTATAAAAAATTGCTGATCTTGAACATAAACACGTGCCGATCGTTCACAAATGACAATACTAAGTCAGATTGTAATTGCAGCTCTTTATAGACTCGGTATTTTGAAATCTTTTGCCAGGCTCTAAACAAACCGAACTTTTTAAAATCTCTGACCTCCGGACTTAATATGAACAACCTTTTAAGGGACCTGAAACTAGCTTTTAGCCTACACATTATAATGGATACTCCTCAAATTTTACTACCAGTGGTAATGTTTATCTAGCCTCTTGCGTCCAATATGTCTGGATTCACCTCACTGTCAATGAAGGATTCTTACTTATGAAGGGCCTATGTCCGTAGGAAAATTAACCTGGTATCCATAAATTTGATTCCACCGGATCTCTATATTTATTTACCGGATGAATATCTAGTGCCATCTAACATCTGTAACAATCGATCGTTGAAAGACTGGAGATCGTGGATCACATGGCCTCTAGGAGTCTTATTGCCTAAAAATCTTCTCGTCTCTCTTCGAGTCTCTCGGCTGGAGGCTTACTTCTCTAGCATTTTATAAATTCCAACCATTGGAACCCACTATCCTTTGCAGCATTTGGTTGATGGGCATAATAGTCTGTAGATAAACCTAGAAAGGCATCTAGGTTTATCATCGGAATCTAACTGACCTTAATCCGTAGATTGACCTATCTCTTGGAGCCATCCAGTCGCAAGAGGCGTCCATATTATGGAACTATCTAACCTATAGGAGCCCTAATCATATTTTCCAGGTTATTAAAAGAAATTACACATGGTCTGTAGTACCTCCCTATGTATGTGATCTTATTACTTCACAGTAACTATATGTTGTAGGACAACTCTAATTTTGATAGCTCCTACTACTAGCCTTCACTTCTGATATTTCCTAGGATCTAGTACTATGCCTCTGAGTAATCTCAGTCTATACAAAAACCTGACGGGGTCTGGTATCTCTTACAAGACCTCTCTAGCTAGATCCATCATAGCTGTAATAAGAAATGCACATACCCCGACGCATACCTCAAAAAATAGATTATATATCCATATTTTGTATACAGAAGGTTCATGGGCTGCAATATATTATTGAATTCCAAGTATCTCTGATATATGGCTATATGGCTATGTAAACGCGGTTTTGATAAGTCACCTCCGCTCGGTTTCGAAATCATTCGGTAACTTTTCTCGGTAAACATTCGTTCCGTAAAATTTTCATGGCATTCTTGTGTATAGTCCAAACTTTTGTAACACTGATAGAGCGTTTGTGCCTTGAACGTATCATTTACAGATTAAAAGATCGTCTCCCAGTTCTCAAATTATTACCATCTACTACCCTCTACTATATCTATATATAAAGGGAAAAGATAAAACTTGTTGCGGTGTTCATGTAAAAATTGAAGTATACAATATGCTCATACTGTACCTGACACAAATATTGTCTTTGAGTTACCAAGAAATATATGATTCCCAGGGAGTTCACCTCTATCTGATTTATTACTTTCAGTAGAACCATCACTAGGTACAGCAAACGCCGATGGTTGGCGTATATCTGTCCAACCCAAACGATCACTAATTACAAACGTGAGATATTGAGGATAAGGAGTTAAGGATTGATCGATAGATCTTACTGCGGAGGATGTTTATTGGACTGAACTTACCCCTTAGTGTTATATGTAAAGGAATGCTTTCCCCGAGCCTGCTTCGACTTCTAGAAATTGAAAAAAAGAAGTCCTTTCCATCCTCTTAGATGATATGACTAAGACAGAGCACACTGCCCCTCCTCATGGCGGCTGTACCATGGGATCTGAACAGGTGGCGTTTATCGCATCCCCAATCTACGTATCATTACTCATCCTGAACATTCTGTCTCTCCGGAAAATGCGCAGAAGTGATTGTACGACACAAAGTAGGATGAGTTTCTTACTCAGTTTTTTATCGAAAGAGAATACTCAACATATATATAGTAAATATATAATTTAAATGTGTGTGTGTTTTGTTTTGTTTCTACGAATAATGTTCATTTAATAATCATACATTGCATTTTCTGCGTTTTATTCGTATGTGTTCATTTAATTAATTAAGCAATTATTTTTGTTTTATTTATTTAAACTTTGCATGTGTTTGTTATCAGCCCATTTTACATTATTTTCTTCGAAATTAGATTTTCTAAAATTTTTCGTTAAAATTTTGCGTGTTTATTACCTATTTAATGAAGTTAATGTACTTCAATTCTAAACAAAGCATGTTTGTCTAGACTGAATTTTGTAAACTTTATCTGATAATTCAGAAATGGGTGGTCTTACAGGTCTGAGACGTATTTTATTCAATTGTTCGGTTCATTTTACATAAAATCCAACTATCTTTAAGCCATAAAATATCAGTTTGGCTTTATTTCTGAGCTTTCCTAGAAAATTGGGCGAAATCTTTCGCTAGCCGTAGCTTGCTAACAAAGCGTCTCCAGACATATGTTTATGTGAACTTTTTCATTATTTTATTAGAGGAAACCACCTGAGAAGTTTGTCAGGTTACTCGTGGGACACCCTGTATAATTATTACAGATTTTGTTCCGATCAAAGTGAACGTGGCATATCACGAGTAGAAAGTTAAAGAAATAACAAGTTAATTATGGTTATGATTCTTATATACGTGTTTTAATATGTCAGCCAATCCGAGCAAAGTATTATAATCTATAAATTACGATATACAAGTAACAGATTATAGATGTAAAATTAAAAGTTACTCAGTCATAAGAAAGTAAGTTTCACAAGTTGTTGACTTACCTTTTTCATAAATGACATCACGTTGGTAGGCAGCATGGTGGTGGGTTTATGTCCTGCTCTCACTGTCTATGCTGAAAACTTCGGGGAAGGCCGATCCCTCCCTTTGGAAACTGAAGCCTCGGCTTGGAGACGCGCGCGACACCTGCGAACCGAGGCCCCCATCGAGGTATCTGCAACAATGAGGCCCAATACATATTTGTAACTTAGGTCACGTTTTAAAATGAGTTTATAATATCGGTGTTAGGTAGGTTTACAATTTTGTTATTTATATATTTAGTCACAGCTCCTTTCCTGAAAAAATCTAACGATATACTTTCTGTGTAATTCCAACGAGTAATTATAAGCATTTAAAGTAGTATTTGGTATCATTTTTTAACCCCATATAGAATTAGATAGGACTATGAAAATTTTTTTTATATATATATAAAGTTGTATGTATATGCTAAAGATGACTTTGGGGAATAACATGTCTTCATTTATAAAAAACGAATTTTCTTTAAGCATTTAAAACATGTAACTTTCTAAAAGTACATTTTGTTACATTTAAGTATTTTCTTAAGTGGTCATTTATCACTCACCTCACTTGCTAAGGTCATAACATAACTTTTATTCATAAAAAAACACTCAAGCGAAAATAAAATACCCCCAGCAGCCAAAACCAAGCTCCCACACAAACCAAAAAGAAAAAAATAATTATAAATTGAAAACCTCACCCCGTCATGATGAAACCCATAACTTTCCAAAAATACCTAAGATCTCCTCTGAACAAAATTTCACACTTCGAGTCTGTTGGTATAATGGGTGACAGCCATGCCCGTTTTATTGCAGGACTGGTGAAAAATATAACCGGCTCCTCAACCTCGGTCAGTGGCATATGCATGCCCGGCGCGGGGCTGCTTGACATCGTCAATCTGAACCAAACACCACCTCGGCCTGGTCCTCACTGCCAGGTGCTAATTGCTGTAACCAACGACTTGGCAGTGGGAGAGCAACATAACATCTACCGCCACCTGGAAGCTCACATCACTGCCAGACCAGCCAACACTGAGCTGGCCCTTGTCACTCTGCCGTACAGACATGACCTGCAACCTGATCACCCTATCCACGACGAGACCGTGCTCGTGAATGTCTACATTGATGAACTGGCGGTTCGGTACAACGCTTGGGTGATTAACTTCAATGAGATCGGCCGTAGGCACTTCACGAAGCACGGTCAACATCTATCAATGCGGAGCAAGCGGCTAGTGGAGGGGTTGATTGTGAAGAGCCTCGCATCGCAGAGACCCGCTCGGACAACATCCATGATGCCTGCGCCGCTGCCTGACCATATGACTGGCCCAGCCACCTCCGCTCCGCCCGATGCCATCCCCATGTCTGCTGCGGCCAATGGAGAGTCGGATGTCGCCCCACAACAGAGACTGGACCATCAGCACATCACCTACGCGGAAGCAGCTAGGGGATCGCCCACGTTAGGCAGTGATGTACAAAAGGGACGCTCTCCGGCTTCAAAAAACTTGACAATGTCACACTGTACGAAGCAGACCTAGGCATGACTTCGGATCCAGTCTTGCAGCAAAAAAATTATCAAAATCCAAATTTTCAAAAAACTCAAAAAATTCAAAATTCAAAAGTTTCAACCCAAAAGATTAAATTGGTTCACCAAAACGCTCAGATTGCAACAAACAAAATTGATGAATTGGCTTTAATGTGCGAAGAGCAAACACCAGATTTGTTTATAGTCTCTGAGCACGGATTTCCCCTGTAACAATCCACCTTTTCAAAATCCCAAATTATTTTTTGGCAAAACATTTCTGTCGAACAAGCTTCAAAGGGGGTGGTGTGGCAATCTTTTTGAAAGAATTTTCCAAATTTGAACCTTTAAAAATTAACTGCAGTGCTGACATGGATTTTGAAGCCGATAGCATCAAAATCAATTCCAATTATTTCGGTAAAATAACAGTCATTGGATGTACAGATCCCCCAATGGCTGTATTAACTCCTTTTTTGAAAAACTAGAACAGCTCATGAATTTTATTTTTCAAACTTAATGAAGTTCCTCATAATCGGCGACCTCAACATTAATGTAATGGACCTCACCGACCCCCTCACCCAGCGGCTGTGCGATTTCTGAACTCCTTCAACCTAAATTGGTCTGTGAATTCACCAACACGGGTGACCGCTACGACGAGCACCGCCATCGACAATGTGATCACCAACTTTCATGGCACCACGGTCTCTGTTTTAAACACTGCGATCTCTGGCCACTTTGCGGAGGAGGTCCTGGTTCATGGATGCAAGCTGGAAAATCAAAACCCAAAATATAAAATTGCAAGATCTGTCAATATTCAAAACATTTGCCGACTGAATAAATTGCTGGAGCGCGAGTCTTGGGAATTTTTAAATGATTTTGAGAATGTTAGGGACAGGTTTCAAGCTTTCAGTAAAGTTTCAATTGTTATTTGGATGTTGCTTCTCCATTTAAAAAAACGAAACAAAATCAAAAACCACGGAAAAATGGCTGGTTAACTAAAGGAATTCTTATATCTCGAGACAAGCTTAAATTCTACCACAACATTTTTATTCGAACCCAAAACGAAGATTTCAAAACTTTCTTTAGAACATACCGTAGGATCTATAGAAAAGTCATACAAGCCACCAAAGCCTATGACATCAATAGAGCCTTAGGTAATTGTGAAAATTTCTCAAAAACTGCTTGGAAAATTATTAACAACCTTTCTCGAGATATAGATTCAAAAAACGTCTTCCCAACCGATTTCAATCAAAATTGAAAACTAAATTTACGAAGATCAATTTCAAGTGGCTAACCAATCCAATAAATACTTCTCTACCGTGGCTACAATGAACTCGTCATTAAAGAATCTCAGTCACACGGAAGAGAAGTCAGTGATCCGGTTGCATCCATGGCCTTGGCCCCTGTGTGGGAGAGGGAGGTAGCAAATGTCATACAGAGGCTGAATTAAAAAAAAAAAACAGTGACGCCAATGGGATGTCAGTGTGGCTACTCAAACGTTGCTACAAGCACATTTTGAGACCGCTCACAAAATTGATCAATTTCTCATTTGAAACTGGAAATTTCCCATCTTCTTTGAAGACTGCCAAAGTCATTCCGATTTTCAAAAAAGACGATCCAGCAAGCAACTATCGTCCAATTTCAATTCTTCCTGTATTCAGCAAAATTGTTGAAAAATTATTCTATGAAAGACTGGAACGCTTTCTAGAAAAAAACAAATCCCACAATTGACGCGGTGAACAGCCTTCTGGACAATGTTGTCGATGGACCGGAAGGTCGTGAACATGTGCTAAGCATATTCCTCGATCTTTCCAAAGCCTTTGACTGTGTGCATCACGGGACACTGCTGCAACAGTTAGAAAAATGTGGCGTCCGGGGTCTCCCACACTTATGGCTCACTTCTTATCTAAAAGATGAGATCAGCGTGTGATGATCTTGAGCGTCGTTTCCAGCAAAATCAAAATGGCTCATGGTGTCCCTCAGGGATCTATCCTTGGACCTCTCCTTTTCCTGATTTATGTCTGTAGATTGAACTCAGTAATCCAACTTGGGGCACTGGTTCAATATGCTGACGACACGACTCTCTGTTTCAAAAGCAATTCAAAACCAGACCTGGAAATCAAATCTTTTGTGGGATTGAACGCATGCATTCAATGTTTCACAGAATTGAACTTGACAACAAACCAGTCAAAATCAAGTGTCATCAACTTTTGTCTTCGTCAATATGATCATGCGATGCGACCTTCTGTCTTTGCGGATGATGCCCTTTTAGAGGATACGGATTCCACAAAGTTTCTGGGGATGTTCCTTGACAGAGGACTGACCTGGAATGATCATGTTGATAGCATCTGTGCTAGAGTTACCACAGGCATATTTGCCCTACGACACCTAGCAAAGTTCTGTACCCTAAAAGTTCTAAAAACGGCCTATTGCGGCCTAATCCATCCACATATTGTGTATTATAACGACTTGGATTGTTTATCTTAATATTCCAGAGTATTAATATATAAATCATCAATAATACATCCAAGACGATATAAAATATTTTTTTGATTAGTAAAGATCCTAGTGAATATTAAGTACAATGTATTACTAAAATTGTTAACTATTAAATATTATCTGGTTTGTCTAAAATAAAAATCACGGTTCTAAATGAAAACAATGGATTTATTTTTAACTGGCAAATTAATAAGTTCAACGTTTCAGAATTTTTATCACTCTATTTTCCACAAAGAATTGACAAACATTTTAGTAAATTTAAAAATTCCTTTGGCAAGAAATAAAAATATTAATCAAATTATCAAACTAAAAATCAGAGCTCTCTTCTGAAATAAAATAATAAAGTTTTAAAATAAAATGAAATACCACTTGGAAATAATTAAAATAAAAATGTTCACTTCTAAGTTCACTCAAAATACAAAATAAAATTTCAACTTCTCTTTACACTATTTGAACCTTAACTTTCAAGTCTCTGCAATTCAGATTACAACTCTCTCTCTAACAATTATAAAGTTCAATTAATTTTCAATTAATAATTCACAATAAACAGTTCCAGTTAAATATTAATAAATTACTACTTTTTCAAATCTCAATTAAAGTTATTAACAAAGTTCAATTTTAATTCACTTCTCTTGCAAGCATGAACCAAATGTAACTTGTATGATTCTATTATGCTCTATTGTTCTTCGAGAATAAGTTATTCAGATTGCTCTGTAGTTTCTATGAATTTAATTTTTTCCTATAAAAAAGACAACAAAATTAATTTAATATCAGATCAAGAAGACTTTTTCAATAAAACGTACAATAAATTTGGTGCTTACCTCAAAATCACTCGCGGAAAAAAAATTAAGAAATACGGCGCACTGCAATTAACTTTACTCACGAAAATAACCAAAAGAAGGGCGAAAATTATGAGCGTGTGCTTAAATACTTCCCTTTCCAATCACCTTTGCAGGACATCAGTGGAGCTCTCTCATTGGTCCAGCTGTATCAAACCAGGAGAACAATACTCACAATAAGACAAGTTCTAATCAATTCAAGGCAGTCAACCTGCCTTCCTAACAATTTAAAACTACCAGTGCTAACTTGCCAAAGGATTACATGTTCGATTTTACCCTGAAATTTCACAATCTAATCTAAAATTAAGTCCCAATATTTCGATCCCAAAATTTTTATTTAATTTAAGTTTTAATTAAAAAATAAATCAATGTAGCTTTAAAAAAGCTACATGTATGGATTAAGACTCTGGGGAGGATGTGCCAAAAACAAAATGGAGCGGGTTTTCAGGCTCCAAAAAAAGCAGTTAGAATAATTTTAAAACTGAATTATAGAGAGTCGTGCAGGGCATCTTTCGGGGAGCTGGGATTGATGACATTGCCCTGCCTTTACGTTTTTGAGGTGATCGTGTACAGCAGATCGAGATGTGCCTTCATAAGTGGCAGGGACGTTCACCAATATGAACCTAGAGGCAGGGATAACTTGCGAACTCATCAACGCAGACTGACATTGTCGCAACATCTCCCTCAGCAGGTGGGTGTCAGACTAATCAACAAGCTCCCTGAGGATATCAAAAACTCCAACAACCTCAATCAATTCAAAACTCGTCTCAGACGCCTGTTGGTGAAGCGTTTTACTCGGTTGATGAATTCATGGCGAGCCGTTGGGATGATTGAAAATCATGCATCCGAAGTCTGTGTGATTGTGTCGTGAGAACGCTGAGATGTAAGTATGACTGTGAGTGAATGTGTAGTTAGGATATATTTTATGATACATTTGACTATTGCAATACAATGTTATATAGTGTCAAACACGCAATAAAGAGATTATGATTATGATATGATATGATTACATAATGTAAAAACCACACTTTCGGCTGCATCCGGTTTTCTTTGGCCAGATTACAAAATGATTTGAATATTCTTATTCCAAATGTCTGTAAATCCTTACACATTTTATATCTTCAGAGAAGGTATATTAAGAGAAATGACTCTGAAATTAGCACAAAGTAGCCAGACCTAATACAGATTGTAGGAGGTTAGGAGTTGGTGTCCAGCTGTTCGTTCTCCATGATTGTACTTATAATAGCTTATCGTTTGGACGTAGCACATTAAGATTTGTGACGCAAATACACAACTAACTCGTTCACGTTGCTTAGTAGGTACCAGGTGCCGTCTCTGGTTATGTATTAATCTGATATTTCGCTGAAGTTGTCCAAAATATTATGTTTAAGTAACTTAATTCTTCAAATGTACAAAAATACAAATCTAAACCCTTTTTTAAACATTAATTTAACAGACACGTGTTTTAGCACTAATTAATCTTCAGTATACACATCAATAACCTCAAAACAAATAAATAAGCAAATATACAAATATGGAACATTTAAAGAATTTTAAATTTATAGTGACACGGTTGTAATTTTGATCAATGATCATCATTTATCAATTTAATATTTTCCATAATTGGGTTTATCTTGTTTTCTTAGATTTATATATTGAGTATTTTGAGCATCTTTCGAATAATTTAGATATCTATATATTACTGAATTAAATCTAGACATTAGATAGTATACTTTGCATTGCGTTGCTTCGTAATGTAAATTTAAATATACTGACTAACGGTTTGGACTAAGTTTTTGCGACTTCAACGTAATTTCGATCCACTTAAGAAATAGCTGTGGGAATCTCTCATTACTTAGCAACGTAGAAGTCTCATCCAGAGCCCTTCAGAATCTGAGGCGAAGTAGCATTTAATTGTAGAGTGCTTCTGAAACTCTGCCCAGCTTTTATGAGAAAATCGTGTCAAATTAAGTTAAATTCTGAAACGGCAATCATATCAAGTATGAAGCTCTCTAACCATCTTAATAATCATCATCCTAGAATACCATTAAGTTATTTACTTTATCACATTTGTCACGGATAGTAATAATTAATTAAATTTATTTAGATTAAAGGATATATGCTAAAGTAAACTTTTAATTGTAACTATTTATGCCAAAATTGTTTGTGTTCTTAACAGAGTCTATGTTTAAGAGCTTAGAGCTAATGTGCATCGTATAAGCACACAATCTTTTGTTTGGTGAAATATACTAAACTAAAATATTAAATCTGAGAAAGAATTATTGTTTGGTATCTTTAACCCTTTTGATACTCTCCTATTTAGAAACCCACCAAACTTTAGGCGGCTGACGATCACCTTATTTCTTAAAGGAAATTTCTCTATCGATTTCACGAAAAACTATTGTTTTTTTAGTCTATTATAACCTTCAAACCTGGGTCTCCTTGTCTTGCATGCCATACGTGTTCGTAATCATTCATGTTTGATTTCATTTGAAGATATTTTTTCTGGTTGAAACATACCAAAATATGCTGCACCAAAGCTAACTAATCTAAAATTCTCAAATACTTTTAGAACAACTTTGTCAGGATTTATTTTGATTAATTAACAATGGTTGAAATTATTGTTTTCATTCATGTAGCTGCTATACACCCCTATTTTGAAACCTTAAAATGTTAGTTTGCGGAGGTTGAAACAATTTTAATAATTTATTTGCAAAGAGAGATACAAACTGATATTAACAAGTTTCTTCTCACTGGACCGTTACAAACTTCAAGAAGTTCATCAATGTTGTTTAACAAACAAGAAGGCAATCAAGTTGTAATAAAAACAAACTTGTTTGGTATTCGCTTAATTTGTACATCCTTGACTATCTACATGGTTACTTAAACTTCTATACTAAATCACAAGTATTCATGGAAAATAAAGTTATAAAGGTCAACCACTTAATAAACACAAAACCATCAGACCAGAGAAGACACAACAGTGTGAACCAAGTGGACAGTTCGATTCCCGTACGGATATGAGGTTTAGTCCATTTCCGAAGCAAAAGCCGGATGCTGATTACATTATGACGGCCTGTAGGGCTATTCTGGGACAATCTATTTTAGGACAGTTTTGTGATTACCATTAAAAAATGCATGTCTAATTGGTATGATCTTTGTTGCCAATATTGTTTTAATGCTTGTAAAATAGCATAGTTAAATAGCTATAAATACTACATAGTTTTCAACAAATGTAGAATGCGAAATATAATACGTGATCAAAAGTAACTATCACTGTATATAAAACTTATAAATAGTTATATAAAACTTATATAAAACTATTTGTACCTTTTTTATAATCTAATAAATTTGTCGCTGTTCTCAGTTGACACTATTTTTCATTTTCTATATATAAGTCTAATTTTATGGTTTGGATTATGTATGTTTGTTATGCATTTGTTTCAAGGCCCTCTTTATGTCCTCTTTAATACGGGGAATGTTTTAGGTTTTATCATGTGGTATATAATCACATTTTGGTTTAGTTAGTTTTTCTTACTATCAAAAGATTGACTGAAATGGATAGATACAATATAGTTAAACCGAAAAAAGGGAAACTCCTTGGTGTAATGGTAGCACACTCGCCCGGCACGTGAGAGATCCTGCCGGAGCAAGTACTTTGTGTGATTCTATGTCTATTTAGGTTTTACATACATACACGTTGATTGATTTTGTAATCACGTTACTTAAAGCAAATGTGTGTAAGTTGAAATTATGTATAGCAAACTCCTTGTACTGTGCAATAAAGAAGTATTTAAACTTTTGTGCACTTAATTACTTAAAATATTCCAAAATCTAAAAATTCTAGGTATTAAATCATGTTTGACTTATTGTAAAAATTACATGTCATTATGATAAACGGTTATTGTGTTCTGCCTCCCGAAAGGAAACTATGTCGGCGAGAAGAAGGCCAATCTGTCCGTACCTACTATGTTTATCAGGCAATGCATACGAACGTATTATAAATATAACAATTTAAAGTTGAAATTTACAAGTTCTCACGTGATCTGAGCTTAAATTTAGGTACTACAGTATATCGATAGATCTTTTGACCCTTTACTCCAGAAGTGCGGAGTGGCGTCGGAGGCGCCACCGAAGCCCGCACTGATGGCCAGGTACTTTATGGACCTCAGATCACGTGATCTGACGCTGGAAAAGTTGGAGGATCTGGGACTTGATCTGAGATCGGGATAGAACCGATCGGAAACGTCCTGGCCATCAGTACGGGCTTCGATAACCCCGTACTTCTGGATAAAAAGAAAATCTCCCCTTGAGATAGTACCCAAATCCAAGATCAGATCTCCTAAAGGTTACCTTTAACTTTGTTACAAGAAGTGACATAATTATGATAACCTAATCCAAATCTACTTATATCACGTAATAACATGAAGTAGATAGGCAGAAAATAGCCTACTTCTCGCCGACATGCCTTCCTTTTGGGAGGTATAAACAAGAACCAATCGTCATCAAGGATAGTGACATTTAATTCTCACAGTGATTTAAGTAGAGCGTGTTCTTCATAGTAAAGTAGTCTAGTCCCCGATAAGAAAAACTGTGCCAAAAGTAGTGGCCTCCGAATAATACCAAAGTACCGCTGTTTAAGTATATCATCGCTGTGCCTACTCACTACTGTTATGTGGTGAGTAGCCAAAAGCCAACCAAGGTGCGTGAGTCTGTCTGGTGGGTCTCGTGGTTTAGTCTGAAAGTTAATAATAAACCGCCCACTGCAAGTTCGCTCCTTAGTTCAGCTCAGTTCCGTCGTCGCTGAACTTCTGTAAATCTGATCTCTTAATTTACTTCAAAGTATAACTTCATTTCTCATTATCTGTTTTAATATTCCAGATCTTATGCGCTTTTATCTTAAATTTAACTACAGTTTTCTCCATATCTACGAATACAATTTTATTTCACTTTTACGATTTCCTTCATATTATTATATTTCTGATATCTAAGTTTAAAACCAATAATTACTTTTTTGTTTTGGCTGTTTTATTATATTTATCGAAGAAAGTTATTTATGTTTTTGGTATTTTATATTTGTGATATTCTCACAAATAGGCACTATTTAGTGTTTTAAATTTTTGAAAAAGTGATGTACTCTTTTTCATTAAACAAATTCTTTGTACTTCAAAGCTATTTATATAGTTTTTATTAGGTTCATATATATGTATCCCCCTTGAAAGGCCTTGTTCTAAGTTTGTAGTTATTTTTGAATCCTAAATATTACAACAAAAACCCTATACTCCTTACGTGTGGATCAAATTGAAGTTGATGCGGTCTTGACACTTCGCCATATTGTACCTTTGCATACAGACAGACGAGTACTGCTTTTATTATTTTGTCGGTCTTATCAGTGATATCACATATTAAACTCAAGGTATAAAACGCTTTGTACTGTAAACAGTAACTGGATAATGTAATGTAAAGTAAAGTTACCATTAAGATCGTTCTTTCTCCTTACTATATAGGCACAATTCTCTAGTATATCATTCACGAATATAGCTAATTATAAAGTTGTTCTAAAGCTACAAAATGTCACATTTACATTTTTCATCTTCATAACAAAATATAAAAATGTTTATTTTAATTAACGATTTTGCATAATTGTCTAGAGTAAAGTTTTATTTAGAAAATAATTTTAGGTGTCCATTACAGATGGAGACAAATAAACAACTGTCTACTCATGAACACTGACTACATTTAACTTAATTACATTAAAACATAAAACCAATATTTAAAACTTTATTTTTGTGAGGCCTTTCGATAGTAAGACTATCTTCGTCAGACACATCACAAAAGTGATGCTCCATCTACAACTGGCTAGATTTGTTTCATATGACTGAAATCAAAGTTGGAATGTGTTTTTAAAACTCCATGAGGGTTCACTTCTGTCTAATTTGTACCTTCCAGTTGAATTTACACTGCAAAACCAAATCAAAAGTGGCCAATCTTAAAGATGTCCAGGAGCGACACACCACTACCCGCAAATTGGTAGATCGATAGCGGATGCATGGCTAATCTACTGTGGAATATGACTGATGGAGTAAGTAGGGCTCCCTAAGTATTAAGGACTGTTGCCAGCCTAGACATAAGGGTGTGCCACCCTCTGCCTACTTTGACTAGAGAAGCTGCTGCAGAACTGGCTTCCTCTTCTTTCAAGGAGACTTGATTGATATTAATGCCCAATACCCATCGACGTAAATCTTGACAGGAAGCGGTCCCTACTCCCAACCTTACTCATTCAGAATTCAGGAGCAGTTCAAAATGCATTCCATTTTCCAACTAAGTGCACTTTTTCATCTTCTTATTCTAAGAGAACAAAATAAAATGTCCAGTATTTTTTGAACTTGCTAAAATATTTAACATTAGGTTTAACATAAAATGTTCAGTTTTAAAGCTTAAAATAAATTTATCATTTACCTAAATGTTTGAAGATATGCACAATTTTAGGAGTATTGTATACTTTTTCTAATATTTAAATTTTAATTGACGATTCCAATAACTGTATAGTTAGTACATACATGACATCCTCCATCTTTCTAATGGCAATTAATGAATTGGAAAGTCTTTATCCTGTTTTTAGCTTCCCGGATCTAATTACCGTCAACTTTAGTTGTACAATGATGGAGTTATCAATCAAATCGTCTATTGAAACATTTTTCTGCAATTGGAAAGCTTTTGTTAACCTTTTATCTGAGATTAATGAGACCTTTAGAACTCAGTTGTATTTGAATAGTTCTTAGGAATAAATCTGCAAGCACGGTACCAAAAGTAAACTTGACAACAACTTAAGTATTAAATAACATAAATGTTGGGTTTACTTACCGAATGAGCAACACGTTATATTCTAATTAAATAGTACCCTATGTTTAAAACATAAGAAATACATATAGTTACCAGGAAGTAATTAAACTCATACAATTTTAATGTAATGTGTATAAACTTACACACACACACACACACATACTATTTAACTTTTTTAAATGAAAAACAAAGATTATAAAGCTTCTATATGTATATGTGTGTGTGTGTGTGTGTGTGTGTGTGTGTGTGTGCGCGTGCGTGCGTGCGTGCGTGTGTGCGTGCGTGTGTGTGTGTGTGTGTGTGTGTGTGTGTGTGTGTGTGTGTGTGTGTGTGTGTGTGTGTGTGTGTGTGTGTGTGTGTGTGTGGTGTGTGTGTGTGTGTGTGTGTGTGTGTGTGTGTGTGTGTGTGTGTGTGTGTGTGTGTGTGTGTGTGTGTGTGTGTGTGTGTGTGTGTGTGTGTGTGTGTGTGTGTGTGTGTGTGTGTGTGTGTGTGTGTAGTTTTGAGACACCAATAAAACATTTTTTTAATCAGTTAACAGTTATAAAAAATACAAATTTGTACCTAGAAATAGTTTTCAACTGTAAGAATCCATTCTATCAGGTTAGAACTAATACATTTTATACCATTGGATATTGCTGATTGCTAGTGAGAGTATTGTTATATATATCACTAGCAATCAGCAATATCCAATGGTATAAAATGTATTAGTTCTAACCTGATAGAATGGATTCTTACAGTTGAAAACTATTTCTAGGTACAAATTTGTATTTTTTATAACTGTTAACTGATTAAAAAAATGTTTTATATATTATTTTATATATATTGTAAACTGCAAACTCATCGCGTTCATAGTTCATTCTACTACAGACAGTATTCTAAATCAAGAATTCACAAAACTGAATTCTTTACTTTTTGAGACGTTTTTCCTACATAGGAGTTAAGACTTGTACAGTGTTGTATTACCTTTTTCATCGAGCAAGATTTCAATAGTCTCATCATATTAGATGATCACGATTACAATTGATAAATCACTGATATTGATTTTGGGATACATTCGCCACCAATATTATACAAATAAGTAACTATGAAAAATAAGCAAATTATACAAATTAAAAACTCCTAAGACTATAAAATTGAAAAACTCGCTATTACTGAGAAGAGCAAATAATTCTTGAGAAATTGGCAGCTTCGGAGTACTTCACATCTGTCTCAGAGAAGCGCCGCGCAGTACGGTGGCGGTACGGACGACTAGAAGCGACGCCCAACGACCATCTTGGACGACCCTCCGTAGACCAGCCATCAGAGAGCCCGCGGCCTTTGTGAGGGATGCAATTAAGAAACCAATAAGAAATCTGTTTCAATTTGCATTCTCGGCCAAAACTTCTAATTTTATATTTTTTGAATTTGATGTTTCAGCGCGCACGCTACAATCGGTGAACTTAGGGTAAAGATCACGCTAAGACGGACACCGGTACCTTGTAAGGTTCCAAAAACACCGTAAGGTCAAAAGCATCTGCCCTTTACTCCCTCCATCCCAGTCATTACCATCTCGTTCTTTGTTCCAGATGACGTGCATCTCTTTCCCCTGTGTAGCACCTGTTGTGAATGCTTAACCTAGTGTCTTAAGTTTCGTTGACAACATACTAAGGAGGGGTGCAGTTCTAATTCTAACAGTAACAGTTCTATTGTAACATATAATAATGGAAATTCATTCATTCATGTGTTACCTTTCAAATCATTCATTAACAATATTGAACTTTAGAAAAGGTTACATGTCCATGCAACACTTTGTGTTGGTGTCCCTCTTTTTACCGCAATTAATTACTGTCTCTCTTGCTGTTGATGAATGATAGATTGTTTTAATTTGAATATCACTGAATTAATTAATTTACGGCCTACCTGTGACCAACAATTATTGATAACGCTTATTTCTGAACGAGTTTATAAATTATTTTGTAATAAATCTCTCGGAAGGTAGAAACTTTAGTTTGAAGAAAATTGTATATTTTTATTAATTTCGTAAATAAATGTGCTTTATTATAGTTTCAGAACTCGTTGTGAACAGTATAAATAGCTTTTATGTTTGAAATTATTTCTGGGTGCTAAATTCACTAAAACTTTTATTCGTCTGTATTACAATTGTTTACGTGTAAACAATTTCAATTATTTGTTCAGTATTCTCTAACACAGCTGGGGAAATGACCCAAAAACCTATAAATAGATTTTTACTTTCTCTAATTTGAATGGTTGTCAGCATTATTGATTTTTTATAAAAGCTAGGTGTGGCAAAATACGGATTACTGTACAATAGTTTGGAGCTCGGCTTGCAAAGTTAGTTTTGATAAAACTATGTCGCTAAATTTGAGAACTTAATCTGAAAGAAAGAACTTCACGGTTTTGAATTTCTCTTAAAGTATCAAATTATAGTGTTGACTATCTAGAGCTGTTCTGCCTTCTCAACTTCCAACTGATTATCACCAGATCCAGGAAATTTTTTGCACTCAGGCATCATTCTACCAACTACGCTAATCATAGTCCAGTGGCAGGAATCCAAAGAGAAAGAAGTGATCACTTACTTTATGATAAACTATTTGGTTCGGTGAGAACCTTGAGGGGTTTTAATACTATGATATGCTGTTGAGGATTAATCGGTGGTTGGTGACTCTCATGTATTAGGTGTTCTGTAAGGTATATACTTAGTAAACATTTATTATCATTAATTTTGTTCTTAGCATATGTTAAATTTCAACTTTGAATTATTATTTTTATTTTTTCTGTCTATACTACATATATTTGAATAATGTTACTGTTACTATTCATTCTCCGTCAAAGTTTTTTTTTTTCAATGTCATTGTTTACTTTATTAGTATTATATCCTTTTTATATCTCATAATTTTGATCTTACTAGAATTATGTACTCCAATTCCTTTTTAGAAAATTAATGTTATTTTATTTATTGTACTGATTGTTAATGTATCGTTAGTGTGTTGTTATTGCACTTTTGATTTTTTAGTTAGATTGTATTAAGTGCCATCTTTGTTTCTTTATTACAATATCGTTCTTTTGCGTCATTCTATGAACTTTGTAATATTACGGATGTAATTTGCTGTAAATTAATGAAGATTTGGTTTTTAAGTGTTATTTTGGATACAGTAATATATTTATATTACCACATTAATGTTATTTGTGTTGCAGACTTAAATATTAGTCTCTATTACTACCTAACTTAGTCTTAACACAACTAGTACCTAATTAAATTGCTAATGATTAAAAATTGCAAATTATATACGAATATTTGCTGTCATTAGTTAAATTTTCTATTTCTTTGTAATCTTTATTATACCACGTTGTGCCATCTCCCATGTGTACATTTCTATGTAAATCGTGTATCTGTAAAATTAAATAACGAATTTCAATGAATTACTAATGTTAGTGAAGTGAAAAAAGAGCACTGATAATTCCTTTGAAGTTTAGTCACAATGCAACTGTGGCATTTAAAGATGCAGAGATAATAAAGAGATACATTTAATCTAATAGATATTTGTAAATAAGAGAATACATAACACGTTACGCTGTAAAAGCTACGAAGGGGGTTCAAGAGCACATTTTAGACGTACTGGTCGACTAATAATGTGATCTCCTTGGACTATTATAGATATTTAAGAGCTTTGATAGTAATAGTCGCACAGGAGATAAAACATTCATATGGACCAGGCGAGCTGAGGTACGGGGCATTGTTGCAGTTAGTTCCGAGGTCCGACGCTAGAGCTGTGTCTCGTAACTTTGATCATTACCGATCAAATATTTACAACTTGACCAGTCACTTTACAGAGGTCAGTCCGAGCGCTATCTCTTACTGTGTCTCAGTTTATGGCATTGATGAGTTATCTAAGTACAATTAATACAATCAAAGGTATGAGTTTAATTTACCTCACATCCACGGAGAACCATAGAGAAGATTAAAAATAAATAATTTAGATTCGGAAACAAATAATTCCAACTGATGGATTGGATTGCGATGAATAGTTCGAGTAGAAATGTGAGGAATGACTCAGTAACAGTGGAATACCAACGTAACGGCCAGCTTGTACTTGTACGTAACAAATAAAATATTCACGGCAACTGACAACTTGTGGTGGATTAGTATTGAATTATCTATGGATCGTGACATGTAGAAATGTGAGGAATAACTCAGTAACAGTGGAATACCAACGCAGCTGCCAGCTTGTACTTGTACGTAACAACTGAAATATTCACGACAACTGACGACCTGTGGTGGATTAGTATTGAATTATCTATGGATCGTGTCATGTAGAAATGTGAGGAATGACTCAGTAACGGTGGAATACCAACGTAGCTGCCAGCTTGTACTTGTACGTAACAACTGAAATATTCACGACAACTGACAACTTGTGGTGGATTAGTATTGAATTATCTATGGATCGTGTCATGTAGAAATGTTAGACATGACTCAGTAACAGTGGAATACCAACGTAGCTGCCCGCTTGTACTTGTACGTAACAACTGAAATATTCACGACGACTGACGACCTGTGGTGGATTAGTATTGAATTATCTATGGATCGTGTCATGTTGAAGTGTGAGATATGATTCATTAACAGTAGAATACCAACGTAGCTGCCAGCTTGTACTTGTACGTAACAACTGAAATATTCACGACAACTGACGACCTGTGGTGGATTAGTATTGAATTATCTATGGATCGTGTCATGTAGAAATGTGAGGAATGACTCAGTAACGGTGGAATACCAACGTAGCTGCCAGCTTGTACTTGTACGTAACAACTGAAATATTCACGACAACTGACAACTTGTGGTGGATTAGTATTGAATTATCTATGGATCGTGTCATGTAGAAATGTTAGACATGACTCAGTAACAGTGGAATACCAACGTAGCTGCCCGCTTGTACTTGTACGTAACAACTGAAATATTCACGACGACTGACGACCTGTGGTGGATTAGTATTGAATTATCTATGGATCGTGTCATGTTGAAGTGTGAGATATGATTCATTAACAGTAGAATACCAACGTAGCTGCCAGCTTGTACTTGTACGTAACAACTTAAATATTCACGACGACTGACGACCTGTGGTGGATTAGTATTGAATTATCTATGGATCGTGTCATGTATAAATGTGAGGAATAACTCAGTAACGGTGGAATACCAACCTAACGGCTAGCTTGCACTTGTAGGTAACAACTGAAATATTCACGACAACTGACAACTTGTGGTGGATTAGTATTGAATTATCTATGGATCGTGTCATGTAGAAATGTTAGACATGACTCAGTAACAGTGGAATACCAACGTAGCTGCCCGCTTGTACTTGTACGTAACAACTGAAATATTCACGACAACTGACGAACTGTGGGGGATTAGTATTGAATTACCTATGGATCGTGTCACATACAAATGTGAGGAATGACTCAGTAACAGTGGAATACCAACGTAGCTGCCAGCTTGTACTTGTACGTAACAACTGAAATATTCACGACAACTGACAACCTGCGGTGGATTAGTACTGAATTATCTATGGATCTTGTCATGTTGAAATACTCTGTCCTCCTTCCTGTTTGACCCATAGCATAACTTTACTCTTCAAGTTTTCCTGTTGGTTTATCTACCTAACTGTATATCTGTGCTATTGGAAAGTTTCATTAACTTTGCATGTTATTTGCCATGGCAATGCACAACACGGAAGAAATCGGAGATATACTATCAGTGAGCTACTACTTCATCCCTTCTTTACCAACGGTTTTATTTTTGTTTGTTTAACCCACATAAAGAGAATAGGTGGGAGGTTCCTAAACAACTAGGATATAAAAAATTCTTTAAACAATTTTCTGTTAAATTAATAAATTATCTTTGTTATTACTATTTCCACCACTGTTCTTAATAAAACCATTCTCTATTATTAATACTCCCATTAAAATTACAACTATGTATATTGTTCGTCACAAAGATTGAATTGCTAATCTTAAAATGATTCTCATAATCCTGAATAATCCAATTCTTTATTAATCTTATATAAATCATATTGAAAGTAAGAGTTACATTAAGGAAAGCATAAACGGGTTAAAAATTCATTCTAATGAAAATCTGAATTGGCAGTTTAAATATTAGTGTTAATGGGGTGCAACCGATATGATTAAAGTTTTATTTAATTTGGTAGATTATGTGATGTGGTGGTCACAAGTGCTAGTTTGAGTTACAGAAAGTAAATGTTTAATATACCGATGCAGCGGAGTATCAAAGCACTCGACAGAACGTCCATGCACGGACATACAGATGGATGGAATGTCCTTATACATTTTTAACTTAAATTCAATCGAGTTCTGCCTTAACAAAGAGAAAATTGTGTACCAAGTTTCAACTCTGTATGATCTTTCTGGCAAGAGTTAACGCACAGACAAACTGCCGTTTGACCATATGTCCCCAAAACCCAATAGTGTTCTTTCGTGGATCAAGAGAATAGATAGATCTTGATATACCCCTTAAAATTTGCTATCAAGAGATATCACATAGACGGACATACAGTCCACCACAAACTATGTCATTGGTGTGCCTTTGAAAAAATAAGATTTTTATGACGTTCTATTCACACTTTTTCTATTGTGTGTTTGGTGTGAAACCACAAATAAAGTAAACCACAAAATCAAGAACACGAATACCACAACAAATCAAATCGGCTTTTGTTCAAATACACCATAACATCAAAAAGTATGACTACAAAAACATTTATAATTTGAGTACGTGGAACTAATCACGATTTTACTATATAAATAAATCACTACAATGAAAAACTAAAAGCTACCACAGAAAGAACACTAAGTAACGTAGAACGAACAGAATGTAACGAAACGCAACATGTCATATATTTACAGAGTTACTTGCAACATTACTGTCCTTCAACCTTTTAATAGAGTTCTTCCATGAATCAAAAGAAAACTATGAACCAATTTTGAAGTCTCTAGAATATCTGTAGTACGACTTACCCTATAAACAGAGAGTTTATTTACTTTTAGGTACTAACAATTTAAAATAATAATACAAATGTTAAAAATATCTTTAAAGCCTGCAAATTAACGGTTTTTACGGTTAAGCTGATTTTTACTATAAGGCTAACGGTGGAACTCAGAAGTGCACACTTACTTCTTCAACTTGATAAAAAAATATATTTAACGAATAGTAACATCTAAACAAGATTTTCATTCGGAAAACTTAGTAATGAATGTAATATGCAGAGTTATTTCTTACAAACGAACAGTTAGTGTTTTTAGTGTTTCGTTATTAGACTTAACATTTTATTTGTTCTTTCAATTGGGTTAATGCAAATAATCATATTTTGAAATAGGGAATTCACAATTTGGAGGATAAACAACGAAAACAAGTGAAACAGAAAACATGCGCCAGTGCTGTGTAGATCTATGTTATTTGTATTGGTATACATGTTATAGAAATT
Source organism: Homalodisca vitripennis (assembly GCF_021130785.1). Taxonomy (NCBI): domain Eukaryota; kingdom Metazoa; phylum Arthropoda; class Insecta; order Hemiptera; family Cicadellidae; genus Homalodisca; species Homalodisca vitripennis. The sequence goes on from NC_060208.1 coordinate 41,717,247, forward strand.
AGTCAATAATATGTAAGGAAACTTTTAACCTATAGTAATCAATATCATCACCAATAACTAGAATAAAATAAATTATATGATTTTAGTGAAACTAAAGGAATATTTTTTTTATATTTGAAATACCAATGTTGTTATAAACATATATAGTTACCTATTCCGTTTTGAAGTAATTTGAATCTCAAAATCATCTTGTGAAGATAGGCGTCATTTATTTAATGGTTAAAACCTACCATTTGATATTAAAGCAGAGTAATACATGGAACTAAATGGACAAAACATTATAGAACGGGCACGCGCTTCCTGAAAACACAATGAGGAAATCTGGGTATACAGACATACTTGATATCGCTGTTGAAATATACATCTCCTGGATCACGTACAAGTAACACAAACATATTAGCTTTCCAAAGTGCTGAATATGTTGAGTCTGTTGAGAGGTGCCGTCGGAATCAATTCCTCGGAGATTCTTAGTATTATAATACTTAGTAATCTTACTATACGATACTGTCTTCTTGACTGCTCACTTCATTAATTAGCCAATGATACATACATACTTTAGTTCAACTTACTTTTGAGTAGATTTCATATTAAAATTTTTAATCGCTCAAGTACAAACTTCTATAGTGCTTCATTATAAAAAAGCTTTAATACCATAAAAAACCCTAACCCATTTGCATTATTCTTATTTACCTCTTCGGGTATCAAACCCTTGACCTGCATAATCCGTTATCCATAGACTAGGGTGAAAATCCGCCTGACGCAGGGAGAGGAGCGAATAAGTTTGTTTCGTGTGGTATTTCTAAATCTAGAGGTCTTCAGAATGTTTCCTTTGAGACTCACACTCAAGCCAGCAGTACCTGAAATTAATTTTTTAATAATGTGAATTATTCATTATCTTGGTCCTTATTGAGGTGTAAGTTCTTTAATGTTATGAGGAAATATAGATCCCATAAGATAATAAATTTTACATTTTACTTACTGTGTTAATATATATAGAATATATTTTATAACTTAATTTTACAATTTTAAAAATGTAGGTATTTTCAAAATGCCATGGAGACGCATACTCAAGCTAACAGTAGCTTAAATTCATTTTTTTAGTAATGCCAAATATTCATTATCTTTGTTCCCATTGAGGTATATGTTCCTTAACGTTTTGAGAAAATATAGATCCCATAAGATAACACATTTTACTATTTACGTTCTGTGTTAATATGTAGAGAATATATTTTATAACATCTATTTCCTTACTTCTATTTTATAAATTTCTAAATGTATGGATCTTCAGAATGCTTCCATTGAGACTCGCACTCAAGCCAACAGTACCTTAAATTCATTTTTTTAGTAATGCCAAATATTCATTATCTTTGTTCCCATTGAGGTATATGTTCCTTAACGTTTTGAGAAAATATAGATCCCATAAGATAACACATTTTACTATTTACGTTCTGTGTTAATATGTAGAGAATATATTTTATAACATCTATTTCCTTACTTCTATTTTATAAATTTCTAAATGTATGGATCTTCAGAATGCTTCCATTGAGACTCACACTCAAGCCAACAGTACCTTAAATTCATTTTTTTAGTAATGCCAAATATTCATTATCTTGGTTCCCATTGAGGTATAAGTTCCTTAACGTTTTTGAGAAAATATAGATCCCATAAGATAACACATTTTACTATTTACGTTCTGTGTTAATATGTAGAGAATATATTTTATAACATCTATTTCATTACTTCTATTTTATAACTTTCTAAATGTATGGATCTTCAGAATGCTTCCATTGAGACTCACACTCAAGCCAACAGTACCTTAAATTCATTTTTTTAGTAATGTGAACTATTCGTTATCTTGGTTCTCATTGAGGTGTAAGTTTCTTAACGTTCTGTGGAAATATAGATCTCATAAGATAATACATTTTACTATTTACGTTCTGTGTTAATATGTAGAGAATATATTTTATAACATCTATTTCATTACTTCTATTTTATAACTTTCTAAATGTATGGATCTTCAGAATGCTTCCATTGAGACTCACACTCAAGCCAACAGTACCTTAAATTCATTTTTTTAGTAATGTGAACTATTCGTTATCTTGGTTCTCATTGAGGTGTAAGTTTCTTAACGTTCTGAGGAAATATAGATCTCATAAGATAATACATTTTACTTTCTTTGTTAATATGTATAGAATATATTTTATTACTTCTATTTTATAACTTTCTAAACGTAGGGATCTTCAGAATGCTTCCATTGACAGTCATACTCAATCTAACAGTACCTTAAATTCATTTTTTTAGTTATATCAAATATTCATTATCTTGGTTCTCACTGAAGAATAAGTCCCTTAATTTATAAGAATATATTTTAATTTTTAATATCTGTGTCTATAAGTGGAGAATATATTTTATAACTTCTTAAATAAGTCGGAATAAAAAGGTCAATTCTAGAACAACATGGATTTAACAGGAAGTGAATTAAACCGAGTACTTCTACCAGTGGCATCACTCCGAACCAATTGAGTTATTCACGCGTGAAGCGATGTTCTCAGACTTTTCATAGTTTTCTGCACATTAGCTCAGACCGGATGTGAGGTTTGGGCCATTTCCTGCGATGGACCGGACTCTGATTACATTTCGCCAGACAATGAGGTTAACTCCCGAACCTCGTTTGATAACTCGATTCCCTTGTTGAGTGGAGCCGCCGAGAAGTTAACTAATGAGTTCACATCTGTTTCTATGGCACTAAAGAGAGAATCGATTCTGGATTCGCGTTACTGTATCTGTGTTATTTAGGTTAAACCGTCTGTATAATCTGTCTCCTTATCGATTGTTAGTATACACATCGATTAGTCGACAAAGTGACTTTAAGTTAGTCGAAGTGTATACTTTGTTTGGTTTTAAATCTTTTAACTTCACATTAAACTTAACAACTTTTAACATCCGAGTTAAATGGGAAGTGTTGCCTTGACACATTGGTAACTTTTATTTGCGTGAATAAACAATTAAAAGTTTACACTAAATCCAAACAAATTCTGCGTCGTTTCTACCACTTTGAGAGTGTTATAAGATTTTTTTCTAAATTAAATAGTTTATTAAATTTATTTTGTATACAACAAATAATAGATTAAAATAATCAAAAAAGTCAATCTTTCATACTTTTAGACATTGATATAAACTTGAAAAATAATATTTTGGTAACCTACTCAATTACAAATATATCGTTTTTAAGGAAATTCTTAAGTTTGTGCGATGATTTTAGTCATCAAAACCTAAACTCTTTAATTTTAATTGAAAGCTCTTACGCCCTAGATGGCCTTTTGTTGGATAAGGTCTTTGCCCGATGGGCTTCTAAGTTCCAATGTTACTCTTATATAGTAATGTATTCTTGTTTAGTAAGTACAGCTTATTACTAAAACAGTTATGTGTTGTTCAGGCAGCTATTCTTGATCCCCTAACTTATTTAACATTTTTATTGTGACGGTATACACTCGTATTACTTTAAAAATCTTAGTACACGGTTGGGTGTCAATTCTATCTTCTAAGAGTTCCGTTCGAACAGCGTCATTTCATTCTTCAGCATCTTTAATCAAGAAAAACTGCATATGCTAATTTACAAATCATTTATTCTGGCTTTTACACCCTTGAATGTCCGCAATTGAGATATTATGTAGTGGCATGGTAAAATCTGGTGTATTTAATATTTGTAAAATTCTAATGTAATGTTTCCAAAGTTATTTCGCTGTATAAACATATCTCATCGTTCATATAACAGTTAGATTTCTCATCTATCTATCCAATCTTGTGGTGTGTTTGAAGTGCACTGCTAGTCCTTTGTAACTATTGGCTACTAACTTGCGTTACTGATGGACAAACAGCACCACTGAGTGTGTGACTGCTTTCAGTGCAGTGCATCTGTAATACGGCCCAGTCATTGTGTACTCCAGTTACTGTACACTGGCAGAGTACTGTACAGCTATCAGACTACAATGACAACACCGCCGTATCACTGCTCACTGCCTAAAATTCATTTAGTGTTGCAGAACATGAATTGTAATGGTTACTACCATTATCTATACTTCATAATATCAAATTTTAAAAAATCAAAATTTTATTTCCTTATATTTGACAGAAAGATCAAGCCGAGTGACGTTGTATACAAAAAACCTTATTTACCGTTTGAAAAACTATATTTTTTTCATACTATTTATCTAGGATCACAAAAAGTCCGAGTAACTGAGAAACGGAGTTCTCCATTTCCGTCCAGTAAATTAACAGTGAAACTCGACGACTGTTTTAATCATCATTAGCGAGCAGGATCATTAGTGTAGAACAACAATACAGGGAGCGTCACTGTCGCCGCGTGTCTAGGGGAACCCCTTGCGCGCTTCTGTACCTCTCGCCACGTCTCCCGTGACGGAAAGCAAACATACAACACTTGCCAGAATGTTCTCACCCTTACATTTTTACGGGTGATTCCAGCCTCACACAATGTATCTGATGTGTAGGTTACTTAATTTCAAATTTTTCAGTGTCAAAACCAACAGGTGGTGCCATGGAAACGAAATTTAAACAAGGAAATTTGCGTTTCCGTGACTCACAGACGAGCTTGTTTCCTTGTAAAATGTCAATTTACTGTTTTCTATTTGATGGAGCCTAATTTCGTTTGCATTTCATGTGAAATATAATGTCATCAGTATTTTTTACTTTTTTTAAAGGTGTAAACAACATTTTGGTCATATCACTTATCACGTTAAGATACATTTACTAAAGAAATAAAAAATACTTGTTGTAACTGTTTAATCATTCCATGATTAACCGTACGCATTTTAAACAGAAATTTCCTGTTGTAAATAATTCTCATGACTTGAGTCTACAAAATAATCTTTGTTAAGTTTCCATTATTATTGCAAAATACCAAACTCTTTTCAAACAGATGACTGTATACCTTACATCAGATTAGTAATAATATTTTATTAAATAATAGTTTAATCAATGTAATCAATTTCCTTTATTTTGCCTCGATTAATTTTGCATTGTGTTCAACAAATATGTGTTAAACTCTGTCGAGGGTTAGTGCTGCGAAGGCATTCAGTAGATTATGTAGCCTTTGAGATGGAAAGACACTAATTTCATTATTTTCCATAATAGGACAAGCCTCTTTTCAAGGGCGAATACTACTGTAAAGCTGAGCCGCTCTACAAAATTGCTTAAATTTCCTACTTACAACGCATTTAATTCCTCGCGGGTTGTTAAGAAATTATACACAATAAGAGAAAAAATTAAAATTTAAAAGATTTCATAGCACACTCGATGACAATATAATAAGTTATGTATTTATTTGGTTGTTAGATTAAACGATATTCTATAATCTAATATGTTACATATTAGTATCCATCAACTTTGTCTGTTATTTGTTGTTGCCATGCAATGATTGTGTGACAGATACGAGGATTCAACGTGGAATAATATAGGATGTACGAGAGAAACTTAGCTGAACAAGATTGTTATGTGTAGGCAGACATATAAACGAGCAGTGATTAGTTAAGTTTGTTGTAACTATCGTTACGAGCTATTCTAGGTTTAACGCTAGTTAGCTGTGCTCTAACTTAGGCCTCCTTCAAAACTACTCTAAAATTGCACCTGATCTGATACGCTCCACTTCAATGTTATATAAACTTGCACAAAGTTATCTCTTTACAAATTATTACATTTGCAATATAATGCATTTTTATATATTTCAAAATGATTTTTTTATTAAATTTGAGATCCTTTTTCAGGATTTGAATTTAGACTTAAAATGTTGCTTTTGTTATTTATTCCAGAATAGGTGATCAGCCTACGAGATGGGCTTTAAAACTGCTGAACGATCATAATCGAAACATCTTCACATAACATAACCGTTTAAAACAGGGTAATTTAAACAGATATCCCATCAAAGGGACCTTCAAAGTATATAAAACTGGATATACTAAATGGACAAACAGCTTCAAAATAAATACTTTTATTAAACATTATAAACTAAACAAACGTACAAACATCTTCAGAGTATACAGTTCTATACAAACATCTTCAGAGTATACAGTTGTATACAAACATCTTCAGAGTATACAGTTGTATACAAACATCTTCTGAGTAGATACTTATTTAAAACAGACTAAACTAAACGAACACATAAACCTTTTCAGAATACATAGTTGTTTCTTTTAGGATAAACAAAACGAATTCACAAACATCTTCCTAGTACATAGCTGTTGAAAACAGTATAAACTAAACGAACATACGAACATCTTCACAGTACATAGCTGTTGAAAACAGGATAAACTAAACGAACATACGAACATCTTCAGAGTACACAGTTGTTGAAAACAGGATAAACTAAACGAACATACGAACATCTTCACAGTACATAGTTGTTGAAAACAGGATAAACTAAACGAACATACGAACATCTTCACAGTACACAGTTGTTGAAAACAGTATAAACTAAACGAACATACGAACATCTTCAGAGTACACAGTTGTTGAAAACAGTATAAACTAAACGAACATACGAACATCTTCACAGTACATAGCTGTTGAAAACAGGATAAACTAAACGAACATATGAACATCTTCAGAGTACACAGTTGTTGAAAACAGTATAAACTAAACGAACATACGAACATCTTCAGAGTACACAGTTGTTGAAAACAGTATAAACTAAACGAACATACGAACATCTTCAGAGTACAGAGTTGTTGAAAACAGGATAAACTAAAAGAACATACGAATATCTTCACAGTACATAGCTGTTGAAAACAGTATAAACTAAACGAACATACGAACATCTTCAGAGTACTCAGTTGTTGAAAACAGTATAAACTAAACGAACATACGAACATCTTCAGAGTACACAGTTGTTGAAAACAATGTAACATAAAACGGCACTCCTCCCCGCGTACTGTACGTCGCAGGAAAGGTAAATGTCTTCACTTACGGCATATTATGACGACGACTTAATTGGCCGTGGTACAGTTACATGCTTCAGTCGGGGGAGTCTGATCTAATCACTATTCTGACCATGAAGTGCACTGGTAAGTATTATTTTAAAAGCAAGTGCGTTTCTTTGGCTTTAAACTAAAGCATTGTTCATTATTTATTCCACACTACTACTCGATAAGCTTGCACTGCCACTACATGGAGGCCGTTTAACGTTTACAAACATGGGACAAAAAGTTATTTTAAAATGAGCTGTAACCACTTTTTTTGCTCCAAGATGCATAATAACTAAGATATAACTATTTTAAAAGAGCAACCATTTCAAAACCTAACAATATTCAAATTTGTAAGATCAAAAGATGCTTAAAATTATTTATTTCATAAGTAAAAGTTATCAAATACTTGTATAAAATGTTTCGTCTTACACCTAACTATATTTTTTATTAGTAAAGTTAAAGTGAGTGTTCAAAAAATGCGAAGGTGGCCATTTTGAAAATGTTCATTTCTTAAGATTCATTTGATTTCTTATCATAGACACAAAACATTATAAAACTTCATTTGATTTCTTCGTTCTATAAATAAATTTACTCTATTATTTACTTTTACCAATAAATAGTAAAAGTAGAAAAAACTAGGAAATTAATACATAATATTAATTTCCAGTGCGATTAGTATCTAAAGCAATGGAATAGAACTGTATAAATTAACACCTCGCCAGGTGTCCTGTGTTTGGTTGTAGAAGAGGACAGATATCTGTCGTATATGACAACTATTCCACACGAGTCTATACAACTTAAAAACAAATACATTTACACCGCAACACTGACATTTTAGTCTATAAGATTAAATCGTAATTGTAAATTATACAAAGTGTAGATAAATATGGTGAAATATTTTACGATATAGTTTAACAGATAAAAATAAGCGAAAGAGTTTTCTAACGCAATGAACTACGTATAACTTCGTTCAGCACCCATCTGTGTTTTTTTTTTCTATCCTTAACTTGAAAATTGTTTAAGTTACGGATTTTTAATTTTACCTGGTTGCTTGGTTTATTAGGTTGCAAAATTCTACTGAAGTAAATGAGCTATTGATAAATATCGACCTTGTAATAGTTACGAGAAAAATATTATATACATTTTAAAGAACACAATATTATAAAAGAGACGAAAGATATTTTGTAAAAAGACAAACATTTTAATATTTGTAAGAAAGGGTCATTAATGACGAAAATAACTATTACTAATCTCTTGCTATCCACTTATTGAATGAAGTTTTGGGAGTGCCCAGTTGTTGGACTTAAAAACGTTGGAGTCGGAGTTAAAGATAGCGCAGGTTCAAATCCTGTCTGTGACCGTTGCACGTTTTATCAGTACAATCAACCTCGTACTGTACCGACTCTCCCCCTTATTCTGTTGGACAAGATCCTCGCACCGGCCAGTGGCTCATGAGGACAGACAGAAAAAGGCTTAAAAGGGGATTAAAGGGGAAAAGGGGATTAAAAGGGGAGGCTTAAAAGGCCTCTCCTTAAAAAAAAGTGTAGAGTAGTAATATTTATGCACATTTGTTTAAACAACATTTATACTGTTATGTATTAAAAATAGCAGTTTGGTTAATATTTAACAATACATACACTGACAAAGTTACATTGTATGTACATAATCAGAACCAAATGAAGGGGATGAAAACTTAATGGTAACAATTTTTTTAACTTCGACGGGAATTGGTATAACACAGGCAAATGAATATATTTAGTTACAGGAATTTATTGTTGAATAGCTTTATATAACGTGATAACTGCATATCTTATTTTACAATACATTTATGACAATTTAAGTGGGGGAAGGGTTATTGGATCATATATTCTCATTCTTAGTTTTATAAGAGTTTTCAGATATTGTTATATTATATTTCCTATGGAGGATATTATATGTATTCTATAATAAAGTGTTGTAATTTTAAGTTAAGTACTTTCTAGAATAAGGTTATTGCGTTATTGATATGCCACACACATTAATTAATTATTATTTGAAAGTTTTCTGGAATTATAATATTGTGTGAGATTTATTTTAACTAAATTACAAAATAGTGATACGTTTATGAGTGGTAAATGGAATGATGGTTTTAATATGAGGTTTTACTTCTGGGCATCTTAATTTAATTCTACAGTTATGGAAAAAGATGCAATTATTGGCAAAGAACATGTTATCTATTATAAAATAACTGAATCACTTCTATATCAGTAACGTTAAAAAGTTTTCATTTTTTTATCCAAAAATTAAACAACTAGGATAATATATTTCTTACTATAGAGTTAAACGGCCTTATCAAATGATATTGACTATCGTACAAATGCCAATATTTATTTAATCGTACCGTTTCGATAAAATGTTTAGTAATTTACCATGCATTATATATTTTATGCAGTTTATGTACTAATAATACACGTTAACAACAAATACGTACATAATGTACGTTAATATTTATTTTTACTAATTTAAGACCATTTTGACATTTTAAAATTAAATTTAACTAATACAAGTTTACATTTACATCCTACAACATTTGCTTTCTTCTATAAAATTACAATAAAGTTCTCCTTCGGCTGAAAAAGGACACATTCTCGAGTTACTCATTTTTTTAATAATGTTGACTTAAATTGTTATTTCATCGACATGAAATTGTGTGTGAATTAAAATAAAGTCAAAAGAAACGTCATTGCAAAGTACACGTTTTCCTGGTTAGAAACCGGAAGTTAGCGTAATTACGGAGGAAATGGAGTTTGAAGCCGGAACATAAATTGTTGATTGTTTGTAGCAGCTGTTTAGAGTTACTGCTATTATAAACGACCGCACAGAGAGTGGGTCGAGAGAAAATATATCGATATATCAGATTAATATCTTTATTTTGCAGTGTCGTTTGAAATTTACAACTGTAATAAATTACTGACTGACAAATTGACTCACTCATCCTCCTGACCAAAAATATTGACCACTGGCCACAAAACAAAGATAGGCCTAGGGCTCTGCTCATTTCGCACATTCAAATTTTGCCCACTTTTTACGTACATTCGGGGGTGAGGTTAATGTTTGTAAAAACTAAAAAGAAATCAATCTCATTTTCCTCTTAAAATTCGCTGTGGAAACTATCAAATTTATCGTACTTGAATTTTTGTATTCTAAAAAAGTGATTTACCAGAAGCTAAAAATAATAATATTCGAATATACGTTATACTTATTTGCTTGTTATGCTTAAAAGGAATATCGAACCAAAAGAAAATGTTTTTTAATTGAAAAATCCCTTTTAGTTTGCAAAAATTAATATTTGTAATAATCTGCATTTTAGAAGGGATTTGTTTGGCGTAGAAGTTTTAAAGACTTACAAAATGAAAGATATTTTATATAACATAATACGTAAAAATGCAGCAATCTTTATCACGACTCCATGACGTAAGAATATTACCAACATTTTTCAAAAACACAAAATAATTTAAAGCGTAGGCCTAATTGAATAATTTTAATTAATGTATTAATAAAAAGATAATATTTCCTGAACCTGAAATGCACTTGATTATTTTTTTAAGTCAGGAGTTTTAGTTATCAATTATAGTATAGCAAAATTAAAATGTTGATCTAAATATTATAACTAGAACATATGAGACGTTTTCAACTGAACCTAAACGTTTTCTTACTAAGTTTCGTTTTCGATCTTGGCGGACGATTTCACTATTCGACCCTGGCGGATTCGGTCCTCTTGGACACAACCCTTACGTTAAATTAAGGGTATTTTCTTCTTGGATTCGAAATTCAGTTAAATGTACGAAAATTCGTGGCGATAAAAGTTCAATACTAACTCTTAAATGTTCTTAATACGTTTGGAACATTTGGTAAACATAATTGTATTTCATTAACCATTAAAACCATAGGTTCAATATCGACCCTCAACTAGAATCCAGCCGTTTTGTCTTGATTACAAAATTTCCAAGAACTCCGATGCAGTGATTAAAAAAGTTATTCATGTTTTCAAGGAACTTGAGTTTTCTAACTGAGCGTTAGCAAAAACCATTACAAGGAGGTGAAATTTACATTTCTGTCTGTCAATCTGCTGTTTGCTCGATATCTCGAAAATGATTGAGCTATACTGTAAACTTTAAATTTTACATGAAGCTTTATTTTTATATAAGCAACATTAGTTCGGTGATGGTTTAAGTCTCCGTTTGTTGTCACAAAATTCAGTGACAATATTTTATTACAGCGGATCGTGGAGTTCTAGCACCCCTCCCTAGCTCACCCAAACTGTTATTATTAACACTGCTATGAAACCTAACCTAATAAACAAAAATATGAATGTGGAAAATACGTTGAGAAATATTTCATCCACAGGCTTTATTTTTGCATAAATCTTTATTTTTACACAGATGAGAATGAGTTCTATGATAATGCATATTTTACAATGGAATTTGACTGAGCGTCATTGAATCATATCACTTAGTAGACTTACACAATTTCGCTTTTGACTCCTGGTGACATGTAAGCATGTATTTTACGTATACTTTTCTGTCCATCCATGTGTCCACTAGACATTTCGTGAAAGAAATTAATGATAGATATTAAATAGTGCATGCATCTCCTTTGTGCACCCCTATCCTGTATACGTATAATAAGATCAGAAAGTATAATGCCCATAAAGTTTGAATGGTAACGGATTTTTTAGTTTTCATTTTCATTAACCATACAAAGAAAATTGTGATTAATTATAAATTAACTTTTCCCAAAAATTGTGTGGAAATGACTATGACACGATCTGAAGAAGACCTGTTGGGTCCTTAATAAGATTCCAAATTTTACAGTTGAGTTGCTTAATAGTGTTGTGATAGTTGAATTAGAACCATTTACATTTCCGTGACTCACACCAGGTTATACACTTCATTATGAAAACGCCTTTCATCGAAAAAGCTATATGACACTACTGTATACTGGCACTCAGGGGGTTGTATTGTAATATAACCATTTGTTATGCAAGACAAACATCTTTTCGTATAAAAGATAATACTGTAATTAATATTTCAATTAGCATTCACGAGTAGTTTTTTTATTTTACACTATCTTAGTTGCAAACTTAGCCAAGCGGACTGTAAATTGTACAGATAGTGACATTAACTCGCCTTTTACTTTAATTGGAAAACTTCACATGGAAATGAATACTTACTGTCATTATTTCTGTTTTAGATTACGTTTATATAATCTTTCCACCTGCTGGGTAAGATTTACCTAACCCATTTCTATAGTAGTTTTAGATATTTAGATGGTTCTAATCATTGCATTAACAATTTATCATGGAGTATTAAATATCCGTCATAATGTTGGACACGATGACAAAGTTCGGCTGCCTTCTCGGATCGAGTTGTAAGCGAGAAATTTAGTGGGTTTACCCAGAAATAAGAAATATATCCGGCCTTCACTGGCTTCATGGAGCGTCGAAGCCATTTTTGCAGTCTAATTAAAAGAAATCGTCGATTATCTATAACTTAAGAAACCTGCAATTCTTCTTTCAACCACCATTTCCTGGAGATAGAGTATTTATTTATTTTTATTTTTTTTGAGGCTCTACTACCTGGGCTGAATAACGGACCTAAGTTTTTTTTATTTACAATATCCCTTCCGGCTCAGTTGGAAGAAACTTAGATTTCACATGTGGCCGTCATCTTGAAACGGCAAACTGAAAATGAATTATTTTGAAACTAAAACTGGTACAACCATATAATATAAATTTCTTTGTAAAAAAATGAATTGAATTCGCTATAATCAATCCGAAATTATGTGTTGAAACATAAGAAATTATATATATATATATATATATATTTATTTATTAAAAAAAGTAGAAGCCGATCCCCTTTTAAGCCTTATTCTGCCCGCCCTCATGGGCCACTGGCCTGTGCGAGGATCTTATCAAACAGAATAAGGGGGAAAGTCGATACAGTACAAGGTCGATGGTACTGATAAAAGTGCAACGGTCACAGACAGGAGTCGAACCTACGCTATCTCTAACTCAGACTCAAATTCCAACGTCTTAGACCACTCGGCCATCGGCACTCCCGAGTTATACAGTATAACTTATACGAGTATAACAGTTCAAATTTATACTCGTATAACTTTAAACGGCCACCAGACCACATGACCGGAGGCAATCCAAAACATCTACCGGAAATTCCGTTATGAGAGAGATTGCAATTAGCAGACTTCTATGAAATCTCCCTTAAATTGAACGTTTGTGTCACGTTTTGTGAAAATCGTTCAGAAACGTTATGGCAAACAAACATTGAAACTGAGTATTGTATGTAGATGGATAATACATGGTACCTTAATTAACATAATTGACAGTGTGGCATGGAAATATAAAAAGACATTATTTTACCCCTTTGTAATATCCATAACAAAGGTCTGCTTGTTACTTTGACAAATGTACTATTAGCATATTAAATGTGTATTATTTTGTATAAGTAGAGTTCGTGTGATACCATTTCGCTAGTTTCTCTATTTATTTATATGGATACAATAAACAATTTCATTGCAAAAATTTATCAAGTAAGTGTATAAAATTGTTTAAAATTATACATGTCAAATAATTCATATAAATTATTGTCCTGTTATAACCTTGCTTTAATATTTAATTTTACAAATTTTATGTGATTTCAATTTGAATTGATATGTACTGTTTTGCATAAATGCATTTCTTATGACACCTCAATAATAAAATTGGCTCATCAAACTCTTAAAAGAAAAAGGTGTTTCTTTTCCTCTCAAGATAACAAACCTTAAACTACTACAGATTAATAAGTCTTTACAAATTGCACTCATATGCATATATCTTTATTTTTTTAATACAATGCAGTGCCTTTTTTGTCGACCTTACTCTTACATGATATATGCCTCATTCTTAGCGATTATACACAAATTTTGAATACAACCATTACAAAGATCATTGTAATATTTAAATCAGCAATTTTACATTTGGTATAGTAGTCGATTAGTAATGTCGATTATAATATAATATTAGAACTACAATTTATTATGAATGAAATTAGATTGAGTCTCAGGCAAAGGCGGTATATTTTCAATTATTCTCTGAGTTAAGTGCAACTGGGTTTCCGGAATACTCCTAGTGATGCTCTAATGTTGGCCACTTCTGATATTGATCTAAAGTTGGTATATACTGGATTTCTGTTATACTCCTAAAGACGCTTTGATGCTGGCGATTTTGGGTTTCCGATATACTCCTAGTGATGCTCTGAGGTTGGTGAGTTTGGATTCCTGGTATACTTCTAGTGATGTCCTGATGTTGGTGAATTTGGGTTTCCGATATACTCCTAGTGATGCTCTGAGGTTGGTGAGTTTGGATTCCTGGTATACTTCTAGTGATGTTCTGATGTTGGTGAATTTGAATTCCCAGTGTACACCTAATAACGTTCTGATGCTGGTGATTTTTAGTTTTCCTGTATACTCCTAGTGATTTTCTGAAAATGATAAGTTTGGGTTTTCGGTATTCTAGTGACGGTCTAATGATAGTGATTTCGAGTTTCCTTGTATTCCTAATGATACTGTGATGCTTATTAGGAATACAGTATCATTCCTGTATTCTTAATGAGCATTACTGTTGATTTTGGGTTTCCAGTATACTCCAAGTGATGCTCTAATGTTGGTGACTTAAGGTTTCCAGTGCACTTCTAATAATTCTCTAAGGTTGGTGTATTTGGGTTGCCGGTATACTCCAAATGATGCTCGGATGCTGTGATTTTTAGTTTTTTGTATGCTCCTAGTGATGCCCTAATGATGATGTGTTTGGATTTTCGGTAATGATGTCCTGAGGCTGGTAAGTTTGTAGTATTATACTCTGAGGCTGAGAAAATTGCTACCGTAACCCGTTCTATTCTTAATTACCTTGTGTAGCTGATGATATTTTGTTTTCGGTGTTCTTCTAATGTTGCATTACAGCAGTAAGTTAGTAAAGTGGTCAAAGGTCCATTAATGTTTCTATGCCGACAAAAAATAGGGATATTTGACAATTAAATTTATTTGCATTGTAATAGTAGTGATCAGAAAATTACAAACAGAACTATATTATTATTTTAGAAAAGGAATATAATATATTTCGTGTCACACGAATCTGTTTAGAAATTATCATAAAAGAAAATAGTTATCTTGTTTCAAATTCCTACTTACAAATATCAGGTATCACAATTTACAAAGACGATAAAAATTAATAAAATAATAAAAGGCGGTATAACTCATAGAAACGAAATTTTAATTTTCGGTTTATTTTAACAGTACTTTTAGTCTAGGAACTGGGAGCCAAGTCATATATTGTGTAATTACACAACCTATTTTTCGTGATATTCATAAAACAAGTAATTCTAAAAAATAAATCAACTGTCAGCTACATTAATTTTTCGAGAGGGTCGAAATAAGAGGCCATTGAAAAGCTTAGAAATTAAAGAAAATGGCTTTTTAATTTTATCATAATTTTTAGACTGATACACCTAAAACCAACTGGCAGACATAAATAATAACTATATCAGTGTCAGACTACGAGACATTCGAATAAAATATTCAATTTTCAAATTATTTTTAAATTTGGTAAAATCTGATTGCAATTTGGATTTGTCTAAATGTTTTTTATTTAAAACAATTTCTACCCGTGTTTGAATTATCATATTTAAATGGAAATAAACTAAACAAACAGCATTATCACATGTGCAAGCAATATGCAACAAATTTATATTGAAATAGAAATCATTTTTTAAATTTATCGTTAAAAACGATAAGCTAAATAACGCTGAGACGAAAGAATATCCGTGATAACGCTGACGTGACATGTCACTGTTGGTCTGCATTTTGTCAGCCGCTGATTGAACCTATGATGAATCAACAGGTGAGTTTTACTATCGACATAGATAGACCGAATTGCGTTGTGTGGGTTTTCCTGTTTACTTTACCCAACAAATCTTCCACGTTTAATTACTTACTGGGTTTGAGCTTTGCTTTGACATTCAATGTTTGTTTTATATGCTTAATATAATATACATTTAACTTTTTGCCACCAAATATATGTAATAACACCTGTAACTACTTGTATAAACATTCCTCTATGATGTGTTTGAATCCTGACAAGAAGCAACTAGATGCAATGTGTTGCTGAAATGAATTTATCTAGATATTACCATCATTTACCTCAGGCAAACCAAAAAATACTGTATTTACTTGGGATGGGAAGTTAATTAACGTGTTGTGTTTCTTGGGGTTGAGAAAACTTTGATCCAGTCTAGAGTAGCAAGAAGGGACAGAGTACATAGAATGTGGTTTAGTAAATTAAAATTACAGCCTTCAAAATTGCTACGAGATTTTTCGTCATTCGTATCTTTCTTCATGGTAATAATTCCTCCTTTGATAACCTCAATATCCCAGTTATCGCATATGTCGTATATGATACTCATTGAAAGATAACTACATCTCAGAAATTTATTCTGTCTCATTGCTCCATATAATTTATCGAAGAATTCAAGGAGCGCCATTTGAAAAATATTATTACAGCAACACTAAGGTAATATAAAGGGATTTGAAAAATTCCAATCTCATAATTCAATCCTGTCACATTGTTCCAGGATGGATTCCTCACTGAAACCAAAAGAGACTTTACTCGGACCGTAACAACTAACAGCGACGTATTATCTAGCAAATTTGAAATTAAAAATGCCCATTAAAAGAGAACTGCATCAATTCAAAAAGAATTTCTAGATGACGTCATTTGGATGTTCAGCAGCTCTGAAAAAATTCTGATGAATGCTATAAAACTTCCTACAACTATGAGTTTACTTACATTGTTTGAAAACTTCCAACCTACGAATTAAATCCTGAACTTTTATGCCTAAACTATTTTTTTTCTTCCATCGGATACGTCATTCTAAAGCTAAGCACTAAAAGTAATGTTTCCTGGAATTTCCGAGGAAAGTTTTAGCAGCTGTAATAAAACGGCATCTGCACAATTTACATTGTTTAGCTTCCCATTATATGATTTAATACGTAAAACTTCCAAACTATTTTCTGGTTAGTTACATATATAATTCACGATATAACATGTGTGGGCTCTGGGACAGCCTTATTTCTACTAAAAAAGTTTCATTATAATTGAGTTTCGGAAAACAATTGGTGGTCATACTTAAAATATTACTTAACGTACAAACAAGTCGAATTGTATAACCTCCTCTATTTTTGAGTAGGTTAAAAATTACAAACAATTATCATCAAAGAGATAAAAATTTAAATATTTCTTGAAGGCAACTTTATCTTTCAATAGTTTAGCACTAAAACACGATAAAATAGTATTGTGATTAGAAAAGCGTGGCCTTTAAAATCTGCCTTTTGTTTTACGATGCTAGTTGTTCTAATTTACCACGAGGTTGTTAAGTTTGCCAAAATTAGCTCAGATAGCTGTATATGTAAAGCCTATGAGTAATATCATAATATTCTTAACCTTACAGTCTAAGGTTATTAATTGAATATGTAGCAGCTGGAATATCAATAGAATTATCAGGAATTTTAGCTGAGCTTTTAAGCAAACTAGTTGTTTGAAGCTTTTTCTATATGAAAATATCAACTTTCTAAACACGCTAAAATTGTTTATATCACGTCAGTATCTGAAAATATGCTTTCAATTATTTATATTATAATGATTAAAACGAAATATTCTAAACAACACTAACGTGGATAATTACAAAGAAACATTTTGCTGAAATATCTCATTATTTAGCAACAAACAAAATTTCATGGTGTAATTAGTTTGTTTTCATTTATGTGTGTACTAAGCTGTTTTTGAGATTGGGCTGCATTGTTTGAACACAATAACTTCTAATTGCTCCATAAATATCTCTAGAGCGTCATTAGACTCGTCGACAAGTACAAACAGCTTCATTGTTGATCTCATTCACTCTATAGCAAATTGATGCTTTGTAATTAATTGCAAACTGCAAATAAACACATAACAGCTCAGCACAAACAAATAATGCGATTTAATTCTGTTAGCTGGTTAATGTTGTCACGCACTAATATTATCCAACTCTAATTTATCACTAATAATTAATATAAGACGTGTGCTCACCAAGCTTGCACCTTAAGTCTTGTACCAATAATTGAATGAGTACACTAGTATCATTAATTAATATCTCAACATCTGTGTCAAAAGGTGCACAGTTTTATACATAGTCTGAACAATGAGATTACGGTTGTAGCTATGTTGTAGACTACTTAAATTCAACTGTCAATTCCAAATTCTATAGTTTATAAAAACTGAAAACTGTATTAGACAAATGGTATTTCTGTGAAATGGTGTTTTTAATTTAACTTATCAGTGTACCATTAACCCTATCAATTATTTGTGCTTACCTTAACCTGTGTAGAAGCATTTGGGACGGCTGAAGAAAAGGGTAATTTCCAACTATCAAAACGTTGTGTTCTATTTTTGTAACATACTACGGGGGCGAAGTACATACATTCTTTATTTAATATGCACACGCATTCCATTCTCTAATTGACATTAACAATCTAGATTGTACTTAACAAATTTCCCAGAAGTATTTTACTTTATAACTTTGTATTTTAATTTGCCATCACAAAAGTGAACCATAATACCACGATACCGATAACGGTTGTTGTTGGAACAACGTGATAATATTTAAACGGATTTTATGATTATCATAATTTATGGTTTGAATAAAATTACCTATGCCAAATCAGTGTATGAACTAACAGATACGGACAAAAAGCAATGTTGGAATGTTCTATCCTTATCTTTAATGCAAGTGCCCATTTGTATATGAAAGAAAAACATTAATTTCTTCACTGAGTCTTTTTTATATAAGTGACCATTTTAGTAAAAAGCCTTAACTTTTTATTCTGATGCGTAAGTGGTGGATGTGCACTCATATGGTTCAGTGGTTTGTGATCTACATGGAAGACGTATTCTGTATGTCACAACATTAGGGCAGTTAATTTTACCTGTCTTAATGACAATATTTATTTACTGTAAAACATTGCATTTTATAGGTGATTGAAAATGGAATAAGTATTATAAATAATACAACAAAGATATCTTATATAAGTATAAATAATTTTAAAATTATTACAAAAGTTACTTTTGTGAACATGTATTTGCCTTCATGCTTCATAGTTTAAATTAAATTTGTTGTAAATATTTTAATTTCTTAGCATTCAATAACCTATCAGTGGTTTTAGTTCATCTTTCAACTAGTAATTGTTCTAGTTTCCTCAAACATTTTGTTAAATTTCTTTCGTATGTTAATCATTTGGAAGTTTGCTAAATAATATTTTATATGTTTATATGAAATGTCTGTTATGTCTAAAAGGATGTGTGTAGGTGGGGTTTGTAAAATATTTCTTGTAACGACTCTCATAATATGTTTTTTCTGGAACTATAAAAAAGTTGTGATTCTCGTTAAAATATACAAGTAGTTCAATGGCTCTTTGCTGTAGAAAACTATACTGAGATTTATTAAAATGCTATAAAATAAGCAGCCAATATGAAGCAGTACTATTATTCGAGTACTTTTCATGATACAAGCACATTTGTAACTGACCTATAGTTCGTGACAACTCAGATTTGGTATTATACATTAAAATTACGTGACTTAATTGCAAGGCATCCGTGAACTTTCCATCATTTTTTGGTCAATTAAAAGTGTTTTCAGAGGACTAATATGCAGTGTACTTAAGTTGATATGTAATCTTCCGGTGGATGCAAATTCCTAAGCTTTAATTAGCAATTTAGGTAGATGTGATTGATTTTGTAATATTTCTATATATATATATATATGTATTGTTGAGCATTTGCTCACAAGTTTCTGGTTTAACCCACTTAGTTTCTAGTTCTTAACACGACTACTATAATAACTCTTTATTACAGCTTCTGTAGCTTAATTAAATATTTCTGTACTACCAATTAAAGACTCGATATTAAAATATGTTGCAGTTATGCATATGAATGTGTTGCTTTGCACTGTTGTTTTAATAGCTTTTCAATGGAATAAAAATATATGTACCGTCGTTTTAAGCCTATATGCAAAATATGAAGTTATTATGACACTTTATTACAATATTCGTTGTGCACCATCTCACATTTTGCCGTGTCTTTAGAGGCATAACAAATTTATTAATTAACTTCAATGTAATTAATTGAATAAACATTAATTTAGTATAAGTTCTACATAATTTCTATGTTTTACAGATCTTTTCGCATATAAACCTAATATAATTAATTGAATAAACATTATTGCAGTATACGTTATACATAATTTCAATGTTTTTTCAGATATGTTCGGTTATAAAACGACTCATTAATTCATAATAGATAAAATAGAAATCAGAACCGTTAAGAACTGAGGTCGCTGATCAGTCTAATCCTCGAGATTATGCTTTGCCCCCGCTCTTCCTCTCCTAGGTTTCTGATCAGCCCATGTGGGTGGCCCACGAGGAGCTCGTCGCATTGACGGGCCGAGGACCTCACGGAACCACTCGACCTGTACTACAGAATCCGATATACGGCTAATATCGGGTAAACTCCTAGCAGAATGAATGTTAACCACCCGAGTTCATGCATATGTAATTTTGATAATTTTATGCTAAACTATTCCCGACAAATCGCATTCAGATAGACATAGTAATTACAAGGATTATTTGCCTTTCAATTTAGTTGATGGCTTTGCAAACGCTCAGACCTTGTATACAGTTCCACTCTCAAAACAGAACACCACATGTAGAGAATTATCTGTTTCGTACTATTAACTTTTGATAGGCAATTCTTTTGTGTTCTGTTTCTAATAAACGTGTTTTAGATTAAAACATTTATAACTTAAAACGGAAGGTCACAAGATTTGTGAATAGAAATTAACTTTCAATTTACTTCAGTAAATATTGGTTTGTTCGAAGAACATAAGATAGTTTCACGTCATATAAGTAAATATAGATGGTTCTTCATATGACATATTGCTATTTGAAGTAAACTCTTGAACAGTAATTGAACCTAGTTCGAGTTTAGCGTAAACAAATTCAGTTTGAACTTCTTATAACTCGCTCATTAATTTAAATTAAACTGATTTATTTGGCAAAACTGATATCCTCCGATTAAAGTTCAACTGTACAAACTGTTTCTATAGTGAAGTTCCGACTGTGCCCCAATTAAAGAGATAGCTTTACTAAAACCGCATTAAAGTATGTAAAATTGTGGATATCAGGGAACTGTTCTCAAAAACGTTTTTTTTTTAGTATATTTCTGGTTAAAAAATTAATATATTTTAAATTGTAATCGTTTAGGCTAATGACTTACCCCGTTTTCAAGTTATAACTTTTTTTAATTAAAAAGTATTTTACTTCATTTCACGATATGTGCAAACGTTAGAAATTCAACAATAAAACTTTTAATATGATGTTCGCTATAGCTATATTAAATACTAGCTGTTGCCCGCTACTTTGCGATTTGCTATTGAAGAATAGGCACGCCATAGACATATTGGTGATGTCACTGAAAGATATATTCTATAATGATATAAGTAATATTTCTTAAACAGCATTGGGTTTCGTTTTTGTGATTTTTATTTTGACAGGATTCAAGATAAAAAAACTGTTTTATACAAAGTTTTCTAAAAAGATAAAATAAAATACACTTTTAAAAACTTCATATAACCCAATGTTATATTATTTTCGCTGTGGTAAAGGTATAAGGGGATCGTAATGTACTAGTAACTTATATAGACAGATTCAGTTGGCTGTGCATGACAAACAAATTGTCAAACCCTGAAAAATTCACAACGAACATTCAACATTCACTAGTTTATCCGCCGTTTACATCAACGACAAACGAGTCGTCTATATTTTAGATCGACTCACTTTATTTTTGACGAAACAAACGTTTCAAAAGCCCGGCCAGACTTTTGATCGTTAGTGTAGAAAGAGCTGTAATTAGTGGAGTGGGTCGAGCTGGTAGGGTACTGCAACGTTTTGTACAAGCACAGTTATTTTCGAAACCTTTTAATAAATCAAAGTGTCATTTTCGTTTCATAATGGAAACTCTTCATAATTTTATTAATGAATATGTTAGCCAGTTGAAAACCCCAGGTTTGAAGTGTCGAAAAACTTGCTACTTCTAAACGTCACTGTCTCATTGGTTCAGAGGAAACCACAATGAAAATAACGCAGCAGAGAGTATGTCCGGGCTGTATGAAGAATTTCTACATCATCCTGTACTTATATTTCCTAAATGTATTTTTTCCACATTAAGTTTTCTTCCTGCTTTAAATACGTTGTGAGCAAAAGTTATCCTTTGAGCAAAATATTTCAAATGTACATTAATGTATCAAATATTACTTGAAATTTGGAATCCGATTCAAAAAGTGCTTTAAGAACCGTTTGTTTGTTTTAAAAACCAAAAAGACAGAAAAAGTTGGAAAGAATAATTTTGATATTCTATAATCAACTAGAAGTACAGGAATTCATTCAAAGTAGGAAATTTAAGCAATATTTAAATAGATCCATCTAAAAACGACATTATAAATTTTGAATTGTGTACGGCATATACATGAGTTATGGATTCAGGAAGTTTTTATTGACGAATGCCTCAGATAAGTGTAGCGTTTTAAACTGATATAGTTCTGATTCTAAACATACCTATTGTTCTAATTTCCTTTAATTACTTGGATTTCTGAAATCACATAAATTAATAACATATTTTAATTCACTTTAGCCACCACAGCAAAACGAAAAGAACTATTAAGTTTTTTTGTCATTAAAGTGTTTGGGGTTCAGAACACTTTCTATGGCGTTCAACGTAACTAACAATTTTTAATTTAAAAGGCGAACGTATGATAAAATGTTCATACAAACTGTACATAGTATTTAGTATACTTCTTATTATTTTTTGTGCTCACTTGGAGATAAAATATTTGAAATAACTTTTCTGCCGTTCAAACCAATTCGTTCAACTAATATCGAACTAATAACTATGAACTTGATATGAACAATGTGTAGCACTTATAATAAGTGGTGCTACACTTAACACACAAATTTAAAAAGTGAAGAGGTAAGATTTAATTACCTCATCAGATTTATTTTTAAGACAAATGATAAAACAATCAACAACACCGTAACCCAAAACCATATATATTTCATGAATATTTAAATCAAAATAAAAACCCTCCAGGCCCTAAAAAGAGGATTAGGATCAGAATTCTCAGTAAAACATTTTTTTACTTTGTGGGCCATACTATTTTCTAAATTACTTTTCACTTTTAATGAATCATCCTGAGTCATAATTAAAAAATACAATTGTTTTATATACGACAGAACTATCTATTCGTATTTGAAAACAAACAGATTTTTACGTTTAACGACTTCTGTAATTGCACAGTAATTGTGTATAAAATCAATGCCTGAGCAAAAGCGAAGCCTATCACTCGAGGAGCTGTATAGTTTCATTTTTATGTCTGTTGTTTTATACGTCTTGAAAACAACCAAACCTACAAGCTTTATATTTTGCGTGAAGCTTCATTTCTATAGAAGGAACAGTAAATTTTATGATGGTCATTTCACTTCAAGAAATTTAACTCAGCGTCATCGAGTACATACAGATTTTCTCTTATGTCTGCCAGGGGGATGAAACGGTTTCTGCCCTATTGCCTATTTGTCTGTTTGTCCGTAAGATATCTCGAGAATCAAATTAGCACTATAAGCCTATTATGCAACACATCGTGGTGTGAAGTACCTACCTTGTACAATGTTCTTACGGAGGACCTAGCTAAGGTGGTAAGGGTTGATTCAATGTGAGTTTGGCTTTAATTCACCTTCCTCTTAGTGCACCGTCTAGATTCTGACACTGTCACAGTCCGGGAACCTGGAGTCACGTACGTATAAAATAGATTGTTTTTATTGGCGACGAAGGAGCCTACTCAATAGTTCATTGAATCAACCCCTCCCACCATAACTTCCTTCCTTCTACGTTATATGTAGAAAACTTGGTTGCTCCACAGTTCTTAGAGATCGTGTCTGAAACATCGTAGTGTATTCAATTATGCACCTGATGAGACAGTGAGAATACCTTTCCACTTAGATTACACTATGTTTTTATATTTTGCAGTCTAGGTGCCTCTGGTGTCGAAACGATATAGCTTGTTTTGAACTTCTTCATTACCGACTTGATTTAAACTAAACACTCATGTACTATATGATATACCATACATTTCTTTCCTGACATTTGCCTGGGCCGAACTCTGATGTCGACCAATAGTTTATTATAGCGATTCATAATAATTAAATCCAATCCTAGACTTCACGTTATGGTTAATAACTAGGACATATTTACCAAAACCTGGCCGTCGGACCGCGTTGTAACCAGTTTTATCGTTTTATAGTTTTTTTAGTATAAGTTCTGTAGAAAATTCAATTGGATTTGGATGGTCTAATTGTGTCCCTTCAATGTTCAGCACGCAATATATATTTGGCAGAAATTTAATAACAGTATTAATAAACATTTCTACAAACTATATCTACAATATGGTCACTTGGTAGTTCACGATATTTGAATTTTCTTGCTCAAACTGTTTTGGCAATACACTTAGAACATACAGTTTATTTCTGAACATCCGAGTGAATGTTATCATATCGAAGGTTTTGATTTACACAGTATTATTTTTATGGCTTATTTGCGCAACGCTTTTACGTAACGCCTACAGAAAGTAACTGTTTTAACTTCCTTCGCCGATCCAAAAAACTTTATTCTCCCTAAGAAGATACTTTGTTTTGTATCCTTAAAAACAAATTAATACTTAAATATAGTGAGGATAAAACCAACAATTCCTTTGTATGAATCATACGTGTTTAATTTATAAAGAACGCTATAAACATTTTAAATACCTAATCCCAAAGATAAAATTGTCTGGAAATTCCTAACAGATAAATGCATTGAAAATTTACTAGCGTTCGATTTACTAATAAATCATTATTTAACAGTTTAGTATAAATACTATGCAACAACTCGAAGAAAATCCATCAGTAATTTTAATAAAACGAACCATTTAAACTACCAGCCATACTGCTCAACTAGAGTTCAGTGTTTAATGAATTCTGCTTCAAGCTCTATAATAACGGGTGTGTTGAATGCCTGTGCGTAAATACTGGCTTGTATACTCACAACTGAAATACTAACGAGCCAAATATTCACGTTATTTGGCGTGTGAATTGCATGGCAAATATTCCTGCATGACATTTTAAGTACTTGTATGTGAAATATTCACTTTTTAAATATTCATTTTGGAAAAACTGGTGTACTATGAATTAAATCAAATACTAAAGTGATAAATAGTCGGTGTAAAATGCTTATTAATATGAATGCAATACTAAATAATCTTTTACGAAATACTATGTTAAATGCTGATGTAAGAAATACTCATTTGTGTAATACTGATGTGGTTAATACTCGCGTATAAAATACGCATGTGTTAAATACCGGCAGTGTGACCTGCCGGCCAACTGCAGGGACCAGTGGTGCACCGAAACCAAGGACCTCGTGGCTAGCCTCAGGATCACAATTGAGGTTCTTGAGGCGAAATTCGATGTTTGAGGGGGAAGAAGATGGAGAGAAATGCGGGTGTGACAGAGGGCAGCCGCCCGAGTGGACAGTGGTAAACCACAGCCGAAAAACACCTTCCAGTCAAAAACGGAGAATATGTATCAGGCTTTGGCTGGCTCACAACAGTCGAAACGTCAACTAAAAAACCCTCTGTTCATACCCAACACTCCCAGTGGCGAGCAGAAGAAGGAAAAAACGACCAGAAGAAGAAAACCTAGAACTCCACTGCCTTTTTCTTCAATTCTCATCGAGGGCGACAGCCATACCCGTGACTTAGCTGATCTTGTGAGGCGAAAAATCACTCGGGTGACCAAAGTAAAGGGCGTCTGTAAGTCAGGGGGTAAACTGCTGGAGGCGGTAGCCGACGACTCGCCTGCGCCCGGGAGCTGCTGCGTCATCATAGCAGGGACAAACGACGTCGCCTCTGGCCAGCAATACAACATCTACAAGCATCTCGAGCAGCGTATCACGAGAAAGCTGAGAACCGCCAGCGTTGTCGTCTCCACCCTGCCACCATAGACACGATCTGCCAGCCACTCTCCTAATCCATCAAGAGACCGCTCTCATCAACAACTATATTGAAGAGCTGTGCGGAGAGGCATCATGGGGCAGTGGTGATGGACTTCAATCGCATCGGCAGAGGTGCTTTCACACAACACGGCATGCACCTGCGGTCTGGTAGTAAGCACCTGCTGGCGGAGCTGGTGGTGGATAGTCTGCGGAGGATGAACCCCTCTGTCCTCAGAGCGCCATCATCCCAACCGCCTGCAGCCAGCGCTACTGAGACGCCGTCAACGGACCTCAGAAGACTGCATCTGCGCCACCACTCTCCACCCACCCTGCCACCTTGACAGCCGCAGCCCAGCCCCCACGTCTTGCCCTTCGACTCATTCGCGGAGGCGGTTAAAAGCGGTCCTGCCAAACTCGTCTCCAGTGAAAAGTCCACAAAAAAACTGTCCATCCTCAAGTCTTGTGCAAACAACATAAATTATTTATCAGAACTAGGGAATCACAAATCAATCAATCACAAAAATAAAATTCACCAAAATTCAAAATTCAACCCTTGTTTTTTCAGTGGTGCACCAGAATGCGCAGTCTGCCACAAATAAAAATAGACGAGCTGACACTCATGGCAGAAGAGCTGCACCCCGACATATTCGTTGTTCTGAACATGGCTTCACGGCTGACACTGTCGCTATGTTCAGAAATCAACAATTACGAATTGGCTAACTCTTTTCACCGAACAAATTTCAAAGGGGGTGGTGTGGCAATATTTGTCAATGCTCAATTGAATTTCCAGCCCTTCAGGGTGGATTATAGCTGTGATCTTATCTTTGAAGTGGCTGGAATAAAAAATTGATCAAAATTCCGTTGGAAAAAATTGTAGTAAATTGGCTTATACAGATCCCCAAATGGGTGCAGCATAACCTTTTTTGAAAACCTTGAAATCCTCCTAAATTTGTTCAGTTCAAAATCATTGAAGTTCATTATCGTTGGTGACTTCAATATCGACGCGATGGATCGCACCAACCCCCTGACCCAGCGGTTTCGCGATATTCTTGCTTCTTTCGGTTTAAACTGGTCCGTGAACTCACCAATAAGAGTGACCGCCACATCGAGCACAGCCATCGACAACGTCATCACAAATGTTCCTGATGTTTCGGTCTCTGTGATGAACGCGGCCATCTCTGACCAACTTCGCGCAGGAAGCCATTTTCACAAAATCCAAACAAAAAATCTGAACCTCCCGCCATGAAAACAAAACGAGATTTAAAAGCTGCAAATGTAAAATCTTTTCAAAAAATATATCTCGAGAAAGGATCATGGTCTTTCTTGGATCTTTTGACCGAGTAGAGGACGCCTTCACGCGTTTCTTGGCAAAGTAATTTTCATTTTAAACATCACTTGCCCGTTCAAAAATTTCAAAGAGTGTATCAAAGAGGGCAAGAATACCTGGATTACCCCAGGATATTCTTGAACTAAGAGAAAGGCTCATGTTTTACCATTCGATATATGTCAAGACTGAAAATGAAGAGTTCAAAAAACTTTTTTCGCAATTACAAACAAAATTATCGAAAAGAAATAAAGAAAGCCAAGGCACGAGACGTCGAAAACCAATTACAACAATCAGAAAACTTTTTCAAAAAGCGCGTGGAACATCATTAATAGCAGCAAAAAATCAACCACAATTTCCAAATTCTCGGTTCCGACACTAAAAAACAATGAATGACACAATTGACGATCCCTTTAAAGTGGCAAGTGATTTAACACATTTTTCTCGACGACCGTAGCTGAACCAGATTACCTCGTTTATCTTGGACAGCTCTCGCGAAGAGCCATTGACGGGACCGGTCTCATCTATGGTTCTTTTTCCTGTAGGTGAGGCTGAGGTGGCCCGTATCGTGCAAGATCTGAGACCAAAAAGGTCTTGCGACATCAACGGAATGTCTGTATGGTTAATCAAAAGGTGCTTCAGCACTTCTTGACACCAATCACAAAATTGATTAATCTCTCTTTTGCACAAGGCGTTTTCCCCTCTGCATTGAAAAACAAGCCAAAGTCATTCCAATTTTCAAGAAAGACGATCCTTGCATCTCAAGCAATTATCGTCCGATTTCCATCCTCCCTGTTGTTTCAGCAAAATTTTTGAAAAAGCATTTCTCAAACAATTCGAAAAATTTTGAACCGTTACGAAATTCTTTGTCCCGAACAATTCGGGTTCAGGAAAAACAAATCGACAATCGATGCTGTAACGGATCTCATTCACGATGTTGTCGATGTCCTGGAAAGGAGAGAACATGTGCTAAGCATATTCCTCGACCTTTCCAAAGCTTTTGACTGTGTGCATCATGAAAAACTGATGCACCAGTTGTGGACAAGTGGTATTCGGGGTCTGCCGCACGACTGGCTCTCGTCTTATCTTCAGGATAGAGAGCAGTGCGTACAGATCGCGAATGCCATGTCAAGCAAAGTGAAAATGCCCTATGGTGTCCCTCAGGGATCAATATTAGGGCCAGTCCTTTTCATAATTTACGTCAATAGGTTGACGTCATCAATCCAGAATGGAAAGGTGATTCAATACGCTGACGACACGACTCTCTGCATCAGATCAAAATCAAAACACGATCTCGAAGTGAAGGCATTTATTGAGTTGAATTCATGCATCGAGCATTTCTCAAAACTCAATCTGAAAACAAACAGCTCGAAATCAAACGTCATGAATTTTTGCCTCCGGCAGCAACAAGACCAAGAACTACGGCCTGCAGTGATGGTGGGCGATGTTCTTCTTGATGAAGCTGAATCCATTAAGTTTCCTTGGAATGCACCTTGACCGAGGACTGACATGGGACGATCACATTGAAAAGGTTTGCTCCAAGGTTGCCTCGGGCATTTTTGTCCTGCGCAATCTTGCAAAATTTTTGTTCTTTGGATGTATTGAAAACGGCATATTTTGGCCTGATACATCCACATTTGACTTACGGCTTGAGACTGTGGGGCAGCTGTTTTAAGTACAAATTCGAAAGAGTATTTAGAACTCAAAAGAAAGCTGTCAGAATTCTTTCAAAATTGAACCCCAGAGAGTCGTGTAAAGATTCCTTTAGGAGCTTGGATTGCTGACTTTAACCCTGCCTCTATATTCTCGATGTTGCCCTGTACTGTAGACTCAAATGTGAGTTGCTGCAGGGTAGGGATGTCCATCAGTACGAGACTAGAGGCAGGGACAACTTTAGAATCGACCAACACAGAACAATTGCTTTTGAACACTTGCCGTCTCACAAGTTGGTGTCAGAATAATCAATAGGCTCCCTGAAGTTATCAAACAACTCGATGATCCAAAAAAAATTCAAAGCTCGTCTAAAACACCTCCTGGTATCAAAGGCATTTTATTCTGTTGATGAGTTCATGATGGGCCGCTGGGATGAAAATTTTGAAAATTAAGAG
Organism: Homalodisca vitripennis; assembly: GCF_021130785.1. NCBI lineage: Eukaryota > Metazoa > Arthropoda > Insecta > Hemiptera > Cicadellidae > Homalodisca > Homalodisca vitripennis. Next base: position 41,746,854 of record NC_060208.1, read on the forward strand.
CAACGAGAAAAATCCCTGGTTCTGATTATTGCCTTTCATTAAATAATAATTTTAGTTGACAAATCTTCAAATAACTGATGTATTTTTTGTACCATTTACTTACGCTTGCAATGCAATTGTTGTAAATTGTTTTTATGCAATAAAGGAATATTATTATTACTTATGTGTGAAAAATTCTCGGAAAAACAGTCGTGCCTGAAATGCTCACATTTTAAATATTTACTTGTTAAATGCTCTATGTGAGAAATATTCTGATGTTAAATATGCATTTGTGAAATATTCCTATAATCTCAACTTAAAATGTGACATATACGTCATACCAACTGGGATTCAGTTAGGCGTGATAAATTCCATATAATAATTTAATAATTTTTAGAATAAGTAATAACACGAACCCAATCTTTATAATTATTTTCTGCTAAGACGACAAAGGAATAATTTTGTAACTTTATTAATATTTTATGATGTCGGGCAGAGTTGTATTGTTTGTTATCGATCGCCGTGTAATTGCTCAATAAATATCTCTAAAGCCCATTAAACCACCCCAATGATAAAGGACCCTTGATATTGATTGCTGCTTTGCTTCACTCCTAACTACTAAACTGAATGTTGAATATTTCAGACCCCTTTACTGTCGTCTCATTCATTGTAATACTGTGATTCCTTCATGAAGTCTGAATTATTTATGTGTTTTTTCATTCATTTACTACCAGTTAGTAGCTTTGCACGCGTAGGCTTTGCACCTGTATGAGAACTTCTAGTTCGGGTGATTATTCCCGGCGCCTATGTTAAGTTTGCTTGGTTGCGACGATAAAGAAAATATGCACAAAAGTGTACATTTAAGGTCTTAGTATATTTTTTCCATGTGAGGTTTTGCCTTGTTTCCTGTTCGAGAAAATGTATATACATACACAGGTCTAAGCCTACTTCTGTCAAAAGATATCTGACATGGGGTTTATAATAGTTTTTAAATTTATAGTAAAAGTTAAATAGTAACTTTTTCTTGCATATCTAATATTTGCTAAAAATATACTTTTAATTTTCTTGTCTGGATATTTTCTTACTCTGTGCTCTACAGCGGTTTCAAAAACGTTGAATTAAGAAAAGTTTTTACTATAAAACTATAAAATATATATATAACTATAAAATTTATTACATGCAATTTACACTATAAATTTAAACAGATTGACAATATTGGGTAAATTAATTAAACATATGGTTGTGCTGTTATAAAATAATGTTGAAAAGAACATTTGAACGCATTTAACAGTCTCTTTCAATTAATATGTTGTAATTTTAAAGACCAAGATGAGATATTTTGCTATTTTAGTGACCAGTGGGGCGTAGTCTGGAGGGATTTTCGAAATACATATTCATACCACGGGCAGACAGAACGTCCATGTGAAATTCCAGTAGTACAATCAGTTGAACAGTTTATGCGTTAAAGCAAAACAAACAAAAAGGTCACTTTCGAATTTTCAAAATTATTATGATTTGCTTCCCATCGCCATAATATATAATTCTACTGGTGAGCATTAGGTTGAAAATTATAAATATTGAGAATACTGAGAACAATTGTACCATTATTTAGGTATGATGATTTTCAGTTTTTCAATAATGGGACTACATAGACTAGTTACTTTGATATACTTAAGTGTGTCTGTGTGGAAAAAATCACCACGTGGTTATAGCATTTTAGTGATATTTGATTACTATTTCAGCTTCAATTGATGAATGTGATTACTACCAAGGTACATTTACCTAATGCTGCTTTTATTTTCTAGCCCTCCTATATTTTTCAGCTCGTTTGGGTTTATCGTGTAAATGAAGAAAGGAACGAAGAAAGTCTTGAATCAGTAGATTTCTGTTTTAACACATGATTATGTCAACTATTGACACTTCGTTATGTCCTTTTTAAAAAATGTATAAACATTGTTAATCAACTATTAAATAATTATTTATTACCCTTATTTTTTTTAACATGTACTATAGTACAACACCTATATTTGAAGAAGACTCCGTCTTCTTATTTTATTTTGTTTTCTGCGTGATATTACACAAGAAGGATTTTTTAAACAACCACGTGTCGCGCAAATAGTTTTGGTATTTTCTAATAGATGTCAGCACTTCCTTGGTCCTCCGTCATGAATGTTCTACCTTGACAAGTTCGCTCGTTTTAGTCACACAGTGCAGTGAAGACATTTAACTGTGTTGTTGGAAGACACCTGTCTTGGTGTATCATAAGGTTTTATTTCTAGTGTTTATTGTACCATGGAAACATAAGACTCACAAATACACGATTTGCTTCGTTTCCTTGATGATGATACGAACTCGGATAGAGAAAATTATTTAGTGAACGATATAAACATGTTTTTAAAGACTAACTTACTTACTTAACTAACTTTTTGTAATAAAAGAGTATAATTTTTAATTCTAAAGGTCTATCTCGTAAAAACATCTAGCAAAATGACGTAGTTTAATTTATAATAAACCCCTTTAAAGGATTAACGTTGATCAGGGTACGCCCAATTGTAATCGTGATCAGCAGCCTTCGGAGAGGCTCCGAACCCCAGATACATGTCTCATCTGTTATAAATATGGTGTTTCCGTTATTTGTAATCATCATACCATCAATCACAAGTAATGGGTTTGAAAATATACATGAATACTTACTGTATTGGGATCACAACGCTATTTGCTATGGATGAATGTTATACCTGTAACAATAATACAACAGTAATAGTAACACATATGATCGAAGAACTACTAAAATATATATTTTTCATTTATATTACAGATAAGTGAAAACCATCATTAATTAGAAACCGAAATGATAATTTACCTGTTTTTTTTTTTTAATTAAGATATTGTTATCGGAATTAAATAACATTTTTAATAGAACTCTTTGTACACTGGGAACATTTAGAATTATTACACTACACGTATTTAAGAGAACTAGTCCTAATCCATTTAAAACATTTATGACCCCAGAAAATAACGTGTGATCACCCCCTCCCCACCCCAGATAACTGCAATATCTTTCCACGTTACGGTAAATATGCTGCAGTTTAATTTTATTACAGGATATTTAGGTAATAACAATCTTTTTGCGTATGAATTCATAATTTTCAACAAGATATATGACAGTGGGAAGAAAATAAAATTGTTTTCGCTGTCACAGGATATATTGTAGTCTTAAATGTAAATTACCTCGTAAACTTGAATTGTTACTCGTAAGGGCAATGAAAGGCTACATATAAAGTACGTGTGAGAGAAGTGAGGGGAAAGAGCACTTCAAGCTTAAAGGGCTGCTTTGTTTCCTCAGGACATCAGGACTGCTCAACAGCATCTCTTCTGAACTTGGTGGCCAAAATGGTTAATGAGTCAAAGATAAAATATTAATGATTTTGTGAAGGTCCATTGCCAGTCGCATACACAGCGCTCTTCAACAATCTTCAGTATTTATACTGCATTGTCTTCATTCACTGAGATCCTTTGTGAGACATTCTTTTCTGGCCTATATGAAGACCCATCTATGACTATATTGGATAACTGTCTCTGAAAAAGAAAATATCTCTCATTCAAGGCCCAGGGCTGACTAAGTTAATTCAGGATGTTGTCTCTATTCTGAGTAAAGCATCGAACATCCAAAAAAATCTGGGGATTGTCGGAAAAGATATACGAGATTGGCCCTCCTCTATGTTCAAGGAAAACTCTATCTGATAGAGATTTGAATTGTTGATGGTAGCGATTTCCTCCCCCCCCCCCACAACTTACGCATGAGGAGAAGTTACCCATAATGAAATTGTTGATAACCAGACCCCCGAAATCACACTCCTCCCTTGTGGCATGGCTCATTGTGTCATCTGTGGTAGAACGAGTTAGACTCAAAAATTATCTCGGGGTTTATGTACATACAGTAATTCTATGTACATGTATAATCTTATTATAAGAAACTACTTGCGGATTCTTAGTCAATCGGAACAGGAACGAGAGTACTGAACAATACTTACCACATAAGCTTGAAGTACGTTTCCTTAAAGACTGTTTTTTTTTTTTTTTTTTTTTTTTTTTTTTTAATTTTCCACAATAATGTGGATGGACTGTGCTTCCCTTGCAATCCTTAATGTGCATTATGTTCAAGTCGTTCCTTTTATGATTTATGGATTTCTTAACAAGGTTGTCCACGAAGAGAAGTGAGAAACTGGCCACATTGCAACAACTACGTGTTGTAAAATATAATCCTCCCAGTTCTTATACAAGAATAGAAAACATTAAATAATGTTTTTTCCAACTTCTGGCACAAACAATTAGATCAGGTATAACATAAAAACATTTACACAGCAACCAAACCCCGATTAACCAATATTTTGGGTTAACCGAAACGATTCTAAGCAAACAAATGTGTTTATGTTTCATTTATGCAAGTAAATAATGCACACCGAAAAACCTATTTTCAAGCCTGAAGACTGTATTGCGAGGTTAACGATTTCGCTAGCAATTAAGCTTACTAGAGTGTGGCTGTAATAGATAGCACAGACCTTACTGACAACCTACTTCTCCAGCCTGAAGTCTGTATTGCGAGTTTGTTGGCTTCGCTAGCAATTTATCTTGTCAGACTAATGGCGGTGTCTAGAAGCATACATTCCACTAGCAACCAATTCACCTTCCTCAAAATATATCGGATAGACATTGGGTTCACCAGCTATGTTTTCTGCCATTTTTAAGACGTTACTGGAGGTAGTCTAACTATTGGAGTCTGAAGCTTTCATTTTTGTATCTAAAACTATATAACCTCATTCAAGATATTTAAAAAATAATTCCAGTTTTCTACTCAATATTTAAAAACTTTGTGTTTTTACTGATATCAAGAATCCATAATTTTGAACATCACTAAAATTTTTCGTATTTATATTATTAAAGGATTTAATATTTATGGTGATTTTAGGAATCTTAATCTATTATATTATATACATGTTCGGTATCAACCAAAGCTCCTACACTTTAGATGTGCCTTTTGTGGATTTAAAACGCCAGGATTATAGGGCTTTCCGGACAGGTTTCATAAATTATAATTTTAATTTTGTACTATCATAAAAGCTGTAGTAAAAACTGTAAACATAAATATAAACATACAATTGTAAACTTGGTTCAGCCACTTACATTATATCGTCTCTCCAGATACAGCACATTAAATACATCAGACAAACAAAAATGGTCGCTTTAAAAATACCAGTTATTAATTTTCAATATTTAAACCTGGTTTTAAAAACTGGGTTCCCATGATCTGTTTAAAGATTTGATTCAAGTTAGTAATCTTGACATGGAAACATTTACAAAAGATGAACAAGTATTTTGATTGCACAGCGACTGAATGGAAACAGCACAAAGACTACTGCTGCAAAGTTCTGCTAATATTGGAAGATACAGTGATACCTCGCTCCCTCTCACCCCTCTGCCACTCCACAACCCTCCCAGACCCCACTACTCTAAATCCCTGATCTCCCAGTCTGACACCTTCATGTCAAAGTAAGCCATGAATTTCGCAACTCCCTAATGACAACATAAATTAACCAGCTACTGACTTTAGCCCTGAACTATCACTTCTTTATTGCCTGACTTTAGACCTGGGCTAACTTTGGTGTAATTAATATTACACTGCCAGATTCACCTCTACATGTTCTAGGTGAACACTAAGTAATCAATCAGAGGAGAATACTTAACGCTTAGCCTCCATAACCTTAATACGGCATTCCCTCCTCAGATGTTGTAACAAAGGTTTTATATTGGGCCTACTCTTAGACATATCACACACTATGCAAGGAACTGGCCTGAACTGCCATATATTCCACAAACCACTAGAAATTTGTTTCATTAAAGGACTAACGGTTAGAGTCTTATTACGTCTATGACGGATAGCCGCTAATGCTTGAGGGTGAAAAACATGTTTGGGGTCAGCGATCTGAGATTCGCCTATCAATACATCATACTTCCACTTATCAATATTAGTTAAAAATGAGTTCAAAGAGGCAGCACCTCGTGTAGGCTCGGAAATTCTACTGTAAAAGTTCAAACTACGTAGCAGATTTAAAAAGTCCTGAGCATCATCCGAACTAAGACATGAGTTAATGTAGTAGTCACACCCAATAACAACTGAGAGGCCCAGTGTGACCAGAAAGCCAAGACACAACTCAAGCAAGTAAATCAATCTTTACTACCTGTCCAAGGGGTGAACGTTACATGGCTAACACCTCGAACGAGACTTCATTGACAATACTAACTGCAAATTCGGCTTACTGCACTTCACTGGAGCGATCAAGGTCCAATGGTGTACACTTAAGAGAAATTCTAACATATACTGCTGCACCATTCCTAGGGGTTTGGTAACAGAAGTAGGCAGGCAAGTCTAGATCAGAAAGACTGGAATAATATACCAGTTCATCACTGGTCATCTTATGTTAAACTACATACAGGATATCACAAAACACTTCAAGATTTTTTACTTATAAAACTTTGCACATTACTTATACAAAACTAGGGATCTTTGGGCTTCTTTTAAATCAAATCAAGATGTGTTTCAAAAATAACTTTTATAATTATTTTAGTAAATTACTTTGCATCCTTTGTCCATACTATTCCTAATCGATTAACACAAACGACCAATAAACCGGTTTCCACGCAGACAGTAACTTTACAACAACAAATGTAAGTGTAAAGACTTAATTAAAATTTAGACGACCTATTATTTTGTGTGGAAAAGAGATAGCGATCTCTGGGTTTCACCATTCTTTAAGTTTTTATTCTCTTCAAAATGAGTGGTCGTTTGAGAGGGGTTTACTTTTAAAAGTTTTAGTTGCCCTGAAAATCCCTCATTTTCGGGGGACGCAACAAATTTGTAAAATCACCAAATGAAGCTTCTTTTTTACATTTCACCAAAACCCAAATGGTTATGTCCGTATATCAAATTTAGAACAGAATAGAGAGGAGGGGTGTCCTGACTTTTTATTCGCACTGTATACACTGCATATACATTATATATATATATATATATATATATATATATATATATATATATATATATATATATATATATATATATATATATATATATAAAATATGTATGCCACTTTTATTTAAGCTTATGTGAAAAACTTTAGACATTGTTAAAAGTGTTTAATAGGGTCCAAGTTGTGAAAACTTTACCAATCCAAGACATAAAACATGACTATAAAACTGTCTTTAACTTTTATAGCTTCATTACTTTGCACGTTCAACAAATTATAGGAACACTGAACTTTAAAGTGTCTCATTTACATTTTAATGTAAATCATTTAATACTGTTGAGAAGTGGCAGCTAACAGAAGTTGGATTAGGCATTTTAAAGGCTATTACTTGATGAGTTTGAAACTTTTATAATTTTGGTGGACGCAGTACACCAATAGGTCTTTTTTACTGGCCACAGGCAAAACCAACGTCTGAATCAAATGTTGCATAAAGTATCTGATTAAGGTAAATCTCTCTCTGATTAATTTGGTTTTTTTTTTTAATTTTAATTTTTTAATTTATTTTTAAAATATAGTTCCTGAATAACAAAAAATATCAAGTAAACCCAAAAATTTAAATGATAAAATTACCATCCTAGCCATGATAGAAATAGTCCAATACGGTGTTTTGTTTTTCTAAACAAAGCAGATGATATATTCAAAAATATGTTCTGATAACTTTTAAAAACGCATCGTTTGTTCGTGTTTCTTATCCAATTTTAAAGCTGTCTATTTTCAGAATCATTCAAAAGCATAACGCAAAACGTCTCTTTCGAAATGTTTCACTTTTTCCCCAAAGGTATGTTTGAATATTTATTGTTATTGGGTATAATACGAGTAGTTTATAAGAATATCAAGTAAATTTTAAGGTTTAGCTGTTATTAATAATTGAGATTCTATAAATAATTAGAGGAAAGACTACTGTTATATTATATACTCAGTTTAATTTACTGTCACAAACGTCTGTTCTACTTTGTCGGGCCGACTATTATAGCACTTATAATCTGTATATAGTATGGTATGGTAATCCTTGTTTGTGACACCTGTAGGCCAACGTCAGGCCTAATCAACCTAACATTGGCCAATCAAAATTGAGCAACACAATGTCTGAGTTGAATGGTACCTATCCAACTCAGACCTGTAACCTATGCTCAATACCAACATACAAAAGGAAGCTTCTAGCATTCCTCGAACCCGAATTGACAAGAAATTCAGCACTGCTGGAAGGCTCACAATCTTACAATTCAATTACTATATTAATTCACAATTCTCTTAATAAAAATATAAAGATTCCTATAAATGATTAAATAATATAGGAAGCATCCTATAGTTGATGAACCAACGTCTTTATGTTAAGGCGAATTAAATTGAAGAATGAACTTTACAAATTAATGAACTATAACCAAGTTACAATGTAAGATCTACCTGTTACTATGTAATATAAATAATTAAAATCCAAAAAATAGTGTTAACAAAAAAGAAATGTATTAAGTTTTACACTGAACCCAAACCAATTAAATGTTGGTATCAGCTGTATGTTCGTATGCCACGCAACATAGGTTTAAAACCAAACCTTTATAAGAATTCAAGGCATTGAAGGGGTTGTGAGAAGCACTCATATAATACAGAAGCTGCATCTGTACAGTATGCTTCATGGAGCAACATAGTTGTTATTCATTTATGACTTAAGGATATTAACTTTTTAATGATTAAATAAAATTATAATTTTTTGTAATGCAAGTTTTCTCATGCACATAAAGTTTTACATTGTTATCTTATTTATTCGGGCTTGATTACAAAAACGGGAAATTGTCTACTTAAAAGTTTGTAATCTTACGTAGAGTAAACAACAATTTTTGGACTTGTTCTGTATTCAGGAATATTATCTTAAAGAGGTTTGAACTTAACATAAGAGAATATTTTATACACCCAAAATGGATTGCACCACTTTGAAAAGTCATAATTTCGCACAAGTTTGTGGTCTTGGTATAACAAAAATTATAAAATGTTAATTAAAATACCATTTTATAATATTTAGTAAGATAAAGTGTTCGATTGGATGTTCGGTTGGGTTTATTTTGTACATTTTCCTAATGATGCCTTCTTGAAATCCACAAAAATAGAAACATTTCTTTCACCCTACGAGGGATTGTACTCATTTCAAGCAGCTTTTAGGGATGTCTCGTAATCAGGTTGGACATATCGGTATTACATTTATACATTGTGTGTATGAAAAACGACTAAAGAGAGTGACTTGTTTATATTTATACAAAAATTTAATTTTGCTAAGTAACATTTAAATTTTACTCTACCTTTTGGTGAAAGGGTGTCATAACCTTGTCATTGAAAAATCATTAAAAAGTATTTGAACTCATAACTCATATATAAACATTCCAATTCTTTTCTTCGACCATTTTTTTTCTCCTAACAATTTAAATTTGACCCCTTAACTAAAATCGCCCAAAAATAACAACCTTATATTTATAAATTTTAATTTTTTCGTTTTATTAGGGAAGCCATTTGGTTGAGCATTAGGAAAACCCATCACTCTTGAGTTTAGAAAAAAATCGTTTATGTATGTCCGCACTATATCTCGAGAAAGAACTATAGAACTAAAACTTTGAATGAATCTTCTATAAAGGCAACATTGAATTTAATGATGGTACATGCACATTCATGGGAATTAGCCGAGCATGTTTGGAACTTATAAATCTGTAGGGACTACCACTGTCTATCTGCCTGGGTCTTAAAAAAAGTTTCCTGACCTTTTGTCCGCAAAATTTTGAGCTATAGACTTGGAAAATTATATGCAACCTCATCGAAAGTTATTTAAGAAAGGAAGTGATTCTGACATTAATATCATAACTCAACCAAAACGGGTTTTAACATGTTAAAATAAGAATATATATCAAATGAATGCACCTGTCATACGAGTGATACAATTTGCTTAACAGCAAAGTTGAGCAGAGTAGCGCCATGAAACTGCAGGCGCTCAGGGGCTGTAGACTCAGTCCTCAACTGCAAGGGCAGGTTCCGTAAAACTTGAAGGGCCGCCGTTGGACTGTCTCAAGTGCCGCCTTTTACAACATATTAGACAATTAACTTCAGGACAGTTTTGTGAGCATGCCTTGATAAATGTTTCCTTCTGCACTTTTCGCTTGTCCCGGTGACCTTCCTGTAATTTTAAGGGTGTAATGGTAGTTTGTAAAAATATAGGAAGCGTCTAGTTTTAAATAGGGGTTTGTACTATCCCCTACGTCAACCTACGTGTACTCTCATCTCTTATTAAATAACAAACATTTTAGTAGCGTAACATACTGGCTTTCACTAGGAATTATTATGACTTGACAATGTTGATTAACCTATTTTTAACCATATATATACTGCTAGTGGAATAGAATAACTGGATTTCGATCATGTGCATCCTTAATGGTAGAAATCTGAACACAAAATTATTAGAACTTGAGTTTACCCACTTCTTCAGTATTCGAACATCCAAGCACGGAAAATGAAACATACCAAATTTCCAAGAGTTATATTAGACGAATCTAAAATTATGCATGAGGCCATGCCTTTGCCCACACCTAAACTGGCACCAAATTCATAATAACTACAGTAAAAATACAACTCAACGCAAATGTTCTGCTGCAGTTGACACTGTAGTAAATGGAGCATATAAGCGTTTAATTGTATCATAGTAAGATTCACGTCATGACTACTCACTGTAGAGGAAGACACCTGGACAGACATTGAGGATGGTGGGGGTTGGAAAGGGGATGAACAGAATTCCTGAATGTATCTGGATATTCCAGGTTTACCAGGTTTTACAAACTTCACATAGAATCTGATTGTTCTAGTATTTATATTATTAAATCTTACTATTCTTAATAGCTGAGTTGTAATCATTCCCTATAAAATGTTGTAACGAGGCAAATTCTTCCGAGGAGTAAAACACAGATATTATGCAGTGGATAAATGTTACGACAGCTAATGGCAGTGGTATGATCGCGATCATCGACGTCATATTAGGAAGCTGTGCATTAATCAGTTGGCCAAGCGATCAGCTGTCTGCATTGTAGCACTGGGAACAGGAATGGAACATCAAGGGAACGAAAGGTTTTGAGGTTATGTTTGCAGTAGCGAGAAGATTACGTTTTATCGTTGTACGGAAGATACCGTATTAATACAAATTATACAACAAAAAGTTATACAAGACAATTGATTTAGAGAAAGAACTGGATTAAGAGCAGCAAGTTGGTGAGTGTTTATTTATGTAGGCTATCCCATGACATAATTTACACCCCACGCTGATACCTAAGTGGCCAAATGTACACGGTTGTACAAGTTAACAAATTTATTAGAGGGCAATATTATAGAAGTTGTCGTTTGGTTCGTCAATCTTTCATTTTAGACATTTCCTAATAACAGAAGTTTTTGGCCACAAGTCTTGTTCCTGTAGGCTGACAATAATTGATTGACCACACTATAGCCTGTTGTATGTTGTAGCAGACCTATCTCTGCATTACCATCGGAAATAAAACCAGTACGTGGGATGTAGAAAAGCATTTTGAGGTTAGGCTAGCGTTTCAAGGGTTGGTAACCCCCCTGGGCAAGCGTAGGACTTTCTTCTATTCACATACGTAGACTCCAACCTGATCTTTTCTTAGTATAAAAGCAATGCTGAATCAAGAATTAATTTGTAATCCTTGCTGTTCATTTTTCAACAGAGTCTTGTGAGATGCTCTCCAGTTACTTACTTGTACAAAGTCGTCTTTAGTATGCAATCTCTTGTCTGAAATAGAGACCGCGGTTACAAAGACGTTTGCAATCAAGACTATGCAAGAAAGGTTATTTCACAGTTTGATTTAAGTATTTTCTAATTACGACGTATCAGCAAAAATATAGGTCTAAGATTTTTATGTTTTATATTACTACGAGAACTAATATGTTCTAATCGGCTTGTTTAGTGCATTGTGCTGAATATCTAACGCCTAAAATTACAAAATTATTATCTAGAAGTTATTCTTGTGATATGGCAAAACCAAGCATGGCTTATAGTTCTTTGCTCTATCCCCCATCCGTTACTGTTAAATTCATTCAAATTATTTTCTGTCAAAAAACCATTACTGTCAATTTAACAAGCAAGCTTTTAAGATGTGTGACCCTAATTTGATACATAACCATTGAACAAATACACTTTTCATTACTTTTTTTTATTTTTAAAAATAATTTGCACAATTCAAAAACAAAAATGAACCCTCCGCCACCCCTCAGTCTTGTGTCACATCCAAGATTGAGACAACTCGTAGACTGTTAATTTTGAACCAGCTGACCAAACGGGGTACACCAAATCATAGTTTGAATACAGAGGGTCTCACATCTGGAAATGTCCTCACATGTTGAAGTTGGTAACTGGACACGAAGTGCAGTATTTTGGAAATACAGGATCTCACACAAATGTTTTTCACATCCCATGAATTCACTTCTCGCTGTTCTTGACTGGACGCGAAGTGAGTGACCGTGGATTTTGTGAATCTCACGACAAATTTCTCCACTTCTCGCTGTTCTTGACTGGACGCGAAGTGAGTGACCGTGGTTTTGTGAATCTCACGACAAATTTCTCCACTTCTCGCTGTTCTTGACTGGACGCGAAGTGAGTGACCGTGGATTTTGTGAATCTCACGACAAATTTCTCCACTTCTCGCTGTTCTTGACTGGACGCGAAGTGAGTGACCGTGGATTTTGTGAATCTCACGACAAATTTCTTCACTTCTCGCTGTTCTTGACTGGACGCGAAGTGAGTGACCGTGGATTTTGTGAATCTCACGACAAATTTCTCCACTTCTCGCTGTTCTTGACTGGACGCGAAGTGAGTGACCGTGGATTTTGTGAATCTCACGACAAATTTCTCCACTTCTCGCTGTTCTTGACTGGACGCGAAGTGAGTGACCGTGGATTTTGTGAATCTCACGACAAATTTCTTCACTTCTCGCTGTTCTTGACTGGACGCGAAGTGAGTGACCGTGGATTTTGTGAATCTCACGACAAATTTCTCCACTTCTCGCTGTTCTTGACTGGACGCGAAGTGAGTGACCGTGGATTTTGTGAATCTCACGTCAAATTTCTCCACTTCTCGCTGTTCTTGACTGGACGCGAAGTGAGTGACCGTGGATTTTGTGAATCTCACGACAAATTTCTCCACTTCTCGCTGTTCTTGACTGGACGCGAAGTGAGTGACCGTGGTTTTGTGGATCTCTCGACAAATTTCTCCATTTCTCGCTGTTCTTGACTGGACGCGAAGTGAGTGACCGTGGATTTTGTGAATCTCACGACAAATTTCTCCACTTCTCGCTGTTCTTGACTGGACGCGAAGTGAGTGACCGTGGATTTTGTGAATCTCACGACAAATTTCTCCATTTCTCGCTGTTCTTGACTGGACGCGAAGTGAGTGACCGTGGATTTTGTGAATCTCACGACAAATTTCTCCACTTCTCGCTGTTCTTGACTGGACGCGAAGTGAGTGACCGTGGTTTTGTGGATCTCTCGACAAATTTCTCCATTTCTCGCTGTTCTTGACTGGACGCGAAGTGAGTGACCGTGGATTTTGTGAATCTCACGACAAATTTCTCCACTTCTCGCTGTTCTTGACTGGACGCGAAGTGAGTGACCGTGGATTTTGTGAATCTCACGACAAATTTCTCCACTTCTCGCTGTTCTTGACTGGACGCGAAGTGAATGACCGTGGATTTTGTGAATCTCACGAAAAATTTCTCCACTTCTCGCTGTTCTTGACTGGACGCGAAGTGAGTGACCGTGGATTTTGTGAATCTCACGTCAAATTTCTCCACTTCTCGCTGTTCTTGACTGGACGCGAAGTGAGTGACCGTGGATTTTGTGAATCTCACGACAAATTTCTCCACTTCTCGCTGTTCTTGACTGGACGCGAAGTGAGTGACCGTGGATTTTGTGAATCTCACGTCAAATTTCTCCACTTCTCGCTGTTCTTGACTGGACGCGAAGTGAGTGACCGTGGATTTTGTGAATCTCACGACAAATTTCTCCACTTCTCGCTGTTCTTGACTGGACGCGAAGTGAGTGACCGTGGTTTTGTGGATCTCTCGACAAATTTCTCCATTTCTCGCTGTTCTTGACTGGACGCGAAGTGAGTGACCGTGGATTTTGTGAATCTCACGACAAATTTCTCCACTTCTCGCTGTTCTTGACTGGACGCGAAGTGAGTGACCGTGGATTTTGTGAATCTCACGACAAATTTCTCCACTTCTCGCTGTTCTTGACTGGACGCGAAGTGAGTGACCGTGGATTTTGTGAATCTCACGACAAATTTCTCCACTTCTCGCTGTTCTTGACTGGACGCGAAGTGAGTGACCGTGGATTTTGTGAATCTCACGAAAAATTTCTCCACTTCTTGCGATTGTGATTATTGAGGCCCGGCTGGTTTGTCTAATTTCAGCTTAAAGGGGCTGGACAATGAAGTGGTGTTTATAACTTCAACTTTGAATTTAGAATGAATTTTTAAATAAGTATCACTATGGTAACAAATTTATTTAATTGTTTGAAATATTAGTTTGGAACTTAATTCTCTGACTAATCATACTAGGAATTTAACCAAATTATAACCTTCTGCAAGTTTTTAGATAAAAACAACATTTGTCTAATAAGAAATATAAATTATGACATAAAATTTCATTAATACATACTGTATTCCTTATGTCCTAAGATATTATTAAACTGCAGTGAATTGAAAATATCAAAGTGAACTAGTATAAAAAACAGTGATATAAGAATGAAAGATAAAATTTTTTGTTGTTACACATCAGTATACCAGTACGTTATGCTACAGTGGGGTCAGCATTGCTGTGTTGAACGTATTCACAGAAGAACTATACAACTTTGATAACGGTATTGGGTAGTACACGCTCTTATCACTTAACCTCGGAATCTGGGAGCGGTGAACAAAACATTTACTCTGTATTTTAGGAAATATAGTAAGATAGAGTATTTAACACTTTAATTGAACAACAGTATTTTGACACTTACAACCAATAACTTACGAACGGACGATATTTAATTTGAGAAAACGATGGTTCAATGTCCCAAACTCAACAACATGGGTTACCACTGGGTTAAGATTATGTTCTATTAGGTCACGTTTCCAGCAAAAATACGCATGATGAAATGAAGGCAACATGTTCAGTGCCGAGCCTGTAAGCAATGCTTACGTCATACAGAGGTGCCATCAAACTCATAATTGTCACACCGAATTCATGATATAATACTGTGTTGTAGCTGATGGATATTCAAACGTAACATAAACTAATCTTACCTAACCTAACCTAACCATACCTAACCTAACCTTACCTAACCTAACCTAACATATCAAACCTTACCTAACCTAGCATAACATAATATAACCTACCCTTCCTAACCTAACCTTACCTAACCTAACGTAACCTGACGTAACATAATCTACCACAACCTAAACTAATCTAACCTGTACGTGAGGTTATCATCCACTGACCCAATTAGAGGCCATATATAAAGGTGCTTTTCTTATGATGCTGGTTAAAATTTGGCACGAATTGCCTTGTTTTACACTGAGGAAAGACGCCAAATCCGAATATGGACTGTCAAAGAGTAAACTACCTATGTATACGGCAAGTGAAGATATTGTGGTAAGTAGTTCCATGATGCGAAGTAGTCTACTGTCAGTATAGAGACAACCAGTCATTAAGATTGGTTCTCATTCAGAAGTAAAATTTCAAGAACACAAATATCGTCTTCTTGTTGGTTGTGCATTAAAACTTGGTGCAGAATCTGATCCTTTCAGAGTAAAGAATCCTTAATATATTGTCAAAATTTAATTTATTGACTTCTTAGAATATTCACCAAAAGTTTTTTCTACTCTAAGGCAGTTTTGTGATGAATTCAAAGAGAAAAAAGATTATGAACTAAACTACAGGAAATTTGTGCAGTAGGTCCGCTCATTCACTCCACGTATATGAGTTACATATTGGAAAAATTAAAAGGGACTTATTTCGAATCAGCTCTTTACCTTTACCTGTTGATGTATCGTTCTTCATTTTTTTCACTTATGTAGCTTGGAATGTAAAAAGATAATGAGGTACTCACTTTTATATTCACACAATTTCGTGTCTCAAAGACAGTGGAGGTTGAACAAACCTCAAAATACCGGAACCTCTATTGTAGTTAGAAACATCTATTGACTTACTTTATTGGTGTAAATAGTTTTCTGTTCCTTCGTATTTGTTTGACTGCAAATACATTATAAAAAATAAACGCTCAGTAGGGAAACAACTATTACGGTTTACTATACGATGAAATAATAACTCTGTGGGCGGGTCGAGAGCGATATTGCTGTGGCGTGCAAATATGTACGATAATAAATAGCACGGTGGTTGCGCACACGCAACCAGCACATATTGTCCGTGCGGCGCGGCGGCCAATAATCTATAGAGGGTTGTGGTTACAGACAGTCCGCGCCGCGCCGCTCCAACAGCGATTGATTCCGTGCAGTAAACATTCGGCCCATATTCCGTGACCGCTTTCGCTACAGATGTAATCAAAATGTCCACATTACGTGTTCTCTCACTTTCTCGACTTATCTTTCTATGTTTAAAGTTCCAACTCAGAAAGCGGCAAACTCTTAGGTTGTATATGAAACAATAGCTCATTAAAACACGAGATAACAAAAATTACAGTATCAGCATAAATAACATTCGGAGTGCCGATGGTCGAGCTGTCATGTCGTTGGACTTTGGGTCCGAGTTAAAGATAGCGCAGGCTCGAATCCTGTCTGTGACCGTTGCGCTTTTTATCAGTACAATCAATCTCGTACTGTATCGACTCTCCCCCTTATTCTATTTGATAAGATCCTCGGACAGGCCAGTGTCCCATGAGGACGGACAGAATAAGGCTTAAAAAGGGGATCGGCCTCTCCTTTAAAAAAATCAAGTACTGTATAAAAGTGAAACGAGTTTCTATTAATTTGAAACCTATCGGAAACTGTCCGTGTCATGCTATCTTTTTGAAAAGTCTGAAACAAATTTGTTCAGCGCGAAATTAAAACAAACACTGCATTTTTCATCAGTACCATCAATATTGCTTGTATTAACTCTCCTCTCCTTATCCTGCTTGATAAGATCCTCGCACAGGCCAGTGGCCCATGAGGACGCACAGAATAAGGCTTAAAAAGGGGATCGGCCTTCTCCTATAAAAAAATCAAGTACTGTATAAAACTAAAACAAGTTTCTATTAGTTTGAAACGTATCGGGAACTGTCCGAGTCATGCTATCTTTTTGAACAGTCTGAAACAAAGTTGTTCAGAGCGAAGCCAAAACAAACCTATATGAACAGTTGTGCAAAACTCAACTCTCATTGCCTAGAAGAGGTTTCTACAGAACCTGTCTTTGTTTACAAGGTACTTATTGGTTTTTGTGCACTTCATCGCAATACCCTTCGTCTATTAAAATCATAACATGATCGGATGTTGGTTTGGTTTATTCCTCCACCCTGTACGTTATTAACACGTTTCACTTTGGACAATCCCAAAATTTCTTCTGAAAATCATTCTGAACCACTTTGCCCTTGAACTGACATCAACGGGGTAGATTTTAGTAGTGTTTAGTTTCCTCCACACATACTAACTATACACATACATTGTATAACTTCCACCATTGTCCACTAGTGTCTAAGTACATACGTATATTTTAATAGCTTATCGTTTTGTTTAACTTTCCTTATGAGTACAAAATGTAACGAACATTTTTAAATCACCATGTACATCACTAAGATTGCATCGTTTAGTATTTACTTTTAGATGCTCCTAAAGATATTGTAACTTTTGTTGTGATACAAAACCAGTTACGTTATGTTTCATGATCTGCTATCTGATCTCTTCCTCAGGTGGATAAGTAACTAACTTGAGAAACACTTAGATCAGGAATCACACCAAACTTGTTGTGTGTCAACTCCGTGGATGCTGGAAGACACGCAATTAATAAAACAAACACTAATTATTATAAACGGAACTACATAATACAGGCCACAACAGAACTGCACTCAATAACCAACCACTGACAACCGGTTGTTTTTTTACGTAGATTTTAATTATGTGTTGGATTAGTTATTCAGTTTTATACCTATACAAGACTTTGAGTACTTGTCATGCACATTTAGAAATCCCAAATAAAGCTGTTTCACATTCGCAAATTATTACACTTCAGATGATATACGCATATACCTAGTATTGGTACTAATAGAAGCCTTGATTTTTTTAAACTGCTAAAACAAAAATGGAATAGTTTACAAATACTGTTATTTAATTTACAAGTCCTCATATTCGTATTAAATTGCACCGCAGAGTCATAAACCCACTTGGATTGGTTTAGCAACAATTAACTTATTTATTTCATTTAGTATTACTTGTACCATTGTACTGTGTGGGCATTAGATACAATTTAACTATTAGAATTTGTTAACAATATTTTCAGGTTTGAAAACATTTGCGAAGAAAATATGAATCAAATTTAATGAAAATTCTTAATCCAAACAGTGAATAAAAGGAGGGATAAAAAGCTTAGTCAACAATCAAATCAAACGGATGAAAGGCGTGTTTTATGTAAAGATAGAAGCCTTTCACAAACATTGTTAATGATTACAAGGCTGCTTACAAGATTCTACTTTAAAATACTGTTTAATCCAATACTTCCTATCCTTTATCCGTTTCTTACGAACATACCACTGATCATTTTCAGTTGTGACTTTTTGTCGAACATTTCTCAAACTCCAAACAATGCGACTGAAGATCTGTCAAAAGTCTTAGTTTTAAAACAGCGCTATTGAATTCAATTATATTATTTGTAACAATAATATATAATTAATTGATATATATATATATATATATATATATATATATATATATATATATATATAATTAATATATATGTTAATTGGGCCTTAATAAATGCTACAGGTAGAAAAATACAAAATACCATTCGAGCCTAGTTTACTGTAATGTCCATATCCCTATGGAATAAATATTACAGTTTGAAATACAGTGTATTACATAACAAAATACCATCTGAGCCTAGTCTACTGTAATGTCCATATCCCTATGGAATAAATATTTCAGTTTGAAATACAGTGTATCACATAACAAAATACCATCTGAGCCTAGTCTACTGTAATGTCCATATCCCTATGGAATAAATATTTCAGTTTGAAATACAGTGTATCACATAACAAAATACCATCTGAGCCTAGTCTACTGTAATTTCCATATCCCTATGGAATAAATATTGCAGTTTGAAATACAGTGTATCACAAAACAAACCACCACCTGAGCCTAGTCTACTGTAATGTCCATATCCCTATGGAATAAATATTGCAGTTTGAAATACAGTGTATCACATAACAAAATACCATCTGAGCCTAGTCTACTGTAATGTCCATATCCCTATGGAATAAATATTGCAGTTTGAAATACAGTGTATCACATAACAAAATACCATCTGAGCCTAGTCTACTGTAATGTCCATATCCCTATGGAATAAATATTGCAGTTTGAAATAAAGTGTATCACATAACAAAATACCATCTGAGCCTAGTCTACTGTAATTTCCATATCCCTATGGAATAAATATTGCAGTTTGAAATACAGTGTATCACAAAACAAACCACCACCTGAGCCTAGTCTACTGTAATGTCCATATCCCTATGGAATAAATATTGCAGTTTGAAATACAGTGTATCACATAACAAAATACCATCTGAGCCTAGTCTACTGTAATGTCCATATCCCTATGGAATAAATATTGCAGTTTGAAATACAGTGTGTCACATAACAAAATACCATCTGAGCCTAGTCTACTGTAATGTCCATATCCCTATGGAATAAATATTGCAGTTTGAAATACAGTGTATCACATAACAAAATACCATCTGAGCCTAGTCTACTGTAATGTCCATATCCCTATGGAATAAATATTTCAGTTTGAAATACAGTGTATCACATAACAAAATACCATCTGAGCCTAGTCTACTGTAATGTGACAAACGGTTCCAGGCGCTTCATACATCATCCACAGAAAAGCTTATTCCGGTACTCAACACGGTGATCAATAATCCGCTGCTTAATGCTAAGGTGTTTACTGTAACACTTCCGTGGAAACCGGATATTTCTTGTATTTCTGTAGCTCCCAGATAATATGTAATATTTTAACACTTTTTGTGACTAAATATAAAAAATTCATTTTCCATGTTAAGAATCTAACACTAAATTCGAGAATGTCTGCCACTTTAGTGTTACTGTATTAAAATAAACACATTCTTTAAATCCATCATTGGCCCATTGTGGTGTAAGTTTACAAATACGACTGTAAGTTTAAATTATTAATTTCATTGACACAACTGTCTAAACAAGCACCACTAGATTTATTTATTAGAAAGTTTGTTTATTTTGTGGTAAATCAATGGTTTATCAATGGTAAATTATTGGAAAATTGTGTATTTCCCTATAATTTGTTTTTCCATAAGAAGAGCTCCTCCTTCTATAAAATCTAAATGTACAGTAGTTGTAACAAATTCTCACATCACATGCGTTTTTCACATTTACTTCGCATGTGATAAAGTCTTCTTATCTTATAAAACATTGACTTATAAAAGAAAGAATTTATACTTCTAAATATAAGGCAGGGGCGTATGTAAGAGAAGGCTCAAACTCCTCCCGCTGAAATTTCAAATAAATATTAAATTGAACCTGGCAGATTTTTACTCTCAACCGAAAGTGCTATCATCGCTTATTTCAATCGGGGCTCATAATTAATTTCCTTAAACAAATCTATTATGAATGGCGCAACAGGATCTTTTAAAATTATTTATCCGCCTGTGTGATAACTCTATATAGAAAGGTCAGAGGCTTGAAGCTTGGTATATGGGTTCGTATTGGTCTAAGGAACAATCGTATTCGATTTGGGATCATAGAGTCAAAGGGCAGTCAGTACGATAACTCTTGCTAGAAATGTCGTAGGAATTTGAAAAATGGAGTATAGGTCTTTCTTGACTCAAGGAGAACTGTTTTTTTGTGTGAAGAGATCAAATTAAAGTTTCAGATAAGTTTTTTCATATCTACTTAAATCTCGATAGAAAGGTCCTGCAGATTAGTAACTATGTACTTAGTACCCTCTTGATTCAAGGAAAAACTCCATTCATTTGGGGTTTAAATGGTAAAAGCGCAGTCCACCCGCCTGCCTATTCGTCTCTACGATAAATCTTTCGTTACGATCTATCGGGGCCTTCGATACTCCGATTTATCGGTTTATTTGGCTTCGGATTTTTATTTATCTCTCAAATATTTTAAAGTGAAAATCCTTCCAATTACGAAGGCATCAAGACTTACGTAAGTATATACGTTATTCTTACATGTCTGTGCTCGTGCTGTATCGTGTCAGTGGTATAATCTATCTCAAAAATGTCAGTATATCCCCGTTTATCCAAATGAACTGGAACCGGAAATGATTAAAAAAACAAAAATGATGGGAAAACCGGGAATACAGTGTGAACACAATAGTATACAAATATTGATATTTTATTTGTTACAAATATAGCAGTAAGTCAATTTATTATTTCGTTTTACAGAGATTTATTATAGAGAAAACAAATAAAATTATAAATGAAAATGAATGTTGTATCCTGTGATTTCAGTGTGTTATGTTTGTATACCTTTGGTACTTGCTCCGGGAAGTAGCGAAGACGTTTCAAGGCCATTTCGGCCGAAGGACTGTCGCTTAAAATAAGCCGGTCTAGCTGGCATCAGTATGAGTCATGACATCTTCCGGTTCTTCATGATCAAAATCGTTTTTAATGTTCTCTGTTACCGTTGAAAAGCAAGCCGTTTATACAGTTTTACGTCGGTGATCGATTCGATGCTATTGTTGATCTGAAACCGATCATTTACATCTTCCGAGTTTATCATCAACCTATATTAGGCCCGCTACAACATTGCTCGTCTGCTATTATGTTATGCGCATAAGTTTGTACGCCAAAGATGTGCTAACAAAGGTCTGGTACGTTTATTTATTTGGTCTATAGAGCATTTTCATTTCACATAAACATTTTACGTAAAAGAGCTCGTATAACGAAATCCTTTGAAAATTCCTAAAGAACTAATATTTCATTGATTTTTACGTTGACTGACGGTGTTCGCTGTTGGTCCTTATTTATTGAAATATGTACCGTAATGTGATAAATTTCTGTTTATCACGCAACACCCAATATGATTCTGCCAATACTCGGAATCTGGAGTAGAACCTGAAGGTCCACTGTTTTGGACAATTATGCCTTTCTAGCCCCTGTTGTGGCAGCTTCCTAGAAACAATGTTCTATATAACACTCATATTATACACAATTTGCAAGTGGTAGGCTTCTGCCAGGATTCCATGAGCCTAACTCAGTGAATTCGGTACAAATATCTGAAAAGAACACATTATACCTAAAGATTGGCCAAAGCTGTTTTTAACATTGTACAATAAAGAAAAGAATATAAAGCGGGCCACTAGCATTTTCAAAAGCGACAGATTACATTTCCATCTTTTAAAGTGTGGCACCACTGGAGCGCTCATTTCCGGCGTAACGCTGCAAAAGACAGACGGTCTGACGGTTGGAAAGCGTGTCACGTCCGCAGTTGAGCGGAAATTCATGTAGCAAGCAGTGCAGCCACCTGTACAAGGGTTTTACACTCAACTTGTATTCATTGCCAATTCTCCTAGCTCTCAAGATCTTAGAAAAAACATACTTCCTATATAATGCATTATAGTTATACAGGATTCTGTTTTTAATTTAATGTATCGTCAATGTACTATTTTAATTTACAAGAATGTATAAATAATAGGGGCGATCACTTTTCAATTCATCCTCCGCAAAAAGATTTCTTATATGAACGCAATACAAATTGCAGCAGGTACAATGAGCAACAAGCACATTTCATGCTTGTGCTGATTGTTGAACAAATAAATGGAAGCCAGAAGAAATCGCTCCGAGAACTAAAGCCTCTACCGACTAATCAGCAACGAGTTCTTTTCGGTACCTCCTTTTCCATACAACATAGATGATTGTACCAGCATTACATTTACTTTTTTACACGCACGTGCCGATTGTTGAACAAAGAAATGGAAGACAGCAGCAATCGCTCCGAGAACTAAAGCCTCTACCGACCAATCAGCAACGAGTTCTTTTCTGTACATCCTTTTTCATAGAACATAGACGATTGTATCAACCGCTATAAATATTACTCTAGCGGAATTTTCGGACTTAATTACTCAGCTCATAACCTAAATTTAAATGCAATTCCATCCATTTTTGCTATTTGTATTACGTCACAACACACTATAAAAAGGATTGTATTTTATCTCTTTTTTATCTCTTTTTTCTCAGTTTAAAGGTTTGATAGCCCAAACACGCTAAAGCTACAATGCTTTCACAACCACATCAAAACTAAACAGTGCACGATTACGATTGTTTGTAAACACCGGCTGTAATATCCTTTGTCGTGAGGTTTTTGCTGTTGTCTCTATACATTGCGCTACTGTGTATTGCGTGGTTGCTGTGTTTAGAATAAATTACTGCGTCTACACACAATGTCAGTTAAATCTAACAGGGGTAGGGTACGATTGGTATATCGAAATCGGTACACGATATTACTTAATCATAACCATCGATATAATCAATCGATACTGATTAATTATTTTGAACTATTAACTTAAATAATCTATATCAACAGCTGTAAACGCTCTAAAGTAATACAAGTAGGATAATATTTTAATTTTACATAAGTAAATCTGATTATTAAAAATGGCAGTCAATTTTAGAAAACTACACGATATTGCTTTTTCCTGGCTTTAACATGTTGGACTCGTACCGAAAAACCCATTATGTGAAATTTGTGGGAAAGAAACAACTGTAACTGTGACAGGAGTAAATATGGTCGTCTTCAGTTTTCCTAATTTTGGTTATAATAATTTGTTTGACCACTGTAAATATTAAATGCATATTTTAATTTAAAACATGATTGTTATTGAGGACTATAGGTAGTTTTATATCGATTGATAGTCTAGGATTTGAGATGCGAATATTAGGTATCGATGACTATATTCTTCGATATAAAAAAACCGGGTCCGCTTATCGTACCCTACCCTCTAACAGATTAGAGATTTGTAATGCCTAGTCACTGTATACTTTTAAGAAGTTCATTAGAAGGAACCAATAATAAAAAAGGGCCCCCACCGTTTTCTTCCTTTTGGCCGCCATCTTCTGTCTGCCGAGACCTATTTGCCTCTGATCAGTTAGTTCTATGTGGTTTGTCGGTAAGTGCAGTATGATTTGTTTATTTTAACCTCGATTGTAGTTATGTTACTTATTCACCTGAAAAAGAGATCAGATTGAAAATTTCGAAACATAGTGCTACTGTTTTGTTTTTTGTTTTTTTTTTCTATATCTTAAGGATGACAAATATTAGGAAAAATTAGTCAACTACACAAACCCATCGAAGTACAAAGCAACACCACATTTCATACACGCGTGCAATGTCCTATTCAAACATCTGGTTTTGTGAATAGGATACAATTTGTAATGTTAGTAATATCTAATATTTAGTATCACCCACTAGTAATACCCTATATGAGAACTGTTCATGGAGAACTGTTTCCAATCTTGTTTTACATTCCATTATGGGTGGTTAGTTCGCAATAAGTTTTTTCAAGCTGTCATCTTACCTGCCCCCCTCCCCCCTGTATGAATCAAGTTAAGAAGTAACTTTCACGTTTTTTAACTTTCTGCATTGTATATTTTTATCAAAAAGTAAAAATTTTTAATAAGTATCCGTTACTGTAATTTAACAATTTGGAAATAAAATGTGAATGCGGGAATATATTTTAGTCTAATCAGTGGGACTTTCAATAAATAACTCTAATTGCAGGAAATGGCTGTAATTAATGAAATAATTTATAAACTTGCAATCAATTAGTTTATACAAAGAAAAGTCAAAGCTTTTAGCATTGACAGCATACAAATAGAATTATCATCACAAACCATATCCATTTGCATGATTGACGCAGCCATTACGTAAACAGAAAATGTGGCTTTTATCACCGCGCCAATGTGTATGTGTAGACGTTCTCATTTAACTTCACTTACAAGGTGTGTCACTTGGCCTATAACACAGCTGTAATATGTGTGGCTATTCAATTCTTCGTAGTACCTCAATCTACCTGGCTATGAAGATTTGTTAGTTTTTGTCAAGCGTTAACAAGTTGCTGTATTCATATATTTCTAGCAATTGTTTGATAATCTATTTATATTTCACAAAACTTCCAGACAAATATTAAATAACTTTGTTTAAAACTAATTCTATCTTTGGAGGCAACCAAAGTTTTGTGGGAAAGTTACTTTTAGGTAGATTACGAATTCGCCTATTCTTTTGTGTCTTAGCCAAATCTCTTGTTTTTATCATGCCGATCATATCCGTAGTTGATAATAGATCTTATTTTTGTATCGCTTTACAAATATCACTACTTGAGTAGAGAGTGGCTAGATCACAGACGGGGAGCAGGTAGGAGACAACACTTGCAAAAGAAAAGATAGAATAACTATTTTATTATTTTAATTATGAAACGAAGGTCGTTGATGCCTAAGGCATTCCATTAATTTCTTATTTTTCCTTTTACGTTTAATTCAAATGTATGTTGCTTGTAACAATTTAAACATTTCCTTGCAGCTTCTTTTAATCAATTACCCTACATATACATTACGTAGTTTAGTTCCACTGTGACTACAATGTAACAGTTCCAAATAAACAAAATAAAATGTACACAAAATAATCAATAAATGACATTGCACTCACTACCTATTTTTTGGTTTTGCTACAACTCAACGCGTGGATGAAGAAACCAGAAATAGTTAATGAGTGCAATATCGTTTATTAATATATTTTTGTGTCATTTTATTTTTGTTTTATTGGCGAAAACGTTTTTAAATATCCGTAACAGTGGGAAACGAATATATTGCTAGAAGCAAATTATGCTAGAGGTATAAATACTCGTAGTATTAAATGAAGGAGAAAGTTCCATCCGTTACTTTCTTTGCTGAGTTCAACTAGACCCTCTTACGAACTGAAACATTTGGAACGATTTGTTTCAGAAGTTCGGGTATATCTTGTAAACAGTAACTAACTGGAATGTTTGATACAGTGATCGTGAGTTCCAATATTATTATTTTTTTTTATTTGAAATTATCAATTTTTGTATAAATAAGCATTCATTTTCCCTACACAGAACTAACTATTTAACATATGCGTTGTTGTGTAACTCGTTTTTTAAGTTTCTTTAAGTTCAAAAAGCCTATTACAATTACAGTTTTAAACTATGTATAGAAATTAAACAAATCTATTAAATGTAATACAATTTATATGTATTTTAAAGTGTAAGTGAATATTTCTTAAACGTGAATTAAAGGGAGTCAAACTCCCTGTTGATACATGGTGTAAGTAAATATGTTCAATTCCATTAATACTCCAATCCCTATATCAATATTATGCAGTATGTATAAATTTAAAATAATTGTTATAACAAACCCTTTCCTATCTACTTTTGGAACAGGTTCAACTTACCACATCGCCTTAATTCTCATTTTCAATTTTTTTCTTTTCGATTCTGTTAATGTGGTACAATTTCAGGAGAGTGTGAGTATAACTTTCTGTTTAGCGTTAACATAAGGAAACCCAAATGTTTGTCTACAACAAAATTGTAACAAATTTAGAAAAAAATCCCAATGATAATGCGCCATACAAATTTAGGTGACAAAAAGTTATTAAATTAGTATTTAATATCTTTTTAGAAAATTCTAATAACATCTGGGTTTTAACGTTTATTTTGAAGGAATGCAAAAGTGTTGAACACAAAATCCTTCTGTGAAGCACCGTAAAGGTTATTAAGAACGTTTTCCACCCTGTATACTTTCACAGAGATAGCGATCTTTTGAAACCTCGTCGAATAGCGTTCTGCTACACAATGAGTGTCGGCGCTAAAGTTGTGTTGCAGAGAAGGGGTATCTCACTTTTGTATTTCCTCTCTGCATGCCGACGTCATAAATATGTTCATATGCTTTTCTTTGAAAGTAAAACGAATGAGAGTGCTGTATTATTTTAATTTGCATAACTCGACGGGATTTTTCTGAAAAGAACTGAAAAAAAGAAGAACTTACTTCTGATTAAATTATGTAACTTACTCTGATAACGTAAAATCGTAGTAATCATCGTTATGGAAACTATAATAGGAAAGGTAGGATTGGGCAAGACATGATGAGTTTGTGAGTTACGACGAGGCACGATGAGTCATGGCAAGCCACAATAACGTACAATGATCCCCCTCAACAAGTTACAGTGAATCGCCATGACAAGCCACGATGAGTTACGGCAAGACACAATGGGTCTTTACAAGGCACGATAGCCTACAATGATCCACCTCGGCAAGTCATAATGAACCAATATGAGCCATGACAAGCCACGGAAAGCCACACTGAGTCATGACAAGCCACGACAACCTATAATAATCCACCTGACATCACAACAAACCACGACTAGCCTCGTTGATCGAAAACGACCTTCCACGATGAATCAAGTTAGTAATATTGTCAATGTTAGCAGTACCTATACTAACTATCAAATGATGACTTAATGATGAATAAGTATTTATTTTTAAAATCATAATCATTTACGATAACTGTCCTGAAAACATAAAAGCTACAGAAGATACACATTGAGCCGGGGCTCAGTTTGGACAATTTATTTTTTTGTCTTACCTTTCCCACCTCGGCCACTCTTATCAGTCGGTGGGGGAGTCACTCCGTCAAGTATTGATTTTCTGCCTGGTTGGACTGTTTGGTTGAGGTCAGCTGGTTGACCTTGACTAGTTTACCGACCAGCTGTTCACCGGCACCGGCTACTGTTCGGAGCGGTCAGACACGTTCGGAGAAGCTACTGTGTTTCTGGCTGTTCTCTGCTCTTCCCGTTTCCCCATGGCTGGCTAGCTCCACTACTTTCGGCAGGTAATTGTCTCTCTCACCCTCTTAACTTTATTTTGTTGGCGGGTTTTTCTCTCCTACCCAGACACATATTTTCGTAGCTTAGTTAATAGTAGTTTATATATATTTTGTAACTTGTGTTCCTCGTGCACGTTGTTCGTGTCGCAAAATGTTCTTTCCTGTCTATCGTACGTCCTAAATTTGTTAATTTTTTAACTATGCCAGTTAAGTTTATACTTTCGCTCTTGTGCTTTCTAACTGATCCGTTCGGCGAACGTAAATTATTTATTTAGTAATCACCTTGTTTTATTTAGTGTAAGCGAGACGGTACAGACTTTGCTAATTTCGTTACCTCGTGTTTTGTGTTGCGTGCAAAATTGGGTGGCAACATTAATGATTTTCATTTTATTGGTTAATTATTTAATTGCCTTATAGTAGCGTGAACGGATTATAATTTAATTATTGTTATCTGGGAAATAATGTTCTGTTATTATTTGTAAATTATATAATTATTATTAGGCCTACCTTACAATTAATATTTCATAATAGAATGTAAATTATTATAATATTATAATAGAATGATTAAAATACAGTGAATTATTGTTACAAGTAAATGTAATCACGCTGAATAATTTAGTATGGCTGTTCTAGCCTATAAGTAAATGTTTATATATTTGAAAATTTGTTTTGTACATAATATTTAATATTGTCACCAAGTAGTGTATTTTATAATACTTGGTGTCTTGAGTTATTTTTAGGAAATAGTCTTTGATACTTAAAAGGTACTGTTAGTTACAGATGGTTATTTTTAGTTGTTAAATTTAAATATTTTATATATACTTTGTGGCAAACATAATTAAGTTTTTATTATTTCTCAGGTTACAATAACATTTTTCTAAATATCTACTGGTTATGTTGGGATTCATTAGGGTCCCCGTGAGTGCCGTCAGCGGGACTGGTGCGGCGAGTCTGCCCAATGAAACCACTGAAACCAAAACTGAATGCCCCGTGCCCTGCCAGCGCTCCTGTACCGGCATCCAACCGGAGTGTATGTGCTCATATTCATTTCATCTGGAACAAGGTTGGATCCAAAATGTTTTTTTACTTTTCTTATACTGAACTTGCGAGGATTGGGGTGCAGGGAGCGCTGCCAGATATTAGATCTGGAGGAGGGCCAGTGTTAAGACTAGTGTGTATTTAGTTTAGTTACATGAATTGAAGGGGAGGATTTCATCTTTAATTCGGATTCGTGGAGGCAACTAAGCCCCCGCCTCCTTCGAAAATCGGCTTTAAATATTTTTTGTACTTTTTTGCTACAAACCTGAAACCAAATTACTTTTTAAAAATAGTGGGCCTAGAAATTCTACAACCTTTTCCCTCCCCTCAGTTCATAACACTTACCAGTTAAACATAATTTTTCCTACATGCCGTACCTGAAATTGTTATTTATATATCAAATCTCTATATTATATTATTTATTTATTATGTTATTATTTCTATTTATTATGTTATTGTCTATATTGGAATTTTATCTTTTGTTATTTAGTTTTTAAGTTACGCGGTGCACCGTGGTGCTGAAGTAATTGTATTTTTGTATAAAAATGTTCACCACCTCTTTAATTATAAATCATGTTCTCGAAGTCTTGTCTCTCTTTGTCTCTCTTCCCACTAGTGGCATGTGGTTTTTTTATGCTTTGCTCCGAGTTTGGGGAGGGGCGCGCTTCCGAGACCTCCTGTCTATTTCGCTTACTCGGGACAACATGTAAATATTTCATCGGTTATTGGTTAGAATAAGTATTTATTTTAAAAATTATAATCATTTACGATAACTGTCCTGAAAACATAAAAGCTACAGAAGATACACATGTAAATATTTACACTATATTTAATAGGTATAGCTTCAGTGAAGGTCGAGTCCCGCTGCAATTCGTAAGGTACCAGTAGTTATAAACTTCTGAACACAAAACTACTTGGCCTATCACATCATCTACACTCTGAGTTTACAGTAAACCATGCTCATAGAATTCTAATCTCTACTGTCTTCTGTTAACCAGCTAGTGTCCACCAAGGCCCTAAAATTCTGCAATCCTTATCACCGATGGATTAACGCCGTGTCTGAAAGTTTTGGATAGTGCAGTATAATTGGTCAGGAAGTTATACGTATTGGTTTATCAGAACATTAGGAGCCTTCAACTTTTATATTCTGGTCTATGAAAACCATCAGCTAGTAAATGACATCAACCTCTAAGAGATCCCGGCATGTGGGAGCTTTTGGCCTGTGGGATATTTGTTTGAACTGGTCATTGTCTTTCCACAAGTTATTTTCATAAGTACTTTTTTCCATTACCCATTCCCCCATTTTTTCCATTCCCCACCTTATAAACTATAAAAGATAGCCAACGAAGAATAGGAATTAAATTGTCTATTCTTTCTTAACACGTTAATTGTCTTTCATGTTACATATTTACCATAAATTGGTTCAACTATCTTCCTTATCCGATTGAGTCCTTACATAACGTAGCCAAACAAAAAACTAGGTGTTAGCTCTTTTTCAGTGTCAGCAGGTTTTATCAAAAGGAAAAGATATGTTGTAGATTTCCCATGATCCCTTATGAACTGTATGAATGATGGCGAGTATGTGGAGGAAAGAGCGAGTCAGGGGGTGGGGGAGGGACACAATTCCAGGACTTAATGAGATACTCGCCCTGTAGCGACAGACAATCAGCGACAACGACATGCCGACATGAGCTGATCGTCTCTGGCGCTGGCGACATGAACCTCATCATTAAAATTAGAGCACGCGTGTGTAATAAAATTAAGTATGTAGACGTTCGTAAACAGTTTGTGTGCCAATTCCATTGCACAATTTTCCTGGAATGCGTTTAACAATTGTTTGGAATGGAAAAGTCCTTCAATAAATGTTAGTTTAGTCATACTCTGGGAATTTGGGAGGATTAAACAAGTGAGCCTCTTTAACGAATTCAGAATATAAACGCTGAAGTAATCCACGCTACGTGAAGTAGGTTATTTCAGATTCCTATCATTTACATTTGAAATGTTTGTGTTTCAACTGTGAATAAATTTTAGTTGCTAGTAGCACAACCAAGCGCTACGGTATGAGAGTAGAGACTAAGAGGAAATGATTTAAGTTGTAAGGAATGGTTGTGCATAGAAGGTATAAGGTACTTTCTGAAGTTGTAAGAAATTTCAATTAAACAAAACATTATTTTTACATACATTTATTTTGAGTTGTTATTGAAAAATTCTACAGTGACATGGTATGGAGTGTTTCAGCAACTTAGTTACACCTAGGTTTCTAACGAACAACCGTAGTGCAAACCAATGTCTTTAAAATAAATTACATGGAGGCGGTGAATCAACATTTCAATAACTTTATCATCCATTTGTGCAAAAATACTAAGCGTATTCGTTCTTACCCTTTTGGATATAGTTACAATGTGTCTATAACAATGACAGTTTTCTAAATACAGGCATGATTAAAAATCACTCACATACACACAATATTTTCCCTCTCTAAACATTATGAATTAGTTGGGTGATTACAAGATTTTTACAGTAAACCCGTAGTGTGGTAACTTATTATTAAAAATTTCCAAATGAATAGATATACCATCTCCTGATACTTCATAAATACATATTTTTAATTAAAGCCACAAAAAGAGAAGAAATTTGGTTAGTTCCATGTGTAACATTCCATTTGAATATACTTTCTAATATTCTGTAAAGTTAAGAAATTTCAAGTATATCCAGATATCTTTCAGACAATATATGTGGTTGCCTGAGCGTAAACAAAGCCTCTACCGCAGATTGGAAGGAAACGTCAGCGATTGCTTCTTTGTATCCGTGCACACAGTGAAATTACCTTCAATATCATTCCATAACAACAATGATAAACCTAAAACATTTTTACGCCTTTAGATTATCGAACTCCTTTGATTTTTTTTTTTCTTAAGAAGTGTATAATTTTTATAAATTAAAAGTTTAAAGCGATCAAATGGTTTTTCCCTACTACTAATGAATAAATACCAAAAAATGATAAAAATAGTTCTGGATTTAGTTATATTTTTAAAAGGAGAAACACACCTTCTACGCTCAAAAATTCTAGGTTTCATGTTTTTCAGGGACAAAAATAAAATTACCATAGGTACAATCTGGCTCATGGGTCAAAAGTTTCTCTTAGGAGTAAAAATAGAATAGATCAAAATTTGTAACTTTTGAAAATTTCATATTTGCTGCATTCGAAACCATAAAGCAACATATTCCTATGAATTTCTCCATTACAATTTTACGCAATATCAATTTAAATCAAATATCTTATATTTATGAAACATTTTAATTACAGAAATCAATGTACGCCATTTACATTAATTAAATATATTGTTTTTTAGTCAAAACCAAGCTCTGAGAACTTTATAATTATATATCATCTTTTATAAAGGACGAAATATTATGAAATTCCTTCACTCTTAGTTACTCTGAGTGTACTTTTCAGAAAAATACTTATACCAAAAATAATCTAATTTAATTTAATCTCCAGAATATAATTGCAGCTCTTTCGTACATTTGAAGCTCTCTGGGTGTGGATTCAAAGTAGCTTTGCATGGCTAATGTAATACGTTTTTGCACCCTTTATAACAGTCGTGTACTGTACTTCCTTTTAGTAGATACGGATTGTCTCTTGTGAGAAGTCTGTAAAGATTGTTACACTCTGAAAACAAAGGCATTCTTCCATATAAATTTCTAATTAATTTTGCACGATTTCGTAGTGACAACTGAAAAGCAAATTACCAAAAGTCGAACATTTGGACATTAATGTTTTTGGATTATTTATATAAAATTATACTTATTCCAAACACCAATCTGTTTATATAAACAACTAATAAATAAAGCTAATCCTAACTCATAAAACTCTTTTAAAATAAAAATGTTAATGTAATAAGTAGATAGGATCAGAAATATGTTAGAATACGCCACATTCCGTATATATAAAAATGAAAAATCGCTATTCCTATTGGTCCAAATGTTCTTCGTACAATATTAGTACATACAGGCAGTGAGACTTTACTCCACTATTGGTCTATAGTTGCCCCAGAGGCTTGTATTTTTTATGAGTACATGGACAACGACCACGGGGTTACCCAAACTGAGTGTGTAGTTACTTCTATTTACTTGTGACATGCTCCGCCCATGGGATCTTATTTTGTTTCGTTTCCAAATGAAATCCCACACTTTTGTACTGTACTGGTCACCCTTATATTATAACCTCTTGTATTACAGCAATGAAAATTCCAGTGGAATTCTCACTTCCTTTTTTCCATTAAACTCTTCTGTCTCTTTTCAACCTTTCCTTTACGTCTCCTCTTTATTTATTTTACATTTCCTATTCTTCTCATAAGAGGTTGTCTGAAAGTTCATCGGTACGTCGGGGATGGCCTTAGTAGTCCCCAACGTCCCGAGAAAACCTAGGACCTCTCCTAGTGGTGGGCTATGTGAATTCGTTCTGCCGATGAGTCACTACGGTAATACAACGTGGACGAAGAGGTTCCCTGGAGATGTAAGTGTATTCCGGGACGGGTAAAACTGAGACCAGGCCTCAGGTAACTGGAGTAGGACTTTTTTTGTCCGAGAGTATGCCTGTCCCTTGTCGTTAGAAGCTCTGGTAAAATCTTATATACACTGTAAACAAAAGTACTGAGGATAAGGCAAATTCCTTCAGGAAGAGCAGCTTGATTGTTTGCTCCTCTGGGGTTGGGGACGCCAACGCACTGGAGGTCAAATCAGAAGTACAGGGGCGGAATACTAATACTACTCCTAAGTTATTCTGACCTAAAAGAGATATAGGGGAAAGTTAAGCCTCATGACTATGGCACTGAAGTTCGGATCAGAGTCGGTGGGTCAATTGCAGGATCAATCGGAGATTTTTACAGATAGCGGATTTTTAGACTTGTTCAAATCTTAATTATAACTGCTTTCTTTGGCATTAAAACAACCAAAAAAACGAATATTTAGCTGAATGACATGACATTATTAAATGTATATCAAATTGAAAATAATAATAATTACTGTTCAACCTTCTAAATGAAGAAAAACTGCGAAATATCACTATAACAGATCAAATTACTAGACGTTAACAGAAAGTAATAATAAAAGAATGTTACTGTCTCTGTTACAACAACAACTTATAGGGAGCCGCATGCTACCAAAAACTTGCCAATAGGATTTCCATAAGTAACAAAGAAATTGTATGATGTATCAGAAATGACCGGGGCGATAAAGCAAACAAAAATATATCATATATATCTTTGTTTGGAATTAGATTAAAAAAACCCGCAAGTAGACACTTTTTGGCTGAAGTTAATTTCCGAAACATACATTTTGTATATATTTGCTTCATCGGGGAAGTAAGCAACCTCAATTATGGCAACGTAAATATATTAGACCGGAAGTGAATTTATACGGCCGTAATAGGCACTTTTT
Organism: Homalodisca vitripennis; assembly: GCF_021130785.1. Lineage (NCBI taxonomy): Eukaryota > Metazoa > Arthropoda > Insecta > Hemiptera > Cicadellidae > Homalodisca > Homalodisca vitripennis. The sequence goes on from NC_060208.1 coordinate 41,781,506, forward strand.
ACAGAAGTATGCTTCTCAGCCTTACTTATGTATGTATATGTATATAGATTTTCTTCATCGGAACAACAAGACTAACTTAACTGTCGCACGAAAATATTTAATTCGAACCACATCCAAAACTTAGCATGAAAGTCAGATGTGGTTTATTAATTGCGGAGTAGTCTGTAGTTATTAGCATACGTACTATAAAATTTGCTTATCTTTATCCTCATCCTTTTTCCTTTGTTATAAAATATTCTGAAATTTCTACTTTAAATGCCAATAACTCCTGATTAATGGGTCTAAAAATTCTTGTCTTATTGTTCATTTCTTCAAACAAACTATCTTAAGGGCTCCGGCAATAAAATTCAAAAATATCACCCAACTAAAATTTGATGGTAATGACAACATGGCTGTTCTCTGGATGGTGACTGCTGAGTAACATCGCCCACCCAGTTACTAGTAGTGAGGTACTTGGAAATCACTTTAAGCCGTTGTTTCCTAAGTACTGAAAAGGTTTGTTTTTTTATTTATATCATTACCTAGTAAAACAACAATTTCTTTAATGTGTTTATTGCATTATTTAAAAATATATATATATATATATATATGTTCGAACTTTCATGTAAGTATTTATATACAGCTAAGGAAGAACCTATTATCATTTTAATCTTTCAGCTCTTTACAACTAAAATAAAACCAATTGTAGAACACAAAGCAGTACAGAAATACTGCATTAATACTTCAAAAGATCAAAGACTTCCACTACTAAGAGGCGTTTTGAGTATATTTTTCTTAGTTTCGGCTTTCCTCAGCTTCAAAACTCTCGACATTTACTGGTTGGCTTTTAAAGTTTAATGTGAATTAATGAGACAGAAAATTGCGGTTGACAATTTCTAATATTTATTGTTGAGGAATGCAACAGACGACTTTGTCCGATCACAGTTGGCATATAGTCAACCGTAATAAAGATTCGATCAATTTTTTTAATGAAGAAACTTCCTTTTTCCCGCTCGGTTACCTTTTGGTAAAGGTGTTTGCAACAGAGCACCATCATTTAGAAAGTATGACACAATGAGGTTTTAATTTGGAGTGTGTAGAACGTTATGGCACCTCTAAATAATAAAGATGTAATTTTTAAAGTAAAATTCTGTATACTGTCATCCAAAAACTTATTTACTATAAAATGTAGTTTACTGGAGAAATTGGCAACATTTGTAAACATTTAAAGTTTCATCATTAGGAAGCCTTATGGTTGTGATTCACGGAAAATTAATTAAAAGCATGTTAGACCTAGAAATTGAAATTTCAGGAACATATTTTATTTACAAATTTATTTGTATTATACAATATAGTATTATATCCTGCGCCAAAGATTACAAAAATCTCATAATTCTCATAATCGCAAAGATATATTATTTTCTGACCTCTGAGAGTGGAGGTGTGGACAGAGTTAAAGATAGAAGCTATCTATCTAAAAACAGATTAATTTGAAGTAGAACTGTAACACTAACACGTTATTGCTATCACTGAAAGACTCCCTCCGCAAATCAGGAACTGTGAGCCCAAGTTGCATAGACACCAATGAATTCACATGGCAAGGAATGCATATATTTTTAATTTACCAGTTATACAGGGTGGAAAAAAAGTATGGAAACGCTTTCACTAATTTTGTATGGCTTTCACTTATACAAATTAAATTTTGTACATCACCACTTGTATTAAAGAAACCTAGTTTTTTGAGACCAGTGGGGACAGTTTTATCTTTTCAGGGGACGGCCCGTGAGGAGTCAGACGAAAATCTTAAATGTAAGCATAGGCCGAGTTTGATATCAAATTAAAGGTCTAGTAAAGAGAAACTCATTACCGCAAACCGCACTTAAAATGGTTGACCCTATCCAGAGTACGGGCCGTTTGAATTTCAGAAGTAACGTTTGATTTAATTATTATTTTTCCGCAATTTCACAGTCTCAAGTGAACTGTTCTGACTGAAAATGACACTCTTTATGGAACACAATTATCCAAAAGAATTAAATTAAAAAAATTATCTATGTATTACAAAAAATAACCTTACCTTTAAATTAGGTGCTCAAACTGCTCTCCGAACACTTGTTGGCAATGAGCTAGTCTATTATAAAAACCTACTGCAGTCCACATTTTGAAGCATCTCGGGTGTAATTCTTCTTGCTTCTTCTAATAAACGATTTGTCAGTTCCTCAATGTTGGCTGGTTTAGTTTTATACACATTATCTTTTAAGAAGCCCCACAAAAGAAATCTAGTGGATTAAGATCCGGTGACCTAGCCGGCCACTCAACGGTACCCCTGCGACCAATCCAACCGGTTAGGAAACACTTCATCTAACAGATTGCGCACCCGCAAATAGTAATGGGGCGGTGCTCCATCTTGCTGAAACCATACTGCATTAAAATTTGCCCCAAGAAGAGCACGCACTGCTGGCAAAATGTTATTTGTCAACATATTGAAATAAATTTCGCCTGTTAGATTTCCATCTATCACAAACGGTCCTACAATGTTATGTGTTTATTATTCCAGCCCACATATTCACTTTCTGAGGCCTTTGTGTGTGGCCTTCTATCATCCAGTGTGGATTATGGTCGGCCCAGTAACGGCAATTATGCCTATTAACTTGTCCATTAACAAAGAATGTAGCTTCATCTGAAAACAATATCGAACTTAAAAAATTTTGAATTTCGTCACACTTTCTCATCATTATTTCGCAAAATTCAGTCCCTTCGATCAAAATCATCCTCTGCAAGTTCTTGGGTTTAGGGTTACTTTAAAAGGGGTGATACTTGTTTTTGTGTAAAACATTCAAACACTGAGCTATGGCTCATATCTTCTGCAGCCACTCTGGCCCGAGGTGCTGGGATTTTCAACAAATGTTTGGAGTACATCCAAAGATTTTTGTTCATTTGTTGCCGATTTAGGCCTGCCACTTCTTTCGCGATCTTTGACTGTTCTAGTTTTTTCTTCAAATCTTTTTACTGTCTTAAACACTGTTGTTGACTTACTAATTGGGGGTCTATCAAGAAAAGTGTCATTAAACAAATGCGCTGTTTCTTCATAGGGACGAACTAGATTTCCATACCCACGCATCATAAGCAGCGGTGATTCTCTCAAACTCACTAAGTGACATTTGCTTTTAAAACTAGTAGAATAAAATGTAAACACTTAAGTAAAAAAATTTATAACTATCGCAGTACCTTCTAGTGAAGACTTTAAACTTTAACTTACGTGGACGAAATTATAACGTAGACTAAAAACCAAGTTGATATTAAAAATACAAAACTGTGGAGTTTTGATGTTGACAGTACTGTTTTGTATTGCCTAAACCAGTTTATGTTTGCCTGAGATAAAAGGGCTGGAGGGACTGGACCTTGACCTCATGTTGATAAGGAGTTACGGTGGTATTATTAAATACTCTCAGTTTCTTGAAGACAAGACAGGAAAACCCTATTTTATTGTAATCCAAACAAATGTAGAGGTAAAAAAAAAAAAATATTTTTGTTGGAAATTGTTTTTCAAATTTACATAACCGACATAAAACATACTACTGAAAGTAAATTAGTTCACAAGACAAAAATTACTCAATTTCTTTGTCATGAAATTCATACGGTCCGTACTCTGGATAGGGTCAACCATTTTAAGTGCGGTTTGCGGTAATGAGTTTCTCTTTACTAGACCTTTAATTTGATACCAAACTCGGCCTATGCTTACATTTAAGATTTTTCGTCCGAACTCCTCACGGGCCGTCCCCCTGAAAAGACAAAATGTCCCCACTGGTCTCAAAAACTAGGTTCTTAATACAAGTGGTGATGTACAAAATTTAATTTGTATAAGTGAAGCCATACAAAATTAGTGAAAGCGTTTCCATACTTTTTTTCCACCCTGTATTGATTTGCCTTACATATTTCTTAGTCGAGTTCTCATTTTGCATGCACTGAAACAATTTAACTGTTAGCAAAATTATGTAAATTAGAATAAAAGTTATATGAAATTGCAGTTAATAAACATCCGAATATTGCCCTATAAGGAGGGTTTTAACAGCTTTCATCTCGTGAAAACTTTACCAATTCCAGAAAGGAAGCTTATAATACAAAACCATTAAACTGTCTTTAACTTTTATAGTTTCATTTTCTCATCTCTTAAACATGGGCGGAATCTTAAAACATCTTGCTCATTACAACTGAGGCTCTATTTTACGGTTAAATTGTTTTATAACATCCTCTATTATGTCTTAATAATTAAGGCTTTATATCTAACGAGTGATACGTATACTGTACATAACATATGATATATATGTTGCATATAATGACATTTCGGTGCTAATAAATTATTTGGTCAGAAGAATAAATGATTGAGAAAACAAAGAAATCTGATAGATTTTGTATTCAAAATATTCTCATTGTTCTTAAATATTTATTACACTTCTCAATGAAAAGAAAAAATATTTAGGTTTATAATGGAAAAATTAAAGGAACAGTGAATAAACTTTTATGTGTGTGTGTGTGTGTGTGTGTGTGTGTGTGTGTGTGTGTGTGTGTGTGTGTGTGTGTGTGTGTGTGTGTGTGTGTGTGTGTGTGTGTGTGTGTGTGTGTGTGTTGTGTGTGTGTGTGTGTGTGTGTGTGTGTGTGTGTGTGTGTGTGTGTGTGTGTGTGTGTGTGTGTGTGTGTGTGTGTGTGTGTGTGTGTGTGTGTGTGTGTGTGTGTGTGTGTGTGTGTGTGTGTGTGTGTGTGTGTGTGTGTGTGTGTGTGTGTGTGTGTGTGTGTGTGTGTGTGTGTGTGTGTGTGTGTGTGTGTGTGTGTGTGTGTGTGTGTGTGTGTGTGTGTGTGTGTGTGTGTGTGTGTGTGTGTGTGTGTGTGTGTGTGTGTGTGTGTGTGTGTGTGTGTGTGTGTGTGTGTGTGTGTGTGTGTGTGTGTGTGTGTGTGTGTGTGTGTGTGTGTGTGTGTGTGTGTGTGTGTGTGTGTGTGTGTGTGTGGTGTGTGTGTGTGTGTGTGTGTGTGTGTGTGTGTGTGTGTGTGTGTGTGTGTGTGTGTGTGTGTGTGTGTGTGTGTGTGTGTGTGTATATATATATATCATGTTAAATATGTGATTTTACTGTCTTAATCACTTAATTATTTTTGTTCTTTCATGACAATTTACTAAAATTTTTATAACATGTGTTCGTTTCAAGCACATGTCATTATTTTTATTTATTTATCACCAGAAGTTACCCGCGAATAACCATATCCTTTTCAATTACATACTAAAAAAAACCTGAAAATGATTGATTGTCAGTGGAAGAAGAATTTTGTGGTCCAGATCCAGAAATATATACATACATAAAGACATCTTCGGTCAAAGTAACTACCTCCGGTAATTATAATATATTTCCTGTACCGTTTTCATTGTGCCCCGATTAGGAAAATATATTAAGCCGGTCTAAAAGTCTACTTAGCCGGAAGTAGTCGCTTTATGGTTATAAAGTGACTACTTCCGGCCATTTTAATTTACTTCCGGCTTTGGATACCGGTAATCTATCGATGGCATAATATACATGAATGTCAAATTTCAGGAACCTTTCTATGATGCTGTTTAAAAAAAGATTTCTAGAGAATTCAACCCCATTTAAACCTCTATGGGCGGTTGATCTTATAAAAATTATGTTGTTTTTCAATGCAGGAAATTAGTAACGGGGTTGTCAAGTTTGATCTTTCTAAGGTATTGGGGATTTGTAAAAACAAAAGAAAGTAGGTCTTCTAAAGATTTTAACCTTCATTTCAATCCCTATGGAAGGTTGACCCTCATGACAAATTCATTGTTTGTCTGTTGAAAGCGTATCGTTGTAGGACATCGGGAAGTTCTTCTAAATATAGTTCTTCTAATGGTTTTAAATCCATTTCATCCCCTGTGGATGTTTAATATTTCAGAAGTTTCATTTGATTTTCAATGGCAATAGACACCTATGTAGTAAATTTTAATTCTCTACCATATTTGGAAGTTGGAAAAAAATTATAGGTTTTCTAAGGGTTGCACCCCCCCCTTTCGATCTGTATGGATGTTTGATCTTTATGAAAATGCTTTAGTTTTCTCCATTTAAGTCTTTAAGCACACGTGTGCCAAATTTCAACTTTCTGGGATATCGAAAACTTTGAGAATTTGTAATGAGTGAGAGTTTTATCTCTTTATATATATATATATATACAGATAAAGTTTAATCATTGAACTGTAATGTCATGTGCATGCAAGTCTTAGTCGCCAACTTTTCGTAAATCTCTTCAGGCATACTGGACTCCATATTCCAGGAGCAAACAAGTATCAGATCGCAGAGGCTGCACTAAGCGAAAGGTGAAATGGAACTTAAGTCAATATTCGCATTGAATCAACCCTTCCCACTATAACTGTGTTAAATATAACCATCTCTATATGTCATCAGTATTGCTTAGTAAGTACGACATTACACTCATTTATCTTTTTTGCAATATCTTGGAAATTCAAATCCTCAAACTAGTCTATACAAGTGGCTTTGTTCGTTATTCTCTACTTGACATTTTGTTTTAGAAAACTACTAAAATTCTCAATTTTCCGCTTAAACAGAGACTTTAATTTGCAGAGTTCAAGTTTCAAGTTTTGGGGATACTGAACCATTTGTGTTTCTCATGGAATAAAGAATAACGTTTCGATCGCTGATTTTCTATATTCTTATTTCAAGCATTTACATACTTTTATAGGACGTTAATTTTTTACGGCGATTACTCTTACCCATAATTGGCCTTTGTGTCTGATATATATTTTAAACAGATAGTGACAATGGAAGTGTTATATAGATACCTTACTAGCTACAGTACAGGATATTAAACGTATCGATCCCAGCCTTTGTAACTTGCCTTTGTGTGACTGTTTATTTTGTGTTAATACAAAATACTCAACATTTATAACAATGACTATATTACAAGTTAAGAGTAATCCAAACCATATGTCGTATAACTAAAGTTCCAGACAAAATTAAAAAATCCATAGCTAATTTCATACCTGAGATGCCCTAAGGACTGACAGACAATCGGACAAAAAGAACATTTTAAGCCCCCAGGCAGAGGAATAGAGAAGAAAATCTGTCAGCCTAATGAGTGTTAGACTTCAGTGACGCTCAGTAAAATTCCTTTGATAGACAAAAACTTCATCAAATTCATTACTGTTTATGTAGAGTTGAAGTTTCATGCTAAATCTAAACTCTACGAATTAAATCGTTCTAACTATCCGCAGTAATAGTTAGGCTACGCATATACTGAGCCAAATCCCACAGTTAGACATTGCCATTGTAAAAATGACATTCAATGCAAAATTTCAAGTCTATTCAATTCATTCTTAAAATACCCAGCAGACACACAGACAGATAAACAAAAGAAACATTTTGCCAGGTTAGCTGCAGAGCCGATATACCACCCAGGACTCAGGAATGGACCCGATGCGTAATGCAGTAACACACGGTCCGATATCATCTAGTCACAGAATGGATCGTAAACAGTCAGGCACATCCATAAGCTGCATCGTCGTCATCAAAGTACCTCCCCTGTTAATGAACTCACCAAGTACTAAGTGTATCCAACACCATGGAAAACATTGTGAAGTTAATGATGACTTCTTTACTCAGAACGGAAAAATGTTGGTTGCATTTGAGGGAAATGGATACTTTGCAAGTGGAAATGAACTGTTCTACTATCTAGCTATCGATTGAAAAAGTTTAAGATTTCTTTAATTTAGGTCCGTTACTCGCTTTTGGTTTTTAGAGCATCAGTAACATATATTTTTAAAACATGATAAATACGTTCTAACTACTATCAAATGGTTCTCTTTTTTGGTCATTTGGTCAGCTACGTATTAGCGTAAATTATTTCATTTAATTTAGTTTGTGTGTCAAAACAGTACAAATATTGAGTATTAAATTTCCTTTTTAAAAGCGTATACCTAATTTATTTCATTTATTGTACAGCTGGACTTAAAGTGTGCCTTGCAGTAGAAGAATTATAATTATTTAGTGCCTAAAATATTCATTATATATTTTTTTATTTTTAAATACGATTCCATTTCAATACTTATTGAATTTCCAAAAATACCTTAACGCTTGATTTATAAAATGTTTTGTTTATTTATCTTAGTTGCCAGTCATTTAATTTTAAACTTGAATTTGTGAGCAAACCATGAAATCTAAAGAAAATCTCACTTGTGAATAAAGTATTCGATACGCTGCTAATCATGAGATGCAGAAGATGACAACAGGTCATTGAAATAAACTGTAACGCCACCTGCTCTGTTCCCTCGCTTATTAGTAAATTTAAGGTCAAAGTCGTAAATATCCACCCCTTCTCTCCCACCCGTAATTAAACACTCTGGCAATACTATGCAATTCAGTGTGTGACGTTCATTTAAGTAAACTAGAAATCCTAACAGCATTATTTAACATTAAAACTCGTTGAATTTCATTTTAGCTCTAATAAAATGTTTCTTAAAAATAAACATTATTTTCATCCATATTTATTTGCGTATGCCGTCAAACCCAGTGTTATAGCTTCAGGTCGTTCACTTTCCACTCATGGACGCATTAACATGTCATAAAAATATGATTACAAGGTCCTTTAAGTTTAAGAGAATTTGAACGATACCGTAATGTTTTTGGATAAAAATATTGCCTCGTCACAATATACCTGCACAGCTACTACTTTAAATTAATTGTTCCAAAGTATGATTATCATTGCATATAAGCGAAATTAAGGATACAACTATTCAAATATTCATAATGGTTAAATCGACGCTGAAATTAGATTGATAAATATTAATAATGATCATAAATGGTTTTGTAATAACAGCTGGAGATATCATGTATTAAATTTGCAGTTCAGAATAATGACTTTATTGTCACTATTACAAAATATAACTATAGCAGTTAAGTTTCAGATAATCTGAAATTCGCTCTAACCAAGAAGTGGTATGATAAAGGAGTGAAGTGGGAGAGACTATTAGTCGCTAGGTATACGTCCTAGTTTCCGCATACAAAAACAAATGTTATTCTTTGCTGTATTGCTCTTCATTTTCAGTTAACTCACATGTATGTTCTATCACAGAGTAATCAAGTAAACCAAACAACAAACAAGAACACTGGCGTGGTGGATATGTGGATCAAATGTTTAAATAATCAGATAGTGCTAATACAACTACAGTTTCCTTTTAACACTTATTAGAATCAGGCATTTGTAATATCCATGAATGTATAGAACTACATGGTACTATTAAAAGTAAAAGTATAGAAAATATAGTAATAGAATAGTAAAGTAATAGAAAATAGAGTTCTATAGGATATACACTATTCTTGCCAAGGTATATTCGTTTTCGAGTTTTTAAAAGCCGTCAGTAGTAAATCTTGAAAGAAAAATGTTAAAAACTTATGCTCTTATTTTTAGTAATAAGGATGCCGGATATTTGCTTAAATATTTCAAGAATATGATTAATACGGGCCTAACCGAAATAGTAGAAGTGTTTTGAACAATACTTGCGCATTGAAAACGTATGAAATTATAAAATGCTGACAAAACAATAATAACCAATAAAAATAATTTTTTGGCACTTCCAAGTTTCAGCCAACTTATAGAAGCAGGAAAACATTTGTTTACTGTAGATATTTATTTACATTGGTTGCAGCAAAATATGTGACAGGGAACGTATTATAAACTGTGTGCAGTTCTGTCAACCTACTGTCACACTATTGTTAACGACTGATTTGCCAAATTAATTTAAATTGTTAGCTTAAATTTGAAACATATATTTGTCTTATTTTAGCTTATTAAATTCAATCTTTCGCCGAAGATTAGATCTGGGCTACTCACAAACTTCACTCCTATACCACCACAAACACGTCTTCTTTTAGCAACATAATTATCTTACCCTTACATTTCCCTATTTAATGCAAACACACGTTTTACTCGCCCTCTTCACTTAGTAAAGAATACCGATCATTATTTCTATTTTTATCCTTATTAGTGCTACCATACTTCTTATTCTGGCTTCTTTCATGGACTATTTACGTATAATATTTATATCTTAATACCTATCATATGTTTTATGAGACAGTTTGTTTAGCATTTACTGTAAAACGGCAATGTCAAACTTTTATACCTTCATTAATTCTTACTGCCTTGTTTCTGTCTCGTAAACCTTGGGCGGCATCTAAAAATCTGGTAATATTAGTATCTAGGATTTTATCCATTATAAGTCATTCTAGTATATTCGATAATTTTATTGAAATTTATATGATCGCACCAATTGCCGTATATCTTACACTGGACAAATAACAGAGCCTACAAGTAAAAAATTTAAAATTGTACACATATATAACGTATATTTATATCCACCAATTACAGCCAATCCCGATCTGATAATGGATATCAACAAATTAATTATTTTGAAATCAGCATGTTTCTACAAGAATGTAAAAAAGAACCCAAGAAGAAATCATAATTTCAATTAATTGTAGTTAAAATATTCGAAAGTGCATGTATATAAAATAAAACCTTTTAAAAATCACATTTTGATACTTTAAACAGTTTTTTGGGGGAAATTTACGTAGCATTTTAAACCAATAAAATAAATATTCAGTTTTAATTTGGGAACTTGTGATATTTTTACTTAAAAAAATACAGGTGACGTTGATGTAAACTTAATTTACTTATAATTAATATTAGTTATAGCTCCTCAGTCCTTAAAATTTCAAAATTATACTCTAGCGTTATTTTTTTTTTTTTTTTTTTTTTTTTTTTTTTTTTTTTTTTTTTTTTGACCTGCAGGAATAAGTATTTAATTGTCATAAGTTATTTCTTTTCTCTCCGAGTCTCTCGTTTCTCATCACTTCTTTGTTCTCTCTTTAAATCTCAGAAGTTTTTTGTTTACTACCATTATCCAAAAACAGAATCATGTCGTTGTAACCAGATACATTTACAACGATAGAAAACCCGTGAACCGTGTAATCTCAGTCATGTAGGGGATCTCGAGAACGGAAAGAAAGTGCGATCAACCGGAAACTCCAGTGATAAGGTAGAAAAGAATCTTGTATCTAGAAAGATCTTTGTTGTTTCAATGATCTCATTGAATTTCAACGATGCCTTTTGTCCTTTTTAGTTTATTATGCGTGTATTTTAAGAGGTGAGCTTTAATTATATGTACTCATATTTGTAATTTATTTGGGAAGCAAAATATACAACACAAAAAGCTCATGTAAATGTTTTAGAAAGAATTTGATCTAGAGTATATTAGAATACAATAGCTTACGTACTTATTTGTGGCTGAAAAATATCTGATTAAAGTGCGTAACTACTCATTGAATAACCTCGAAATGTGTGGAGATTGACTTCAATAATATACAGTACATAGGCAGTAAAAATTCATTCTCTCGAATTATGTCACTCAATTCCTACAAATATTGAACCACCCTTTTCTTTTACGTGGATTTTTTTTTTATTTCGCTTTAGTAACATTTGATGTCAGCATTTTGAAGTCACCGCAAGTGACCCCGAAACCAATGTATATATTATTTTCAATTTCAACACCAATTTATATGTCAATAAGTACCCGAGGTCTGTAAAACTCGCTACGCTTTTAAACATAATCAGTAATTACGTACTACATATCAGTTTACGTAGAGTTTTTATATAAGTGTATTGTTAGAAAATCTGTTTTATTCCTGATCTATGTTGCCAGCGACATAGTTGGAAAATAGGCAAATTCGTGGAAATAGTGTAACATGTCATTTTTTACAGGTGCTTAAAAAAGAAATTTGTTATTTTTTTGAGAGGAAAATATTTTTTAGTTTAATGACATGTTATGATTTTTACTTCTTCCACCTACAGTTATCCTCTACTAGCTCAAGTATACTCTACTAGCTCACCATCAACCAGGAGACGTCAGCTGGCGGGGTACGGCTCGACCGGGTAAGACACGGAGTTTCAGGATAAATCCGCCGGAGTTCGCTTCAAGGGCTGAAGCGCCTTACAGCGGACGGCTCAGGTACGACTGTACGTAAGTACGCTGTGCCTGGCTGCCTCGCTCTCTCGGCCGGAGTCTCTCAGTCGGAGTCGTCGTCGAGTCGGAGTCGCCGCCCCCACATACGCCACGATAAGGTGCATGTAATTAGGTACTTATTTACCTCCCAAAACACGTTTTTACTTGCACTTGCCCAGTCACTAACGATAAGATAAGTACATGACATTACGTACTCAAGCTGCTAATAGAATATAATTTTAGATATAAAGTATAGCAAGATAATAGATCAGTACGAATAGGATTAGATTCTATTACTAGTAACGAAGAGTTTGAATTTAGCTGTTATATAGTTTATAGTTTCTTTTCGAGGCCACTGGGTTGCTTGATGTAAGTTGGCACCAGCGTACCTGAGCTTCGGGCTAGGCGTAATTTAATTTAGTTTTACTTAGTTTATCGTTTCTTTTCGAGGCCGCTGGGTTGCTTGACGTACGTTGGCACCAGCGTTCCTTAGTTTCGAGCTCTTGTTGAGCTAGGCGCGATTTCGAGCGAACTGGTGTTCGCATTTAGTTATTATTTAGTTTATCGTTTCTTTTAGAGGCCGCTGGGTCGCTTGACGTAAGTTGGCTCCAGCGTTCCTCGTTTTCGAGCTTCAGTTGAACTAGCAACTGTCGTATTAGGGAACGTTTAGGTAGTGGAACAGTCATCCTAAAGCAAATGCTGACGCCTTCCCTTTATTCCCTTTCGTTTCCGAGTCTGCGATGATGAAAGCATGTTGATTCGTTGATCATCGGTGCTGTATTTGCTTCGGCTTTTGGTTTTATATTAATTCGGGTCTGAGCTGAACTTGGAAACTACCTCTCCCTCTCGAACCCTGGATTTACCCCTCTCGACTGTTCTATCCGGTGTCTTAGGGTTATATATTTTTATAAACTATCCCTGACCCGATTAAACGTTATAATAGATAACAATAATAAATATTGGAAATGTCCCATTACTCACACTACTGGCCGATATAAATGTATCCAATTTTATATTCGTGGAATGGTTGAATAAATTACTTTGATACTTGCAGACCCTGCAGTGGCGATAGATCAACACGTAGTTACCCATTACGTAGAACACTGCCGTTATTTTCGTAACCAATCAGAAGAGAATACTCAAACTTTCGTGTACGCAATAGTGCACGATTGAAACACGATTTTCTCGAGGGATCTTCTCAAAATTTAGCCACCTTCGCAACGTTAACAATCTATAAACAAACACTGACAGTAAAATACAAATTGTCGCCTCTTTTACAACCATGTGCGGATAGTGATATTCTTCATTGGTTTCTACCAACTAAATAAAGATGCGATGCCACTTCAAACAACATCAGATTAAATCTTAGAACCCATATACAGTATTATTACGCTAAATGGCAACTCCTTCATTAAAAAGTTTTATACCAACTTAATATTAACTTAGCAGTACCTCCTTGCCCTCGTATGTATACTCGTTGGGAGTCTGAGCGAACTGAAAATGATATAATCGTCTCAACCATTCGTATCAAAGCAAGAATACTCTTGCTACTGAACAGAAACAACTATACCAGGATATTCCATGAGCTCAAAATTATTTTATAACTGGAAAGTACTCTTTATTTTATGTGAACAAACTCCACCTAACCACCTCTTCCGCGTGTACGAACGAAACTGTCTCTGTTTTAATACTTTTCTCTTCCCAATATTACTAACCCCAATATGGTTCTTAAACAACCCAAAACAGGGAAAACGTTATATATCAGAGTGGAATTATTAAACACAATAGTTCATCTGGTCCAATCAGAAACGACACGACGATCACTTATTTGTAAGATAATTATATATATGTGTGTGTGTGTGTGTGTGTGTGTGTGTGTGTGTGTGTGTGTGTGTGTGTGTGTGTGTGTGTGTGTGTGTGTGTGTGTGTGTGTGTGTGTGTGTGTGTGTGTGTGTGTGTGTGTGTGTGTGTGTGTGTGTGTGTGTTTTAAGTGCATGGCAGTAGGCCGCCCCAAGGTAAAAAAAAAAAAAAGATAATTATACGAGTATAAACGGATGAATTAGGATTTTATGACCTCCATTCGAAATCTTTAAAAAAAATTCATATAACTTTTATGATAATTAGTATAAATCAAAACCGAGTATAAGAATACAATAGTAAACCATTACTGGAATTTCCGTGAAATGGGCATACAAGAGAGGTTGTGTAAGAAATACGACTTATTTTATGTGACAAAATCTCAATAACATCTTGTAGCAGACTGTTAGAAACTGCTGGTGAATGTTCCAATAATATACCTCCTAAGATTGGTGAGGAAAGGGAAGAGTTTCATACACCACCTTGTGTAGCCAGGCGGTAGGGGTGTATTAGGAAACGAATTAAAATCCCAACACCATTTTACAACGGCGAGAACGAGATGTTGCATTTAAATTTCGACGACAGAATTTGCCTTCCAGAAAACTTTAAATTTATAAATGTAAAAAGTGAGGTCTATCAAGTTGACCAAACTAGGCGAGACAGAATTTAATCAATACATAGTATCAAATGCAAAAACCCTTAAAACTTTGGATAAATTTACATCAACGTTAATGTATACGTTATACATCAGTACATCAGTGTACGTTATACACAGTAGTTATACATCAACTGTATAACTTCACTTAATATCACCTCCAAGGCCCAAAACCACCCCTAGTTTCAAAAAAGTATGGAAGCGGCATGTGGAAGCGAAACAAGTTGAAAAATGTATCTTATATTAATTTCTCGGCTACGCTTATTGATCAGATCGGTATACCATTTCGTTATGGTTGCCGCTTAAACCTCAAATGGTTAAACATGCCCATTATTTATAACCCTTTAGAAAGAATATATAGTTTTTTTTTTCTGAAACGCTTATAAAACGTCTTAAAATTATTGTTGTAAAGTTTTTTATCTCAAATGGTTTTCAGATATCGAATAGTTGTAAATCCTATAAAAATTTCTCGATGACCAAGAAGTGACGAAAGAAATTATCAGAGAATTTCAAACTTAGCACAAAAATTTATTTTATTAATATCTCTGATATTTTTATTATCTAGCTTGATATGACATTCCTTCCAAATTCGGGGACCGTGAAATTTTTTTAAATTTCATAACTCTGTTATTTGTGGACTTAAAAAAAAGTAAAATTATTCTGGAAAGCATACAACCGTCCCTAAACCTTTTTTAATGAAACATTTTTTTGCATCATTAATGAGATAACGTTTAAATTTAAATTCCATATAGAAACAAATCAGTACTGATGGAGTTGTCAGAAAATCGATCTAATCCTTCCGATTTGAGCGGAAGGACTGTTTCTTAACTATAAAACTTATGAATGTTCTTAATTCAGAATAAAAAATTAATAGACAAATTAAAAAATGAATGTTGTTCTTTAAACTAGTAGATTGGGGTGAGATACTTAATAAACAGTGACTACAAGTATTTCAACTCTATTGAGGAGTCGGAGAGTAATCACACAAATGGGCGTCGTCGCTAGCACTCGTCTGTCAAACACAACCAATACTAAAAGCATTGGATATTGTTCATGTGGAGTTTGTCAATTGTAGAAAGACAATAGTGATTTCAAGTGTATTGTCAATCAACTCATTGGTTTCAACTAAATCTTTTGTCTATTTCGTGTTCCTATTATTTTATTGACGGCATTATTATTTATATACAGTTCTAAATGAGTTTGACAATATCAGTAATGAGGTATCGTGAAGAAGGTATCCTAAACGTTATGAGGTTTTTGTTATGTTTTGGGATTAATGAATTTTGGAGTGCCTGAAAACCAACTGTGACCTTTTTATTCCAGGGCCTAGAGGAAATTTTCACTATGAACACAACCTGATTTTCTTGAAATCCATAATGGTATTTTTCTTAGAAGAAATCGATGGTCAGCCGTGAATGGTATCAAAATGGTTAAAAATATGAAATTTTAATTATTTTTTCAGATTATATTAATTTTTCTTAGCTCGACACATCAGACACATAAATAATCATCGTTATACAACTAGACTAAGCCACCGAAGCCACCACTTTAATTAAGGGTATGTCTGTGGTAAGCTGACTATAACTTGACACTTATTAAAGTGTCTCATGGTGTTTTTTAAGTATGTCAAGTTAAAAAATATATAATCTGAAGAAGTATAATTTCTTATTTTAACCCTTTAATACCCTCCAACTTCAACCCTCAGCTAATCAGCGCAGTTGACGATCAGTTTCTCTTGTAGAAAAAATGCGATCATGATTTCATAAACACCAGGTTTGTGTTCAGTAAAAACTGGCTCCAGGCTCCTGGTTTAAATTTCAACAATGACCTAATAATAATGAGGGAGCAGTTTAAATTTTACTTCAATTCAATTCATAATAATGATAGAAATGTAAAACTGTTTTAATATAATCTTTAAGTTCCTTGTATCGCAATCTTCACAAAGGTACTGAATGCCTGGACTAGTATAACTTATTTTTTAACGGTTTGAATTAACGCCAAATTCTTTTGTTTATATTTGACGTATTTTGTTAATTATTAATTACTCACCTGTAATTCTCTTCTTCTTCCACCACATTCACGTCAGAACACTTGAGAATTAGAAGACCCAACACTTATTAGTAGACCAATCGGTGTTGAATGTTTCAACCTTCACCAGAGACTGGATTTCACAGGTGTTTGCCCAAAGTACCGTTTAGAGTTCTCTTTGATCTTTGAAGCTTCACTAATGTATCCTCCTATTCCCTTATGAGCAGCGTAGGATGCATTTTAAAATTCTTTTAGAAATACTGAAATGCTTTCCTCTCTTTTATAAACAAATGCTTCCCCTGACATACTGTGGAGATAAAACCATTTATATCTCTCCATACAGTGTAATTAGTTGCATCTTTGAGACAATTCGTAAGATGATCCCAGAGCTATTATCCATCCCTTCAGCGCATAAAAGTCCGTTCAACTCAGTTAGTAAATACTGATACCAGTAAACTTCCTGATAACCTTTAAACTGTAAGTTTCATGAAAATTCCTTTGTTTGTTGAATGTTCCTTTGAAAGCACTTTGAATTTGTACTGTTTGTTGCTTTCATGTTTAGGTTCTATCTTGTATTAATATGAAATGGGATTTTAAAGACATATATTTAGATACATTACAACCAGTACAGAGTTCCACATGAAATGTACATGGGTTAGCTTAATCATAAGTTGATGCAGAACCAGTTGTTACTGAGGTTACTAACTAGAATTAGTCAACAGAATTCGCTAGTGGTGCGCTATTTGGAACTTCGTTGTAACACGTTATGATCAAACACAATCCAAACAGACGTTTAACTGAGGTTACTAACTAGGAATAGTCAACATAATTCGCTAGTGATGCGCTATTTGGAACTAATCGTTGTAACACGTTATGATCAAATACAATCCAAACAGACGTTTAACTGAGGTTACTAACTAGGAATAGTCAACATAATTTGCTAGTGATGCGCTATTTGGAACTAATCGTTGTAACACGTTATGATCAAAGATAACCCAAACAAACGTCTAACTTAGGTTACTAACTAGGGTTAGTTAACAGAATTCGTTAGTGATGCACTATGTCTTATCAATGCTAATCCTAGGTCTGGTCATCAGATTGAATTGAGAAGTGTTCCAGTTAGACTTCATTTATGTGTCCTGTCTGTTTTCTGTGGTCAGGATAGTACATGATACCGTGCAACGACTTTACCCGACTTTGCTTCACTGCGGTCTGCACAAGGAACTTACTGTCTGATAAATCCAGCAATATAATAAGTTGCACAATAAAGCAAGGACTGTGTATCATTGTCACTTAAGTGATAGTTTAGTGCCAGCACTACACATTGTGCACTCCACTAAAGCGATACCGATATAACACAGAACCAATCACTTACAGAGATCTTCTCAAGATTGAAAATTGCATAAGGGTTAATTACACGGTCTTCTCAATGTGTACTTAATATTTTCGATTAGTAATTTTGTTTCAGAACGTTCTAAATTGTTCAGGAACCAATAGCCAATTTGCTTCATGTAAAAGAAAACACACAACCTATTGTTTGTGAACTCTTCCAAACGAATTTTCTTAAGAGAGACATTCATTTTTATCTGCGATAGTTATGGTTGAGGTTGTCAAATGAAAAGGTACCAAACGGGTTAAAAATGATAAATAATTATACTTCATTATATTTATGGCATTTTATCCTCGTAAAGAACTGGTTGAAACCTAAATAGTATTTATACAACATTTTATACCACACCACGTGTCACGTAACAGGCTTCGCTGAGGTTGCTAGCAAATTTTCAAATCTATAGCAAAAGAAAACGTGATGTGTACTCCGGACAGATAGACAGACAATCATACATAAAAGTAATTTTAACATCTCCACGGTGGATAAATGATACATTATGTCAACCTACATTGTTATAAGCTTCAATGACGCTAAGCCCAATTCCGTGGTTGGACATGTACCATCATATAATTGTTTCTTACGTATGTAAAAAATAAGTTCCGTCCTAAATTTAGTGTCTAAATATGAAATCTTCATCGAATTAGCTTATCACATTATACAATTAATTTTTTTAAATTACAATTAAGTTTCTGTAGGTTTCTTAGCATACAAACTTCATACAAATTATGAAAGTTTCGATAAGTTATGGAGACTGCGACAACAAGACAAGAGTGCGCTCAGATCAAATCAGGTTAATGACTTTTAACATTGATTGACTATTTTTTTTATTTTTTTTATTACTTTGTGAATATAAATACCATATGTTAAAATGTCATATGGTTGTGCTCAGCTCATATTGTTATTTTTTCGTTGCTAGTATGATAAAACCAATGAAAAATATTCACTAATGATCAGCCAAATCCAAATTCATGACATGCACCATCATCCACCTCACTGTTGCCTACATTCGTGTAGAAATGAAGTTTCTTGCAAAATCTCTAGGTCAGTTCGTTTTCGAGATATGCGGTGGAGAGACAGGCAGAAATGAAAATTTTCTACCCCCTCCTGTGTTGGCTCAGACCACGAGTTTCAGCCATCGATATAAATAGCCAAATAGTCAATCTTCACTTCGTTACAACTGACAGTCAGGTTATTTCTCAGAATAATTCCTCTGTCGATTTCACGAAAAGCTAGGATATTGTGCTAGTTTTGCTTATAAATATATACAATAAATATTTGCAACCGCCAACTGTGGTCACATAAATCTGGATCGATGAGAATATTCTTATGCAGCTGTAAGATAGATGTTTATGTTTAAAAATATCTTCTGATAAAATAGCATAGACGAAAACGCCGCAGTATGTAAACAGCACAATAGATGGAGACGCTATTGTGGACAATTCTCCTCCTTCATATCTATCTTGTATGGTCATATTTTGTTATATTTTCCTGCGTATATTCTTTATACATTTTACATTATATTGATTATATTTTAGATTACATTGATTAGTGTTTTATTATTTTACTCAATACGACAATTAATTATAATAAGAGAGATAAGTTACGATAATTTGTACAATTGGCTGAGCGTTAGTGAAGCTTTTCACACCATAGGTTGTAACAATACAATTTCATTTCTGTCTGTCTGTCCGCCCGATATTTCGGAAACGAGCTAACCTATAGACTTAAAATTTTGCATGAGCCACATATGAAGCTTCATTTCTATAGAGGAAACACTGAGTTCGATGATGGTGTAGATCTGTCCAAGGAATTGGGCTGAGTGTTAGCAAACATATTTACTTTTGTCTTCCACTAACATGATGGAAACGAGAAAATCGTAGAATACACGAATATGTAAATAAAAATGTATGACATTTTATAGTCTACAATAACACATGTAGCTATAAACTTGAAACTGCGTACAACCTCAAAGAAATCAACACACAACCTCCAGTTCAAGTAACAACGCGACACACGTGATGTGTATACCTTTTTGTATAAATATTCAAAAATAATGCTTTTTTCTGCGTAGAGTACAATATATGGTTCCAATAATATACCTGCCGGCTCAATCGGAACCATAAAATCTTAAAAAGAAAAATGTTATGACAATGAATTTCTTTCTAAAACATGGACTAGGTTTAGTAAAAATTAATCCAAAATTACGTTTGTAAACATATTCATTTATGACGGTTCAATTGCATAATTGTATAACTTTGAACAGTCACCCACTTTAAGCCTTAAAAGTTATAGAAAAATAAGTCAGAATAAATGTTGCTTGGAATTAATTGTCAATTTTATGAAAAGTCCTTAGTTTGGAGTGTGTTTTTGACGATGGAAGGATTGTGAAGGAAATAGGACTTTTCTAATATTTGCCATCGTTCGGTGATAGAAAATCAGTATCATACAAATGTTGAATCATACAACACAGAGTTTTGTATCACAGAACGATGGAAATGTTGGGAAAATATTGAGAAGTGTTAATTTAGATTTATTTTGATAAATACTCGAGTCACGAGGGGATTGGATAGGCATTATTAAATCTACCTAACAAAAACAAACCACATATACACTAATCTATGAACATATATAGAGTTTTAATTACATTTATGAAAAGAAAATACTTTTTCTAGAACGTTAAAATATATATTTATTTAAATCAGGGAAACCTAATACAATAATAATAATTATAATAACGTTTATAAATGTTGGTGCAATAACAGCTGATGAAAACACACATTGATTGGTACTTGTATTACAACAATGATTGTATTATCTTTGATTTTAAGATCAAAACAACTTTTCATTTTTGTAAGAGTTGTGTGACTATTGCAAAAATTGCTGCGTATCTCGAGGCAAAATTGTGTCGAAAATTGTGTACAACAGCCGAGTATCATAAAAGGTGGCAAATCTCGATGAATATTACACCAATCGTCATAATCCTTTAAAATTGTAAATGACCGTCATTATAGTTTTAGATTTTAAAACATATAGACGATGTTGCTAGGGTGTATAACTTATAAATCTGTATACAAAATTTCAAAATAAGAAATTTGGTGATTTTTAAAATTAAAAATAATACATTAAAATGACTAAATGGTGTACGAATGAGTAACTGGAGTTTTGCGGACGATTATCATATTTATAATATACTTTAGGCCCATAAGTAATGCCTTAAAATATTGGTAGAGAGTTCTTTGATTCACGTTATAAATAACTTTGACACAACAAAAATATTAACTGCAATTTACGATTAGATTCAAATATTAATTAATATTACATCATCAGAGAAGTATTTAGTAAGCATATGTTAATCTGCTGAGTCGATATTAATGCTATAGTAGAGTTGAGCCATATGTTAACGACATTACATCATCGATATACAATGAGTAGCGGATAAATAATTTTATGTTATTGGATAACTTGATATTATAAATTAATCGTACGGTTTATAACAGCAAATTTCACTTATTAGTTTTAAAGCATATTACTGGTAATTAATGATTTGGAAGGATAACAGGATTTCGAAAATTTTCTATTAGTATATGTTACAAAAAGTGAAAAACAACGTTTCGAGATCTGATATATATTCTCTTTTTCAGGTTGCTGGAACCCAGTACGTAAAATTAACAAAACGCGTGTCCAGCTAAAGTCGATAAAAAGTTGCACGGCTCCTATGTAAAAAAAACTATACTTAAAATTGACTCAAAATCATCTAATACGCCTACCACTAAACAATACAAGCGCATTACTGCACGATATGTATGAGTTACATGAGGTAAGTAGAGACTAAACAAGAATAATGCAATAATGATACGTGACGTCATCATTTCACGGCTTTACAGTAATAACATTAATGCAGACAAAAGACAGGATTTTGAAAAGGGGGAAAGCGTCGAAGACGGCTCCGACCTCAGTTTTTCTAAAATTTCATTTACTCGTCTCTTTAGGTACATACTGAATTTTAAGTAAGAAAACTGAATTAAATTCTGCGTACTTGAAAATAATAAATTTCGTGGCGTCATTTCCGATTTTCAGAAATATTTTATCAGTACTTCAAAAAATTTACAAGTAAAATGAGTGCGCAGCATTTTTTTAAATCTTCATAGCATTCATTGAGAAATAAATTTGAAACTACAGAGCAGTCAACAAAGACTAACGGATGAGTAGAAAACACTGTAGGCCTAATAACATTTGTTCTACCCGTAACAAGCGTCGCAAAGTTAATCGGTTGGCTCCTAGTACTTTCGGTTTTGTGAAACTCTTTTCTTGAGAATTAATTATGTTTTTGGAACCGTACTGGATTTCCATTGTTGCTCCGATGAAGAAATTATATCTTTCGTAGGCATGAGATACTTACTTCCGGACGTTCTAATATACTTCCGGTATAAGGAGTAGAGTTATATGTGTAAAATTCCAGCTGTGCCTTGAAGCTGTGGTTGAGTTTACCGACCTGGTGCTAAATCTCTCCACAGAACGGTAAGGGGTTACTTAGCTTCGCTTAGCTCAACCAGTAAGTTCCGTTATAGAGTATTGAAACAATCATAAATAAATGGTTAACTCGTCAGTATCATTACTTTCTATATTTGATACAAACATAAACATTACGTCATAAAATGTAATTAATGTAAATGCAGAGTTCAACAAACCAATATTTCCTGTTCACAAGGAAGTGACCTTTCAAATGTCTCTTCGAGCATTTATTTACTTTTCATTCACTTAACCCATTGATAATTTCAATTTTTTAAATGGAAATTCCCCCCCCCCACCCCCCCCCCCCCCCACCCCCCCCCCCCCCCACCCCCCCCCCCCCCCACCCCCCCCCCCCCCCACCCCCCCCCCCCCCCACCCCCCCCAATACAATTTTCACTCTATAAAACTTTTCCCAACTAAAACAATCCTGACAACAAATCATTGAACCATAAATATTTGATTTCAACTATGTACCTACTTCCCTTATAATGAACTATATTGTAATTCAACACCTTCACAGCAGGTAATCTTAAGTAGGCTACACCGCAACATACACACTATGACGTATACCGCAGTCAACACGTTAAAACATCCTAAAACTATAAAAATAAAGCTTCAATATTTTCTGTTAAAATCCTTTCATAAAATATTGCATTGTTTATTTTTATTTTATTTTTTTACTAGATAATTACTATCAACTATTACTGTATCAATATTAATCACAGGTACTTTATATTATGTACAATTTCAATCTGTTCACATTTACACTTATGTTAACAAATGTGCTTGTGACTGTAGATAATAAAATCTGCAAGCAGGTCTTCACAAGTTTATTTCCATTTGGAGTACACCAAAAACTTTGTCTTACTGTTTATTATTAATACTTTGCCATTTACTACCTGTTTCTCGTGGCTTTGCCCGTTTATGAGCACTTCTGGTTCAAGTAAACTATATTTCCAACGCCGATGTACAGTTTACTTTGTTGTCACGATCAAGAACATCTGTGTATGTTTATAGCCACTGTACATGTACATGTAACTTACTTTATTATAAGACATCCTGTTATTTAGGTTAGGTATGGTTGGCCAACCAATTAATATCCAGTTTCAAATTTTGATGTATTATATATTTGTGTATGTATCTGTGTCTTATTTTAACACTGTTAACGACCCTGCAGAAAAGATCATTCATTTATACCTTTCTAAAACCTGATTGATAATGATGTTTTGACATCAAATCTGGTCCTGGAGATAAAGAAAACCAAAAAGATCAAAATTGCTAAGTTACTTTTGATCACAAAAGCTGTAAATAATTTACCTATATGCACACACACACAAAATGCTTTCTAAATGCCACTATGATACTCCTTTATAACTTTTTGATTTGAAAATCTTTATGGCCTGCTCTAATCTGAATCTCCACAGACCTTTCTTTTTAATACAACATGGCTTTGAAAGCTTAAATTTAAATATAAAACTACAAGTTAAGTAACCAAATTGACAACAACTTATTTTCATATTGATCCTCTTCACTATTTGAGATTGAATATTGAATGTTGACTATAGTTGCCACACAACATTTTACAAATGCTCATATTATAATACAGTAATTGCGAAAAAGTAGTCTTGAGTATAATCACATAATCCCAGACACTCCAATTACAATAAATTAACTGTTTGGTGTTTAAATCTATATCTTTAATGAGTCTTCTAATATTTTCAACAGATGTTTCTAGGGTAACGCGGGAGGGCTGACGGGTAGTGTAATGGTAGCCATGGCCTGACCTACTCGAGATCGTGCCAGGCTAGGCTTGCAGTGCCAGCGTCGTGTGTTCGGGTTGTAGATATCACACGTCGCCAGCTGGTGGACTCCGTCACTCCCTGCCGCGACGTAGATCCTACCGTCGGCCACTGTCGCTCCGTGGCTGTGGCGTCCAACGGGGAGCGGTGTCTCTGCCGACCACTCATGTTGCAACGTGTCGTACCTGGACATAATTTCTTTTAACCCTTTCAGGGCCAGGACCAAATATGAGATGTTGCAAAATTTTTTCACATATCATATCCCCTTGTGACTAGTCATAAGTGCCAGGCTAAAATTGGTGATTTTACAGTCTCTTTGATTAAAATTTATAACTTTTCATAAAAATTAGAGAATGACCTAAAAGTTGCACCAAATTACTCGTATAGATATATACTATCAACAAAAAAATATATAGATGTAGTTTTAAGTAATTTAAATTTTTAAAAAAAAATGTTTTAATGGATTACATAAAAATTTTTTATTTTTTTAGAAAGGAACAACCATACAAAATTTTGTGATTTCTCTCATAAATAAATTTCTATTACACATTTTGTATAAATACGCATAATTGTACTTCGCAACATTTTATAAGTGATAAAGCAACTAACTCTTACACTGCAAGAAACTTAAAATAAATTTTCACATTATGGATGTACCTGTAAACAGATGATTGTAGGATCCATAAACAGTTTCAATACAGTTAAAAACACTATTTACCAATAAATATTTACACAATTTTAATTGAAATTTATTTACACTTCTTCTATTTACAAATATGCTACTTACAATTTCACTCCCGTGAGATCGCAAATTGTGTTATTGTAACTACTACACACAATAGCTAAGCACGTAACTACTAACACTACTAATATTTACAACCACAAAATAAAATAATGAAGAAGAATCCCGCATACAACAATACGATTACACTGAAGCATAAAGAATTAACAACAATAGATCGAGTCAGCTGATAATGTCACGTGACAATTACGAAATAAAAATGCATAGACCTCCAAAATAAAAATGATATTCATATTAATTATCTACAAATATACCAGGGAATAAAAAAACATAAAACTTGAATCATTTGACGTCGTATTTATTTAAGAAAACAACGAATATTGCCACCTGGCACTTTTCAGACGCGATCTATGGCAGCAATATATTGCCGCCTGGCCCGGAAAGGGTTAAACAATCCAACCCAGTCCACCATTTGATAACCTCTCCACCATTTTGTCTAGGTAGATATAAATGACACAACAATAACAGTATAACACTTACCAGAAGATGTATGACACAATAAGAACTAAATGTATTGTTAACTGTCTGGGCTTTTGATTTATTAATAAAACATGTATGATCAACATGTATTTACACTAGAAGGAAGGCTTCAAAGTCCATGACCTAAAAATGTAAATATTTAATGTTTACACTACAGGGATGTTACCAACAAGCTGGAAATGAATGGTTGCCAGTATCAAAGGGTTAAAGTATCTAACCTTCATAAGTTACAAATATATTTTACAAAACTCACCATTGCACACACTATGATTTGTTAGTAAACACAAGCAAATTAAAAAACAATACCCAATATTTTTCATAGAAAAAGTCCAAGTGACACTTTTCCATCCAAATTCGATAAATAAAAGTCTAATACTGTAGACTCTTGGTTAAACAAGCCCCCTATTGTCATATAACCTAGGTAGTCAACTATTCCCATGAGGGTTCACTTCTGGTTGATTTATAGCAAAACAGATTTGTTTCTTATAGGATATCCATGGGCAACCCCATGGATATCCAGAAGCAGCATGTCACTAACCACAAATGTCTAGAGATATTAGGGTAAAAGTGTTGGTCGATAGGTCTAGTTTACTGCAGAGAATGAATGTTGGAGTAGGTAGGACCTTCCTCATCTCTCCTGCCCGCTTTGAATAAAAGGAATTGGAACAAAGATGCCCTCTCTTTCTTCCAAATGACATGACTGAGATTAAGTCTCTATCTTTCCATGGTGGATGTATCATGGGATTTCAAGAGAATGTAGCTCCTGCCCCCAACCTTACTTATTCTGGATATCCTGTTACTCCCAAAGCAGTGGAAAGGTTCTTTCTTTTAGGACTAAGTGCAATGATAGGTATCTCATCTCAGGTCCCAAAGGAACAACAACAATACGGTAGTCAACTAAGAGAATGTAATGACTACAATGAACGTTATATTGAACATATTTAAGGAAAAAAAGAATGACAGCTGAATCTGTCTGGTACTATGAGGTACATCACAAGAGCATACAACAAATAATCTACCAATGTAATATCAATACTCAATATAACATTTTTGTTACTGATAATTTAATTGAAAATATCAGTTATCAGTTATATATAATGTGCCCTAAACAGTAACGCAATAACAAAGTCAGAGTATAGCATACATGTTACACCACTTTGATAATCAATACAAAGATTGGAATCGTACAGTGATTGTATGTACTGATATTGAACACGTATTGTTAAGCCGTTATTATTCATGTAGCCACACATCCACATAACTACACTTTAACTCTGCACTTAAACAAGAAAAGTTTTAACAGTTTATTTAATCAGAATTTATAGTTTAACTCAATAAAAGTCAACAACTAAAAATTGGTCTGGAATTGATACCTTAGGAAAAACTAAACAATTTCAACTTCTGCAGAGTAGAGTCAAAATAAACAATTAAAATTATCCCTCAAACATAAAACTGAATTATTTTAATTTACTCTTTATTACTTAAGTTCCAAAATTGTTCATAAATTAACTCTCAACTTGCCTTTGTAATTAATTTGTAATAAATTAAGAAAATTACCTTTGTAAGAAAATTTAAGTATATCTAAACAGAAAGGATTTATTACTCATTGAAGAATATTTTTATCACTGGTGTCATTGAGGGAATTTTCCTAACTTAAGTGTTATTATATAAATATGGTCATATGTGATGTAGTTTTAAAGATTGTATCACCAAATTTCAAACAGGTATTTTATTTTGGTGAAGTATCATATTATAGAAAAGGTACTAAAACAAGAATAGCTCATTTAACGTTAATGTAATTTATGTCATTATGTTCAAACAAAGATAATTACATTTTTCATTACAATTTTGAGGGTGGAAAGATTTAAAATGATGTTTACATCTTAACTTTTCAAGATTGTTAAAATACCTTGTAATTTCTAAAAAATTTAAAATAATTTAAACCAATTTTTTGAGATCGATGTCATGGAAAATACATTCACCCTAAGCCTCTGCTGCGAGCTGTTTGACAGCCATAAATATGAGATGGTGGTCTGAAACACCCTTTATAAACAAGACATGAGTGAAAAACATTAAATTATTATGAAATAGTATTGAAAAATAATCCAGAGAGTAGTTTTGTAGAACATTTAAATGGTGTTGTATTAAAACTGTTAGCTATATTAAGCCTGTTTATAAACTTCTTCAAGGAATTAATCAAAGTAACAGGTTTGAATGGAATTAGTTACAACTAATTATAGTGTTCACATAATTATTATATCAGTGAACACTATATAAACAACAAGTTATATTGACACATAAATTATTGTATAGTTCTGAAAAGTTTATGTGACCACCATAAGGTTTTAAGATTAATTTTACCATACAAACAAACTTATAAGAACACAGTTTTTATAAATTATTCAAAAATCTACACCACATCCCAGTTTACTCTACAGTGGATGAGGTGAATAAAATTATTATATTTTACTTGGTAAGAACTAAGTAGTTTTTAAACATTCTGAAAACAAGATGAATAAGATAGTTTAAAACTAAGGCTATCCAGAAAAATCTAGTATATTCTAATGCTTAAAATATTCTAAGCCTAGTAAATGCTAGGATTCTGCTTAAGGCAATTAAGTTGAAACAACAGGCAGCATTTGTCATGTCCTCATCTCTATCTGTTGCGATCTTCTATCTTTCACACTCTTTGTTACGTTCAAGAATTATATCATTACTGTGATTAATTTTCCTGCTAACACAGAATCAAAGTGAATCTCTTTTGTCCTGTGCTCTGAAGATGATGTTAGTGTGGTATATTTATTTATACTTATAGGCGTATTTGTCCGTGTGTCAGATTTTGTTTTTTTAGGTTCTCTTTTTTATTCATTTTTTATTTCCTAACATTAGTCAAGATAACAGGTATTTATTTTGCTAGGAACAATATATTTTACTTCACAAATATGACACTTAACACTATATACGTTTTCTCATCTCATTGCGTTTCATTTGTACTTGCTCACGCAGAGCAGCAGTTTCGTATTTTCTATCTACATTACCATTGTTTTAAATTATTTTTGTCTTCTTCCTCGTACTTATACTCCTCATTAAGGTAAACTAATTATTAGGGTGTTTCACCACATTACAAAGCACTGAACAATAAACATACAATGACCTTTGTAATGTAATCTAGTGATACACCGGATATGTAATTACAATGTTGGAAACCTTTTCTTGACGTCTAAACACTCGTTCCACAATCACTCTTTCTCTTGAAAGAGTTAAATTCAAACATGTTTCTTGGGCATTTCATGGTGCTGAAAAGGATCTATAAGCTATGGAGTAATTCCATTATGTGAATCCCTCAACAGACAAACCACACCATTGTAATAAGAAATAATGTTTCTATTGGGGTCTCACTAGATTCTGGCATCATGTACAATGCCAGGCCACTTCTCTGAGATACTTGTATTTTTGACTGCATCAGTTAAATTGTATATTTATGCTTGATTACCATTTTCTGTTTATATTTATTCGACCATGAAGTCTTTTATTTTAACATGAGAAAAATCTAAAACTCCAATAACTGTAGGGAGTTGAAATGAAGTTTGCCATAAAAGGCTGCCCCTTTCAATTCTTGTACAGTTGAAGGGAATTTAATCCACATATTACTGGATTATTCAATAAATTGATTCAAAATGAAATAAACTGTTTTTGTCAATGTGCTGCGATTAACTCCTACATCATTGATCACTCCACTCTGTAAACCTGTGATACAAGTTGTTTACTTACATATGTGTAAAATAAACAGTAATAATTGTTTTTGTCAATGTGCTGCGATTAACTCCTACATCATTGATCACTCCACTCTGTAAACCTGTGATACAAGTTGTTTACTTACATATGTGTAAAATAAACAGTAATAATTGTTTTTGTCAATGTGCTGCGATTAACTCCTACATCATTGATCACTCCACTCTGTAAACCTGTGATACAAGTTGTTTACTTACATATGTGTAAAATAAACAGTAATAATTGTTTTTGTCAATGTGCTGCGATTAACTCCTACATCATTGATCACTCCACTCTGTAAACCTGTGATACAAGTTGTTTACTTACATATGTGTAAAATAAACAGTAATAATTGTTTTTGTCAATGTGCTGCGATTAACTCCTACATCATTGATCACTCCACTCTGTAAACCTGTGATACAAGTTGTTTACTTACATATGTGTAAAATAAACAGTAATAATTGTTTTTGTCAATGTGCTGCGATTAACTCCTACATCATTGATCACTCCACTCTGTAAACCTGTGATACAAGTTGTTTACTTACATATGTGTACAATAAACAGTAATAATTGTTTTTGTCAATGTGCTGCGATTAACTCCTACATCATTGATCACTTCACTCTGTAAACCTGTGATACAAGTTGTTTACTTACATATGTGTAAAATAAACAGTAATAATTGTTTTTCTTCCCAAATATCTCCGTTACAATCTAAAAAAGAGGTTTGAAAAATTAAGAATTTGTTAAGTAACAGTAAGGTTATTTTAAATAAACATCAATGAGTTTGTGTAACAAACTTCACTTGGGTCACAGAAGTAGTGCAGTAATACTTCCATCTGCTGCCGCTGCAGAGAGTGCTCCACTTCAAGTTTCCTTCTGCTCAGGCAAAAACTTCGATGTCAAAAAATACACATTTGGTTTTCCAACCTGAGATGTTATTTACAACTGTTTATTTCCCTACGCTCATGATAAGTCTTTCTGACACGAACTTGCATGAACATCGCTGTTTGTGCTGTATAAAGTTACAACTGAGTAACAGCTAGCATGGCCCATTCCTGGAGTGATAAAAACTAAGAATAATAACAGTGTTTAATAAATAATACTGTCTATTCACCTAAACAGCTTATAAAATACTAGGTGACCGGATCTCCTTACAATATTCTAGACTTAGTAAATTCTTCAATTGTTATACACTTAATAGGTAAAATATTCTTGAAAATTGGTTAGTAAAAGCAACAAAGCAAATACTAGTTTTTATTCACCTCAACCAATATATTTGAGGTATAAATTTATTATTTTTAAAAAACCTTTTACAACAAAAGATGTTTTAAATTGTTTATGATTGCCAGTAACCATTTTACTTTTTGTCTGTAGTGTACAACTGTGTCAAGATAACAATTCTGCATAAATAAAAGTTTGCTACTCTTCATTCTTCTCGGCTAGCTAATAAGTTTACCCAACAAGTAACCCAATGTTGGATGAAAGCGTTTATCAGCTAATTTTTTTAAGCATTCCTCATATCACACTGATGAAGGATACCTGTGAAAATCAGACAATCAATCTGCCCCAATATTGTTACACTCTGAATTATAAAATATAATATCTACTTCAAAAACATTGATTGATTAAAAAATCATATTAAGGATTGAGATTGATCCGGGAAAGTTAGTGAGTAAACCTTACATTTGGACTGAGAGTAAAGCCTGTCCTTCCGCATCCAGCCCGCCCACTACGTACAGGCGGGTGTCGACAGTCACACAGGCGCAGTGAGACCTCGGTTCCTGCAGTGGCGACAGCGGCTCCCAGTGCTGGGTGTGTGTGGACATGCGCTCTACAGTCGCCTGTACTCCCCCATCTGCGCCTACAAAGCATTTTATAACAACGCAATTTACACATTTTACCTTCAAAAATGATTTACTTATAGGCTAATTAACATTAGGCTAAATAAGCAGATGTTTGTGAGACACTAGAGCAAAATTAATACTGGTTATGTTTTTTATATATCATTATGGAATGATTGTTAAACGCGTTGACAGAAAGCACTACTATCGGTTTCAGAAAAAGTAGGCTTACCCAATTTTACAAATAATCCAAGTAAAAACTTAAAAATCTGCTAATTAAATTTAATTATGATGATTATCATAGGAAATAAGATGTCTTTCTGGATCTTATAAACCTTATAGATGATACTTGTGGTTGGTACATCTCTAAGTATACGTACACAATAAGTAACTTTTCAACAAACATTTTTCAGATATAGTACAAACAGGCCAAAAACAAGATAAACCATTGAATGTTTAGTACTTTTTTATGTATCATTTATAAACCAAGAATGAACTCTTTGTTTGGTAGACTGCGTGTTTTTTCTACTATAACTGCAGAGTTGTACCGTACCAGCGCCTGCAATAGCATATACGTATCCATGGGCTGCCAGCAGGCCGTGGTGACTGCGGTTGTGTGACATCGGAGGTAGTGATCTCCACGACTTGAAACCAGGCTCTAGCACCTGTAGGTACATGAATATCAGTAATTCTTCACTGTATGATAAAAATAATTTACTGAGGAGCTAAATTCTGAGAATGTTTTAATGTTATGTATATATTAGTGTGATTGAAAACAAGTTGGCTGTTAACAATAAATGTTGACTCTTTTTCCTGTTTTTCTGTTGTCAACATGAAACTGGTTTAGCTGTATTTTAATTGCCAACATTTTCACTTTATAAGTGTTATGTTAAGTGGAGACAAAATCAATAATTAGAACATTTACAATTCACAACCAATTTTAACTATAAGAAGAACAAGTTTTAGACCAAACTTGTTATTTTCAATAAGGATGCATACAAAACTGTCTATCATATTAATTCCACTTACAATGCATTGTAATTCAATTTGATATATTGTCCAAGCTTACTTTGTTTTAATTGTGATTTTCCTAAATTTGGTGGTGTTGAGAAAAGCTTATAACATAAATCCTACCAAGTAATTAGACACATAAATAGCATTCAGAATTCATTGAGATTTCAACATTTATATTAATGGTTAACATATATCAAATCGGTTATGGAAATTATACTGCCAAAATCAAACAATGCGCAAATATCAATAACTGTATGGTTATTATAAAATGTTTTAAGCTGAAACTATGTATTTTAATTGTTGGTACTACTACTGATTTCAAATTTCAAGTAAACAACACTTTCTAAACTTTCACAAACATATCAATTACAACATTATATGTTCCTATATTCATATTCCTGTTAATGTACAGAATGTTCATGCAGTACAAAATATTTTACTTTATATAACTTATTCTAACCTCTAGCATATGGCGTAGAACTTTTTGTACAATTTAAGCACATATGCTTTGTAGATATTGTCATGGTAGTTCTGAAAAGTGTGGTTGAAGACAAAATCTAATATCTGCATCTATATAAAGCCATGATGTCACTTGGGAGACAGTAATAACAATAGTTTCTAAACATACAGATATGTAACAATCGCCAGGAAATTATGTCGACTTGGAGGTTATGTAGAAGTGTGAGCCAAGTGTGAGGATGATGAAGACCACCTGTCCAGGTCAGCCACAGCTACCTTGTCCCTGTATCAGTGAAGCAGCGTTGGGCTGTATCACATGTTTGGCAGGCCGACAAACACATTATGCAAGATGTGAGTGTGCTTAGCGGTTTCAAAAATCATGAACGCTTTAGAGAAAGTAAAGAATTCATCTTTGAATCAGAAATAATATTTCCTCTTTTGTGTCGAGTTCTTTAGTCTTCGACAAGTTTAGAGAAAAGTCATAATAAATTTAGTAATGAAATATATTTTTTGGAATGTGATATTACCATAATTTCTTGTACATATAGCCTTAAAATTTTTCAGAGTTTTAATTTTGATACTAAGAGGAAATTTATTCAGCTGGCCCAATCAATAGTGTTTAATATTTTGTATATAAACATGCAAGATTGTCTTCTAAACAAATATAGATAATATTCTGTAAAAAATGTATAAAAACTGCTCAACAACACTGAATTCAAACTAACCTAACTTTAAAAATAACAACATATCTAAAATATGTTTTTTTTTATTATTATTGTATTGTTTATTGAGAACAAAATCTCAAATAAATCAATTTGAATATTCAAAAAGTATAACTTCACAACAAACACTTAACCGTGTATAGATGTAACCATATGTTCAAAATAAAATATCTTCCATAACTCTACAACCAAAAATAATATGTGAAAGTGTTTGAGACTTATGAAGTAAATCTCAATGTCACTTCACTACAGCAGACTTTTAAGTAGTCAACAAATCAGGTAAATCATGCCATGTAACAATCAACAATTGCTCTACTAAATAACCAAACATATATAAAAGTTTAACTAAGCATTTTATATATATTTATTTATTTATTTATTTATATATATATATATATATATATACATATTTATTGTTCTATGTATATTCCTCCTCTTGTTATACATTCACTAGCAGTTATCTCACACACAACTGCAGCGCTTATTAGATAAGTGATGGCCATTTGAAGATATTCCAATCCGAATTTCTGTGCAACATTCCATGATCTTTTATTGGGATAGTGCAAAATATTTCAGTAGCACTTGAATTATATTACTTATTGATTAGTCTGAGAGAGGAATCATAAAGTCAGAACCTGTTAATTTTCTTGGTGAGAGTACTTTTTATGTAATATGAAGGAGTCCTATGATAATGTTGAAGCAAAAGGAAGTATATTTGAGAACCATATTATTTCAGCATTCATGTAAAATTTCAACACAATCATACATAACGTAGCTATCGTGGGAAGGGTTGATTGAATATGAATGTTGAGTTTAGCTCCAATTCACCTCCCTGTTAGTGTAGTGTCTGGAATCTGGAGTCATGTTCGTCAGAAGAGATCTAATAAAAAGTCTGCGACAAAGAAGCTCAAAATGAACTCTTTACATCGTTATAATATATACAAGTTTCACAAAATTTGTAACTCCATTACAAAAAAAGCACTTGTACACTTCCCATTTAAAGTTTCCAAAGTACTAATATTACACAACCTCCATGTGCTAGTTACATCTGCTGAGGAACTTGGGGAAAAAATGTGTTCCACATTTTATAAAATAATTACTACAGTAGTATTACACTTGTACATTACAATTACACAGTAGTAGTACAGCACTTGTGAAGATTAATAATACAAAGTGGTCTACACCGATGGAGGTGAACAAAGCAGCTGTTATGGTTGGCAACCATACCAGTCAGCAACAATAGACTTGGCGAACTTGTACAAGTTTAATAGCAACCTCCACAACCGCATTACCCAGGCTTTATTTGTGACTCCGCCGGAGGTGTTGAAACCACCAGTGACATAGACGCTGTTGTTGGCGACAGTGGCGGCTGCGCCCTCTAGTGGCTCCGGGAGCGACACACACTCGTCCCATTCGTTAGCCTCCACTGAGTATCTCTCCACAGATGAGAGGGGACCACCGTCATTTCTTCCACCTGCAGAAAGATTGTGTTCCAAAATATAGATCACAAAACTCTAAAACAGTTGTTAGTTTAAAGGTTAACTCTACGGCCTAACCTGGAGAGATGATGGCCAAAGCATATCTGCAAGTGAACAATGTAACAATGAGTTTGGATGGTATTGGAACAAAATTCTTGCTCTTTTCCCCATTACGAAAAAAGCAATAGTTTTTGGCAGTTATAATAATATAGAAATATATCTGCCCGTCTGGAACCCAGCTTTAGTCACAATTGGTTTGAAACATTGTTTCTTCACTCACAGTCTAAAATACCAGACTTAGCTAAAACCTGGAAAACTGTGTTAAAAGTGTAATATGAAGCCAGGAGTTACACAATAAAACGTTACAGTTTTGTGTCAGAGTTGTTTCGCAACAGCTCTGCTGATATCGCAACTGTTCTAACTCATTTTAATCAGGAGCACTGTCATAATTCGTGATACTATTAAATATATATGTCTCTAGGTCTGCTGTATCAATCATCCTGTGGAAGTTTTTTTATGTACTCTGCCTACATCACTCTGACAAACTGAAGTACACACCAATAACGTAGACATAATCATCGGTATATGTAGTGGCAGCATAGATCCGAGCCTGCTTGAGAGGTGGCAGCACTCTGAACCCGTGGGTCTGTCCGGGGGATGGCACCATACACCGCCACAAAGAATCACCACTTGTAAAAGCCTCAACATTGGCTATAGGCCCTCCAGTGAAGCCTCCACATGAAAGCACCACCTGAAACAAATACACAGCTGTAATAATTCTTTCCCCTCATCACCAAAACCATCAGCCTCCAGGAAAAATTATCATGTTGTATCTTTATTGGCTATAAAGGATTTTAAACCTCAGCAAAAACACAATGTAATGTAGAATTATCAGTTCTTTAAATATCTGTATTCAAAAAACACAAGTATTACAAATTCCACACAAACATACATCCTTGTATGCCCTGCTCTGTCGTTCAGTTGACCATAATTTAGGTTTAAAGTGTGTGACAACAACACAGAATAACCAGAATAACTAAACTAGACAGTATACACACATTCATTTTAATGATTAACCACCACTCATAAAAACAGGTTTCCTACCATTAATGTTCCTACCATTCTGTTAGAAAAACAGAACAAATGTTCAACCAAAATATATTTCTTAAAATCAGTTAAATAGTTTATTAGCTTGTACAGACAGGTCCAATGCAGTAAAGCAGAGGCATACCAGAATCGGATACAAGTGATAAGATTGTGTTGTATATTATATACATTTCCTTCTTTTTCTATTTGAAAAAATAACTTTTTTTAGAAAGGTTTAATGGTCAGGAACATTTATTATGAGTGCTAAACTCCACAATTGATCAAAAGACCACAGTTCGACATTTTCAGGGGAAATATTTCTGCGATAGATTATAACTAATTCAAATATGGAATAAAGATTAAGTATTGTTAATACGAGAGTTGTAGAGTTGTGCAAGTTTTGTCAGCAAGTGATTTTCAGTTCCACAGTGATAACCCACAACTTAAACCCCTAAATAATAGCTTATTATTTCCGCACTGTTGTTTGGAATGCCAATGCGCCGTTAACGCCTATCAGCCCAGTATACAAGCAGGGAGTTGAACAAAATAACTGACGCAAATGTGGGCAGAATGAGAGGCAGCTAATGCGCATGCGCGGCCGTGAACACGATGTTCCACTGCATCCAGACCAGTTGTTTTGTTTCTGCTATTAATCCATTATTACATTAGCAGCTCTAGATATAAGTACGTTAGAAATAATAAGCAGCCTAACCATAAAATTTGTGTACTGAAACTTTATGTTTATATAGAGCTATTAAGTCTCTGGTATAATGTTGGGAAAATGGACCCACTTTCCATTATCATTTGTCTCATTTTATATACATTTCATTTGACCCACGGCCTATACGTGTCGAAATATTATTCAACTAAAAATTCTATTTATTTATATTCTATTGGAAATCCTCAGGTAATTCTACAAAATGATAAAAGATTAACCAATTGTAAAGCATTCCTCTCTCCTACTTCCCAAACGAAATTTTTGAAACTGTCTGAATATTTCTTTTCAAGCAACACACATACTGTTTAAAACAGCCTAAGCTTTATTAAACTTTCTAAAAGTATACAATGAAATGAATACTCTCCCTCCGTTACCGATTTACACTGCTCCAACAAAATGTATGTTTGCTGGAGGCCGAACCAAAAACAATATCTCCTTACAGTATTAATAGTATATCGAGCCCGAGCTTACTTCATTTATCAGTATATTTAAAAACTCCTCGCCTCTCAAAGTTCTTACTAGCATTGAACAGTAAGAGTAACGATCATTGTATGCTCGAAAGATAGAGTTTACAAACATGTTAACTTACACTTTTGATGCATCAAACGCAGTTTATAAACACGAAGCTTGTAAACGTACATTTGTCACGCTGACCTCTCGTTTAAAAAATTAAGTGAGGTTATGTTATGATTTTGCAGCCGCGACTCACGGCCGCCATTATGATGTTATTGAGATCTGCGGCGATCGTACTTCTTGTCCGCCAAAACAACAGAATAGTATCAGTTATGGTTTAGTCACTGTCGTTACAATTACGAAAACAAGACTACTTACCAATAAAGCGATGTTTCCAGGTCTTGGGGATTTCTTACCAACCATATCATTTCAATTATTTTACTCTACAGGTAAAATTACAATTATAATGGTGTATTATAATGCCTTTCAATATAATCACACCATATGAAGGAATTCTACGACACTTCGTTTGTAGAAAGTGTTTCAGAGCCCTCTATCTACTAAACAAAAATATTCTTTTTTAACCAAAACTTGTTTACCATGTATATCATAAAATAGTAAACATTTGTATAACCTCTGATTCCCATAACATGCATTATGACTACTGCATGAAAATTATTTCTTTCTTGTTGCAATTTAAATGGCAGTTTATAACGAACCCCCTCTACAACTTACGTACTATCACCATATAGCTCACTGTATCAGGTTGTTCCTTCTCTTACTATCACAGTACATCGCCGCAAGGAAGCCAAGGTGTTGAGAGGAATTGAAAACATATGGTCCACACGATATATTATTCAACAATAAAAGAAAGGGAGGCTCTGGCACTTCTCTCCCACAGAGAGGAATTCCGAGAAGTACCGATATCATTATTATCCTAAACCCCAAGGTATAAGAACCCACTCTGGAAATTGTAATAAGTGTCGTTTCAGGGGAAATAGGTAGATGCAAAACCCCAATGTTAGAAATCAACAATGAATTTACATTTCAACAAACATAACCGTAACATTGTTTTACTTTTCCCTAATAACTTTGAAAGGTTTTTTTTTATTTGTTAAAACTTACTCACCTTAGGTTAGTGTTTGTTAGATTAATATTTTATGTCCTCAAAACACCTAATATTGAATCGACTCGAGATGAAACAAATGCCGCAATAAAAAATGCAGCCACGGTACAGACACCACTCCCAACCCCCCTCCTCCTATCGCGTTACTTTGAACATCTCTGAGACCGACCACTCTGTTAGTAGTTGGTCTCCAGCCCGCGCGCTCAGTCAGCCGTGGTGATCACCGCACATTCACCGTAGCCGCCGTCATGGTCGCCCCCGAGAAGCTCCTCACTGTCGAGAACCCAGTGTTCCAGACCTACCTCTTCTATAGCTCCGTCCTCGCCGTCAAGATGATTGCGATGAGTTATCTCACAGCCAAAATTAGATTCCAAAAACTGGTCAGTAAATTTTCTTTACTTGTATACTTATTTGCGTTCGGTAGCTATAACTCTTGCTCCTTTTCTTCCACAGTTCAACAACAAACTCCAACATCATTTAGTCAATCTTTACATCTTTGGTACATTTAGGAGTGTAATTTTTTTGTATTATTTCAACATCCTTTACAAAAAGGTTTTGATAATTCCTTAATTTTACCATTTACAATATTTATTTTATTTTCTCAAAGACAATTTTACTAACCGTATTGTTGTTTTATCCATTGTTCAACAATTAACCATCGGAAATACAGTAACATTTTATAGAAAATAAGACATTTAAAACAGAGCTAAAATCTGTTCAATAACAGCTTGTGAATTAATGAATGCTTATTAACTTATACTAACTCACAATTATTAATTTCTCAGTAGCGTTTTTAATTACGACCAAATAGAAAAATTGGAGTATGTGGGGAGGAGCAAATGGATATTTTTAATCTCGTAAACTTGGGTGCCTTTAGTAACAATTAACTAAATTTAAAACACCCCTAGTTCTATTGGTTTTGTTCTTAACTTCTTAAATACAAAACTCCCCATCAAAAATAATAACTTAGAATTGCATTAATATTTGAAAAATTAATACAACATAAATAAAGAAAACTAGAGAAAACCTTTTTGGAAACTTCAGTTTCACTAATTCACATATATTATTTTCAACAGAGGATTAAACTAAAATATTGTTTTCTTCTAATTAAATCCACTCACACAGCTATATTAAATTAAATCAAGTTCATATAAAAATTAAAAACTAATATATTATGGAATACGATTTATTGAACATAACACAAATTTTAAAATCTTTGCTGCAAAAGAATATGATAATAAGTAGAGTTGTACTTTTATAGTACGTTGTATACTATTTTTAAGTACTAAAATTAAATTTGTAATTAATCTGAATGATCATATTAATATACATGAAAAAACAATCCTACAAAAGTAATAATGTTCATTATTCATCCATTATGCTTTTAAACATTAATTTTAATTTAAGATTGTCTTATAAAACTTTTGAGCTAATACACTATAAAAAATTACCACAAAAAAAATAATTATAATTTGCAACAAAAATAAAACATAGCAATTAACCATATGCAATATGTGATTTAACTCAAGATTAGAGTAAACACATATCACATAGACTTGTCCACTAAAACCGCCTATGAACCTAAGTTAAGCCAAACATTAAAAAATCGTGGGACTTAACATATTTTAAAAAGGAAAATCACATATTACAATCAAACTGGATTTTTTATCAGTCATTCATAACTTACTATGTGATAAAAAATTCAAAAATATCTCCTAAAATTCAATAAGGTTTCACATAGAATTGAAAATGTGTGGGACAGAAAGATCTTAAAGATAATCCTTTCTTCCACTCATTTCTTATAGAGGGCAACTGGGTAATAAATAGCCTAATCTTAAAATGTTCCCAAACTTAAAATAGTATCCAGACTCCAAAATGCAAATCTAATTAAAAGTGCAGGTCTCAAGGATACTTGAAGGTGAAAGTTTACACTTTTTTATCACTTCATTTAACTGAGCACAATCACCAAATAATGTTCTACAAAATATCTAAAATGCTTATAAAACTGTGTGAAATAAAAAACATTTAATCATGAGATACTTAAGGTTGAAGATACTTTATTTTTGAAAGATCTTAGATGTAGATAAGATATACAACATTTAATACGTGTATGTGAATGGAAGTGTCAAAGGGATCTAAAAAGGGACTTATAGTATTTATGAAAACGAATGATCAGAATAATAAACTTATGAATTCAAAAACTCTAACGAAACTTGAGGAGCCCCAGAACAAGTCGTGTAGCAAACCCTGCTCACAACATGAGCACGATACACTCTTACTAGAATTCCTTTATCCACTTAACAGAAACTACAGTTCAGAGCACAATAGGTGTGGAAGTTAGTTTAGAACAGATATAATAAAATGCTAATCGATTAATGACTTAGGACACTGTATTTAAGCCATTATAGAAGTTGCCTCTTGTTCATATTCTCCTCTGTTCATTATCCCGTAATGGACAGTCATTCTTTCATCCACATACACAGACATAGTCAAAATGGATCAATGCTGGAGAGTAATGATTTACATTTACAGAAAAAGGAAGATTATACTTTAGAAAAGAAGCCGTTTTAATAACCTTAGTTTCAATCTTGAAACGACCCGCTTTCACAGTGGACAAATGACTGAAAACAGCAACCGGTGACAACAATATGATCCACAACCGTAGGTCATATTTTACAACCACAACATGTTTTCCTGCTTTCCTGATCATTGGTGAAACACTCCTTCCTCTATTGGATATAGTGAAGTTCTATAATTATAAGACATTACACTTAAAGCATCCATCAGGTATTCTAAAGCATTTTTGCATCCTAAAGGTTACAATTCTTATCAGATTTATTCATTTTTCTTTGTTTTTTTAAGACTGCTGATTCGAATGTGAATTGAGTTAACTTAATCCAAACCTCAATCTAATGCTTCCAATGCTGAATATATAAAAAACATATTGGTGACTGAGCGTAATCGAATACTCTCTAACACTTTGGTTGTAAAAGGAGTTGTCTATTTTTGTATTTATCCATGTAATAATGAACCAACAGCTTGAACTATATCAGCTTTGAATTTTCCATGAATATTTCTCTTTACACCAAGAAACTATTATCTCAACCAATTTCAGGGAATGTAGTTCTAACAGATAAGCACTATATATGGGAAATATATAACTTGAAAAATCAACGAAAATGCTTAAAATGAATAGATATGGAAAAAAATAATATTTCCCATTTTTATATATCATGTATAATTATTGTACACAATCAATCAAAAATCATGAGGCTAGGTCATAGGGCATTTTATTATTTTAGGAGATATCCTTTTGATATCATTTATAAGGTACAGTTCATAGAAGCTTAATTAGTAGTTGAATACATTTTATTCCTTTGATAACTATGTTCCTTAATTTGTGATGTTTACTGTATTCAGGTCTCAAGATGTTTTTTAGATTCCAAATGACATTTTTATTTTCATAAAGATGAATTATTAACACTTTTTAACATTTATTTATTTATATTTTTAAATGATGTTCTGTGTGTCTTTGGAGGGGTTTTTCATTAAACTGAGCATTTAAAGAATACTAAAACGTTTTAGATGTTTTAGTGATTAAATATGAATTTTGCACAGCTAAAATGCTATAAACTGTCACTTTTTACTCTTTAAACAAAGATATATTGTAATCTTTAAAGGTCCTAGGTCCAATCTGCATATGGTATTTTTTGAATTCACACCATGTGCAAGAGACATTTCTATGCATTTTAGGCGAATCATGAGATGACCCCTGGTCTCCTTGCATACCCGCAAATTAAAGGTGCTAACTACAGCAATTTTCGGCATCAGGAAAACTGGATGAAACACT